>NC_073702.1:45815700-46419354 GCF_023634085.1 Falco cherrug
TGCACAGCTATGCATGTCAGCAACAAAGCTCCCAATACTTGTAAAATTAGGTTCCCTTCTGTTTATATACTTTTCAAGGGGTTATAAATGCTAGAAGGCGCAATAGACCACCATTCCTAAAGCATGTGGGAGTGGGCTTTGTTACACTTTGAAAACAGTTATAAAACCATGTTGAGAGGTGAATGTATCTTCTGTAATGGAGTGGCTTCTGCACATAAACATGTCTGGAGCCTTTCTGTCAGAAAATTGAAATTAGGCACGAGTGTCATCAAAAAATTCCTGAGCATACTTCAGCAGTCTGGTCAGACAGCCGGAAGTATAGCCATCTTCTCTATAATGCAAATAAATCTTCTGATAATTGATTTGATTTTCTAGATGTAAAGGAAGCTTACTTAGTGTACTTGAAGCAAAATAATCCATGTCTTTATCTTTTCCTGCTGTGATTCTCTAATCCATTTTTAGTCTAAACGTCAGTAGTATTAGGAAGTATTTTCACAATGTCATTAAAGGATTGTTGTCAGTGCTGGGCTGCAGAGGCAATTCCCTGCAGTGCTGCCTCTCCTCTTGGCCTTGTGGATTGCATCCCTGTTTGTCAGGGAATCAAACAGAAGAGTGGAAGGTGCCTGACTAAAGGTTAATAGATAACCTGCAAGACAAATAGTGTGTGGGCAGCTGCTGAGGGGCTTTCCCTGATTTTCTCCCAGTTTTTGAGTAGCTACTGAACTGTCATTACTGAAGTGGGTGCCATCACATCGCACAGTTTTTATCTTGTTTAAAAACAAAGCATGCATCATGAGCCATTTGTGTTTACCCCCAAGAAGATGTTAGTACCCTTAGATAGTTTTTGACTATGAATTCTGATCTCAAGTAAGTATCTAACTGGTCATTAGTGCCTGCAGAGAAGTGTCATACTGGAGTTTTATTAAGTTGGTTCAGGTTTGTTGTTCAGTGTGGTAGCTGTTGTGCACCCTTTCTGAAAATAGCATAGTCTAGCTGTTGAATAGGCAACTTTTGCACCTAACTCTAGATTGAGAACCTGCTCTAGAAGCTGGATATCCCTACAGTCAAATCTCTGGAGATAGAGGCCTGAGATGAGAGAGAATAGCATGTGAAATAGTTTTCTGTCCATTTCTGAAATATTAGCTGTTGAGAAACTGAGGTTAACTATTGCTATATGGATTTTAGGGTTTCCAGAAGATACCGATAACAAAGTGGAAACATATTCTGTCTTTAATCTTAAAAACATTTTTCTCTTTTCCTGCCCTTTTCTGTTAGGGATTTGGAAATCTTCCCATTTGTATGGCAAAAACTCACCTATCCCTCTCCCATCAGCCTGAGAGGAAGGGCGTTCCCACTGGTTTCATTTTGCCGATTAGTGATGTGCGAGCCAGTATTGGAGCTGGATTCATCTACCCTTTGGTAGGAACGGTGAGTGCAGAGTATTCAACTTGATCACTCCCCTTCCTTTGACCTAGCTTGACAGGGGAGTGCGTGTCCTGTTTGCCTCTAAAAATAATGTGTAGAACCAGGTGAGTTCTTGATTTTTTTAATGATAATTTTATCCTCACACTTTTTGCAGCTCTGTGTTGATAGGAAAAGAGAATTAGGAAAATGTAATATCATATAAGAGCTTTGACTACAGAGTCTGAGAGAACGGGTCTTGCTATTAGTTCTGTTTCTGATGTTTTTCACTTAGTTTAGGATACTTAGGCACTCTAATACTGCAGAAAAATGAGTTTACATGTCTGTTGCCTTTCCTTAGTCGAATTGCAGCCTATAAGTAACTCTAGTTACATGACTATATTCTAAATGTTAAATCTTTCATCTGTCATTACAAAGCATTGTAACGTATTTAGATGAAAGGAATTGTGTTAGGGAAAATACGTTCAAAATGATTGCTTTTCAGCTGATGAGCTGGATCCATTCCCAGTCCTTGTGAGCATCTCTGCTGGTTCTGTAAAACTAAGCTATGGTGGGAAGTGAAAGATTTCTAACTGCAAAAGTAGCAGCACATTCCTTCTCCTTTTTAGAGATTTAAACAATGAGATGTTAAAATGAGGCAATTGTCATCCTTTCTTCCTACCTGTCCTTAAAAGTACGGACTCAGATTAGGAAGCTCTTGACATGCTTTATCAAAGTAGCTGAGAGGCTAGTCAGCTCATGCCTTTTGCCAACCACACACCGTTGCTCCGAACAGTAGTTGAACTGCATCTGACATCTCATAGCATGAGTGGTTACTTATATGTAGCTAATTCATGGGATGGTGCTAGAGAAGGGATGCAAAAGCCATTGCATTTCCGGAAAGAGTACTCTCCCAATGTTATCTCATCTTCCCAGAGGACGGCCTGATTTCCTTGTGTAGCAGTACACTTAGGAAAGTTTGAAAGTTTCTAATCTATTGTTTTGAATTCCCTCTGAAACAATCAAGTGTTTGAAACAAGGAAGGAAGTACTTTCTGACCAGGAGAGTTCCTGAAGTTCAGGAAACTGTGTCACTTTAACTCACTGGACTTTGGGATATGCTTTCCTTCTGCACGGCCACATTATGTGCATCAACCAGAAATGAAGCACAGCTGTGCATTTAAATTGTGTCAGACCAACTTCCAATTACTGATGAGAGAACAACATTTGTCAGAAGTTCTAGTATCTCCATGGCCTGGATTCAAGTTTGCACTGGAAGTTGTGTGTCATAAAGTTGTGAGAAAGAGTGAATGTGAAGAATGGGCAGCAACTACTTCAAATCCATGAGGGAGCTATTCTGTAGGATGTCAGAGTGAAATGTTCTTGGGTTGCGCTTTCTGAATGAGTCACGCTTTGCATACTTCCACAAAAACTAGCTGCAGTTCGGCCTTATAAATCCATAGGAACTGTCCATAGAAGTGGTATAGACCAAACAAGTCAAGGATTAGCTCTTATTTTTTGTTTCTACCTAGAACCGAAAAATAGACTTCTTATGAAGGATGTTTTATATGTGGGAATTCTTACTGGGAGAGATTGTAAAAAATACATCCAAGTTAGTTACTTGGTGAAAGGTAGTATAGCTATGGAACTTCTCTCATATTAGGAACTGGGTAGGCAGTGTTAGGTATTCCAAAAGAGTTTGTAGGGAAGGGTACTGTATAAACATAAGATCCCCAGGAGCTAAAAATCTAAATAGGCAGACATTGATCATTGGTTGTTTGGAAAATATTGCTAATGCTCAGGAATGTGGGGCAGAACACTCCTTGGAACTATCAGAATTGCTACAAATCAAAATGAATGAATGAGTATGAATGTATTCCTAACATACTTACCATACAATTCCTTCTCTAGAATTAAATTTATGGCAAGAGGTCCAGCCTACTGTCTTTCAGAACTGAGAGTTGTGATCATCAGGAAACAAGCTCTCAGAGTTGGACCATTGCTTTTGAGATCACTTTTCTATTTTGCCACCCTCAGATTTTTTTGTGTGCTTTGCTGTCGGCAATTAAGTTTTAGGACTAGTGGTACTTTTAAAGTTGTGCAAGAAGGAATAGTTTTGATGTCAGGTTCCAAAACGGAGAGTCTTTCTTTTAGAGTTCTCTTACCAATAAAGCTATCCAAAAATGTCTGCCAGAACAAAGCAAGTATAAAAGGGCATGTCCTGAAGGCTTAAAGTGGCTGGAGGTCAGATGTTATGAGTAGGGAGATTACAGAAATCCTGGTGACAGCATATGGTGAAAGCATCCAGTCATGACAGTGTATTAGATGTCGTTATGTAGGAAAAATAGAAGGAACAGTATATATTTTTTCCTTTCATTACTTGCTGGCTAATTGTATTAATGGAAGAAAATCCTTAATACCAAAGCTGCTTAGAGCCTTCTTGCAGCTAAGACCTTTCTGATTGCAGGATAAGTGCTATTGGACAACATTTGTTAAAGTTGTAGTGGTAATTCTGGTGCTAATTAAATGTCAAACTCATTCTCAAAGCATATTTTTAACTGGACAAGCTCCTCACACACTAACCTGGCAGAATTTATCAGTGATGAAGCAGGTTGTTTGAATTCTGTTCCAGTTTAATGGGCAAGAGCATTACAAATGAAAGAGATAAGTACTGCTGAAATACAATAAACTATCTGCAGTAACTAACATTTGTAGTTTAACCTTGTCATTAGCACATATAAATTAATGAGATTTGTATTTACCCCAGCACTGATAGGCTTTTTTTTTTTTTTAAACTAAATGCTTAACATGTTGTCTTCATATTCTCTAAGCAAAATTTGTGTTGTAGTTGGCTCTGGTTCCCTTACAGCATGGAAGTCTTTCCAGGAAAAATGAGCTGAGCCTTATCAGAGGAAATCAGCAGTGAAACAAGAGGTGCATTTAATTAACACTGGCATAGCTTTTATCCAAGTTCTCTGTGACCATGACCCAGAGGGCTACATCACTCTCACAGGTGGAGTGTTGACATCATTGCTTGGCTCAACAGAGTGATGGCAGGAAGGCTGCTGGAGTATATGTAGGAAACCAGTGAGGTCATTCTCTAGCAATGCTTGGGTGGAGAATTATTAGATTTTTGTAGTATGTGTGTTTCTCTCCACCCCCACCCAAAAAGCCATTGCAATTTGGTGCTTTCTCACATTCAGCCACGTTTCCATTGTTCTTTTTCATGTGATGTGCAAGAATGCAGGCTGGTTGTAGAAGTAAGACCTGTTGTCTTTTGCCTTTGTGAAGTGATGCTACCAAGTCACTGGTGCAAGACATGTAGCTGTGTTTGAATCATAGTGAGATTTTAAAATATGTAGCACCCTTTTGCAGCCATGCACTTTTGTTTTAATGGGTTAAAACTACAGGCAAGGTCCCTCTGAAAATACGTGGACCTTTGGAGCCAAAACTTTCACAATGAACTGACTTCCTTCAGATATCAACGTATCTGAAGAAAGGTCAATCTATTACAGAAATATTATTTTTCTCCCCATAGAGAGAGCAGTTCAAGTCTCTGGAACTAGTTCTGAAACTATATCCTGTGGGGAGAAACTCTTGGGGCAGCCCAGTGTGGTTTCAAATCAGTTTATGGAGCGATAAAGCCGTAATTCACTTGTGGGTGAGAGCAAGGACTGTCCTGGTAAAATATTACCTGAATATTGTAAGGAGGGAAAGACCTTGAAAGTAAATATTTTATGAATACTTTTAGAAGGAAAATATTGTTCCCTGTTGAAGGAATTTCTTCTTTCTTAGTAGTTAAGAGCTTAACAAGTTTTGAGGGTGTCTGTTGAACATAAGCTAGAGTCCAGGCCTACCTGAAGTGCAGTTGCGGTTTCCCAGTGGTGCATGAGGCGCAGGTTGTCTCCACACTGTCGTTTTGTCACTTCTCTCAGGCTCTATTAGGGAACAACTGAATAATTATTGGCAGATTGCACAACTCATCCTGATGATCTGTGTAACATAGGGTGATTTTTCAAACACATGATGGTGAAATATTTGTTTGCCTTGTAAAGCATTTAGCTTAGAATGGAACCTTATATCGTTTACAAAGGAATAGTGCTGTGCTAGGTATTCTGCCCTCTCTCAGTTCAAAAAATGTCCCTGGTGATGTGATATTTGGCATCTGCCTTTGGTGGCATGTAGTTGCCGTGTTGTAGCAGTGCTCAGAAGTCCCCAAACAGCTAGTTGTAAAAATACTAGGTGCTTACAGACTCTGCAGGCTGGTTTTGAGATAACTGCAGTTAAGTGTGGAAAAAGTAACAGAAAGGGAAAGCTATGAAGTTAAACTCACATGGGAAATGTAGGTTAGCAGTTGTGTACTTCTAAATCGAAAAATGCTAACAGGAAAAGAGAAGCCCACGCTCTCCTCTGTTAGATGATGTGCCACTGCATTTATTAGAGTAGGTGTAATTCCTCTCGGGAAGCGGGGAGAGAGGTTTTCTGAATTACACAGGGCACATTGTTCCTGCACAGTGACCAGGTGTGCACATGTGGAGTACTGAATGATGTTACGCTTGGTGGAAGGCTGATGAACTATTATTCAGTGTAGGGTTGGTGGGGCAGGGGTGTGCATATAGGTAAGATCAATGGCTGGAAGTGAAGGTGAGGACAATCAACTTTAGTTCATTGTGTTTAAAAGCTAGAGGCTGAGAGATGGTTAGTGTCATAACAGTAAAAACACCTGTGCTCCTTGGTGGATTGCACGATGTGGTTGTGGCAGTATTGAGTTGGCCAGAGAGGGTCTCTGTAGATGAGGCAAAAATAGGCCCAAGTGAATGATTTAGCTGAAGGGATGAAAAAAAAGTTGTAGATTATAATGAAAAGGGGTATGTGACAGCCTTTGGAAATGTCCCAGGGGTGTGGACTGTGAGGCAGTTAAATTCAAGGATGACTATGGCCATTTGTGGTGAGAAGATGGGAACAGAAGAATAAGGGGAGGATTGGAAAGATGAGGTTGGCTGGAAAGGAAAAGAAGTTAAATTGAGTTATACCAGTGGGAGGAGATGCCTGTGAAATGATTTGAAAACACATCCAAGGTGTACATGGAGAACTAGAAGAGGGCAGTGAAGTAAAAGCTGCAAGGGTAAAAGAGACTTGAAGATATTCCAAAAGCATTAGTTGAAAAAATGACATGATCTAAGATCTGGCCAGGAAGAAGTCATGGGAGTAATTGATGGATATAGTTACAGGAGAGCAGAACAGGCCTTGCTGATTACTAAGAATTTTTTTACATTGAAGAGAAAGAGTAGAGTTTAGCTGGCTTGAAAAATTTATTATGGTCTCTGCAACTTTTGAAAGCACATAGAAAAGAATGTATTTAAATGATAATTTGGAAATTTCCATATACTCTGAGTATTTGCTGTTTTCTTCAACTGTTTTAAACTGATGTGGATAAGGCAGTGCTTGTTGGAAATGCAGAGTAAATATAATGTGCTTCAGATCATTGCACCTTTTTGCCATTGCTGTGACCCAGACATATGATGAAATACCCTCTTGCACCCTCAAAAAAAAAAAAAAAAAACTAAACCAAACAGCCTCTCTTCCTTCTCGGGCATTTAGAAATGTCTTGACAGATAATGGAGGCAAAGCACTTAGATTCTTTGTAGTTCATGCTGTCTCTTGACTGCTCTGTTTGTTTACTGGTAAGCATTATGTAACCTACTTTTTAATATAGTACGATGTATTATCTTTTCTGAATGAAAGACCAGGTCCTATTTCTGACTGAATCAGTAAAATTAATTTGCAGTTTATTACAGCTTCCTGCAACCCAGTCTTACATTCCTCAGAAGCCAGCACTTGTAGTTAGCAGAACTAAAGGAATGGTTTTGCTTTCTGTTGAGAGAAAAAAGTTGTGTAGGCATGTGTGTTATTTCAGCAAACTGAATAGTTGGAGGAAGACTTGTTGTTTTGGGACAGGATGAAACCATTAGACAACATATCACAGAAGAACATAGACCCTGTGGTTTGGTAAGCTATATAATGTTTAGATTAGATGAGATTTTTCTCAATGCAAACTCCATTATAAGCAATTTTGGTATGACTGTTGTAAAATTAGTTCTTTATATTTGGAGCTTCCATAATTTCCCATCGTACAGTATTTTAAGCCTTGTCAGGGAAATTTTTGATGCAAATATTTAAATTTGGCTCTAAACACTTGAAAATTAACTTTTAGTGACAAAAATGAACGTAGTGTATTTCTTGTATCAGTCAGGTTTACTTGGTCATCTTTACAAAAGATATTTATAATAAATATATCTATAGAAATGTGACATTATGTTCAAGCTCTTAGACTGAAATAATCAATGTGTCATTGTTAACTTAAAATAGTTTATCTGAATAGGTCCCTTAAAACTGTACTTATTTACAAGTACGAAAAATGATTTTTATGTTTCACTTCAGTCTGTAAGTCATTTTGATAGCCTCCCATCCCCTGTGGGAATTTTACCTAGCCTCCTTTGCTCAGCATGTAAAGGGGCAGAGGACATGGTCAGCTATGCTGTCTCCACGGAAGGTATGGTAGGTCAGAGCTGCTGCAGAGGAATTTCTGAAACTGGTATGCCTATATCACAAGTGCTTTAGCACATGTTTTCAGTTAAGGTTAGCTGACTTGACACGTCAGCTCAGGCAGTATGGATTCATTGATCAAGGGTAGTGCCTGGCGTGTGTGGACAAGTTTAAGCAATGCTGGAGCAAAGATGACTCATTATGCTCTGGAACAGTTTTCTTTATCATGATTGTTAATGTCTTGCCCTCATCAGACCTGTGAAGTTGTATGTAATGAACTCCGTGCCGCTGTCTTAGGCTTGCAAATGCCATTACCGTAGGCAAATGAGATGAGAATCACCTGTAGCGTGCGTGCGTGCAGCCAAAGGGGGCACCTCTGTGAAAGCACAGTTTGAGACCTTCAGAGAGTCTGGGAGTCATTAAGGTCCTTGCTGTCTGTTCTAGTAAGACTTAACTATGAGCATGGTTATGTTTTCTATCTGTTTCATTCCCTTGTCCCTGTTTTACAGTCTGTGATCCCCAGCGAGAATGGATATAACTGCATCAGTTAAGAAAGGAAAAAAATAAGAGACTGATATTCCATATGGAGATAAGAGCTTTTTCAATTATATACATCGGTCTATTTACATGGGGCTTGCTATTAACAAAGATGTATCAGTAAAAAGTGAGAAGTGCAATTTGGACAGAAGCCAGCAGCAATTCTGGACCACTGCCCTTAGGTTTTACACATTACTTCCGTCAAGAAATAGGGACGTTGCAGTGGAAACGTAGGCATGTTTGAGTTTGAGCAGTTAGTGAATGCCTTGTGGGACATTCACCAGGGCAAAGAGGGAAGCAAGTGGCTGAATCATGCCACCTTCTCCATGATGCAGCAGTGCTGCCTGCCCACCATGATCCACACATCTCTGACTGTGCTGGTTAGCACACCTGTTATGTACTTGTGCCAGTTCAGAGCAAGTAAATAGATTTGATTAAGAGCTCCTTCAATTAATCAGCATCACATGTGTGGATTTTGATCAAATGCAAAGAGTTCAAAAATCAGTTTATGGAACGTCTCAAAACAGCAGTGTTAAGAGTTAAGGGGTTTGATTATGCTATCTGTATGAAGATGTCCAGACTTGAGCATTAGAGAGGGCAGCCAGGTATTTACTTCCCCCATTCATGATATTTTAGGTGCTTTGCTGCATGAAGAGGCTGATGCTGCAAGACCCAGGGTCACTGGGTCTGATGCTTTGGGGTGGGTATTGCTGCTGCCTGTCTTCGCTGAGGTTGGTAGCAGCAGCCATGCTCTGTCACTTCCAACTTTCTGCTGTTCCTCCATATTGGGATGAAATTAAATTGTTTCATGGTTCCTATTTTTGTTTGTTCAGCCTGGTAAGCTTCTTCAGTTGAAGAAATCACAGTTTCTGTAAAGGTACTTTGTGATTCAGATTGGAAATTTAAAGATTCAGCTATTCACTAAGGAAGCAATAGTTACCATTTTAAAACTCCTGTATATATGCAATTTTGGGGGGAGGCTACCTTATGCTCACTTAAAGAAAAAAACCCAAACATTTTCCCTTCATTCTTCTAGATACATTTTTCAAATGCTGATTTGCAGATTGAGAATGTATTGATTCCCTGGTAAGCAGCAAAAAGCTTTACAGTTTGGGTCAAATAACTCAATTTTTTCCAGACTGCCCAGTAAGACAAACTGTCTAGCAGATGTAGATAGCTGTATATTTGAGTTTGGCAACTTACTGTTATTGCAACTCTAAAAGTGATTTAAAGCTGATAGCAGGAACCTAGCTGGAGGCTGTAAGTCTGTGACTGAACAGTTTTATTGAGTTCCGGATAAATAAGGTGAAAGATGTTTTGAACCTAATAATGTTCCCAGCAACTTGCTTTCTTTTATTAAATTGTGAAATATAGGATGAATAGTGTGCTAATTAGCATTAAAGAGGAATGAATATTTGTGCCTACTGGTCAAGGGATTATCCTTGTTAAAACAGGAAATGGACTCTGATTTCCTGTTTGAAACTATTTTCTCCATAAACTTTGCATGAAAATGTGAGGTTAAAAATAGATTACACTTTTACATAGCAAAATATATGTCTATTATTAGTTAACAAATAGCTTATGTATTAAAGGAAAGGCATTTTCCAAATTGTTTTGTATTGAAATAAATGCATCCCGCACACACTTTACAAAATAACATTTATTGAGAAACTAGAAACTGAGCACCTCTAACTTATTACATTGTGATGTGGGCTTTATAGAAATAATAATACTCAACATTTACATAATATCACTTTGTATTTGTAGTTCACTAGACAAGCAAAATTTTGACACCGTTTTCAAAATCAGGAATCCAGAGATGCAAACAGTAAGGTCCTTCTGACAAATAAGAGGCAGGGCCACGAATAAAATTCATGGTTTCCTGGGCTGCAAAATCATGAGATGTTTATGTCTAAGAATGTAAAGAGTCAGTTTGGGGTATTTCCAATGGGGTAGACTGACGTACATTCTGTGGACAACACTAAAAGATAAATTTATGCTGCTACTTCTTTACTCCACGCACTAACCCAAAAATCCCAGAGTATTTCCTGAGATACTCCTCATGTGTCCTTATTTAAAAATAAATAACAGAGTACAAATGCTGGCATACAGTATTTTGTCTTTGATAAGTAATAATGGGTTTACTTTGGAAAGACCATTCTTCACTTCTGAAACTGAAATGTCATGAATAAAATGACCTTTGACCAAAACTGAAGAGAGGGTTACATAAAACCAGCCTGATACTGGGTTAGAAGCCTGTAGATCAGGAGACATCTCCCAGGTGAAGTCAATTTAAAAAAGTGTTCTGACCATGGTACAACAGTGACCCACAGGCTTCTAGTGATGCAAGGTTTTTGATACTTGGAGAGATGACACTGCCCGTGACTGTCATCATTTACCCCACACAGCGCTACAGGCTGGGGCAGAGCGGCTGGGAAGTGCCTGGCAGAGAAGGACCTGGGCGTGCTGGTTGACAGCCATGAACATGAGCCAGCAGTGTGCCCAGGTGGCCAAGGCGGCCAACAGCGTCCTGGCTGGTGTCAGAAGCAGTGTGGCCAGCAGGACGAGGGCAGTGATCGCCGCCCTGTACCCGGCACCGGTGAGGCCGCACCTGGAACCCTGTGTTCAGGTGGGGGCCCCTCACTGCAAGGCAGACACTGAGGTGCTGGAGCGTGTCCAGAGACGGGCAACGGAGCTGGGGAAGGGTCTGGAGCACAAGTCTGATGGGGAGCAGCTGAGGGAACTGAGGGTGTTTAAGTCTGGACAAGAGGAGGCTCAGGGAGGACCTTGTCACTCTCTACAGCTACCTGGAAGGAGGTTGTAGCGAGGTGGGTGTTGGTCTCTTCTTCTAAGTAACAAGTGATGGGACAAGAGGAAATGGCCTCAAGTTGCACCAGAGGAGGTTTAGATTGGATATTAGGAAAAATTTCTTCACTGGAAGGATGGCCAAGCATTGGAACAGGCTGCCCAGGGAGGTGGTTGAGTCACCATTCCTGAAGGTATTTAAAAGACCTGCAGATGTGGCATTTAGGGACATGGTTTAGTGGTGGACTTGGCAGTGCTAGGTTAACATTGGACTTGATGACTTTAAAAGGTGTTTTTCAACCTTAACAATTTTACAGTTCTATCTGTCTTCCCCTGTCTGCTTTTCCTGCACACTGGTGAACGTCAGTTGTCCAAAGACTATTTTGTTCTATTTTTTCCTTAATAGAAGGAAAGGAAGAATAAGGTGCATATTCTTATATGTTTAGGAAATTCTGTTCCCAAGCAGAAATGATGTTGCATTTGTTGACAGTATTTCCTGTGTCTGAGACTAAAATCCTGCTATGGATACCCTGTCACCTGGTCCAGGACAGTGACTTTCCTCTCCACATTGTTTTCTCCATGGTGGTTATGTCTGCCAGTTTGACTCATCTCCCTACTGTTTTCTCCTCACGTTTTTGGGGATAAGAGTGTATTCAGTTTTACATCAAGATTAAGCCTCTCCAGTTTAAGGCCTATTCCACATAGTTTTAGGAAAATTCCGTTTAGTGCTCATTCTCTTTTACATTGTAAAAGCCAAGAACATAATTTCTTGGCCTCGTGCTGGACTCCCAAGAACAGACCTTTTCACAGGCCTGTGAAGAAGAAATATGATCAGAACTGAACTAACAATTGGACAGGTAAGGCAAGAAATAACTTTATCTCTCCTCACCATTTTGTTACTGCAATTACATATGAAAATGTATCCCTGTCATTTCATTTGGGTGTTCCCAATGAAACATGCTGGGTAGGGATGCAGTCTGGGACAGCCACAAGAAACCCAAGTGATATACAGCGTAAGATGTGTGGTTATTTGCTTTTATAGCAGTGTTTGGCCTGTTTGAAATATTTCAAACTCTTACCTCTGTAACTATGCAGTGGATGATAATCCTATGCTAGCTATACCAATTCTACTGGTTAGTGCCTGGCAACCGGACATGCAACTTTTGCTTGAAGTCATATAAAAATGGCTAACATAAATGGAATATCCTCTTTACCTGATTTCACATTTTTAGTAATGATTTTTTTAATAACATGTCAAAGTGTGGAGCTAGTTGTAGGCTAAACAGATTATCTCCAGGGACTCAGGATGAAATCCTATAATTGTCTATTTTAGGCTGGGGTGCCTGACAAGAGCATCTTTCTCTAATAACCATGTTTCTATAGGCAACAGAAGGAGCTGGGCTTTGGTCTTAATAAGAAAAGGCAGTGATACGAAGAACTTCAGAATAAGCTATTCAATCACATATAGGAATGTTGCAGTTGGAAAGAAAATATTTTTAAAATGTCAGAGATCTAAATGTGCTGTCCTACTTAAAGCTTAGCAACGCTTTGAAGACTTTGAGTCTAAACTTAACCTCAGAGTGCATGCTTTCAGGATAATTAGTGAGAATTAGGTAATCGGGTCATGGTTTCCTTTTCTGCACAGCTGCCCTAAATTAATCAGGGGGTATTTTTTATGTCACTTTTAACAGGGTTTTACTTCACTTTTTTAAGTTGGAGACCACATGTCAGTGTCAGCAATTTAAAAGGATGGTCAGATCCAAATCAACTGGTTCTTGTTTCTACAAATACAAAAAATAGCATAAAGACACTCAGTTGTAATCATCATTTAGCAACCAACACACCAATTATTAAATGTATGGAGGCTTGTGATAGTCACAGAAATATCATTTATATCCCTTCCAGTGTTCAGAAAATCTTTTTTTGATTCTCCATAAATTCTGGGTTTATAATCAAAAGCAGTCTATGAAGGAGCATTGAGTATGTATTGATGAGAAAGCTGCACTGATGCATGTGAAAGGAATTGTATCTAGCAATACCTCAATTACAGAAGTGGCAAACCCTTTTTAGGTAGTAATCCACCTAGCTAGCAGGTTAACACCCTGCAATACTGAATGGTAGGTGTGTTTTGAGGTAGCCTTCTGGTTTCAGTGTTGCAATCAAATAAGCATACCATGAATGAAAGCAGCAGAGGAATGTTGATAATGTGTTTGTCTTTCAGTAAATCATCGGTAAACTCTTAGGCTGAGATGATCTGGTTTTGTTACTTGCTTACTTACTAAACCAATTAGTAGACCGAGGCCAGAAGAACTGTGACAGTTTGTCACCTATAGAAACCTGTTGTACTGTTTCTAGTCTTTTTTAAGCTTCTCATAGATAAGTAGAAATAACTCTCCTGACCTCATTTTACTCTTCATTTATCTTTTCCACAAAACCACATGAAATTCAGCACCAGTTAAAATTCATGCTTGGCTCCTTATTTTTGGTCTGCTGTGAGGAGCAAGAGTGTTGCTGGAGAAGTGTCCTAAGGGACATCACTGAGGTGGTTGTACTCAAACTGTAACCTAAAAGATGCTTCACAGAAGTATAGTGTTGAATCTCAGTGGCATTAATTTATCAGAATGTTTGAGAAATGTTGATAATGCAGTATAAAAAAATCTTATATTACGCTTTTTTTCTTTTAGGCAATACTATACATATTACAATGTGGCAAACGCACTCCCAAAAGTGCCAAAAAAGAAGTAGTAAACATCCCATAGGTGGTATTACTAAGTTGTTTTTCCCCAGTTCCATTTGCAACACTTGCCTCTTGCTTCTCAGAAGTTACTGCATTTGCACCACAGTCAAAAACTGCCAGTGCTTAGAAATGAAGTGCTAATCTGTGAGTTTGTTAAGAAAGCTGTATAGCAACAGCTGTGACTTTTACCTCTCTTTGATCCCTGAAATAAGCCAAAATACAAGGGCCTGTAGTTTTTATGCTGGAAAAAAAGTGCTAGTTTGGGTATCCTACATGCAGTACTATTCATATTATGAGATTATGTGTGCCTTGTTTCCCTGGTCACAGGGGAGTTCCTTTGCGAGCATCCCCAGGCTGTGTTCAGCCAACGCTTGTTCAGAGGGCTGTCCGGCAGATTTTTCTCACCATCCAACTCATGCTTTTGGCTCAGATCCAACTTCTGGTTTCCAAGAGTGTTACTGCTATGCAGGATGTGTGCCTGTTTGAAAGCAGCACTTTCATAGTGCTTCTGCTTTCCTGTCTTTTTACTATTTTGTAACTGCCTGTGCAAATCCAGCCCTATCACAGAGTATTCACGCTCTTGCATGCACTGTATCAGTATCCAGAGAAAAGTTATGTGCTATGCAGTTCAGTTCTTTACTCACCTTTGCCATTGACCAGTATTGAGTGGTATTTCTTTCTTGTTTAAAATGTTTAAAGAATTTCTGTGTATTTAGGTTGAAAAGGCAATTTTCCACCCATCGGTTTATACATGTTTAACTCAATTCATGTTGTTATTGGAGGTGGAGTGCAATGAATGGAGCCATCATCATTTGATGTAAAAAGAATTTCCTAGTAAGTACACAGAAATGTAAATTATGAGAATGAATTTGTTGATGGAAGGATGCATTTAGTTTGATCATCAGGTGTTTGTAGGAAGCTTCTCTGTAACTAGACAAAAGAGATTTTGATTGACTGTTGAGTGGATTTTAAAGGTCATCATTCTGTTGTTTATCCCCATTTTGTTTGGATTATGGATGGCATTGAAAATGCATGCATTTTTTTACCAATTGCATTAAACCATGCATTGTTTGTCTTAGTTATGTTCAATTTTACTAAAATTTATTTTAACTACAAATTTTACAACCTAATATATTTCCATAGATGACCATCAGCTCTTCATGACAGTGGTGAAAATGTTAGCCTTCCCCCTCACCCCACCCCCCCCCACCCCCCGCCTTTTATGTTTTTCCTCTTTTTTCCTTCTTGGAGCTGTTTTGGCAGCTGGAGGCAGTTTTTATTTTGATACGTTTGACCGATAGGATGAAATATGTCCAGTTTTGGAACCAGAAAAGCTGATGGAGGGAAAAAAAAAAATCATCATTGTATTACAGAAATCAAGAGTATGCGTTCTGGTCCATCAAGTAGAAACAGTTTTCAGTTTGAGCTTGGGATATACACAAGAATAAATTTCAATTTAAGGACTTTTTTTATTTAAAGGGGGAGAATTTAGCTATGTAGTTGGCACCATAAAACTTAACATTTTATGGAAACAAAATGGAAAAACAGATTACAGCATATATTAAAAATAGGATATGTAACTTTACAACTTTGGGGATCCAGCCAAGAGGAAGTTGTATATTAAAAAAAACAATAACCACATACATGCTTTTCTGGGGATCAGTCCTGTACTGAAAGGCATATGCATCCAAATGCAAGGAGTTTTCTATGTTTTCAAAATTTCAAAATGAGCATGCCATGAATTGTCCCGAGTTCATTCAAAGTACACAGGTGTTCCCTTGTGCCTGCAATGCTTGTGTAGAAGTGTGGGAGTATGCATACCCCCAAAGTGTTTGTGTAGTTACCTTCTTTCTTGTGCCTGGGCAGCTGTAAAGCAGACTTGCTGGCCCCACCTCTGTGTCACTCAAACCCATGTTTTACTCCTTGACTATGAAGTGTTACATCCTTTTGCATTAATGTCATCAAGTTTTGTTCTTCCAGGCTTGCCAAAAAGGACAGAGGGTGGGGAGGGATGTCAATTAGAGAACTTCGGTCTTCTTTCAGAGGGGGAGAGAGCCAGGGAATGTACTGAATGAAAGGTGTGCTCTTAATGCTACTTTCTTGAGTGTGCCAGTTGAGTAAGCAGCTCTGACATCCTAAGTCCAATCTCAAAAAGAACTGAACTCTTCTTGATCTTTGGCTGTCCTTCCCATCTTGTGTTACTGTTTATGGGCTGGTGTTGCTGACTCTGTATTAACTTCAGGCATAATCTCTAGAAACCATGGCACTCTGCAGTATTAGACTCCTGCCAGATGGGATCCTCGGAAAACATAATTTAGCCCTTGTCACAGAATGAGCTTCCACTTGTTAAAATTGTTTTGATAAAATATACTTTGCCTTCTAGTAAACATTATTCTGTAGCGTCATGAAAAACTACAAAAAGAAAGTGAAAAAGCCATTTATTACAGGTAAATTCAGAGAAAAAGTTGAAAAATTAAGGGTAAATTTAGCTAAAAGGTTGTCTAATGCATAAAACCCATTTGCTTTAACTGTAAAATTAATTCAAACCTTCACCTGAAACCCTTTTAACTGAAGTGTAAAGATCTCTCTTGTGTGGGCCAATGCTGTGAGTGACCTGTTGGTTGTGTTGCATTAGTGTGTCATTTTGTGTGAGGTAAAATTACCTACAGGATCATATTATATAGAAATTACAATGCTCATTTGGAAAGTGAGGAGAAACCACCAGGCATTCATAGGAAGAAAATATGAGTCTATTCTCTTTTGATGTTGTGATTAGGCCTGCTTTTCTAAATAGGTGAGTTAATGTGTTCATCACTAATTCAGGTCATGGGGAAGCCTTGCCAGGTACTTCATATTAGATTTGTGCCATCTAATAAGTCTGATGCAATTTACTGCAGTGAGAACTTCAGAAGATAAATCTACGAAGGAAGTATTAAAATTAGGTGCTATAAGAGGGTAGTTTTCTTACAAATGATGAATGCACCTGCACGAGCTTTTTACAAACCAACAGAAAACCAACAAAATTTTAAGGATTTTTGTAGTTTTATGGAAAACAAGACAAGATCTAACTGACTTTCTTGGTGTTTAGGCATAAAATGGGGAGGAACATGTTTGTTTAACATAAATGCATCTTCAACCCATCCTTTTCTGTTTCATGTATCTCGTGATGTACTTGAGCCCAACTACAGAACGATTAAACATACAGAGGAGACTAGCTGCTGGAATTTTTTTTTTAAAATCTGTAGAAATAATGGAAGAAAGCAATTTCCTAAGAAGGAAAACCAGGAAATCATGTGTAAATGTTTCTGCCTTTTCACTACCTCTGGAGAGTGTTATTTTCATTTCACAGTTTTAACAGCTCTCTGTATTTTATGCAGAATTAAAGATTAATTACATTTAAAACTTTAAATTATCTGGCTTTGAATGCAATGGCGTATTGATTCCTAATTCCATGGAGAATGGGTTTTAAGATGCATGTGATAAATTCTTAATAAGTAGTTCCTTACTGCTGTTTTAAACATGTATTTCTCAGAAACCCTCGACATCTTAATATTCCTTTCCTTATTTGCTGTGGCTATTTAGACTTCAAGGTCTTCAAATTGTGAATTCTACCTAGTTCACAGGCACCAAGGCAGCATTGTTCCTCAAGTTAAGACTACTTCAGGGATGGATGTTGCTTTTACCTCATTAGAGATGATACGTGTTCGCAGGCCTCAGAGAAGTGTGATTATAAGAAGTATGCAATATCATTACTGCTGCTTCATTATTTACGTCTTTTAGCTGTTGTCTTCTGAAATCATATCCCTCCATTCTTTTCATTTTGCTACTGAGATCTTCTGCCATTTGTCTGTTAGTTCAGCTAGTCCCTCCTCTGCTCCTGCTGGCTGCTTTTTCACAGGTGGTTTTGATAGCATCCTTGTTTGCACAGGACATATTTTCTCCTTGGCTTGACAGTCCCTCTTATTCTCCTTCCAACACTTGTTTCTTCTTCCTGGACTGTTTTCTGTCCATTCTTCAGAGAAGAAATAGTTTTTAGAGATACAGAGATTAATGTTGCAACAGTGCAGTGTAGCAAATCTTAAAGCAAAATCAGGAAAGGAAACAAAAATCATTCTCAGTCACTCTGGCTGTCATTGCCGCGTACTCCCAAACACCAAGACATGCCTGTGCAAGTTGCCTCCAGTGTTCAGGTATCAAGACAGGTGTGCTTGGGTGATCTGCTCAGGCCTCCTTGCTGTGAAAAATCTCATCGCTTCTTTCATTAGCTGGCACCATATGTTGGTTCTGAATGTGATGTTTTATACCATTTGGCAGCTGACAACAAATAGTCTTTTGCCTCTCCATCCTGTTGGCATCTGAGAGTTACCAGGCTTCACAGCTTCTCGTTGTTTCTCTTGCTGTGAAGGGGACCTCACTTACCCATTTTGTGTATCATTTCATAGATGGCATATTATTTTCTATCCTATCATCAAAGTGACGTTCTTCTCAATGCCTTTTTTTCTTCCAGCTGCTACACTTTAAGTGTTTTGATTTTTCTGTTTAATAATTTTGATGTACCTGTCCAGTAATCAAAATCAATAATCCTTTTCCAAGCAATATCTTCCTTCTCTCCTGAAATATATTATTGTATCCATTCATATGGCACATACATACTTACCAATTTTTCAGTCTTTCTCACGCATTCCCTTTGGATTAAGATTCTCCTCTTAATAGTGCCTTTAGCTGATAGCCAGGAACTGTGGATATTTATTGCAATTTGCAGAATCAATTACCTAATTGTAGAAGTCGTTGATTTCTTAGTGTGCCTATTTTATGCCTTGAAACATTCATTAAATATAAATAAGGTACATTGTAAATTACTTTACAGTAAGGAGACTGGACTGGACTGGACTGGGAGGGGGTGGGTTGACATATTTTGAATAGTTTGTGTAACTTCTATCACAAGTTACTTTACATACTTTAGATAAAGTGTGTGAAAACTGTATTGTGGAAGCTGTTCATTAATTCATACAAAATCTGATGTCAGTGGGCAGACAAACAAGATGGCAGGCAGTAGTTGTTCAATGCACTATGGACATCCTTAGCAACTCCCAAATGGACTGTTCAAAATCAATTTGCAATGCTATTCTTCCCATTTGGTAGGATATCACATAATATATTTGCAGTAACATGCTTACACAGTGCTTTTCAGCAGTAACTTTCTGAAGTGTCACAGAGGAGGCACAAGTGAGCTACAATCCCTGTATTTAGATGAGAAGGAAATTGTTCATCACAAGCAACAGAATTGGGAAATTACCCAAATTTTGTGGAAATCAGGCTGGTGCTGCTAGCAGTAGTATGTGCTGCTTGGGACATTGTTCGAATGATAGTGCAACCTGAGTTTTGAAATCTTTTGAGATGTTGAAGCTTGTTGTATTTATTCAAAAATGTTTCCTTAAGCATAGTGCCAGATTAGCACATCCCTTCCATTTAGTGTCCTGCATGTTACTGTGGCAAGATGCCTTAAATGTGAAGATATTAGGAAGCTACTGACCTGAATGTGTATATAGATTCAAGCTTATTGCATTGGAGAAAGATTGGCTGGTCCCTAGTTAGCTTACACAGAGCTACCACAGAGGTTCTGCAGTCCTGCAGGACCAGCCACTTGGCCATGGATGAGAAATGCTCCCTCCAGGGCACTGCTGCAGACTGCATGTGACTACGGATACCTTTGCCTAGGGGCAGCCCATCCCCTTCAGGCTTGAGTCCTCTCCTTCCAGAGAGGAGATGGGGCCTGCAGCCCTTGGGCAGAGTGGGGAGTTAAGTACAGGGTGAGAAAGAGCAACGTGAGGAATGCAGAGTTGTTTTAATTTAATTCTTTAATGCTGGTTTACAACCTGTTTCTGTTAATACCATAGGTTAACCCTCCCTGCTCCCTGCTGTTCAAATAGTCTTGAATTTTGAAGTGCTAGGAATACTGTTAGTTGTTGGTTTGGTTTTTCACTAATTTTTAATAAAATAATAAAAAATTCTGATAACTAGAATCAAGCAACCCCACAGCAAAAAAGAACCACCTTAAATTGTTTGTAATTTAAAGTTTAGCTACTTTTCTGCAACCCTTTGGAGGGATCTGCCAATCTTACCAAAATTGAAAGCAAAATTTTTGTATTTCCCAGCAGAAATTTGTAAGAGCATCTGAGGTATTTGTTTTGCTTTTGTTTTGAGTACTGATCCCATGATACATCCTCTAGGCCAAGCAACTGCAAAGCCTGTTTTTGAAATAGTTTATTAAGCACTACTATAATGTGGATGGGCCATCAGGGCATAATGATGCTCACTGTTTTAGTTGGAATATCACCTCTGACACTTTGCCACTTATTTAGTAAAACCTAGCTCTTTTTCAGATCTTCGCTTCATCTTTTAGAGATTATTCTTTATGGATGAGCAGAAGGTAGAGGTAGCTGCTGATTCAGCAGTGGATGTAGTAACTCTGAATATTGTTCTTATCTCTTGAGCAAAAAGAAGGGTTTTGTTATTTTTCAACTGTTTTGGAAGTGTTTGGAGTGGCACCTTTCCCACCTTAGCTACAGAGTATTTGGGGGACGTAAACTAGATTCACTTCTGGTAAATCTTCCTAGAATTTACTTTTGAATCAAAAAGCTGCCAGTAACATGCTTGGAGGGCTTGGTCCTGTACTGACGACTCAATGGAGAACAGAGTGTATGTGAAGAATTATGGATATATTTGAACTGCTGTTTGAGTATCAAAATGAGACACATTTACTAACTGACTCCAGCTGCCTTAACAGCAAAGATAGAGAAGTATGAAGTCAGGAGAAACACAGGTAAACTGAAACATGTGTGTGTTTTCATAACATCAGTCAAAGAAAATATTGCACCCGTTTGTTTTCAGGACTAATTAAATGAGCCTTAAAGCTTCTGACAATAGGTGAGACATTCCTTTTCAATTCCAAATAGGAATTCTGTTTGGAAACTTGATTAGAATTTCAGCAAACCACAGGTGCCAGCAAAGCTTGCTGTTTTAATAACCTATCCATATTTCATTTTATACTGTCAGTTTTCTCTCTGCCAAAGCACCTATCACCTCATGCTGCCAATCCATTTTGGTGCTGGAAACATTTGGAAAGCTTTGCTTTATGCTAAAGACTTGCCCTTCCTTTTAAAATCCCTGTCTCATGTTTGCTGTCTTCATGACTATCCATTTTGCGTTCATTCTTGTTCAGTTTCATTTGAGTAACGGGAGGCTTTTGAAAAGATGCAAAGTCATGAGCCTTTTTTTTGGGGGGACAAAACCTTCTGAAGAAAGTTAACACAGAAAGAATAAGCAGGTGTGTATGTCAGTGTTTCCTGATTTCAGCATTGCTTGGATAATTTGATTAGATTGCACCGTTGTTTTTCCTGTATATGTCCCCCATTTTGTGTTTGATGCTTTATTGCTGTAGAGTGTGCTCTTAACAGAAGGAGGAGGAGAAGAGCACAGGAAGATCCATCGTTCTGCAATGGTAAGCACTTTGAGCTTGCAAGCTGAATTGTCATGTTGACTTCTTATATGGACCAAGTCACATATATTTAATAGGCTGTAAATCAGAAAATCTGTTCCTTAGACTGCTGTTTGAGAGCTTGGTTGAGGTAGTAAGAGTTATAGTGCCACCAGTGTCTCATCAAGTTTCGTCTACGAGTTATTGGGCATGACCAGACACACAGCAAATGCTGCTTCCATTCACTTACAGCACAAGCCACCCTATGTCTGTTGCTGGTACACGTGCAGAAATCTGAGATGTTTGTACTGTGAGTAAGCAAACGCATACCCAGGTGGTGGCAATGATGAAGATGCAGCTAGCAGTTGCAGTGCAAGCTGTTGAGGGATTCTGAAAGTGTGTGTGGCTTACTAGCCCATGCTGAAATCTTTGTGGCTACTGTTGCACCTGTTGTGTTAAAACTCACACATGTGTGCCTGCCATGCTTCTGGTAGGAATCGGGCGTGAGTTATATCCTCATTTGTGCCATGTAGGTCTGTCTTGTGCTATTTTAAGTGTTGCCTTAGAATTAGCAATTTTGTCCAATCAAAGCTTTTGGCAAATATGACATTGATTTAATTTTTTTAATATTTTTTTCTAGTATCTAATGTCTTATACTGAAGCAACATGTTTTCTTCCATGCCCTGTGTAAGCGGCCTTTTGTACGTCGACTTTAGTTTTATACAAACCTTACTTCTTTTATAGAGTTTTGTGTTTAGTCTGTCTTTGGTACTATATTTAAGATTAATGTTTGTAATGCTGCTGGCAGTAACTTGTAGGTTCAAACTGGTGAATGAAAGTATTTGCTCCCATTCCATTTCAGACGATGTAAGAGGATTTATTTAAAGTGTGCTTTGCAGCTCCACCCACTTCCTCCTCGGAAGTAAACTAGGATCCGAGCTGGATTATCGGTACCAAAGTGAAGGGCCATGCTTGTCTCCCATAGAAGTTTTCTTTATTAGTAAATGAATGTAACATTTACTCTTCTCTCTTACTCTGGAGTTTACAACACTGAAGATAAATGTAACTTATAAAAATGTAAATGTAACAGATAAATGTAACAACAGTACTATCTGTCTTTCTACATGATAACTGTTTGTTATCCTTCAAAAAAATGTGCCGTGACTAGCCAGACAGCAAGCAAATGCCGTTTCATACACCTGTGTGCCAGATGTTTTACAGCTGTGCACATACTGCTGCTGCTGAACCTATAGTGAGTGCCATGGGACAACTGATTCAGGAAAAGTATGAATTTTTCTCTTGGGATGGGCTGAAATGACACTGAAGGAGAGAGCTGCCAGTTAAAGAAGTTGCATAGAGCAATCAAGAAACAAATCTTTTGGCATCTTGTTTGGGGATATTGCTGACACTGCTGAGAGTTAGAAAGATTTCCTCTGGCATCTTCACAACTAAAACATTTTCCATGGAACCTCAGTCTTTAATGACGTTAAAGTAGGAATTGCTGAAGTTTGATTTGGTACCATATAGGTGAACTGATTCTAATAATGAGCTGCATAGAATGAGGTTTTACAAAGCTAGGTAGGAATTAAGGACTAAAACAGTCACGTTATTTTTAAGGGCAGCTGGGTATCTGAATGTCACAAAGCTTTGAAAATCTCATTATTGAACTTTTTTTAATATTATTTCCCAAACAGACCTTTTTATTTTTTAGTTTTTAAAACTGTGGACATTTTGACAAAGGAAATGGTCCTTTCATCACAATCCTAGTTCATTTTCTTTCCTTATAACTCCTACAATCATTCTCCTTTACAAAATACTTTACGACATTGATTTGAAGCTTGCAGTGTTTTGTAAGGAAATGGGTTGTTTTTGTTATATGTAATCTTTTATTTATTTAGTGATAATAATGCACTGCGTTGTATGTCAAAATGGAAGTTCCAGGAGCTGATATGCTGCACATGGTATTTGTAGCCAAATTTCAGTATAGTTGCAGCTGGATTCTGTGTCATGCCTTTAAAGAGAGGAAGGAGGATATCACATACTGCTCTGGGAAAAGGGCCAAGTTATTTAGACGTGAAAGTGGGCAGGCATATGTGCCTTTATGGGAAGAACAGGGGAAGGAGTGTGGTCCTGGAAGTCTGTGTAGGGATGGATATATTTTGGTTGCTTCAGAAGCCGACACAAATTTTGGATTAGCATCTGCAGTCTAGTCACTGACCCAAAGCTTTTAAGTTTTTTGAATATCTGTTTTTAAGGTGGTGGTTTCAGGAATTTGTTTACCTCCCAATCTGCCAATGAAACAGTGTGTTCTGTTTTGTTTCTTACTTGACTTCCCAGCCCATGGAGCATGTCTGCAAACATATGATGTGGAAAAGAAAATTATAGTTACCACTGTGATCTAACTTGATTTTGAAATGCAGAATTGAAGAAAAATTATGTCAAATTAGCATCATGATAACTCAGCGTAAGACATTCAGGTTTTGAAAGGAGATAGCCAAAATCTTCCTGCTAAAACACAAACTTCTCCAAAGCTCTGTGTTTATGCTTACTTAACTCTTTTCATCAATTAACTGTTTGGTGCTTTTGAGAAGCATTGAAGGTAGCATTTTTCTAGACTATGGAGTGTGAGTGGAAGGAGCACATCACATGCTGTGCAGTGCAGCATGGAGATCTGTGATGGTACATCATATGGCATGGGAAGGACTACCTATGGTTTCAGAGTTGATAGATGGCCACTAGCAGAGCACTGGGCCCCAATGAATGCATACTCTTTGGCTCAGTGGCATGTTCATCCAAATATATAACTAGCTTTTGCTTCCAGAGATACCATGGATTATTAATGCACTTTGCCACCTTTACATTATATTAACCTATGCCTGACAACACAGGGCATGACTAACAAGCAGGGAGGACAGCAGCCCCGGACCCATGTACAGCTGGGACAGGTCTTCCCGCTGGCTTTGGGGAGTATTAGCTGGGATGCTGAGAATGCAGCTCACACTCTCTGCCTGCTGAAAGGATATTTCTGCTTTCACATCATGCTATGAAGTTCGTTTATTTCCTGTCTCATGCATTATACGTTTTTAGCGGAGGGTTTTCCCCCTGTGATTGTTTTCTGAGTTAGTACACTTTCCTTCACTTTGGCAAGGATCTTCCTTAATAAACAGTCTCATCATCAGTTATTAGTTTCATATGACTGGTCTGTGAAATACACAGGATTATTGAGACCTATAAAATTTGTGTTAGCTCTTTCCCTACATCGTGATCCAAACAATCTCAGTAGTGCTTCAGTGGGTTTGATCATATAAATTTATTGCTGGTTACCCACAGTGAACCAACAAGCTGCAACTGTGTGAGTAGAGCTCAGATGAACTTACTGTTTATACCCAAACCAGTTCAGGGAAAAAACAGCTATAAAAAAAAAAAAAAAAAATGTTAGTTTTAGTAACAATTGCTTTGGTTATAGTTGGTTTATAATTTTTTTTGTAGTTGTTACTTTCAGTAACTTTTAGTCAATTCTAGTAACATTAAATTAGACCTTCGTTTAATCCTGGTTTTAACCCAAACAGTCAAAATTTTGATACTCAATATTGCTTTATAGTGAAGTGGAAAAAGAAGAGTTACTCTGGTAGAACACAGTGTGCTACTAACAGCACCTGATGAACTAGCATAAAGTATTGTATTATTAATTGATTTAATGAGTCCTTAGGTCCTATGATACTTGAAAGAATGTTAATTGATTGCTTACAACATAACTGTAATAGACTGTGTTTAAATGCATCATTTGATTCTCATTTTCCTGAAATATCCACTTATGAGGTTTTCACTCCTCACCCCCAATATTTGTAGCTCCTTTTGCTCTGAAGCATTTTAAGAGCATTAGCTCAAAGCACAGTGTTGCTTCCAGACCTTTGGTCCCTTGGAGTTACATGTGAATGGGTGCTGTGCGGGGCATAGTTCTCTTCTCTAGCTAAGCAGAAACATGCCCATCTTGGCTGACGGTTCAGGGCGCAGGTAATGCTAAATGGTGCTTGGCTGAAAAGCATGATCAATTGTAATTGAATTGGCACATTTTAATTATATTCCATATTAATTTTCTTTCGTTTGTATAGACTGTATGAAGACCAGTGTAGAAATACGATTTCCGCCGCCACTCCCCCCCCACTTTCCTCATTTGATTCTGTAAAATAAAGTTATTTTTGTCTCTTGAGAGGACAAATGCTGGAGGGCTGGCCCAGCTTCCCTGAAAAGCTGTGTTCAACATGGCCTTGCTTTACAGGCAGGTTAAATTACTGCAGTTGGATACTCTGGAAAGCCTTGCCATAAAGGGAAATGTGGCTGCTGAAATAGCAGTGCTGTAAGTCTCAGGAAGGCAAACTTGGGCAAACTCAGCCCATGTGCTCCATTCTCAGTTCTAACTCTCTGCAGAGTGCCTGAGCAAGCTTACCCAGGGTTTCTGTTCTAGCAAGACAAAGTGCTGCATTGTATATTAGAGGGGAAGTTTTAAGCTGTTTGGCTGTATCCCCAAATTCAATTTATAGTGCTGGAACCTAGAGGTAGGGCATGCATGGACTGTGCAGCACACGCTGGGACTAATATGCAGTGAACCACAGGTACAGCAAGCCAGAAATGGTGTGAGTGTTTCAATATAGTCAAGCTGGTCAACTCAGCCTGTCACTCATCATTTTGCTTTGAGATAGGTGATACCATAAAGAAAGGAAAAAATAAAAGTCTCATAGAAATTCAAATCATAAACTGAGATCTTATGTGTACAAAGGGGAAAAGCTCTGCAGGAAATTTTGATTAAAAATTGCAACACAATTGTTTTTAAATAGTTTACTTGGGGCAAAAAAACATTTCCTCCATATGTACTCAGAAGAGTAGGAATACCTACCCATGTGTATGGACATACCTACCTACCTACACACCGTTAGTGGCACGATACAATTAAGGATGCTTCCAGTTCTGGATTTGTATTTTCAGGATAAATTAAGTCATTTAAATCAGATTTCAGAAACATTCATAACTAGATTACATTGTCAAGAATATGTATGTTTTGACTACAGTAAGAGGCAGCTAGTAAGCTTTCATGGGGATAAAATTCCTGTGCATATCCTCACATTCATTTTGATTGGCAAATAAGTTAGTCATAATTCATAGTGGCTGCCTTCCTGATCATTAAGATATCTTTCATCTTTCCTCCTTTCTTCTCTATTGCCCCACCCCCATATATTAGATGGGCTGGAACAGAATCAAATACAAAAGTTGCATCAGTATACAGTGTAATGTGTTTGAGGATTTTTGCATCTTTGCTGGAAAACAAACCACTTTGAACAGTAGGAGAATTATTTCTCTGGTGAAATGTTGCATATCTATTTATTTATTTATTTGAACCCACTCTCATCTGTCTTCATCCGAAGAACATAGGGGTTTTGTAGAATTAGGACATAGTTTACACCCTTGTTCCTCAAAAAAATGCCAAGATGTTCTTTTCATTAGGAATAAGGAGAAGACATGCAGGATTCAACACCTGCATGCATTTTACCTTTCTGAATTCTCTTTTTTAGCTTCCCTCTTGCCTCGTTCAGAAAGCAGCAGCTGTTTCACATCGTGTATCACATCCCATCCCTTCTAACAAGCAACTTTAGAGCATCCTTCCTCAGTGTTTTGAGGAATGCAGAAGAGATTTACCAGTACTTTGCTGCTGCTTTCTCTTTGCTCCATCATGAACTTGTAATACGTCATCTATGTGGTGCTGCTCTGTGTTGTCAGAGTACTAATTTAATTAATTTTCATTAACTGTCCTTTAATTGAATTTTTGAAAGACAGATACAATTACAAACACAGCACAGGAAGAGCATAAGAAGAATGTCTGGCACAGCTATACAAATAGATGTAATACTTCAAATATTCCCCTGCTAGTGAACAGGATATGTAATCCATAAAGGATTATATGTAAGAGGGAGAAAGATACTCAGAGCAATACTGAAGCTTATTGAAGTGGTCAGTATAAAAGAAAAGGGGGAAAAAAAAGTCTCAGAGACATCAAATCACATGAGTGCAAATCACTCCAAAGTGCAGTGCCCAGTCTTCCCTCTCCCAGGCACTCAGTTGAAAAGGAAATAAAAATTATGCTACTGCCTGTGCTCTAGCTATCATTTCAGGAGAAAGAGCCAAGGTGGCATTGCAGCCCACAAGCCGGCATCCCTAAAGAGGTGGTGAGGTTTTGCCTTCCACCACTGAGGTTGAACAGAAGTGTAAACACTGTGCAAGCAGCTCTGCATTTTACCAGCTGAATTGGAGTCCCTCAGGAGTAGGAGAAACTGTGCTTACAAGCCTTAGGAAGCTCATTTTGAAGAACTTATTTGTCTTTCCTACACAGCAAGGCATAAAAAAGCAGGGGCCACAATTCTGCGCAAGCAAATAAGGCTTCCAAATAGATTAGGTTGTTCAGTAATTCAAAATGCCCATGTTGCATAAGGATCATCAAGTCTCATAACTGTTGTTTCCTCTGAGCTGGAGGGTTTTTTCCATTCCTGAGTTGCCACTTCGAATGAATGAGCTAATAAGCCAGGTGATGTGAGCTCTTGAAAACAGACCACATTCATGAAAAGGTATGCTTTAATGGTATTACAGCAGTGTATTTTACCAGCAAGTTACCCTAATTTGGATGTAGAAAGGCCATCCACATAAAAAACCCTGGTAGCTAAGAAGGCTGTGACAGTCAGTGACCACCCTTCCTTATATTCCTGATAAATGTGCTGCTGCAGAAGTCTGTAGTAAGAATGGATTCTTTCACCTTTTTCTAAAGGAAATGTCAGCAATCATTTCAAATCATTTAAATGCCTTTTCCTCATGCTTTATGTGTGCTGTACAAAATGGGTACAGCTGGGACACTCGGTTTACTCACTAGTGTGTAGTAAAAAGTCAAAAAGAGAGAGACTGGCATGGGAAAATCGGTGAATATATGTACACAAATGCCCACCACATACGTGCACGGGTGTCATACTGGAACAAGGTACTGTTAAAATTTAAGCAGAGTGGCTCTTATAGTACATCTGGCTGCAAGCATTCCTATTCCAGCATAAAAGTGTTTTTTTCTGAGTAAACTGAATCCGCTCTGAAATGTTATCCAAGCCTATGTATACTTTTGCATGGAAAACATTTGCTATGCTCTAAAATGACATTTTCTGAAGGGATAGCAACTTTTTTTCTTTCCTTGGGTTGTTTAGGCCAAATGGACCATTTCATTAAAGATGTGTTCTGAATTCTATTTCCCGGATAAAAAAGCCATTATAATCCAAAAATGTGCTTTCTTGTAGGCCTTTCAATACGACTTCTAATAAGTTAAATAAATAAATAATAGTGTACAAGATGAATCCTAGATAACTGCAGTGTAGTGCCTGCTGGTTTCGTGGGGTAATATTTTCCAGGAATATGTTCATAAAAGTTCAGCTTTAAGGGGATAAAATCATCTTCATTGTATGGGGCAATTAAAGGCTTCTGTTTTGATATCTTCTCTGTGATTCATCCAGAACCAAATACAAGCTGTAGAGGAAAATTCGGCATGACGGTTTGCTGCTGGCATTCTTCATGAGGAATTGCAGTATTCTCCCAGATGGGAAAGATATTTACAGGGGAGGGTTGTTTTTTTTTAATAGGCCTATATTATAGCTAACCATTCTTGCACTTATCACTGCAGGTACATGGAACACTGCCTGGTTTTGGAGTCTTTCCACTTTATAAAGTACAAAGTTCTATTAATATTTTTTGACACTTGAGTAAGAAAAAATCTTAAATTTTCCCTGATTAAAGACAACTCACTGCCCTTTGATTCTTTTCAGACACATGTTTAATATCAGTCACAAAGGTAATATGGTATGAGATTTAGGGTTCTGACAGACGTGTCTGCAAATGAAAATCAGATTGCTGAAGCCGTATCAGTTCCTGCCTCTCTGAGGGATGGTGGTGCTCTGAGTGCAAGGACATCTGACCTGCTTGTGAATCAGCTCCACAGCAGTTAGTGTGTACTATATTTAGTGTTTTGTAGGTAAGCCTTTGTTATTTTTGGTTTGCCTTATATAAATCCAGAAAAAAGTAGTTGTCCAGAAACTAATTGAGAAGTGACTGAGATACTTGGGCAGCAAAAGTGAGGGGTGGCAGGAGTGTCTGTTCCATCTCTTGCTCCAAGTCTCACTGTTCTTGCTGGTTAATCAAAGTCCTAAATCTCATGCAGACCCTCAGTGAACCGGAGTGTGGCCAGACAGGCAGGGTTGCAACCATGCCCCTCTGCAGCAATTTGGGTGCAGGTGCCTGTGTTCTGGAAGCTGTAAATCTGTGCTGCCTTGGGGAGGAGCCTGGGCTCCTGCACCCCGACTGCCACAGCCCTCTCTGAGGGCAGGGAATGTGAAGGGCTGCCTTTTGCTTGCTGTGGCTTTTTAAGGGGTCTTCACTAGCAAAGAGACTGTAAGCCTTAAAAATCAGAATGAGCGAGGCAAGGGTCAAAATCTAATGAGAGGAAATGAGTAATAAGGATGTCACAGAGCATCTCCTAGGTTATTTGGAGCTGTGCCCTGGTTATGTCAGCATTTTCCCTTCTCCTCACCAAGGCATGAGTTTGAGTTTTGTTTTTTTTAATAGTAGCCTTAATGACAGTGAAATGGATGTGAGTACAGTACCTGTTAGATGCCAGCTTCCCTTTGCATGGCATCCATCTGTAAATGCAGTTGAAAAAACATCTGCTCCCAGAAATTACTTCCTGACCTGTGCTGTTTTTCTCAGTGTCTGCCAGGCTTCACATAGCCCTCTACAGTAATCCCAGCAGATCCACAAAATAAGTAAAGAACTTTATTCATGTGGCATTGCAGCCACTTCAGCTGGCTTGTTGAAACTCAAAAGTTATAACTGGAGGAGCAATGCCATAGTACTAAAAAGAAAGAAAAAATGTTTTAGTTGTGAAGGTTATTTCATTTGTTAGGTGTACATAATCCAGGTTACTTCTGCATTATAATGTTGATGCCACAATAATGAAAAAAATCATGTAAAGTATGTAATTCAGCTAAAATTTGAATTACTGGATAACTACCCAGTAATCTTGAAAAGCAGAAGAATGTTACAGAGGCTATAATACAGCCACACACTTATATGTAGGCATTTCCTTCTGAAAAAGGGACAGTGAATTTGGTTTTAAACATCAGCCAGCACACAGTGCTGTGTAGTATTTTGTATAGGTTTGCTGACTTGAAATGTGTGCTTAAAGCTAATTGCTGTTATCTGAGCTCTATGGTTATTCCTTGAATCAATTTGGCAATAGGTTCATATTCTTTAGCAACTTGACCATTTTGTTTCTCTCCATTTAATTAAAGTTACTTGGATGATTCTCAGTTTCTTCACAGAAGCTGTTTTAGGTCTCTTGACTTGTTAATTAATATTTGAAGTACTGAGAAAGACAATTTTTAAGTAACCATTTTCATATAAAAATTTTATCTGTGACTCTGAAGTCTTGTGAATTTCACAGACTTGTATTTATACCTGTATTATGTCCCTGTGCTGTTATGTCAAATTTAGAGATTATCTGAAGCTGTCTCCATACTGCCTAGAAACCAGGTTTTCTTTGAAGTATTTCTTTGGTCGTAGAAGAGATGTTGCCAGGCATCTATGTTAATACCTCTGTGAAAGAAGGAAATACTTTCTCATGTGTCATTAAAATGTGGAAGTCATTAACACGGGCTATTGAGGCCAAGAATTTAACAAGACTTCTGAAAGGTTATAGCCATCAACAATATGCAGGGTTGTAATTAATACAAGTAAGTAAGTTGGAAAAAGCGCTAAGCATAGCGTTCAAGGATTTGGTCAGTCTTCAGCTGTTGGCTGCCAGTGTTGGAGAGAGCTTGCTTTGTCAGCCTCCATAGTTTCAGCTTTTCTCTGTAAAGAATCTAGCACAGCCACTGTCAGAGACAAAGCCCTGGGACACGGACATTTGCTCTGACGTGATATGGCATGCTCCCTGCCTGCCTTCTAGCTGATTTAAAATGTGTAACTTCTGTATTATTTGATCATGCTGCACCAGTTTTCTGTGCGTACACAATGCCCTGCTGCTCTGTACATGTAGAAAACAAGGCACTAGAAGCTTTTGTTACTAGACTGAATCAAATGAAGATAAAAGTCGATGTTTCACGAACAAAAGCAGCAAAGTACATAGAGGTACTTCCCACCTTCTTCTGCCTTTGATTACTTTTTCTCATCCCTGTATTTCTCAGTTGTGGCCAGGCATATGCTCCACACTGTTCTGCAGGCTTGCACACGGTAGCAGCAGGAGCACATGGAAGAGAGAACATGCAGTGGCATACCGGGAGTAAAGCCTTTTTTATAGGTACAAGAGAAAAGCAGCAGCATGCTGCTGGCACTGCATATGTCAGGTTTGTTTTGTGCCTGACACCCTAAGTGAGTCATGCTGGCTGTAGACCTCTGATCCAGACTGTAGTAAAGAACATCAGTGCCATTGTAATTGGCACCTGTAGTAAAGATGTGATGCAGTGAGTAGACATGGAAACCAAATGCTCTGCAGGTAATCTTGCCAGAGTTGTGTTTGTGACAACACAAACAAGCTTCCTCTGAGTTTGTGAAGCTCTTTGTCTCTTTACTTTTCTCTGGGATAAAGAAAAAACTAGATTTCTTAATAACTTGCACAAAAAATCAAATTAAAAATAGCTTCAGTCAGTATTTAAGCAGTCTGACAAAGGAGAAATGTAATGTGCAAGCAAAGATAAAGCAGAGTTTTCCCACAAATAAAGAACAAGTAATTATCAAACAAGAATAACTATGGGAATTCCAGCTGCTGGAGGGGATGCTGATGATGAGGCAGCAGCACGATCCGTGGCTGCATCCCAGGGAGAGCGCTCTTGCTCACCAGCAGCCTCTCTTCAAGGAAGATAGCCAGGCAGGTGGGTAGCAACACAGTACGGGGGCATTGCAGCTCTTCAGGCAAGGTCACTGTGCCATCACAGGGGGCCTTCATTCAGGGGGTCACCGGGAGGGAAGGAGGCATTCTGAACGTTAGCAGATGTGTTGTGAGTTGTGTTTGTTATGCCTTTGGCTGAGCAGTGGAGTTGTAAATGGTTTGTTTGCCAAAAATGAAAGTTCATTATAGACTGGCCTTGTTTTGATTAGGAGGAGCCAGGGGGCTATACCATGAGAGTAAATAAAGCTTATAACTTTGTCTGCTAGTTTGTTCACTTTGGCATTAGAGAGATTATATTCTAACTGATTTTTAATTTCTGTATTATCATTTCACTGTAGTCTTTTTATTATTTACTCTGTTTGTGCACAGATAAACTTTCTATGATGGTGGCACTTTTACATATTTTTCTAATGCTTGAAAAGAAGTTTCTGTAGATCATTCCTGTATTAGGTGTTTTTCAAAACAGAGAAAAAGAGTTGTGTTAACTTGTTTTGTGCTGAGACGCAGAAATTCATTATTGCTGTCCACATGTTTTTTTGTCCTTTCACATGCTTCATTTGGGAAAAATACTGAATGCCACCCACAAAATATCATACTGAGCAGTGTGAGAAACAGAGAAAGTTGTTATTTCATTAAAAAATATTAATACAAAGGCTTCATTATGTAGCAGGGAAAGATGTTTCATACAATGTAGCTATTTTAGCATGGTTATTTTTGAGTTTCAGTTATATGAGACTGAGATGAGAACCAGTTACCGATTTCAAGTTCCATTCTCCTGGCAGCACCTCAGCTGCTTTTGGCAAATCATTTAATGTTTTCTGCCTCCTATCTCACTCACCTTTTAAAATACAGATCTTATTTCATTTATTTCCCAGATGTACTTAATGCATTTATTTCAAATTTGTAAGTACTTTGAAAATTATTTTATTTATAAATGTAAAAATGTAAATCTTTATTATGTTATGTAAGGATACACATTTGTAGGATAAAGATTGGGCTCTCTGTCAGTTAACAAAATTTTGTCTGGTTTCCTTTAACAATTATATCTGTCTGACAGCTTATTAACTTGTGCTTCTCTCTCAGTGAACAGAAATTAGGGGTTTAGTATCTCCTTAGAGAAACTTTGAAAATCAGTGTTTCCATGAGAGAGTTAAGCTGCACACTCACAGCTACATTTTTTTCCTTTCTCTTTACAGCTGTTAGCACAGTTCAGGCAACCTGCAAAGAAGGTGACTCTTTTGAAGGCATTAGAGCATCACAAGTCAGTGGCTTTCAGTCTTTTTCAAAGCATTTCTATGCTCCTCCATTTTCCAGGTGAGGTGTGAGCTCCAGCATAGGTTGTTCTAGGCTCGCTTTTCTTAGCAGCCTTTTGGAGACCTCTTCAAGTCACCTCCTCTTCCACTTTTTTCAACTGCTGTTGTTTCAGATGTTTTCCAATATTCTTATATCCTTTGTTATTATAAAGGTCACCACTGGTGCTTAGATAAATCAAGTTATGAGACCAAGCCAGTTTTGTGATTTAACAATTAAAAAGAACTGATTTAAAGGGGTCCTTTGCTATAATCCCTTTATGTTCTTTAGAAGCAGTTCCTCCCACATATATATATACACACACACACACATCATCTTTGCCTGATACGATGTTTTATGGGGAACTTGACTTCCTCAGATGTCAGCGGATCTAGTTAATTGTAACCAAGAGGGCTAGTATGTATGGCAGCAGTTAAATGTAGTTTCTTTCACCATAGTTACACAATCTTTTGGAATTTCTCCATGTTGTAATTGTCATTGAAATGACTGAATGATGCTCCTCCTAGCATGTCTTACTGGGAACGGTAAATTCTTTTGCATGTTGGGCACACATACTCACTTTACATAGTCTGCGGCTGCCAGTATCTCTAGTTTCTGGGCTGCAACTGAGGCTCTGTGCTTTCCTGTGTGAACATGTCGGGCTGTCTGACCAGCAAGTGCAAGTCTTGTGTGAAAGTTATGAAGCTTTTAAACAAAATGGTGTAGTGAAGATCAAGAGCAGAACATGGGACTTGCTCCCAGTGTTTGAGGAATGGCCCTTCCAGAGAAGCAACTGGTACAAAATAAACCGGTTTCAGAGGAAATGGTGTCCAGTCCCTTAGCAAATGCAAGGCGGAGACCTCACCTCCCCAAATACCACAAAACCTGCTGTGCTTTCAGCAGAACCTGAGCTGCTGGTGCAGCTTGGGCACCTCCTCTTCACCAGGAGGCCCAAGCACTGGACAAAGAAGGACTAGGTACCCACAAACATCAGATACTTCAGGTACTGCTGTTGCTGAAACAGCACATGAGAGGAACACCTTTGTCCTCTGGATTTATTCCCTCAGAGGTTTGTTTCCAGAACTGCCTGATATATTGCACACTCATCAAGGATGGGAAGAGCCCTGGGAGCTTCTGACATAAGAGGTGAGCTGGAGGGAAGGATTTCTGCTGGCTGAGGTGATTTTGTACAAGAGGCAGTGAGCGAGAATCCTCTGCCAGGGATTCTGTCAAAAGCCCAAAAGGGAAAGGAAAATCAGGATGTAGGCCTTGGCCAAGGGAGCAATTACTCCTGGAAATGGATTTGAGTGGGCTGGGATGGAAGGAAATGTTTTGGAACAAGTCACCTGGAATTTGTAGCCCTGTTTTTTAGTCTCTCCCTTTATCTCCTCTGTGGTTGGTTGTTTTATTCAGGGGGGGGGGGGGGGGGGGGGGGTGTTTGGTTTGGGTTTGTTTGTTATTGTGTGGTTTGGTGAGGTTTTTGGGGGGAGGAGGTGTTGGGGGGGGTGGGTTGTTTGGTTTTTGTAGCTTTCATTTTTGCACTATTTTGTTTATCAATTAACCTATGTAAGGCAAAAACCAGCTTTGAATACCCTGTGAAACATGCTGTGTTGCGGATGGTGTGAAAAAATAGTACACTGAACTACCACCATCTAATGTGCTACCTCAGAGAGAGTTGTATTTTTCAAGTAAAATTTAAAATATTGATCCCATTGTGCCGTTATTACGGGGACCATTTTATTTTGCTTCAAGTATGGTTTTATAAATTCTAAGATGAAAAAGAGTTGAGACAACACTGCTGAGAGGAACTGCAGTCATATATGTGAGTCACAAATGTTTCACTTAATCAGGGAATTGCTCGTTCTTAGGTTACTTTATTGTAACCAAATTGCTCATTCATAGTTTATATCTATGCCTAAATATAACTAGTAAAATGCCATTTCTGGGTTTTCAGTGCTTGAGCATGTCACCAACAGCAAGGCTTGAGTTCCAGTGGTATTACCTATTCATCAAGAACTTGGCCAACCAAGCACTGACTGCTTTTCCTCTTGTCCCCTGCTTCCTTTGGGATATGCACCCACAGGTTTCTCCGAAAGCTATACTGGAAAGATGTGGATTGTTGTGTGGGGTTTGGTTTTCTCCTTAGGTTGCCCAGGAGATCACTTGGAGATTCAGACTGTTTCTGCTCAAGATGAGTAAATTGTAGGGTCCTGGTAATCCCTCAGAGAACATAAAAGGGCACAAGCTGCTTCGGGCTCACTTGAGCACCTGGCAGCAAGGTCAATTTGGATTGTGTAATCCATACTCAGTACTTCTATAACTTCATCCAGATGCTGATAGCAGAAGAGCAATGTCCATGCATTTTGTTGTTGTAAATCCTTTCACAAAATCGAACAATTGCCAAGAATGTGGAAACATTAAAGTAAGAGACAATTATAATGGAATAATTGATGCCAGATGGACTTCTGCACCTGATATCAGTCAGCATGCCAGTGAAACAGAGCTGTTTATTGCAAGGAATACTACAGCATATGGCAGGGTAGCATCAGCATCTTTTCAAACATTATTTTGATCATTTTGAAAGCTGCTAATGTGTCGACTTTCTTACTGTGATTGTTCTTATACATTGCAACAAGACCTTTTTTGTTGAAGATTTCCTGAGAAGGAAATATGAGCTTCACTCTCCCTGTCTCCTCTGGCTATCATCAGGTTTGGCAATTTTTCATTAAAACTTATAAGTAAACAGTTATTTAAACACTAACTAAAGATCCTTGCTTAGCTGCTTTCAGAAATCCTTGTTATTTCCAGGCAATGAAAAATAATGAGATAATCTTTTCTTAAGCATTATGTAGTGATTGAAGTAGATTTTTAGAAATTATTGCCTTTTCCAAGGCTGAATTTATTAGGTTTTGAAGGTAGGTTGATACTCTTCCAAGGAAGCCCCAACTTGCCTCCATTATGCATCTGCTTTTCCTAATGTGAGAGTCACTTGAGCATCAGTTCAGTCTTTGGTATAGTGTCATTCCTCTCTCTATTACAGGGTGGGGAAGGTATGTAGACTATATCATGCAATTATTTAAATTTTTTTGGCCGTTTCATTTTACTTTGTCCTCTTAATTATTCTTTTCTGACACTTTAATGTAATTTTTTTTTTTTTAATAATTCAAAACATGAGCTACCTCTGAAGGGATAGGGTGCAGAGCGGGGAAATTTTCCAGTTCTGTGGAACTAACTATAAGCTGATCCTGGAGATATTTAGGATGTGGTGCCTAAATTTTGTGCGCTAGCTTCCCTCTTCAGTGCACACTGAGTGCCTCTGTGTGGTGTAGGACAGTCTAATTTGAAGATTAAGTAAGTGACCACTCACTGGAAGTGTTTGCACAGTTGCATGCTTCAGTGCTGTAGTCCTACCTGCTACCCTCATTGCATGGACAGTGTCATGAAAATTTCCAAGTACAGGTTTAAAAGAGAGAGTGCAGGGACGTTAAGGCATCCAGTAATAAAATCAGCACTCATTTCTCCAGTCATGCAGTGCAGTGAGGTGACCGTTAGCCTCTCTCCCACTCCATGAATTGCAGTTCCCGTGGTGCCAACTTCCAGTGCATGTCCAGTACCCAGGTGTCGGTGGGAGGGAGTACTCTGACACTGGAGATAAAGAGTGCCTAACAGCAGGCAAGGTTGGAGACCTGGAGGGGTTTCTTCAGAAGAAGGAAGGAAGGCTCTTCCTTTCAGTTTCACATGTGTTGAGACTGGTAGATGCACTGCAGAGGAGCAAATTTTTGGTAGTAGATCTGTCTTTCAGAGCTCTAACGCACACTAGGAAATGTTACTGAGACCTTGAAATTTAGCTTCTTCTTGCTGCACCTCCGGATTCCAACAAATTCTGGCATGCTGAACATAACGTATGCAGGTTTATAGCGCTATTTATAAATCTCTGGAGTTTCCTCTTGTATTCTTTCTTGCTGATGGAGTGTGGGATGTGCGATTCACCCCATCAGATTTTATTGAGGAGTTATCCGCAGTCATGTGTATGCTAGATTCTCTTGAGAAACAACATCTGTTTTCTGCAGTATTTCAAGTTTGAAATGGCTGTGGGTTGTCTTAAGTTGTTTAAATAACAAAGGGATACAATTAGATAATGAAAATTGCTTGCACTTCTTGTCAAATGCAACATTAACTCCATAAGCCACAGTATAGGGAGGTTTCCTCAATAAGCTGTTTGCTGATTTTTCCGGTATCTTCTAATTGTCTAAGTACAGATTCCTCTGGTTTTCTTTCTCTGTTGAGAAACCATGCTATGCCTGTAAAACAGACACATCTTGTCTAATAGGTGAAAAAGACACTAAACACGAGTTGTAGCCCTCAGGACCACCTGTTTTCCAAATCACGCCATTGTGCTAACACAGTTCAGGTGATCTCAGGTCCTATTAGGATTTTTCATGTATATAAATGAAAAAAAGAGATGTATATATATGGATGGATGGGTATACACTTGAAATAAAAGGCAGGATATGTCAACCAGTGACAGGCATTTGTATGATAAAAAAGGAAGCTAAGCAGCATACTTCCTTGTGGGACCACAACAAACCTGGCTAGTAAAGTCTTAGTGCTTGACAGTGCAACTGTTATGCAGACCTTATGGCCAACTAAAATTACAAGTCAACATAAAACTGTAATTTAAATGAAACTCCAGTGAAGCTCAACTTAGTCACTCTTCCAAGTGACAGTGAATGGAGAGGTTGTGGAGAGATGCTCTTGGAGAGGTGTGTGGAACAGCACTTTCGTACAGCTTACAAATAACTGGCATACTCCTTTTGTAAGGAAGCTCCTTATGATTTTTTTGTTTAGTCATGTAAGTAAACTTCTGGAAGATCATAAATGCCTAGTATAAATAGCAGTATCCTCCTTCAGGCCTTCTTAACTAAAATTGTTAATGCCGTTGTACATTTCCAGGAGCATAAATGATCCTCAGAATAGTTGACTGTAAGACTTGTTGCTTTTGCCCCCTAAACATAGAATGCCAACGTAATAAATAGGTATTGTATTTTTCACATCATCTTTCTGCACCTGATTTGCTCTCGTGGATGTGTACATAGTTGTACAGTTTGTGAAGAAAATGGTTGAGTCCAGTGAGTTCCTATAAAAGAAGTTCCTATTAATTCCTAAATTATATGGTTTTGGCAGCAGCTGGATGAGTTCTTTCTAAAACCTTTTTTTTATTATTATTTTTTCACCTGCATAAAGCATTCGTATGAATTGCATTAAGTCTTAAGGTGCAAAGTTTATGCCTTATATATTCCTTCTCCCAGGGGAAGTGTGATAGTAGCAGTTTTGGTCAAATTATGTACTGGTTATTTGGCTACCTACATTCAGTTTGTGGTCTTGAGTGGATAATGTGTTGCCATTCACTGCTTCTTACCCTGCCCTTTTCTCACAGCCATACTATGTGATGCTGCATAGCTACCAATCTATAACCCAAATGTTGTTATATTAGAGTGGAGGGTTGTGCTGATCTCCGTGCAACATATATAGGGTGTATATTGTATGAGATGAAGCAACTGTATGACTGTAAATTTCTGTGGGTTTTTTCATACTGTACATACCTGCTAATTACCAAAGTGACCTATGTTTTAGGCGTATTTTCTCTTTCGTTGTTGATTCTCCTTTTTTCAAGTTTTAGAAATGAAGTAATTTTGGTAAGTAGTTATCTCGGGAAGCCTTGGATGTGGAGGCAGTCTGCCAGCCGCTGTGCAGGTGCAGTATGTGCTGCGGCCAGGGGGCAGGTTAGCATCCCAGCCCCCTTGCTGTGCACAAAAATCTAGGCTCCAGTTACTTAGGGCAAGGAGAGGGATGCTTCCGGATCATACCTGCTGGGGTTAAGGCCAGCCTGTGAACTCGCTCATTAATGCCTTCATTCAGTATGGTGGAAAATAGTGAGAGGGAAGAGGATCTTCTGAGCCCACAGCCACATGGAAAGCAAGTCAGCTGAAGCTTTGATTCTGCCTCACAGCCGACTGAGCTTTCTCTTCTCCCCTGCCTTTTTGGCAGGAAAGAAATGAAGGGCTGGAGAGGAAATAATCAGTAGTAATCTCCCCAGCCAGCCAGCCATCTCCTCCTATTGACCTCGAAGTAATGAAAAAGGGATAGATTCTGCCGCATGTTATCTCTGTGTGTCCCAATAATGAAAGCAGAGAGAAATGATCATAAATCTACATGGCTTTGCCTGTTTGGAAGTCTGGGCCATGGGGAAAATGACAGGACGTGTTTTATTTTTGCTCTGCGATTCACATAGGTAGTCATCCCGAAGTGTTTCCTCTGTGGGTTATTTTGCCTTGTACTTCATTTTATGCAGCAGTAATTTTAATTCAGATGAACTCATTCTCTTTTGTTGACTTAAATTTTCAATATGAGAATAGTTGTATTCCCTGAACTGGCAATAAACTGGTTTGATACTCATATTTTGTAGGTGTAATAGATTTCACTTAGTTACTACAGTGGAGTTACACCGGTGTAGAACTGGGCCTATGAAAAAAAAAACCAAATCCGAAACATGTGGAACTTATTTTTTTTACATTTCTTTAAAAAAAAATAAGGAAAAACTCCCCTAAACTGATTCTCTTTGGCATTTTACAGGGAAAATCAAGACTGGCCAAGTTCTTGCAGTTATATTTAAAAAAAAAAAAAAAAAAAAAAAAAAAAGAAGGAACCTGAAATCTGGGAGTTTACTTTCAGATGTAGAACTGTCATGCACAGAGTAACCAGAAAGTTGTCTTAGCAGTTTGTTCATTCTCCTCCCAGTGAGACGTAATTCATTAAGGCAGTTTATTGTCAAGCATTAATTCAGAAACTGGAATGAATCTGAGACAGAAAATAATTCAGTAACCCTGATGATGTAGTAGTCCAACTAGTGTGGCCAATGGATAAAGAATAGTAACAAGGTGTTTTAGTACTTAGCTGAGATGCCAAGGCAATGTCAGCCAATAAAATGATGTCATGCAGTCAGTGACAGGGTTTGGTCGATGCAAACAGATAGTTTTGTCTTTTATTCTTACTGTGTGCAATAACAAAAGATCAGGAAGGACTATATTTAAAAACAGAGGAAATGTACTGAGTTAACTAGAAGAGCTCGTTGCATTGTTTCTTCTGAGAGCCAGATCTCAAGTGAGATGATGGCTGCACCAGTACTGAGCTCCCTGAGCTCCTTTCCCCCTTCCCAATGTGGGATTAACCTCTGGAATGGCAGCAGAGCTCTCTGGAATAGCTGAGACTGTGGTGAAGAGATTTTACAGTTTGCTTGTATTCCCATGATGGAAACATTACGTGAGCATTAGGAGTGAAATTGAAGCGTAAGGGAGCTGCTGAGTCCATCACTGAATATGCAGCAGAACAGGTTGACTTAAAGAAATACAGGCTGGTCCAGCCTGAGGGGACCTGTAAATCTGGCTCTCTGGAGGAGCTAGGATGGTGGTCATGTACTTCTCCTCTTTTGAGGCCAGTTAGCCTGTCAGAGCTTGCTTTTGGCCAGAGAAGACACCGTAGCTGAGCTACACTCCTTGGGAAATCAGGGAGGACAGGACAGCGGGAGAAAGCTGCCCAGCCCTGTGCTCTCTGCTGGGAGGTGATGGCTGGCCACAGCGTGCTCGGGCTGCAGCCAGTGGCCTGCTGGTGATTCGGTTGTGCAGTAAGTTGTTTTAATTCATCAGTCAACCAGCCCTGACCATAAAAATGTGTATTTTCATCAGTTCACTGTTTTGAATAAGGTTGGTTGCAGTAAGACGAGTACCAGAGGAGGAATCATCCCAGGGGTTCACAGGGTGAAACTGTCCCCTTTCAGCAACGGGTTGCAGCTCATGTCATGAAAACAAACCTTAATCCGACCTTTGCCTTAGGTTATTGTGTTTGGACTGTTTCTGGTACTCAGGCCTTGAATTAGTGGAAATATGCTGAGGTAGTCAGGGCTTCTGTCATCTTGGGAAGACTTAAGAGTGTGAATCCGCAGTGGTTCAGGTTGATCCAAACTGGCCCTGCCTTAAAATGGCCCCACAGTCACAGCCTTTACCCTGTGCCAGTGCTGGCATTGGGGATGGGAAAACCCTTCCTGGCTCAAGGTACTGAAACAGGAGGAGATGAAGCAGATCAAAAAATAGCATTATCCTGCTGAACCTGCTCGCCAGACATCTCCCTCACAAGGGCAAGCAGGGGGAGTCCTGAGGCAGAGGAGGTGAGAAGCTGGTTAGAAGTGGCCTAAGCTATTGTGGAGCAGCACCTCAAGATTTCTACGTCATGCATGTCTTTAATTGCTGCTAAAATGCCAATTGTAAATAATAGTATAAGTAGCATGAGCAGAGCTGTAGTTAACTGTAATTTAAGTCCATGAAACTATTTACATGTTTAAAGCTATGTAGATGCTGGTGTCTTATGCTAGATCAAGATCTTAATTATGCATAGTTTGAGATAATTGGATTGCTTGAGCTTCATGTCTCAACCTGCCTAACTCTAACTACTAAATTAGGATTCAACTGTAATCCACATACGTTTAGTTGAACTATTTCAATTTATTTCTTACATTAATAATCAGTCATGAAAGTGTTGTGATTAATTCTGCTCCTATATTCTGGTACTCTGTAGGAGAGATCTGAGTTTAACACATTCATATCACCAGGTGAATTTGGGCAATTATGCCCTTGGTCTTTGCTGTGTGATTTTTCCTAGTAGATATAAATGGATGAATGTTCTGGATAAATATTCTGAGAAACAAATAAGTCCCAAGTGTCTTCATTTTGTTAAGAAGTTTATTCTTAGGTTGCTGTGCTAGCCTGTATTTTGTGGGTTTTATTTTCTCCTTCCTGTCTTTTAGAAGCATACACTTAAAAATGAATCAAAAAAGTACCAAGCTTGACATTTTTAACAGAAACAAAAAATGTGGTGAAGATCACATCTGCAGCTGAGTCCATGATTAACAATCTAACCTTGCTCTTAATCTAAGGTTTACATGGGTGGAATTATTATCTGTTTACAGGTGCAGGAATATAACTTCATTTTATTGTTCCCACAGATGAGCACCATGCCAGGACTGCCTACAAGGCCATGCTTCTATGACATTGATCTTGACCCCATCACAGAGCAAGTGAAAGGATTGTTTTGAAAGTGATGTCCAAATTCAGGTCGGTCAACAGCCTTTATTTTCCTATTCCAGCTTGGAGAAGGATGTTTGTCTCTAGTATGTATATAAAAAAGGTTGTCAGGAGTTTATCTAGGTCCTAGTTTCATTGAGGACTTCACACAATTTGGGGGGATTTGAAGAAATATTTTATAATGTGCACTTTACCACGTGGGTTTCTCATTTACTGAATGGTGGCTGTCACTTTGCTGACACTGATGGTGCACATTGATGGTGCTTTTTGGATTCCTGGCTGTGTCAGTTTGGTGTGAGTAGGAGCTGGCTCTGCAACTGTACTGCTCTTGGCTATGGAAAAAGTCAGTCTGAAGAAATCATGTTGTGTTACTCACCTCAAAAGAAATGATCTAGTTCATCTTTGATACTACTTTCATGTGGCAGTGTGTTTCTGTCATTACCTAGATATCAGGGGACATGTTTCTCAGCTTGTTATGAGCTGTGCTTTGCTTTTTCCTTTTTTTTTTTTTTTTTTTTTTTCCCCGCTGATTGCTGTCATCTCTTTCAAATGGTAATAAGCATTTCAGGAACACAAATCTGTCCTCTTAGCCTGTCTGTTGTTCAGGCTAGGTTCTCTCCTTTTTTCTGGAAGGTTGCAGTTCCCCCGCCAACTCCTCCCCTTCTCTAAGTACTTCATCTTCTTGGTGTCCTGCTTTAATTTTGTGTAGCCTGTTCCTCACTGAAAAATCCAAGTTGTTATGAAAATATTCCGCGCTACTCCATTTTAACCTTGTAACATAATAAGTGGAGTAAGAGAGGATGTAACCCTGACTGAAACAAACCATATGTGTCTGTGATGGGACTCTCTCCCTTTCCCCAATAAATTGGTCTGGAAAGTAAAATGGTTACTCTTCCACAGATCAATACTACTATGATCTAACAGGACTGTGATGGGACCCCAGATCAACCACAGCTTTGAGGTGGATATGCCCAGGTGCTTCAGCCCTGTTGTAGCAATCCTTGCCTACTCCAGTTTCATTTTCTGTTTCTGTGTTTTGATGGATTGTTTGGAGGAGGAGAGAGGTTTGCACAACCCAGCAAGATTACTGTTCAGACCAAATTAACTGTTCACTTGCCCATACCTGAATGTTACAGCATTGACATAACATCTGGTGAGAGCAGATTCTGCCATTTCGCGTGTACCAGTCAAGACAAGTAAAAAGCAGTTAGCAAACCATCACTGACTGTTGTGTTGCTGGGTAGTGCTATGCATACAGGTTTTTGGCATATATTCCATTTTTGTTACTGATATACATTATATGTCTGATGGCTTCATGCATACATATTGATTCATCATGTGTCAGTCATGTAATTACTTCTGAAGCATTTGAAATGACTGTAGAATCCTAATGTAAAATCTATATGCAGATTCACATAGCCTGAGTAATTGGGTGTTTACTGCCTAGTCTTACGTAAATCTATCCAAACAATGGAGTGATGAGTTTTGAAGAACAATGGTAATTAAGCAGATGAAATACTCCATTCCAACTGTGAAGGCCTTTCATTTGAAGTTGTGCATGAAATGAAGATGTTAAACTTGGCTTTCGGTCAGTGATGGTGTTTTCTTAGATGTCAAAAAGAAATGCTGACAAAGTCCCAAAAACATAATAGTCAGGTAGGAAATAATGAATTCTATTGTTAATAATTATTTTAATTCCATTGTGGAGGTACTGGTGGCATCAAACACATGAATGATTCAGTCAGTTGTAAAAACCTTTTAAAGAAAAAAACAGCTTGATCATATATATTTTGCATCAGTATAGGCACATACTCACCTGTGTTCCCACCTTTAACAATCTAAATAAACACCTTGAGAGTACTGTAATACCCACTGAGCACCACACAAAGTGGTCAATGTTCATCAGTTCTAAAATTCACCCAGTTCATGTGCTAGACTTGTGCATTTCTCATTTTGGATAAAGAGAGAAAAAAGAGTCCCATATAAACTTTACTCCCAACTTTCTGTGGAGAAGTTTAGTATTATTCTTTGCTTTCACACATTCACTGATGTGAACCCGCACTGCAGCTAATACTATGCTTTGAGGTATCTGTGGGTTTGTTTCTGTGACAGCAGATCAAGGGGCTGTTTGGGTTTTTTTGCTTGAAAATTTGCTTGAATTCTTTCCTTAGTGTTTTAGTGTATGATGTAAAATTTCTAGTAATATGATAGTGTGCCAGCTCATTAGGACTGATTCAAATCTTTAAGATGGGGTAATTGAAAAATATTTAGAGATTTGTGGAATAGCTGGAGATGTTTCATTATAAACATGCGTGCAGACCTGAGAACAGTCGTTTCAGTGTGCAGTTTATATCCTCCTCTGCAATGCATAGCTTCACGAAACTGGTGAAGAGGATACAGGATACAGGCAAAAGTTCCTGCTGCAAGGGTAGCTTTGGGGGGACTCTCACTGAGATGAGACAGTGGATGTCATTAGCCTCTCTGATTTTCCTCCATCATTTCACTGCATTAGTCAAGGAGATGATAGCTCTTACAAAAATTTACAGAATACCGGTCATTAGAATATTCTCTTAAAAAGTCATACAAGCAAAAACTTTTGTCGAAAAAAGTCAGCTCTGTTTTTTTTTCTTTTGACAAATAGCTAATACATGGAACGCACAATATTACGGTCTCTCTGTAGGAGCAACACACTCTATTAAAAAACTGAAACATTAGCATCTGGAAATGAACCCAAAGGAATCTGGTTAGTTCTTCCTCAATGGCCAGTATCCCATTTAAATTGTATTGCCCAGCTCATACACTAAGTAAGTGCAATTGTTTCCTTAGGAGCTGTCTGTAGATAGCACCAGTTAGAGTAAGACTTACATGGAGACAAGTCTGCCAGTAGAAAGAAATATTTTTAAAAAAAAAAGGAAAGTAGTATTTGCACAGTGAGGGGAATTTATGAACCTGACCTGCTCTGCAGAAGTAGTCTGTTAAGGACCCCTGTGAGCTCTGAGGATCCCTCTAATCAGTGGCAGCAGGTGCCTGCTCTTACTGTGCCAGTTTGGCTTTGGGTATCTTGGACTGATGATGGAGGTTGTTGTTTTCGTCAGTTTGTTGTGACTTAGTAAGGCCATGGCTGTCCACAGTTACAGATATATTCTTGCACTCTGTCCTCTTCAGAACTGGCAGAACATCAGAATGACTGTAATACACAGCATGGGCATATTGCCACCCTCAGAGCTTTTCTGAATGTGAGAATCCCAGAGCTCTGACTGTGAGCATCTTCATGGCCATAAAGAAGCCCATGAAGAGGGACACCAAAATGGAGGTCCTAAAATTGCAGTTAGATGTTTTCATCTTAATTCATTTAGGTACAGGTAGGAGGTATTTGAAGACCTTTCATTTGCATCCACAAAATTGATCCTATGAAACAAAAACCTGACTTCTTTTACTCTCATTCTACAGTATTGGGTTTCAGTCAGCAGGATTTACTACAATAATGTACAGTCTTAAGTCTGTATCATACTGGAATACGAGTACAAGTTTTTGTTTCTCACCTAGTAGGGTTACACAGATGATAAATGGGAGGCGCATGTGGCATAACTGATTTTTTTTATTATTATGGTTAAGACAAAAATATCCAGTTTTACTGAAACACTGTTTTTAGATAGTGGTGCTTCTATTTCTATCTTTTTTTTCTTTAAAGAAAGCAAAGATATCTTGTTTCAATGTATAAATTCTTTACCTTTCTCATTTCAGAAGCCTTGAAATTAAGAACTGCAACTTTCCTGTTTCTTGCAAGTAGAAGACAAAAAATGAATCTGAAATATTCCTGTTACGTGTCTCTGGAGGAATGTCAAGATAGACCAAAGAGCAAAAGTTTACTCTTTCTTCAAACTAGTTTTTACGATTAAATATAGCTGTAAGGTTGAAAAAAAAAGGCAAGCTAAAGTTTTTCTTTCTCACTGTAGTACAGGAAGCTCTCGACTGGGGTTTATGCTTGTTTGTGGATAAAATGACATGGAAAAAGAGAGAAACTTTTTACCTTTGAGTTTTTGTCTTTTCTCAGAGGCATTTACAGAAGTATTTCCCTTATCTTGGCCATCTAAAAACTTGCATAAACATGATTATACTGTGTAATCAAGCCTATTTCTCTCTGAAAAATACATTTTCGCTCCTGGCATTCAGGAGCTGAAACCACACACAGATTAACTGCACATTTTTAAGTTATCATCAAGCGTTGCTCTGGATGCATTTGTGCAACAGCCAAGCTTCAAGCAAGGAAGATATTAAGCAGAGAAAGAACAGAGCATTTATTCTTAAAAAAGTTTTTAATATATGATTTGTTTCCTTGTTGGGCAAGGAAATCTTTTGAAATGCTTAAGCCATAGCTGTCTCATATCCATAGGTCTGTCTTTACCCAATACATATATTACAGTCTGTCCAGCTGATTATGCGCTTGTTGTGGTGAAACTGGTTGTTCAGAGAGGGTATTGCTCCTTCTGAAGCCCTGTTTTGCTCCTGTTCTTGGCTAATGAAGCCTCCTGCTGTGCTGGCTCCCGACCTACAGTTTTTCTTGTCCTGTCCCTGGCAGTACACAATGCCCAGTAACAACAGAGGAATGTCCATCAAGCAAGGATGCAACAGTGCAGAGCTTTGTTCTGCTTTGTTCTGCAGGTTTTAATCACCATACTGTAAAACTGGAGTGTGTTATTATTTGAAGGGGGTATTTGAACAAGTTAAATCTTAAACCATGTGTGTTAATTTACCCGAGTAACTTATCTTGTCTTTTTTTTGCTAAATCTGCAGCAAAACAAGGATACTGCATTTAGCTTTTCAAGCTGCTGCTCCTCAGGAAACTCACTGACTGACTGTTGGCGCCTTCAATAACAAAAAAAGCAATAGAACAATAGGTTGAATCAAGATAATAGTCTATTGGTTTTTTTAGGTAAAAAGCAGTGAAATAATGATGAGAGAGTTTATTTTCCTGGTGACGTTTTCCATCCTGTCGCTTTGCTCTGCTTACGCACATCTGTATGTTATGGGCTTCTGCAATGTAGTTTTGGTTCCCTTCTACACAGCCACATTTGGAGACTTAATTATCTCAGGAACTGTGTTGAAATTGAGGGGTTTGTTTTGGTTTTTAAAATCATGCTTCGTTATTTATAAACTCAAAACTGTAATTATGGACAGAAGAGCAAACTCAGGACAATTAAAATAATTATCTGTGCCTTCCCTGGAGTAGCACGGAAATGTCTGTTGACTGCATTTCAGAACTGTTCTATTCATAGTGTGGTCCCCTAGCACCATGGGGATTTCTGTGAAGATAAACATAAAAAAAAAAGAGCTATTTGATATTTTAGCCTGATTAGACGATAGAGCTTGTAACAGCCAAGACTGTGGATGCTTTAATTACACTGGGGCAGGACAAACATGATCAGCAGAAAGTAAGATTCAAGTGTGGCGCTCTCAGCTACTGGGAAGAGAGATTGCTGAAATTTTCTATTAAATTGTGCCGCAAAACACAACCATGCTATTCATACACATAACGGTGTTGTAATTTAGTTTTGCACACACTGAGCTATCTAGCCTAGAAATAGCCAAAGACTTTTCTGGAAGAAAGTGTGGTTGCCAGCCATAGTTTTCCTAGTAGCATCCTTACAAGAAAAATAAATAACATTTTCCCTCCGTCTTGTCCAAAGAAATACAGAACATCATAACTCTGCCTTACTAGTGGTCATTGTGGTTCCCCCTCAGGTGCATTGGACCTATCTCCATGTGGTATGGGATACTAAACATGGCACTAGCTGGCTGCCTGTGAAGCTTCCATGTGGATATGGATGCCTGAGCAACAAGTTTTAGAAATCATTTCAGACTGCTGCTAGATATCCTTTCCATAGCGTAGTCTCCGTATTGTCCCTTCAGGTCACACACACTGGGACTATTTATCTGACCCATCAGTCTCTCCCTATAACATCATTCCGGCTCAATTAGTTGAGAGTTGACAAACATCCTGTTTTTTCTACTGTCATGTGCACAGGATATCTTACATTGTTTTGATAGCTTCGGTAATTCAAGGAAAGCTGGAATGACCCTCTCTTCTTTTGTCCTAGACTTTTCCCCACACCATCTAGTTGACTACCCGCAAAGTCTCTTGAGCTATTACATTTTTAGTTCTTCATTTTACGTTTTAGTAGAAGACTTGTTAAAAATAATCCACGTTGGCATGCAGATTCTGTCTCGTGATCCAGAGGGGTTGAGCTATTGGCTACCAGGTGAGCTGCAGAAACTGCTGTAGTATAGGTTCCCTAGGGTTGCCCTAGTTCTGAGGCCTTCATCAAGAAGGATTTAAAACGAAGACTTTTTTTAAGGTGTTATTGGTAGGCATATCACTTTGCATGTGATTGCAGGTGTGGAGCTCCTGCTTTTGCATCTGGTCTGAGCAATTTTGTGACACGGCAGAACCATGGCATATGGTAATGGTAATATTACAAGGCAGCTTGCCATGCTTAGCCCTGCGTTCGCTAAAGCATGTTAAGCGCCATACAGTTGTTTATTGTCAGAAGATCTGCTTTTTGTAGCGACTGACTACTTTGTTATTGCTACTGCTGAACTACTTCTGTAATGACATTGAAATACTTCAGACTACATACAATGACTTTGTTTGTATTTTGAAATTCAAAATCCCAGGATTTCAGTTGCCATGAACATGAAAATAAAGTATGTCTGTACTGATGTTTGGTTTGCACAAGCAGTGCCTGCATTCATTAATAAAGTACATCCATTATTTAACATTTCTCTATCTACCATCTTGTCTACTTAAAGCAACTTTTCTTTAATTCCTCGTAAGCCACTTAGTCTTGTCATGCCCCTGTCTCCAGCTGAACACAACTACACCAAGGAAGAAGGGGAGCTCAGCCACCTCCTAATCAAGTGCCAGATGCAAGCAAAGCTTAGGGCTCTTTCCTGGGTCCTGGGAACCTAGGAATGCATTTGGTCCCTGGCTGTTGCCACAGAGCCATGCACCAGAGAGTAGTCCATAGGGTCTTCTCCATCAGTACAGTCTTTTTTGAAGCTGGTTTGTGTTTAGGGAAGGACACACCAGGTTAACATCCTGTCCTGGTCCCAAAATACCTTGCTGTTGCCTTTGGTCCTTGTTGTAAAAGGCTGGATCAGATGCAAGGGTCAGTTGGACACTTTCCACTTCAGTTGGCAGCTGGGTTTGCACAAAGCATTATCAGGTACAAGAGCATGTATCTGTGAGCTTTTCGGGGTGGGATCTAAATACAAACGATGCAGAAGCTTCAGGAACTACGGGCGTTAAATCAACTGGACCATAACACAGCAGAAAGCATCCTGGGACTAGGAATAAATAAAATGGGGAAGTGGAGGTGAAATCAAGTATACTGGGCACATACTGGACATGGCTTCTGTTTTCTAAATAGCTAAATGTAGTCTTAACCATATGATTTGGATTAGTACTGGGTTTTTAACATGCTTCTCATGACTAGATTTCCAAACAGCTTTTCAGCTTCTCTACAATGTTTCAGCAAGGAACTTACCTACATGTAACAGGTCTCAAGTCCTGGGTTTGTGCTGCAGTGCTACCTGGGTCTGCCCTGCTGATGGCCACCCCCCAGCCAGGGCGAGCATGGGAGGCACATGCAAAGTCTCTCTCCTCCACTGCATTGTTGGGGCGGTGAGGGGGGGTAACCAGTTTCACCCCTTTTAACAGTTTTTCATAGAATATTCTGAGAAGATATTTTAGAGAAAAATTTGAAGACCAGGCTAGGAACCCCTGCTTGAGAAGGTCAAAATGGAAACACCAACAGTCCCTTCAAGCATATGTCCTGAGAACAGGACTGCTGTGCTATACATGTTACTGTACGCTGTGGGTTTAATGCCAGAGTGTTTATGCAAAGTGAGCCAAATTCAAATATTTCCATGAGTGTGGCCATAATAATAGTTCCCAGCTCCATGCACCTAGGTGTAATATATTACATACACACAAGCATGAGGGAGTATGTATTTGCGCATGCAGTTATGTAAAATCTTCAATATTTCCTTCCCAAGTAAACTTCTTAATTTAAACTTTTGAGTAATGATTGGGAAGAGCTAGCCATACTACATGCCAGCATAAGCTCAACTGGACAAAACCCTGAAGCAACTTTTTAAGTCAGCCCTGCATTGCGTGATCTCCGGGTCCCTTCCAAGGTAAACTCTTCTCTGCACCTACAAATCGCAGCGCTAGTAGAAGTTAGCACTGAGGAAGCACAGAGCTGAAATACACACAAAACACGCACAGTATAGCGACCACACCAACTTTACTTTGCAGAATACTAATAAAAAAAGAGGATGTATCAAATACAAGTCATGCTCATATTTATGCAATACACTAAATCAAGATTTAAGTTATGACATTTTAAAAGCTGTTTCCCACTGGACAATTCCCATCATGGTATTGCAACTCAATTACTGTCAACTTCTGGTCAAAGTTAGATTCCTAAACCAAAGATGACTTTCAGCTTTTCAGGACATGGTCTGCTAGCTGCCCATATAACACAGCACCTGCATGTTCTCATCACGTGCACAGTTTATATTTATTCTCCAGAAAAATTTAATTACAGCTGTATTTGTACCAAACATGTATTATATATATGCCATATAACTATACCACTATATGAATTCTAGGATGTTTCCTTCCAGTTTCACTTTGCTAAAAGGCTTGAGGGGAAATCTGAGAGCGGAGGAGAAAGCCTTTTGTCTAGCTGGGGGCAGCAGACCAGCTCCTACACAGCTTTCAGTCAGCCAAAGTCTCTGCAAGGAGACAAACGTCCCTGTGTTTGCTGCTTCCATGGGTTGCTCATGCTCATCTGGAGCATGTGTCACCTCGGTGTCTCCATTGCAGTCAGAAAAAGCTGTATTTGCCAACATGTTTTTTCAGGTGTTTGAAGTAAGTGAACTCCCCTGAGGAAGGTTTTGGGGGAAAGCAAGAAAACTACCTCGTCTACTCCTTATGACCTTAGGCTAAGGTAGCAGTTTAATGAAGCAAGCCCTTCCCATCAGTTCCATACAGTTGCTGATTTTTTTCCTATGTTTAATAAGTCCAACCATGGTCAGTATCAGGCATTAGTGCCTGGCAAAAGCTTGTTGTTCATCCAGGATGAAACCTGGATCTGATTCCACTTCTGGAACTACTGAAAGTCAGACAGACTTTAGATCCTGGTTTGTTAGCAATGACCAGTTATGCAAGTTGTTTAATTCTGATTAGTAAGTGGAAAATGGAAAAGAACAAATAAAAGAAGAAAAATAATGAAGATAGCAAATGAAGGAACAAAGCACAGGAGTTAAATTGGCTCTTTTGGGACAGAATTGTATGAAAGCAGCAGATGTAAATAAAAATGAGTCTGAGAAGTTATTTCACTGAATCTCACTTGAAAAAATCCTTTAAATTGAATGGTATATAACTTACCACCTGTAGTTTTGAAGAAGGCTATGTAAAAAAAAAAAAAAAAACCAACAAAACCACATTTATCTGCGAATTCCTACTGAAAAGTGAAAAGATACTCTCACAAAGTTTATTGTTATTACTTAATATCAATCTGGTTTTAGAAACACTAAATCAGCACAGTGTAATCAAATGCTTCTAAGAAAGAGTAGAAAAAGAGATGAGCAGCAAGTGAAAGATGTCATCAATGTAGAAAAAGAAAAGTAACCTCAAGTACCTTCCAAGAGAAGGATATACTTGGAGAGTTAACTCTACTGGGGAAGACCCAGATCCAATGCTTTAATTCATAGCCGGTGTGCTGTTTCCCATCAGTTCTCCCTCATGGAGCTGGCTAACAGATCCCCAGAGATGGGAGGAAGATCTTAGGTCGTGCTTGCACCTGGCATCACGGGATAGCTATTGCAGGGCATCAGGGCATCAGCAGGGTGGCAACAACTACGGTGGAGCCAGGCAGAGGGCACCAGCCTCGGAGTTCTGCACCTACTGGGTCCTCATACATGCCTCCTCTGCAGTGGGTCACTGCAACAGATAACCTCACCTTCTGCTAAATTCAGACATCTCTATCCCATGACTGCATTTACTCAGCAGCAAACAAACCACACACCAGTTTGTAAGCAGAAATGGAAGAGTTATACCTGGTGTGACCATATAATTTAAACATGTCTGGAAGCTGTATAGACAACCTGCAATTATCAAACTGAGGGTGTCACAAGCTGTTTAAAAGACAGATGGTCTGTTTTTCATACCCCTCAGAAAAGGCCAACATCATCATCACAACACCATGCTGGGGGAAGGGGGGGGAGGGTGAAGAAAGAAAGAAAAAAAAAAAAGAAAAAAAAAGAAAATTTTTTTTTTTTTTTTTTTTTTTTTTTTAAAAGAGTACAGTACCTGTGTGGAAAAATATTCCCTACAGTACTACTTTTCTGTTGGTACTCTGGTTTGCTCCCTTTAAGCTCTGACAGAATAATGAAAAGCCTGAAAACCCAAACCCGTGCTCTCTCTCTGTGAAAGGATCCCGTCAAATATGTTTGTGTATCTGTGAATGGATTCTTACCCCAAGCATCTCTAATGCTCACGTTTTTCCACTGTTTGAAGACAAGTGGTAGGAACAAACTGACAGGAGAATACACTGTTTAATCCTGTATAAGGGATGATGAAGTGAACCTACAGAGCCATATCCAAACATTTATAGATAGAAGCCTGGATGCACGAGGGCAATTAGGCTTGCATACTTGGGAAAACATGTTTGGGGAGGACCTTTTCAGTTCATAACTCCTGTAAAATGACTACGGTACCCATCTGCAGGGGAAGATGGATGCTGGAAGAGCCATACCTTACTTAGTGCGTCTGAAATGGAAATGATCCAAGTAACCATTTACTTACGTGCATAAGCTTGAATCTTAAATTTAGCAGCATTTCACCTTTTAACCTTGAATTTCACATTGCCTTAACCAGTTTGACTTGATCCTGAACAGCTACAGAAACGTTTACAGTCATTCACTGCAGCAAGAATAAAGAAAGCCTCACCTGGATCTTGAAACAAATGTCTAGGGACCATTCAGACAGAATTGGCACTGGAACCAGTTCAACTAGTGCTTCCTCACTGCAGATGTTTGCCATCATGCCACCAAGCCCCAGAGCTGGCCCGAGCACCTTCCCCACAGCATCTCAACTTACAAACAGAGCAAATGCTTCCCCCCACAGCCCACCACCAGGCAAAGATGTAGGATGCTTAGTATGTGAAAAGACATATGCAGCAGATTTTAATTAAAAAACAAACACACAAAAAACCACAGAAAACACCACCACAAAAAACCACAGAAAACACCACCACAAAAAAACCCACCAACACCTCTACCCAGATTTATAAATTTAAATGCTGAACTCAAAAAATCAAACACACATTTTAAATTCTATGTGCTTTGTTTAAATCCCAGTGCCCGGTAGGCAAATAGATGACAACCAGAATTTATAACATACCAATATGAACTGGCTCAGCAGCTCTGTATCGTTAAGCCACATACTACCTATTATCAGATTTACACTTGGGTTTTTCTTCATGTGTAAGTAGAAACTGTGCAGTTGTGCCAGAAACTCGTAGTCATTAAGCTGGCAGGTAGAGAACGTGGGCAGGGGGATTCCCTGAGCATCACAGTTTGCTCGCTAATAGTCACCAAGGACCATCTGGCTTTGCACCCTAATATACCTGTTGTGAATAAAGTCAAGATTTGTCTAACCCCTGCACATACCCAGCAATGTATTTAGTGCATTAACAAAACACCAACATAAAAACATGAGCAAGCTAAACATCAGCTATTTCATTACTACAAAATTAGTTGCTTTGCCTCTTCAGCAGGGCCTATATGCAACAAATATTGTAATTTACCTATTGTTCTATAATGGCTAGTAAGTGACATGCTCATACATTCCCAAAAGAGACAAAAATGTTTCAAAATCTATATAAAGGAGTCATTTTTCCAAGACCCATGTGCACCAAATATTGTTCTTACTGAAGTAAGCAGAACTTGTAACACAAAACCTCCAGTTACTAGTTCTGCCTTCCATCTCCTTCTTTGGATGCCTGTGCAATATTGCAGATCTATTCCCTAGTATGTTAACATTCAGGTAGCTCCAGATAAATTCAAAACAATTTTTTTAAAAAGTATTTTCAATACAGGGGAGGATTCCAGTACAGACTCAGCAGGTTGTAAGTCTATAATTATTCTAATAAAAATATTTTATAATTATTTTAAATATTCACCTATAGTGCTGCCACTAACCATGCTGTTTATGCAGAAACACTCAGGATGGAAAGGACCTCTGGAGGTCCCCAAGTCCCACCACATGCTCAAAGTTGCTCAAAGCTTTATATATTAGTAAACAAAATTTCCTCAAGTAAATTTGTACTTTCACATACAGATTTAGGGACAAACATGACAAAGCTAGGTCACACATTGTACGGTCACTTGCCAGCTGTAAATGGGAGGGCTTGTTCATTCATGCGAGATGCTGAAAAACCAAAGGCTTGCTGCAAAGATTTGATGGTCAGAATCAACACAAGCAAATGATCCAGCTGCTCCCCTGGACCACAGAAACATTACAGCTACTTCTCTACCACCTCTCAAAAGAACAACATTAAGACCACTACTAACCTGCTCATTCGTTCGAGTAGTCCAAGCAACATCCTGCAGACTTTGAGGGCTCTGACCTAGTCTCTTCTTTCAAACCACCAGAGGGGAAAACCAAAAAAGTCTAAACACCTGAAGGAACCGGCTCTCACTCCACCCCCTCCACAGCCTCAGGTGTTTTAGGTTTCTCTAGAGCAACCCAGGTCTGGCAGGTACAGGTGTTGCCTACCCCACATGGGTCCTCATTCCTGCCCACAGCTCCCCGGGGTTCACACGGGGCTGATTAAAGGTTGGTTTGCTCTTTGTAAGACTGTCAGTAAATCTCATGCAACTGATTTATAACCAAATGCTGATGCTTCGGTGCCGATCGATGATCAGAGCCTCAGGGACACTACATATCACAGCAGCAGAAGCAGCAGCACACGCCCCCTTCATAATGTGCCTGGCCACACTTCACCCCCCTGTGACAGTTCAAATGATTTTTCGGCTTGAAGCCTGCAGCCAGCCTGGGATGGAGACACTGGTCCCCGCTCCTTCTGCAACCCCTTGCCCCAGGGGTTAGCCAAGGACAGGGCTGGTGACAGAGCCCCCACACACAAGGGGGTGGGTGGTCGCTGGCTGCCCTGAGTTCATCTGCTCCCCATAGGGGTGAGGAAAGCAGTGGTGCCAGCTTTTTGCACTCTCCTAGCATTCCTCTTGTCTGATAACATACTTCTTACTGTCAGAATTTTGCATTATTCCTCTTTTTGTAAAATATCCCACACTCTCCAATTGCATAGAGCTTTCTTTTTCCGTTTTTACCATAGGCCTTGCACTCACCTCATTACCTGGCTTACTTCCACTCTCCCACAGATTTCCAGGCATTCCAGGGTTCAAGTCATACTTGCAACAAGCCTCTTCTCCAAAATACTGGTTTCTCCTCACGGCTGTTGCTCCCACAGTTTTCCCTCTTCCCACCACACAGCATCTCCTCAGCCCGCTGCTGCTTCCCATCCCCAGGGGAGCAGCCGCTGCCAGTCTGACACATGCAAGGACCTTGTGCTGGTGCTGGAGAGCAGCTGGTGGTCACCAAAGGTCCTGCAGCCCTGCCCGGCTGTTCCCCAGCTGCCAGCACGGGCCAGGCAGGAGCGGGAGGACAGGCAGCGGGACCCCGGCTGGCTCAGGACGGGGCAGGGGCCGCTGAGGTTTGGGGGCTGCCAGCTGCAGGGCCCTGTGGTGGCAAGAGCCGTCGTCCCCAGAGCTGCGGTGGGACAGAGGGTTTTGTGTCCCAGCTCTCTGTAGGAACTGGGTGGTTGGTTTGGTGGCCGGTGCTTTCCCTTGCCACAGGAGAGGCAGCAAAGCTGTGGCCCCTCCGCAGCCTTTGGGGGAGGTTAAACCACCCCCTCCAGGTGCTCCAGCCCACGCAGACCATCCTGCCCGGAGCAAGGGGCCCACGGCTGCAGGAAGTGCTCCACTGGCAAGGACGGTGGGGACAGCCGGTGTGGCTGCACCCTGCCTTGCAGCCAGCTCTGCCAGCCGTGCCAGCCCTCCTGGCCCCACGGTGCCGAGCTGCAGCACCGCGCGGGGCTGGCGTCGCACCCAGGCTCGCTGCCCTCACCCTCCAAGGCACCAGGGACGCGGCTCGCAGGCACCTGAGGAGGTGGCCAGGACCTCAGGAGCCCAGGTGGCATTTCAGGGATGGGTATCAGAACCTAGCATCTGACCTCAAAATAGCGTGAGATGGCGTGCAGGTGGCTGTGCAGGTGTCCCCATGGCAGGGCCCACGGACCGCCTGCCTGGTCTGCAAACACAGCGAGTGCTGCTATTTCAGTACCACTTGCAGCCTGTTGGATAAGCCAGCGGTGCCCAGCCACTAGCCCACAACAGGCGTTGCTCAGGGCTCGCAGGCTCAGCATGGCACCAAGGAAGTGGGAAGAAACTTGCAATTTACTGGCAGCAGTGCACTTTTCCTCTGAATTCATTATCCCGCTGCAAACTCCCTTGGTGTTCAGAAGTATCTGCGTTTAATCCTCAGTCTTGTTTGATATGCAAAATACCTCACCTTGAGAGTCTCATAATTTAATCTCCTTTGGATAATTACTACCAACTAGACTAATAGCTGACAAAGGTCAAGTCATTGGTTATTCAAAGCAGAATTTCCCCAGGTTTACAAAAAACTTCTGCTTGACCTTTGACTTGCCGGCTGCAGCGTGTGATTGTGTTTGTGACTGGTAATCACTGCCAGGTGGGTGTATACATGTGTGTGCATCTGTATATGTGCGCACATACGCACCCTTCACGCACATAAATGTGAACTGGAAATAGCCATCTTACTCAAACCAGTGTGTGATAGCACAGATCACCTCCGAGATAACATTAAGTAAAATTTATATCCCTCCATGAGACTTCATATACATTTGCATGTACTAAATTATTCTAAGACTTTATTATATATTTTATTATTATATATAATAATATATATTTGTATATATTATAAGATTTATGAGACATTCACATAATTTCAGCGGTGCAAGGCAGCTACAGTGGGGAAGGAGCAAAATCAAAGGGGTAACTTGCACACTGAATGTGTTATAGGAGTGAAACACCAAAGAAATTACCCCTTAATGTCAGGGAAATGACATTAATAATTATATTAACTATTATTAAGTACTGAAGGAAAGGGAGCTCGTTAGCTTTATTTTTGTTCTTTCTCAAGAAAATTGGTTTTATGTGACCATGATATTTTTGCATATTTGCCCACCCCCTAATATTGAACCTGTCCCTAAACAGCAAATTGACAGACAGACAAGCAAATTACTATAGATTTCATGAAAGCAGGGAGCCAGCGGGAGAGGAAGGAATGAAACTGAGACGGAGGAGAAAGACAAGATCCTTTCCATGGTGATATAGAAATTTACAAGGAAAAAACTTCCCAATTTCACTCCTCACCAGGCTACAATTTCATTACACAGATTATTTTAATTACCACATATTTCTGCTTGTAATTCAGTTGTTATATTTTATAACCAGGAATATTACTGACTTAGGTTTGTAAATCCATTGCAAGACAAGATAATGCTGATAAAATCCTAAACAGGTACAATCCCACATACGAGGGCCTTTACCCAGCCCTGAAAGTGGATCACAACACGTGAACAGGAGATTAAACCAACTGGCCCTTGTTGCATTTTACCAATAGAAAATGCTCCAAACAGGGCAAACTGACTTGGCTGATCATTTTTCAACCTGTGCAGACCGAGAGACTACAAAAACTTTGTTCAGAGGAGAGACATAAGCTCAGGACCTCAATGCTGCTCTGATACTCAAATCCCAGCTTTATTTTTGAGAAACTGGGTGCAGTAACAAGTGAAGTTCTCCGTCACAATTTAAACAACATATAGAAAGTCTCAGCTTCCAGCCATTCATTGTCCATACTGGCAGGAGAATTTGAGGACTTCTATTGCAAGAACTTAGAGAGACACCAAGAAACTACAGTTTCATGGATCAGTAACAAAAATGAATCTTGGCATCATTTTTCAAATAACTGTATTTTCCCCACACCCAGCAGGAGCCTGCCAAAGCCCAGCCACAGGGATATGATCCCTCACCTTCCCAGACCCACAGTCCCCATCATGCTTTCCCCTGGTGAAGGGACGTCCAGCTTCTTCCCTCCCCTCAGCAGCGTATGGCCACTGGGACATGCTTTACTCACAGGAGCTGATGGACAGTCCCAGCCTCTCTCCCCTGGCCGCTCACTGCTGCTTAATGGCCAGGAAGAGACATTCACATCATTTCAGTGGCGCAAGGCAGCTACAGTGGGGAAGGAGCAAAACTGAAGGGGTAACTCACACACTGAATGTGTTGCAGGAGTAAAATACCAAAGAACCCCCCCCCCTTAATGCTAAGGAAATTACATTAATAATTGCATTAATTTTCTTTGCATGTGGGAGAGGATCCATGCATGTTTATCTGCTCTGTGTTGTCTGGGAAAGCAACATTGGTATTTTTGTTTGCTGGTCTCTACTGCTTCATAAAGCCTCTTGCATTCCCCACCTGCCTGAAGCAATCGGGTGGCTCCTGGAGCGTGTACCCTTGCATCACCTACTGATCCCTCTTTCTGGGCAGGGGGCATCTTGGCCAGATGCAGCAAGAAAGTGCTTCTGATGTATAAGAGAATAATTTGTAAACAGCATTTCAGCCTGAATGTTTTAATCATGGAAATGTATGTAATTAGAAATCTGCCCATGATCAATACATGGATACTATTAGGCCATAATGCAATAGCCGCTAGTATCGTGGGTAAATACTGCCTGGCATTTCAAGAGCTGAACTGGAGAGAAATGCCTTGGCTGCCTCTGGTAAAAGGATCAGGAGCTGATTTTTTAAAGAGAGGCCAGATTGCCTCTGCACCCATGGATGTGCAAATGTTTGCAGCTCTTAAGTGCATACCTGCATCTTTCATTTAAATCATCTGAGATCTGTATTACTACTACTTACTGTTACAAAATATGCTGCTACATACAAGCTACACACAAAGAAGAGTAGGAAAAGGCAGATCCATCACAACTTTAAACTTGAAAAATACTGTTTGTCTTGTTGCTTGAGGTGTAATCTGCAGGTCTACACTAAGCTAGAGCACTGCCATTAGTTTACTAGCTGTTAAAATGGGGGCACACAGGAGGGAAAATATTTTCATCTTAATTATGATCCTGATGTTTATTGCAGAACCATTTAGTGACTGTGAAAACCAGCTTGCCAGACACTCTTCACAGGCCTGAGGGACTGAGGAGACAGAAAAGCAAAGAATTAGGCCCAGGGGATTTGCTGGAGGAGACAAAACGCATCTATTTCTGTGTGGTGAAAAGGCCCAATATTTTTACTGTCATACTGACTCACATGTGATTTTTTTTTTCCCTTGGCCCTGAGTACCCATGACCTTTAGCCCTGTGTAAGGCCCAGTCTGGATGCCCACTTTTATACTAGAAATATATTTAATAATGCCAAGGTCGGGCCTTGACAAACACCTCGTTTGCCAGCAATGTCACCTCCAGTGAGCCTTGCTGCTTGGCACTTGGTCCCACTGCTACACCGAGCACACAGCCTAACTTTTGCCTGCAGAAGAGCAGCAATGTCAGCAAGGTGTGTAGGGGGAACGTTCTTTAATTTAAGCACAGTTATAATGCCTCCCTAAAGGAGGCAGGGAGGGAGGCGAGGAGGGTTGCTGTGCCGCTGTGAGCGAAGCTGCCCCTGCAGCCCTCTCCAAGGGACAGAGGGAGGCCATGCCTGTCTGTCCCCAGGGACCACAGAGTTGCATGGGAACAGCTGGGGACAATGCTGGAGCTTTCCTTTTTTGTCCTATGAGCAGCAAAATGTGCAGCACAGGTAGGTCTGAACCCCTGTGCATGACTGTGTATGAAGCAACACCAGGCTAAGGTATGGCTTATTTAAGTTGCCTGTTGAAATTGCTGGGAGGAAAAGAAATTCATAAATCACCTTCTTGTGTTTTGGTGCATGTTTGTTGGACAAGGGTTTAAGAGATGAGAGAAAAATTAAAATAATGACACAATATTTGCAAAATTCTTCAGCAGAGGTGGGGGTTTTATTTTGTACCCAATACTGTGCAACTAGAGGAGAGTGGGAAAAGAGCTAGCGTGCACCCGTTCAGTGTGATGTGCGCTGTCGTCAGTGGGGGTAGAGGCATTCAGCATTACAGAAGTTTCCACACCTGATTTTTCAGTTCAAAAAATAATCAATTAAGCAGTGTTTCTGATGGGTTCAAATCAATTTAAAATAGTTTAAACAATTTAAAATACTCTTTAAATTATTTACATTTTAAAACGTGTGTGTAAATCTTGCAAATTTGAAGTGAAGCACTTATTTTAACATTTTAAATAAAAAATAATATCTTTCAAAACCATACACTCTTGGGTAAAAACACAGTTATATTTCAACATCAAAAAATACTGAAAAGTGAAGATAAATTGGAGTTCTGGATGACATTTTTCTAAGTGAAATAAAAATACTAAAGGGTAAATTACATGGAACTTTTCCCTATTTGCCTAGTCTCTGTAAGAAAGCTGACTTGAATACACCCGAGGTGTTATCTGAAATCTTTTACTACTTCCATCGGGATCACCTATAGCCTGATTCAAAGTCTATTGATCATTTATAAGCCCTTCCCCTGACACCCACCCAGCCCTGCTGGGACCTGAGGAAGAAAGGAAGGTGGGACTACAGAGAAGGTGCTTAAAGATAAGATCAAAGGCAAGGTTACCAGGAATGAGGTCTTTTTGTTTGAACATGGAGATTATCAGCAGGGATGGACAGGGCAACAACTCCTTGTCTTTTATCCCTCTGCTTAGGTTTGGACCCAAATCCCTTTTGAGTTCTTGATCAGCACTCTGATAAAATGTATAGACTTGATAGAAGAGTTACCTCAATTTTATCCTATTGAACCAATGCTCTAGGATAAGAGAAAAAGATATTGCTGTTGAAAGTTGGGAATGATTCCTTCCCAACAGATACCTCAGTCACTGCTGGTAGGTATGAGGTCTTCATTACTGGAGGCACGTGTAAGAAGCATTCCTGCTTTCACAAGCAGTATCAAGTGTTGGAGGGGTTTATAATTAGGCACAATGTGTGACTTATGCAAAAGCACGTGGCAGAGAAGACAAAACCTTTCAGAAATTTGTTTTTCAAGATGAAAAAAGTAAATAGATCTTCAAATGTTCATTTCAGAAAGGGGGAAGATTTATTTTCTCAGCTTTTTATGATTTCAACAGGACAATGATAGGAAATCATTGGATTTCTATCACATTTTGAATACTTTAAAAAACATTTTACTGCCTGACCTTAACAGACAAATAATTGAACAAAGTAGAGAAGAAACTACAATTCACAATGAAGTCAGGTTTTCTGTTAGTGCTCAAGCACTTGATTCTAATTTTCCCATCAAAATCAGGAAGGACTAAAATCTCTAGGGCATAGCAAAACCCAATCCTTCTCCTCAGAAAGGGCAAGGCAAGGGCTCTCATCAACAGCTGTGGGCAGCATGACACAGGAGTGAGGGCAGCTTTTTGGAAAGACACGGCACAGGACAGTGACTCCGGGTGACTATATTCTGCTGTGTTACCACCTTCAGACACCCAGTGAACCGTTGACACAAGCAACACAAACAAAGGCAAAGCATTTTTTGCTGAGCCTTGCAGGCTGGGGAATGGGACTGGTGCAGACCTGTTCTGCCTTCTTTACATGCTCAAAGTTTATAATAAGAAAAATCTACCAGATCTTCCCCTCCCCACCCCCACCCCACCCCCCACCCCCACCATGCTTGGTTAGATCTTACCCCCAGCCAAATCAATAGATAAACTCCTGCTGCTCTCAGGGGAGGCAGGATATCACCCAGAAATCTTATCTGAGCTTTAATCCAAGCACATATCCCAGTGACTCTCAAAGCGTTGCTGTTCACTGATCAGAAGTACAGCAAATTTGGAAAAAAAAACCCCATCCCTTAGGATATTTAGTGAAAGACAGAATCACAGAACAGGTGGCGTTGGAAGGGACCTCTGGGGATCATCTAGTCCAACCCCTGCTAAAGCAGGTTCACCCAGAGCAGGCTGCACATCCAGGTGGGTTTTGAATGTCTCCAGAGAAGGAGACTCCACAGCCTCTCTGGGCAGCCTGTTCCTGTCCTCTGTCACCCTCAAAGTAAGGAAGTCTTTCCTCATATACAGGTGGAAATTCCTGTGTTGCAATTTGTGCCCATTGCCCCTTGCCCTGTTACTGGGCACCACTGGAAAGAGCCTGGCCCCATCCTCTTGACACTTCCCTTAAGACATTTATATGCATAGATAAGATCCCCTCTCGGTCTTCTCCAGGCTGAACAGGCCCAGCTCTCTCAGCCTTTCCTCATAAGGGAGATGCTCCAGCCCCCTCATCATCTTCCTCACCCTCTGCTGAACCCTCCATCCACCTATAGGCCACAGGATTTTTTCCCTTTGCGGTGTCAATAGCTGCTAAATGCAATGTTTCTGCTTTCCATTGGTAAACAATTTCTTTTTTACTTTATTTACTGAATTTACAGTTTTCTGTTATTTATAGTCCCTAAAAGTCCTTTACTAACTGTGCATTTCATAAGTAATGTAATCACACAAAGCCTAATTTGCTGAGTATGTTTCCTTTCCTTTGTCATGTCGAATTACAAGTAATTATGCCTTTAGTCTAACATCATATGAAACTGTGGTCACATAATTATTTACACAATGAGCTGCACTAACACTGTATGAGCTGTATCTGCAGTAAAAGAACTGAGGTTTAGATCTGTCTGGGGCTTCCTAAAACAGGAGTCAGAGAAAGGTACTAATGGGAGTACGAGAAAAGTAGACAGAAAGGAATTAGTATCACAAATCCTTGTTCCCCTTTTGCACTAATACTAATTTGATACTTGAGTGAACACTGCAGACATGAGTCTTGCAGGGCTGAAATAACTCACTTTGTTGGCAAGACGTGCCAAGCAGCCCAGCCTTGTCCAACAAGGACAAACAGTTCATTTAACAGGAGTTTTCATGCTATTGCCACACTCCCTGACCTCCAAACCTGCTGAGATGCTACAGTATCATTTAACCTGGGAAGCAATGCCTCTGCGTTATCATCCATGAGGTTCCAAAGGGTGCCATTATAGCTACGCAGTGTGTGCATAATGTTAAAAAACCCAACAAATATATAAAATAACACAGTCTAACTTGAGGAACTATTATGGTCAATCAGATAAGCCCAGCGTTTAAAGACAAAACAAACTACATGCCCATATGAAAAATTATTACAGTCCATGAGGATCAATTTGGGTTCAAAAATTATGTTGCTTAAGATTAAAACCTTGCTGGTGCTGATAGCTGTGTGCATTTAAGAGCAGTGTCATGCAGAAGAGAAGTGAGGGAAAGATGTCACCCATTCCAGTTCTGCTTCCCCACAGCCCTCCAAACAGAAGCAATGTTTCTGCCATGTTAAATTTAACCTAAGTGATGTTGTTCCCCAGCTGCAGGAGCACGTGTACCCACCCAGGACCAGGACCACGGGTGGCAGATGAGGCAGAGCCGGCAGGGGCCAGGCAGCGTGGCTGCCGTGCTGCTGGGGCTGCCCGCTGGCTCCACATCTGGAAGCACAGCCCTTCTGCACAAGCCAAATCAACGGGGGTAGGGGAAAGGGCAAATAGACATGTTTTCAGGGGAGGCATTTTGTCAAGGGGCAGTTCAGGGGCAGGGTGGCTGAGCCCAGCTCGCTCCTGCTGCAAAGCGTGCTCCTGCTTACCCCTCCCGCCCTGCTCCTCATCACACAGCGTCTCCCCTTCTCTCTTACATCATCTTTTGCTGCAGTCTGTCTGGTGCACTTGTCTTCCATAAGCCGCAGCTACTCAGTCAGCCAGAAGGAAAAAAAAGAACTATTTATTGGGGTTTTTTCCCCCCAAGGATGGCTTTCTGTGGGATGGTGAGATAAATCTGCTCACTAAGGCTCAGATGAATTCACCCCCATAGTGAACTCCTGCCCAGATAAGGTCTGGAATATGCCCATTTTCATCCAGCTCCATCCCTTATCATCTTGCTGCTGCCGACTAGGTGACTAGATTTCTTTTCACAGCTACCATGTCACTGAATGAGATCTGTGCACCAGAATCATTCTTTGTGGCCCTCCTTTTATTTCTCTTTCCACTTAAATTAAATATTGCTAACTGACCCTAGGGATGCTACCGGTTTTAAACACAAACCCAAAGGACATAAGAAAATCCAGGCTTGCAGGACAGGTATCTTTTTACCTGATCAGCTGCAACATCCGGAAATAAAAGGATTCTCAGCTCAGTAATTTGGCCTCTTCCTCAGCTGTATCAGCTGAGAAAACAAACCTTGCTCCTGACTAAGGCACCTCAGCTCTACGCTGTCCAGTACAAATGCTATCACCCGGTTTTACAGGCTGTAAAGTACCTAACATTTCCCACAGGGTGGGCTGGCAGGATCACTTCTTATCTCGCATGAAACAAAGGAAGGAAGAGCCTTTTTTCTGAAGACAGTTAATCAGTATTGATCGCTGGGACTTTATATGAAGATGCAGGGTCAGGGAAGGAGGAGGACAAAGCACAGGGCAGCACTCTTACATCCTGTCTCAAAGCAGAAAGAAATGGGTAGTTTCCCCCTCCATTTCTCTCCAGGCCAACTGAGGTTTGCTATCAAACTGAGTATTTCTGTTTCACTTTGCCCCATCAGGAGGAATGGCAGGAAAAGGTCTGTCAGTAAGCAGCAGCTCTGTCCTCTGTTATATTTTGGCTTTAGGCACCAGCCCCAGTGTGCTTTAATGCTGTACAGGTCCGCAGGACAACACTCACCCTTCAAGCAGAGGGGGCAAAACCCAAAAGCTGGGATGGCATTTAATTTCCACTGAAGACTTCACAATAAAGTTTTAAAAACTTCCCAGCTAGGAGGACACTTAGGCAACCCTTTAACAACACCGGCATTTCTGAAGCAGTTCAAACCTTGTCCTCTCAGAACTCCTTACAAATGGTGTTATGCTGAACAGTACATCTAAGACCAAAAAAGCCCATGTTCCCTTTTTGTTGTAGCAGCAAGCAAGAACAAAAGGGTAAGTGCTTTGGTTACACCTGTGCAGCGAGTCCATCACCAGCTGAGAATCAATCACCACCTCCTCATTTTTAGCTTTATAACCAGATCTCCTACCTTATCACAGCAGTTAGGTGACCACCTCACTTGCTTCGGTGGGAGCAAAGCTGCAACCATGTCAGCTCTTTTCTTCCTCGCCAAGCCAGCAGTACTTGCTTGCTTGCTGGATTGTGTGAAGTGATGAGCCTGTTCTATGTCATGTCAGGACATGAAAAAGATGGTTCTGTTAGTGCTCTGTTACCAAAGATAGCTATGCTGTCCATACAGACTGACAGCATCCCCATCTACTGCTGTTACTGGTATAGATCTCTGCAACATAGCCTCTGTAAAATACACATGACAGCCTAATAAAACACAGGCATAGGTGTAAGTAGACACCAAGGACCATATTTTCAAAATGCAGGAATCTTGATTCGTACCTATAAAAGCCACAGGGCGCTGCATTTACAGGAAAATGTACAAACATAATTCATACCAGTGAATGTAAATGGATGCTTGCATATGTATATACCTGTTTGCATATGCCTTTACCAATACACTGGAGTAATCACTTGTCTATATATGCACATGCATCTTCAGATATGAAATTAGAACATGTCCCCTGGAGTCTCTACATATATTTCTGTTTCTTCTCCCTGCTGTCTCCATAATGCCTTATAAGAAGTCCTCATAAATCTCCACCTTTCTGCTGCCTTCTTTCCTCCCACTGTTCTTTTCATAACCAGTCTCACCAATCTTTATTATTCTTTGTGGTATTTCTAATGCCGTTTTCTGCAGAGTGACCTCAGACTCTGCTATGGTTAAATAAGTGTAGATGTGATTATCACTTAACCTGCTGGTCCTGAGCCATATTCTGACCACCTGGTGCTATTCCACCAGGACAAACCACCCCCACACTCAGTGTCTGCAGCACCTGAAGAGACTCTCTTGACTCAGCTCCTCGAGTTTGACCCCCTGATGTGGGTAGGGCTATAGCTAAAGGCACAAAGATGAGCACAGGTGCTGTAGGTCTGTGTAGTTCACAGTAACAGTGGCCTTAGGACTGCAGGAGTGGGAAAGTTGCTTTTGCGATGCCTTCCCTCCAGTCATCTTTAGCCAGAGATACAGATACATTATTTCATATTCTGTTTTTGTAGATATTTTAACATTAATTCATGCTTGCTTTTAAATGCCAAAAGTCAAAATAAACATGCTTTTTAATCTCGTTATTGAAAAGGTTTTGGTTTGGGTAATGATCCATATTTCCATAGAAATGCAGCCAACTACAAGACAGGAATCTATTTAGTATTTTCTCAGCTTGGCTTTGTACTTCATTTAACAGGCCAGTTTCAAATCTCAACTTGTTGTAAACAACGCAAGCTGTGGATCTGGCCAATAAGAGCGATGCAGCTTGATAGTACCCCAGACTGTAAGAGGGAGGGGGCATGTCAGCCACTGCTTCAGAGTATTTGCAAGGGGTGAAGGACTCAGTATAATGTCTATCATCTCTTTAATATGCATATTGCAGACCCAGGGTAAATGTTGCCAGAGAAGCTGTGGACACAATCCTCCTTTGCCAATAGCTGAGTGAAGGAAGAAATCACCACCTCTCCCCTGCCACAGGACTTTGACATGGTCCCTAACTGGAGACATCCATGCCCAGGGCTTGCGAAGCCAGGCAGAACATGGATCCACAGTTGTTCTCTCATTACCCACCCTGCACCATCGGGTCACCTGGAAGTGCAGACTTTTTTCGTATTGTATTTCTGTCACATTTGTCTGAGCAGACTGTGTTTATGCTGGGTTTGGCTCTCCGTCAGCTTCTGGAGGCGATGTGCTATCCAGCACAAAGCCTGCCCACCACCCCTTGGAGAAGGCTTTTGGAGAAAGCTGAGCTGGTGGCACCAAGTGGCTTCAGTGATCTGCACCACGAAACTGCCGGGTTTTTGGCCCAGCACCTGGTGTCCTAAAACTAGATTAGCCACCTGGTGAAGCCATGACATTAGGTCTTTGCTACAGCAGGGCAGTTTGGCAGACACAGGCAGAGGGGTGCTGGGAGGCAGCAAGCCTCAGCTGGCCTCCCACTGTCTGGAGGGAACTAGGATGAACTCATGGTCCTCAGCTCATGGCTGGACATGGGCTGGGTGATGTCTTGCTGCTTTTTTATCTTTTTATTCCCCCTATATCTGCATGCGTGCACTTGCACACACATGTGTGTGTGAATAAAGGCAGAAAGGGCACTGCAGCTCTGGGCAGGAAGGCAGGATGGTCCACCAGGATCAGCCCCCAAGATTACTCTTAGGTGACTCCTCCACCAGCTTTTGGAAGTGGATGAGCACTTGTAGCTCCCCTTGACTAAGAGTTTAAAGAAAACTTTTACACAGCATGCTGCATCCGCGGTGGTGGGTGGCTGTGATACAGGGTGAGGGAATGAAAACCGAGGAAAACAAGGAAATCCTCTGGTGTCTACTACAGATGCTGAGGAATGTGTACCATAAATCAAATCCAGATGGCCTGAATGATGAGTAAGCATTATCTCTACCTCTTATCTTTCTAGCTTTGTATTTCGCCATCATGCTAAGTGCTCCCTATCTTTGCAACTAGTCCAATGATTACTTTCTGCAAAGGGTTCAGGCGTGAATCAGAAACAGAAAGGTGACTCCTCACATCAGATTGATTTACCAGTCTGTCACACACACACACACATGCCTTAGAAATGGGACTGCCAGCATCGCTAGCCCAGGGTGACCCCCTGGATCTGCCTAGGGATGGGTGCACCCCGGAGCCTGCAGCTGCTGACATACCACCAGCACGCAGCTGCATGCCCACTGCCCCTGGGGATCAAAAGCTACCTCTGACAACAGCGATTACGGCTTGAATTCATACTGCTTTCCTTCAGAACCATAGCTTTGTAGATTTTTTTTTAAATATAAAAATATGTGACACTTTGAAACGCTATGGAAGTGTAATGCTTTTATGTAGAAGTGTTAGACGTCTTCACTACATGCATTAAAAAGCAGTATCATGTCAAAGCCGAGCAAGTTGTGTGGAGAACCATTAAGTGCCACCGCTTTGTGTATGTGCGGGTGGTTTAGTCAAGAGAAAGAAATGGAACTGTCAGGAGGGATGAGTGATCTAGGCTGCTGGGACCAAGCAGAGCCCCAGCCGCAGCTGGGGCCAGGTGGGAGAGGGGTGTTTGCCACTGATTTATCTGTACTTATTTAGTCCCCATGATGACTATAAAATGAGAAAAAATGAAGGTTTTGGATAAGGACATCACCTTGGCTCCCACAGCATAGCATGTAGAAATGTTTCAGCATAGCTAATGTTTGTGAAACCTTTCAAAGACGTGAACAAGATGCTAAATAGGTTTATTAGCACTGTTCCCTCAGGATGCAATAACTTACCTGCTTACGGGCTTACTCATTCATGTATGGCAAAGCTGAGCAGCTGATCCCTGCTGTGATAGCACTGTTGTCCTGCCAGGGGCCTGGATGTGACCCCCACCCCCAAAGGAAGACTCTCCCTCACACTTATCTGGGTAGCATGGGACCCCTGCCAGAGGACCCTGCGTCCACCCAGAAAAGGCCAGCCAGCCCCAGAGGGTACTCCCGCCTGGGTATGGATTCAGGGCTTTGATGCTAGAAGTCCCTGAAGGCCACAAGACCCATGGATGTGGCCCTCCTGTTCCATGAGCACCATTCTCCCACCAGCTCCATGGCAGCTAGGGCATCTGTGCACGGATGGCACAGAGCTGCCAGAAATTCATGCCTCAGTGGTGTATGGGGGTGGTCGTGTAGCCATAACTCTGCTTGGGGATGCTGCTGTCTGTGGTAGCATCAGCAAAATGCATATGGAGTTAGTCATGTTCTGGAGGATGATATTTTTCAGTTACTTTATTTGAAAAATGTAACTTAGCTAATCCTCTCTCTCACACACATGCACATGCACACATGTGCATTTATACTCACATGCACATACAAAGGCAGTCTTGCCAGAACAAGGGAGAAAATAGGCCAGACTACATGAATAATGAAAATGATGGCATTCCCCAGGGCCATATTCTTATACAGCTGTGATCACGGTGACTCCATTAGGAAAGTTTCACCTTCCGAATTTAGATTTTGAAATTCTTTCTTTGTAATTGAACTGCAGATTTATATTTAAATCAACTGTTACTGCTTTTCAATTGTAAAAACAGAGTCATGCAATTAGGTCAGACTTCCATTCCCGAATCAGAGGGATTCCCATGTCCTCAGCTAGCAAGGCTGCTGACTCTGCGGTGCACTCCTGTTACTGTCTCTTCTTGCTATCCTGCAATCCAGGAACCTGCTTCACTGGCAAGGGGAGACTGAAGAGGCCAAGAGGCAAACACACCATATGGCCCCTTCTCTGGATGAACAAAAATTCAGCTGAAGAAATATTTTACAAAGCTTTTCCTTCTTTTTCTTATTTCCAGTGTTGAGTATTGTCTGGCACGGTGGCAGGGTTGCTCTGAGGTCAAGACAGAGACATCAAAGGCACATGCTCTGGGCTACAGTGCCTGGGTGTCCCGTGGGTCTCTGCGATGTTGCCAGGAGTGGGGCAGGCCCCTGGGAAAGCTCCTGTGGGAGAAGAGAGGAGTGCCTGCCTCCCCCCTCCTCTCAGACACTGTACCAAATGGACTGTCCTTTTCCACCACTTGGCTGCAGTGAGAAGGGAGGAGGGAAAGGGATGTCACACGGGAATGTCATGTTTTGCCTGTGGTAGAGAATTAACCTTGCTTATTTGCTTGCTAAACAGTGAGGCCTCATTCCTTGAATGTAGTAGGCAGCTCCTAGGAAAGCAGTTGCCACTGCTGGGAGGGACACTGCTCCTCTGAGCTTTGTCACCTTTTGTCCTGCACGTCACTGCAGGTAATGCTGCGATGGTTTCAAAAGCAGCCTGCAAATAACAGGAGCAGCAACGCATAGCAGCGTAGGCTAGCGGACGTGAATACGTCTCACCTTGGAAATGAACGGCATCCAGCCTTGAGAGATCACACTCCTCCTTGCTAAGAGTTCGCACAGCCCATGTGTGCTCTTAAGAGGGGGGTGACTATGGGTCCTGTGTCTCAGCCATGACACAGCTATGAGCAAACTAAAATCATACACTAAATAAATTTAAGTAGATCAATGCTAAGTTGTGTGAACACATGCATAGGACTTCCCTACATATTGACATGTTTCCAATAGGAGTGCTTTGCCAGCACAGGAATATTTTAAATCCTTGGCAGTTCACCACCATTTTTGAATTTTTTTAAAATCATACAGTACATTGTGAGTAAAATAACTACCCTCTCCCCAAGGTGAAGGAACTACCCCAGTAAATATGACGATCTGACAGCACAGCTTGTCTATGTGAGACACTTCTGCTGACACAGGGACACAGATGTGGGTTCACAGCTCCTCACACCCCTGGCTGCCGCAGCCGTCACCCTCAAAGCCTGGAGGGCAGGTGTAGCTTTTGCAGGGCCAGACACAACTGAACGTGAATGCTGGGGATGAGACTGTACCTTCGTCAGCTTATAGGGACATGACATATGGGAAGAGGGTGGGGAGCAGTAGCACGTCCCTCAGCCTTCCCTTCTTGCTAAGGCAAGTACAGATCTGGGCGCTGTCCTGGCACTGTCAGAGTAGGTCAGTGCCTCTGCCAGGGACAGAGTTTGCAGGGTAGAGGAGTGTTTGATCGGTACAGCCACCATCACAAGCACACCATGATGGGTATGCTTATGTCTGCAAGAAAGCTTGTGTTAAAACAGGTATTTTGATTTTGAAATCAAACTCCAAGTCTAACTAACCAAAGCAGTTATATTGTTATGAAGCTTACATGAAATCAGATGAGAAAGATTTATTTCAGTTCAGGTTAAAGCAACGCCTACCTGAGTCTGGCCAAATCAAGTAAGTCTGGTTCAAATGACTGGTTACAAGGATTTTGAACAAGCATATATAAGTGGTTTCAGGTCAAACTGACAGTGCAAAATGTCAGGTAGGCATAAGAATATTATAATCGTATACATGTGAGAAACAGAAGTAAATATTTTAACTAGTTAACGTGGGCTGTGTGATAGGCTGTATTACAAAGAATAACAGTTACTAGAGCTGAAGAAAAACATTTCATTGCAAATGGTATTTTAATTTAAAAAATCATGTAGCTCAGAAGAGGAGCTTGTATGATGAAAAATGTGCTTATTTTTTCTCCAGTAACATTTGCTAGTCTAATGAAAAAGTGCTTTCTCCCTACAACCCACAGTTCGCTTAAATTCTTAAGACTATCAAGGCTGTAACACAACAAGTAGTAGACAGCACACAAAAGTATGTGGAATAACAGTATAATAGCATAGAAGTTTAAAATGATCTGGACAACCTAATAAAATTAAACTGACCTGCAGACAGATATTTATGATCTGGAAAGACTGAAAGATATCTACAAAAACTTATGATAATTCTCCTCATACATCTCAAAGTGTTGCCTGAAACTAGCTGTAGAAAGACTCACGTCCCCTTGTCCTCCCCATACCTGCCCCTCCATGGAATGTTTTCTCATCAGCTTTGCCACCTGATGTCCTCTTTCCCACCCTCCTCCAGAACCAGGCAAGCTTTTCAAGAAGGTTCAAACATCCTGAAGAAGGTGGGAAGCCCATAGGATCTTCTTCTCAGAGGAAAAAATTCTTCTAGCATTTAATTTGGAAAGGTCATCCTGAACTTTTTGCTTTCAGAATGTATTTTAAAAGTGGTGAAATCCTGCTGTTAGAAAGTGTCATTAAGTGCTGGTGGTCTGAATTGTACATACCCTGATACAGACAAGACAATTTATCCATTCTTTCAGCATACCGATTTCTATTCCCCTGCAAGATTCTCCTAGGTCTCTAATACTGTTTCAGACAAACTCTGTTCATCTCTTCTGAAGAAAACTAAATATTGGGTTTTTTTAGTGAACTACAGGTGATTATACTGAAGTTTGTATAAAAGTTAACTCTCTCTGACCAAGATGTAAATCCTAACATTTCCAGCTTCACAAGATGGTCATGCTTGGCCTGGAATGCCAGATTTATCTCATGAAATTCATATTTCAGGCACCTTCAAGCAACTCTCCTGTTTGGTTAAGCTATTGACACGTGTAACGTTTTTCTCTATTTCTGGATTGCAGCAGAACATTCCTGAGTAAAGAAGGTGCCAAATTAAAAAGTCCATTTTAAAAAACACTTTATATTATTGGACCATTAAAAGTCATTTAATCTGACAGTTTAATTGCTATTTCATAATACTATGTGTTTACTTCTTGTATTTTGCCTAGATTATGTAAACAGACATCGGGTTAATTTTTATTTGTAGCTGAAGTCTTTGCAGTCACTCCCAATTCTGGCTCCCTGGCCCCAACACAGTATTTCAGTGTGAGCATTTGCAAGCATAACAAAGCTTGTCAAAACCTAAACAAACATAATTAAATAAAATTTTAAAAAATGCATCTGCGTATTGTTTTTCAAAAGCTCATACTGACACTAAGTTTTATGTGGCACTTCCTTATCATGTTTGATTACGCAAGATAGTAAGATTAGTAAGAAAACCCCCAGAAACTAAGTCACTCAAGAAGAATTATGCAGAGCAATATTTATTCTGTGCATTCAGAGTTCAATTTTTCACTTTGGCTTCTATAAAAATCGCATCAGATCTTATGAAACATTTTTGCTTTGAAAAACGGGTGGCATTATAAAATCAGAGCTCTTCCAAACACTAAAATCCTTGCATCGAAGATTTACTGCATCTGTAGTAACTCTACATTATCTCACATCTCTATTGTCTCCAGAGAGCCTATCCCACATCGTTGGAAATACTTTAGAAAAAGAAATATTGATGATGTTTATAATGACCAGGGAGAATAAATATCAAGAGCCAACAATTTATGAGGATTAAGACTGCTTTTGCAGAGACCCTACTGAACAATGCCTTTTACTCACATTACATATTTGTAGCAGAGCATTATCATTTGCTGGAATTCTTCTTGGCTGCATATTTTTATCTAATGGAATGCTCTGAAGTATTTCCTCCCTGGATAGATACCACGGGATGTTACACTGGGACATTACGCTGTAACTAAGGATGCCCTGTGAAAACAAGGTACTCAGCCATTCAGTCTTTCTCCATTTTACTTGCATCTTGCATCGGGTTTCAATAACCAATAACTAAATTATTAATCTGCTTCATGTGCTCAAGTGCAGAGCTGTGGATTCTCCTGTTGAGTGTAGACATGCTGGAAACCTGGAATAAACCAAGTAAACATTTGCTGCATCCACCCTGTTTTCCATCTTGTATAACCCAGCGACTGAAGAATGAAGGGACATAAAATTAAACATTTACGTTAACCCATCCATTAGCTTCTCTCACCTGAGCAACTTCTTTATCTACACTGCAGTTCTTAGTCAGAAAAGCAGTGACATGCCTAATAGGTTCTTGGAATATTTGCTTTCAAACAGAAAATTTTGTGGCATTAAAAAAGAAAAAGAATTCAAGGAAACTTTATTCTTTCAAAAATTTCCTCCTAAATCCATTTGTTCCTGACCAAGGATAGACAAATGTCTCTGGTACAGGATACCTGGAAAACTGGGAAGGGAGACATTGTAGAACAATGTTTGGACCTGGAACATGATGGCATTGAAAGTAAAACCAGCAAAGAGAAAATAATTTTTACTTCACAATTTGCTGTGACCTTGTGTACCGTGTTAGCAACACGGTGTTCCCTCAGTATGGATAAGAAAACCGTGTGTGATATACAAAGAAACATGTTGAACATAGCTGTACTCATCAGTCTCCATATTCATGGATCTGTCGACTCTTCCACTGTGAGCACCGATACCCAGGATCAAACCTCTGCTGCGTAAAAAAACATCACCAACAAGCACCACAGGCAGAGCTCGAGGGCAGTATTCTTTCTTTCCTAAAACTGTTTAAGCCAGTTCAGCTTTTTTAAGGTTATGCAAAGTTAGCATATAAAAATAGCAAATTCAAGTACTCAAAAATATCTCAATTATTTTGAGTTGCTCTGATCAAAGTTAATTTAAGGTATGTTTAATAATGGGTTCTTCATGACATGGACCAGCATCTTGTGTAAAAAGCATCTGCAATGGTTTTATTGAGGCTGAGGCTCAGGCTGGTCTTCATACATGTGCTTGAGAAAGGACCCGGTGAAGTAAAAAAGTGTAGAGTGCTTTTTGGAAGACTGGGATTAAATGTAACAGTATCTCTGGAATATCCCAGTTAAGACCAGTTGCTACAAGTTAACTAGTGAGACCAGTGAGTTAGAGTCCCCTTCCACGACCATTTTCCCTGGCAGCAAACCCAGTGAAACCAACCCGACCTTGTTCCTCCTGGACATCATTCATCTCGCATGCTCCTGTTCATCACCCCATCTGTACTATTTGCCACTGGCCTGGGGAATTGCATTTTTTTATCTAATGCAGGTGGTCTCAGGGATGCATTTCACATCACAGTACCACCAGCTGAGGGGGAGCAGCAAGACATAATGTGGGGGACAGGCAGAAGAGATCAGGGGAAGGGGGAGAGAAGATGTTCGTTTTGCACGAGAGTGGTGCTTCAGAGAAGTGTATCTGAAGCACACAAAGCACAACCCAAGAGCAGCAAATCTTTCTTCTCCCTGTCTCTAAAGCTCTCTGCAGGCTCCAGGGCAGGCCCCAGCCCTCCCACAGAAGCGGACAGGGTGTTGAGCAGGCACCAGGCTCCACCACAGGGCTGGGAGGGACTATTTTAGGAAGCTGAAATGTTTCCATCACTGGAGATCTTCGATGGATGAGCAGCAGTCAAGAATAGCTCAGTTACGGTTGATCCTCCCTTGGGCCAGAGAGGCAAAATTGATAATTTTATATGATTTTTCCCACTCTTATGATTCGGTGGTTTAAGCAGGGCCATGGTTCAACTGGGGCCATAGATCACATCTTCATTAACTGTACGTATAACTAACCATCATATGCATGTCTCAGTCAGTGGTTTGCACTTACTCTTTCATGCAGTATTATCCTACATCTACAAAGTTACCAGATAACTAAACTTCTCTTATATCACAAAAAATCAGTTCTCGTAAAAGCTACAGGCACTGCTTCCCACCATAAAAATTCCCACAGCTAAAAAATTATGCTCCAAGCCCTACAAGGACAATGCAAGAGGATAACACATTCATGTGAGAATACTTTAATATTGAAAATACTACTGATGCTGTATTTAGTTCTGTGCTGGAGAATGGGAGCATGAGTGAGGGGAACCCTTTTGCCAGTACCATCTTACTTACAGGGAATTTCTGTCTCTGCACTACAATCCATTTCTGGAAAAAATATTCTTAGAGCTGATGGATGGGAAGCCCACAGCAGCTACGTAAAGGCAATTAACTCCTGCAGCATTTCTGAGCCTCCAAGGGGAAGAGACCTCTTGCCTGTGCTTTTAGGGGGATCTGCAGAAATATGGCTCTGGGCAGCCTTACATTGCCTTTTGGACTGATACACACCCCATTTGTTTGAAAGGGATCAGATAATCATGTGATAAGCCCCTTGGGACTGAGGAGTCATCTGACTATCTGTTTGATACTGCAGCGTGGATGTCTCAACAGAAAAAAAATGACTGATCAGCTAGCTTACGCCCACATCTCACATATTACTTTTGGGGTATGGCAGACAGTGACATTATTGCATGCTTTTTGGGTAAATGGCCAATGGATTTGAAATTAAAGTAACGTGCAAAGTAGTTTAATCAGTTTTAGTGCTCACTGAAATAGAGATTAAGATGACAAAACCATAGCATTAGATGGAGCATGGGTAAAACCCTAGAAGATTTTATCGCTTTTTCAGTTGCCAGCTTTGTTTCCTGACACCACAAAAACACAATCTGGGGTAGTTTCCAAATATATTTATTGTTTCTGGAAACCAGATTTAAAATATTCAGTAAGGGAGATAAAAAAATAAAAGCAACATTTTATTCCTCAAGAATTCTGTCAGCAGCTACATCAGAGCTTAGCAAAAACATAACCTATGAAATACAGTCATAGAATCATAGAATCCGTTAGGTTGGAAAAGACCTTTAAGATCGTCAAATCCACCCATTAGCCCAGAACTGCCAAGTCCATCACTAAAGCATGCCTCTAAGCACCACAACTACATGTTTTTTAAACACCTCCAGGGATGGTGATTTCACCACCTCCCTGGGCAGCCTGTTCCAGTGCTTGACCACCCTTTCAGTGAAGAAATTTTTCCTAATATCCAAGCTAAACCTCCCTTGGCATAACTTGAGGCTGTTTCCTCTTGTCCTGTCACTATTACATAAGGATTATTCATCAAGAGATCCTTTCCCCTGTAATAATCCAGTATGGAACAGTATCAATGTCACACTGCTGAGCTAAATGGACTTTAGCCTGATCCGGCAGGACAGATCCTCTGCTCCCATCACTTCTGACCTCTGAGTCACATGCTGACAGGGGGGTTGGCCTTAACCTATAATTTTCATCACACCGGTTGATCCCTGTCTATAGCTCTACAGGCAGCATGCAACTGTGCAGAGGCTCACCGAGGCACATCATTCACAGGGCTTAGCCCATGCAGCCCAGTGCAGGGTTCCAGCTTGTTGTTTGCAAGGTGTACAGAAAGAAAAAACCCTTGCAAAGCATAAGTTATCATCTCTGACTTTCTGGTGTGCCTAGCACTTTGGACTTGGGAAGAATAACATGCTTTTAAAAAGCAGCCTTTCTCAAAACCTAAACAAATGATTTTAATATAGGTTGGATAACTTTAGCACTGAGAAGAGACTGCTGAGGAATAAAGGAGGCATTAAGTTCCCAGACTCTGGCTAGAAGAACAACTTGGACCTATGCCAATGGAGAGGGGACCTTCCTGGACCCCTGGAATGGCCAGTGCCTCGGAGCCAGGCAGTGTGGGCAGCCCTGCCTGCCCGGTGAAGGGGAACAGGGAGACCTGCTGCCCCACCAGTGGGGTGCACTCTCCATGAAGAGCTGGAGCTGAGAAACCCCTGCCAGGCACAGGCCATGTCTTTAACATAAGCTGGGAGTCCTCTGGGAACACTCCGGTCCTGCAACTGGATTTTCTGGGAGCAGATTTAGGTCAGTACTGACTAATTTTGAGAGTAAAGTTTGGTAAAGTCCACTTGAGTTTTGTTACAACATAGTGTCTGTGTTAACTGCTCATACTCTTAATGTAGGGGGTTGCAGGTTGTCAGATATAGTGGCCAAAGGGATTTACTGAGCTTTGGCATTATGCCACGTAAATCTGAGGACAGGTCTGAAAATCAGGAGATTTGTACAGAAGGGATGGTTTTAACCTTTGCCAGAGGGTTCCTATTGTGCTGGAAAGAATTTTTTCTGTCACCATCACAGGATAAGTCTCAAATCTGTACTGACAAATGTGGCAGTGATTTAAATCTTCTAATTCAATGAGAAACACATTACAGGGCAGCACCCATGCTGGTATGAAGTCTTGATTTCCTCAAAGTGCTGCTGCCATGCATGCCTGGAGCACGCAGCACTTCTCTGCAGAAGAGGTATTGCTCCAAGACATCCCTGGTCCCCAAGTCACCCTCCTCTGCAGCATCAGATGGAAGTTACTTACGAACCATTCAAACGCCAAAGCCCCCCTCTGCCTACCAGACCAGGCTTTTGCCAGCACCCGCTCCCCTGTGGGGCCAGAGAGACGTGGCCCGTGCTCCTCTCCACAGCCAGCCAGCCAGGCACCTGCTTTTGAGTCTATATGTTTTGAGAGAACTTGACTCCTTCGAGGACAAACCCTGTGCACTCTGGTTCATCTTGTTGGTCCCTGGAAGGACATCTTCAAGTTGCTAATTGCATTTTTGGAAGACCTATCACCTTTAACAAAATTAGTATCTTCAGCTTGTCTAGTCTTGTAGCCAGAATCAGGCCAGATAAAGAGGGACTAATTTCTGTTGGCATTATCTCCATCCCCTCCCCACCACCACACATGGGCACGTGGCGGGTGAGGAGTCAGCCCACCAACCAACCATATGAAGGGCCACAGGCACACAGGCGAGGCAACAGCTCCTGATTTCCACCAGAAAGTGCTCATTGATGCAGCGACATCAGCATCAGTACAGGTTGAACTTTTTTGACTATTTTGCATTCATTTTTCAAACCAAACACTATTTTATTTTATTTTAATCTGCTTAGTTTTCCTTCATTCCTTTATCTTCATTGCTGCCTCTGGGCTCCCACTGATTTTTGTTGCCTCCTTCTTACCTGCCCTCGCATTCTCTGTCTTTGGAGTGCTTAACCATCATCCCTATGTCTCTGCTGATTTCTGCTGATTTCTGCCACTCCTGATTTCTTTGCCCCTCTTTCCTCCTTGATTTCTCTTTAGGTTCTGCTTCTTAATTTCCCCTTCCTTCCCTGTTTGTGAAATGCACAAAAATTGATTTCCAGCTGAGCCAGGCATCCCGCACAGGGAAGGTAAACCAGGAAAACATTTCTTCTGAATTGTCCTGAGTAACTGCTCTCACTGTAGGCTGTCATTACAGCAGAGAAAAAAAGAATGCAAGATCAGTCTGTGACATGTAAAATGACATATAGGAAATAAGTGGCCGAATGGAAAACTCTGGTTAACGTTGACCTTTGGTGCTTTGTGGTCACCTGCTGACTAGTACAGTCTCCTTCCTTTTCTGGTACTGTACATCTTCCTCAAACATATTCCTCAGCAAATCCTCTTACTTTGCCAGTCTGCTCTAAAATATAAAGACTTGTATAAAATTGTCTCTCTTTTGCTTTCACATTGTGTTTCCTCAGCACTGTTATTTAGATCTGTCCTGGAAAAAAAAATCTAGCTGTTCTGCATCCTGGCATCAAATTACTAATTCTGGTGGAGCTAGACATTTTTGTAAACATGGCTGGACTATGGATGCTGTGCTTTGTTCAGGCTCCTTTATGACCTCTGGCATGCGACTCATCCTATGTGCCTTGGTCTCATCACATCAGGATTTTCAGACTTTCCTTTCTTACTTTTTATTTGATGGAACCAGAGTTTTAAAAGACAAGGGGGGAATACAGTATTATTATTTTTATCCTTTGCCTGCCCCTCTGTTTTTCCTGCTGCCTAGCTTCCATGCAGCTGTTGAACATTTAAGAAAAACATGTCTCCCACTGAGCAAGTTCCCTGCAAATGTGGATTGAGCTTCGGGCAAGAGGAAATGTGAGTCCTGAGGTCACTTCTGAAATCAAGCCCTCGCCTGGCTGCACATAATTCTGCTGTTGTGTTTTAAGAGTGATTTAGAAAAAAATAAGATGTATTTCCCAGAAATAGCATAAAAAGAAATAAATGCTGGTGATCATGAGATAATCATACGATCTTGCAAATCTCGCTGTGTTTTTCTGTTATTTTCAGTCGTGCTTTTTGAGTCTGCCACTCAGATCCAAACAGAGAGAGGGAGGATGTGGGATTATGGAGAGATGACCTGCTGGTACCAATCAGTTAATACTGGGAGGCCCCCATCCACTCCACACTGCTGGTTGGAGAAGACCTAACTTTTCTTTCCACTTAAAGATGCTGGAGCTACACCCCCCCTGTTCACCAGGGAGTAGTATTTCTGTCAGATATAAAAGCGGCTTCTAATCTGCTCTGACCTTGGTGAGAAATTCAAGTCCAAATGTAGTAACATAGAAGCTGACAGGTCAGCCTGAAGAATTTGAAGTGGGGGAGGCTTCCTTGCCTTCTTTCCTTCTGTCTTTCTCTCCTTCTTTCACTTGAAATCTTATCAAGGATAACTTCAAGTGCAGTGGCAGCCTGGCTGGCCATAGAAATGACACCAGCTGTGTCATTGTCCCTGCCGTTACAATGGAGGCGCAGAGAGCATTCTCTGGCTGGACCGACTACATGCTACTATTGTTATAAATTCTTAAAGGTAGAGGCCTTTCAAGAAAAGCATTTTATCTTTTCGTGTGTTAAAACTGCAAAAATTGCAAAAGTTGATCTAAATTTTACATCTGTATGTGATGCTTTATGGAAAGACTTCCACCTCCACCTCAGAGGCGCTCTAATTTTTGTTTTGCGAGACTGATACACAGACCCACACAAAGGTTGTAGGTAGTTCTCACTGCTGCTGAAGGCTGCCGCCTGTCAGATATGTTAGTGTCCTCTTCTACAATGACTAAGACAAAAACTGGACTATAGAAATGATCTATGCTCGCTCTCCTTCTTGCTTCCCTCCCGCATCAGTAATCTCTTTTATGTGCCTTGACAACAAAGGGGCTAAAAATGCTTTGAGCTTGAGTCCCAGTTCAGGAATTATTTAGAAGTCTGAAGGATGATGGTTATCTTTCTGGCTATCTTTCTTCTGGTTATTTTTTCTGGAAGTGAGCTTATTTTTGATCATGCTGACAGGAGGTTAAAAGCTTCTGGTTAAAAGTTTGGGTGCTGCTTTGTACTTCAAGCAACCGGCTTGAAATTTCTATTGATTGCTCATAACAAAAATTGTAAATGATGAATGGCTAAGGCCTATTTACTGTTTGTATTACTGCAGAAACAGGCACATTGTTTCATAGAACGACACCCCCCCACCCCCCATATTCGGCATTATATCGGGCAGAACAAAAGCATTTTCCTTGCATCGGAGAATTTACAATCTCATTACAAAGCAGCGGAAACAGCAGATCTCACGGCTTCCCCCAATTCAGCAGCCGTGTGCACAAGTCCAGGAAAGGGAGGAGGCATCGCCCACCCGGGGACCACCCGATGGCTCTGCATCCCTGGGCGTGGGGGCTCACCAGCAAAACCCGGCTGCTGACGGGGGACACAAGCCCCCTCCGTGCCTGGGGCCCCCTTGCCCGCCCAAGCCTGATGGAAACGGTGCAGGCAGGGGGGTGGGGAAAAGGGGTGACTCTTAGAGGTAAAACCTGATGTGTCTGCAATAGATACGGACAGGGTGATGGAGGGATACAGGGAAATAAGGGAATAACATTGCTGACTAATCAGTAATCATAGGTCAGCCACACTGCTACCTAACCGCTGTCCCATTTTCTGTAGATGACATGTCAAAGGCATGATTTAATGAAAGTTTTGAAGGACATTGCCTCCAGGCATCAGGAGCAGAATAAGGCAAAGCACTTAGGCTCCTGTTTGAAAATCTCAAAAGCAAATGAAGGAGGTGAGTAGTTCTGACCATCATCAATACTGAAAGACAGATTATAAATATGGTGGTGTTAGATCAGGAAGCCAAAGACAAGTAAATTGTGCTTGACAGAGAGCCAGAGGAATGCTGCAAAGAGACAGGTCAGGGTAATGGGCTCAGGAAATTATCCCTGTAGCATCATTCTGAGTGGGCACTAGCAGAGCAGGATGGTGCTTGCTCAGGCCAGAGGAAGAATGTGACAGTACTACAACATGGTCCTGGTGGTCTCTATATTTCCTTTTAAATTTGTTTTCCTGCTCTGTCTGCTAGTGTTGTGATCCAGAAAACATTGTGCTGTTTCCTATACCTGCAGCTGTAGAGGTTTCCCACATTGATTGACCCTGCTCAGGGAGTGCATCACAGGAGGAAGGATTACACGGCCTACTCAGCTTCCACACTGTAAATGTCTCCTGGCTTGGCCAGGAGCCACAAAACATGTCAAGAAACTGCCAGGGGAGCAGGTAGTCTGCGGGGTAGGAGGAGTGCATGGAGCAGATTCACATCCTGCTTCCCATCTAGTGGGACAGGGCTCCTGAGAGGGGGGCCAGCTCTCCAGGTACTAGGCAGATGGATGCCTGTTGAGGCAGTGGTGGTGATCTCCCCCTGGGCAGGTACAGCCTGCTTGTGGCACCGAGCCTTTGGGAGGGGACATGGGGATACACAGGCTTGGCAAAGACTGCTGGGGTGACTGGCAAAGGGTGAGCATCTCGGGGCAACACCCCACTTTATGGAGGATGGGGGTCCCTCCGCAGTGGACACTGGAAGCGTATCACTGCCGGCAAGAAAGGGGTGTTTTGTTCACCTATTGATGTGCAGGTATGGGGCAGGCATTGGCAATGGGCAGGAAGGAACAAGAACTCACTTGGACAAAGTCCTGAGCCGCCTCATCTAAGGCTGAAGCTCGCCCTGTTTCAAGCAAGAGTTTGGACTAGATGACCTCTGGAGGTACCTTCCAACCTAAATCATTCTCTAAGTCCACGCTAAATTCAAATTTAATTTTCAGAGTGGTGTTTTAGCACCTGCTGCCTCTGAACCCTGCCATTCTTGATTACATCAGTAGTGCCAAGGCACTTCTAAACAGTTATTTTTTCTCAGTCCCAAGCCACAGGGATTTCCTCCTGAAGACAAAAGAGCCTCACTCACCTGCTGCTGGGATAATGAGGCAATGGCATTACAGGGACACTCTGTGCCTCTTTATCTCTCTCCTCTGGGCATTCCTTCCTTGAGGAGGAATTTCCTCAGAGCACTGCCTGAAAGGCTTTTGGGTTGAGATGCATTTATCCGTGCAGCAGATAAAACACTGCAGCAGAGGTCACATTCTTCCATCTTTGCCACTGTCATTAAGCTTGCCTGTAAGCTGGTGTCCACACCTGCGACCTACTGTCCTTGCACCTGCACACCATGTTATTTATTCTCCTATTACACTGCATCCCTACCAAACTAATAACATGAAACTACAGCCTGGGTGTAACTTTCCCCTCCTAAGCAGGAAAGCAGACTGCTCGGTGTCATACGGGAGAGTCCTTTGAGCTTCTTCCTTCTCTGAAAAGTCACATAGCATACATCTTTTTTTTTCTTTACAAAGCCAATATTTCTCTTTTTCCCACTAAAGAAAAAATTTTCAGCTACTATCTCTCCTAAGCCTGAACACCAAAACATTGCCTCCTGTAAACACCAGTATTTTGATATGGACAGATCAGAGGCTGTCCAGCAACCAGAGCTCTTACAGGGCTGAGACAGCATCGTTTGGGCAATGGCCAGGCCATGCTGTGCATCTCTTCAGCCACACTCCCAACAGGGTGGACCTCTGCAGTGCCTGGCCCTGTCCCATGCACCCCTGTGAAGAACTACCCATGGGCAGGTGATGACAGTTAGACTACTGAAGCTTAACATATTTGTCCAACACCTCCTGGGAAGAGCAGTGTAAGCGAGGAACTGGTGAGGAGACAACTATACTACAGGCTGGGTCTGCTGCTCCTGAAACAGCTCTGGGATGTCCAGCTGGTCTCTGGGCCCTGCAGTACTGTGCAGCTAATCACTTGCTATGTATGGCATTTGCTGAAATTATTGTCAAATTCAAGACTGAAAGTCTATTTCTGCTACTAACATTATTTTTGAAGTTGCACAGATGTGTGCCTTTACCCATAAACCTATTCTGATCTAGATCACCTCTGTGATGTGACTATATTAGATTTAGAGGCTCATCAGTTTTGTTTATCAGTGTGATTTTTCTGGGGTACGTTAGCTCCTGGGAAGTAAAGAAAGGGTGTTCTGCCAGCTAAATTTGCAAAATTTATTCATTTCTTATTGTTTCTTCCTACGGCCTTACCAACGTTGCTTGCAAGCAGACTATTTTTACTTATCTATTTTTGTCATTTTCTTCCTTTTACACTCATCAGTATTTTGTAATCTGATACGTATTGGCTTCTCAGGCATATGCATTTACTTCTAACAGAATCCTGGGATTTCCTATCACAACTGGACAAAAGAGGAGGTAAAAAGGCTGAAGATAGCTGGTAAATACAGCTGAGGTGAAGTCAGAGCACTATATTCTGTATCCAGATCTAAGGTATGTTCTCGAGAGCTTCCCATGTTGAGAACACTTATATGATACGTTTCCACTTAGCTTTTATGCCAAAAATATCCCAGTGCTGCTCCACCACTGATAAAAGCAGCAGGAGTGATCATGTAAACAGGGCTCCAGGCAGCTGCCAGTCCCCCAGTCACCATTTCACACAAACCTGGAAACAGCCAGCCTGGATCAGATGCGGGGAGCCCCTGGCACACTGGCTGGGCAGGTTTCTCTGTTCCCCACCACAGATACTGGGGACCAGTTCCCCCACCCCCACCTCACTGCTGACTCCGCTGCTGCTCCTCAGGTGCAGCCAGAGTGGGCAGCAGCAGCAAAGCCCGTGGTCGCTTGCAGGGACCAACAGTGTCGAGGCTGCAAGGAGTGAATGGGGAAAATCATGAATGGGGTAGAAGACAGCAGTAGTTTACCAACACAGGCTGAGACACATGGTTCTTATTCACAAATGCATCATTACCGATTATAAATGCGTTTGGAAAAGTAGCAGTTTTTAAAAGTAAATTAAACCCTGTCCACAGATTCTGCATTTTAAATCTCATTTATGAAAGTTATCCAGATTTCAGGGAACTTAAAAGCAGTCATATGCCAGCTGTAATGTCCTGCCATTCAGAAGGTCTGTGCTTGGACCCCTTAGTAGGAGTTTCCTCAAAGATGTTTTGGCTTCCTTGGTTTCATCCTAAAAAGTGTGCGTGTGTGCTTCTGTCAATAGCTTGAATATTCTTGCCTCAGCACCTACACCCAGTGACTTAGGAAGAGGATCATCTGCAGCATACATGACTCCACTTCACTGGAAAGGCTGTCAAGAGAAACAGACTTTGTGCCTGAAAAACACTTCGATATAGCAAGAGGCAGTTGTAGCATTCAGGGCAAAGGTCTGGACAATAACTGCTCTAGCACACAGGCAGAAGATAGAGAAATGCAGGCTGACACATGCCAGAGTCAGACCTGTCATTCATCACGACTCCTTCTGTACAGACGGGGTACAGAGCATCGTGAAAGGCTAAAAGGGAACCAGCTGGCCTCTGGGCAAGAGTGGAGATGTTGGCTATCTCTCTTACACACTGTATTTACTCCAGGAAAGAAAACAAATAAGCAAAGAAATAAATAAATGCAAAAGGAAAGAAAATTGAAGCTGTGCCCACACCAGGGATTAAACAGGGCTAGGACACTGGCCCATGGCTGTCTGCGCCGCAGGTTTGCAGAGAATTGGTGCTTCGGGGCGGGGAGAAGTTAGGCATGTACACACAAGCCATGCTGCACTGCTCGACCTTAAAACCAGAAAGCAGTCTCCAGCACATTTTATTTCACTGTACAGATGTAGCCAAAGAGTTCCAGCAGAAAGAAGGAAATCTGCATTTAGAAAATGACCGGTGGATGGGCGTTGAGGGGGATCTCACCCAGCCACAGCATTCGCAGCAGCTGTGCTCTGAGACCGCTGGGCACCGAGCAGGTGGTGCCAGGCATGAGCAAAAGGACTGAAGAGCAAGTTTGGATAACAGGGAGGAGGCTGTGTTCTGGCTGCTCTCAAAGAAAGCATTTTGTGGTCAATGAGCAGTGAAAAGAGAAATGATATGGCACAGAATAGTGTCACGTTTCCCTTCTTGAGAAACTCTCTGGCAAATCTCCCCTTCCACCACATGCGCTGTTCCTGGCTGCTCCATGTGCCACCAAGCTCCGCAGCTGGCCCTCCACTCTCCAAAACCCAGGAGACCTCTGTGTCTGTGACCAGGATCCATGGCTGAAGGGGAACCCAAGATAGTCCTGCAGCCACCAGGCCAGCCTCATTGCTCAGCAGCACCTGGAAAAGAGCAGCTAAAGGGAGGGAGAAAGGCAGATTTGCCGGGAAATGGAAGTGGTGCCAGCTCTTCCTCCACCAGAGACTTGGGCATCGAAGGATGGCAGTCAGGAAAGGCTGAGGAAGGGCTCCTTGCTCCCCTCTTGTGGGTGCTGGCTGATGGGTGAGCCAGGAGCAGTAGGTGGCTATGGGGAAGTGCTTCTACAGAGACTCAGTTAAACACTGCTGGAAGCTTAGACCTGGGGCTCTTCTCTGGAGCAGCTGGGCACCTCAAGCACTCTGTGTCTCTGGCCTCAAAGGCTGCATGGACACCAGAGCATATTAGGTGCTGCTCCTGCAGCGAGGACTGGAGCGCTCTGCCCTTCAGTGTGCAGCTTCCCAGCAGCCCTAGTCTGGCAAAGCCTAGAGTTAACCACCCCTTTCAGTGGGTTTTGTTTCCACCTCTCTGAACCAGGCGACCACAAAACTGATTTTTACTCCCTTCTCACTTTTGCTGCTCTTCTGTAAAAGAAATGGCCCAATACTGACTTCTCGAAGATGAGCAACAAATAATGAAATATTAAGAAAACTGTTGGGCAAGTAAGTGGCTTAAGGACAACACGCTCCTGCTGTGACACACACACATATATTAGAAAAAAGGCTGATTTGAAAATGAGCAAGACTAAGCAGAAAGGGGGAGATGTTGATTCCATTTGTGATCCACCACAGCAGTTTTGTTCTGCTGAAGGCCAACGACTCTGGCAGATCCTCGTATCAGCTAAGGGGAACGGCTGCAGGGGCTTTTTCAGTCATTGACTTCATGTGTCTTGATTTTTTTAGGGAAAAAACTGACCCATATGCAGAGATCAGGCAATTTATTGAATGGATTTTTAAAGGAATGCTTTTTTTTCTGAATGAACCAGTCTTTTGGTGGGTGAGGACTGGTTTAAGTGTTCTAAAGGAAAATGTATACAGTTCTATAGTGTATACTATGAACTCTTCAGATCATATCTGATTTTAGCCATGCACTCCATAGAGGATGGATAGATTTATGTGCTTATAACAATAAGATTTTGTAGTTATGGTGAAGAACAGTGAAAGGTTTGTTTGCTACCCATTTGGCATATTGTGGTCGGGTTTTTTTTTAATATACATGCTATTTCTCTGCTGGTACTTTTAGAAAGTACTGGATAACAGCATGCGTACATACACATTGGTCCTGCTTTTGTGGCATGGGAAAAGAAGCTTTGGGTGTTTGGGGCTAGGAGGGAAACTACCATATTCTTCACTTTGCTTGCTCATGCCATGTAATCTGGTATGGACTAATAGAAGGGAACCTGTCCTGCATGACCAAAAAAATTTTAAAAAAATCAAGGTGTTTTTTTTTTTTTCTCCAAAGTTGCCTAAGACATAGGACCCTACTTTTCTGCATCAGCCGAAATCTGGGCGTCCTTCTCGCAGACAGGCCCAGCACGGCTGAGGCACGAAGGCTTGGGGCCCCGGAGCCCAGCCCTGGAGCCAAGAGCCGGCAGAAGCCCTGCGGGGGTTCAGGGCGGCGCGGCCGGGCGGGGGGCGCAGGGGCACCCCGGGGCAGCTGGTGGGCGGCGGCTCGACCCGGCTCTGGCCCCGGGCCGGCGGGGAGGAGGCTGAAACGCTGAGTCAGCGCCGCGGTGCCGCCGCGGGGGGCCAGGCGGTGCCCCCCCCCGGCCGTGCCCGGAGGGGAGCGGGGACCGGCCCCCGGGCGGCGGGGCGGCGGCGGGCAGGGCGCTGCCCCCCTTGGCCGCTCCTTATCAGCCCGATTTGATGCTGCAAGGCGTGTCCGGGGCTCTGCTCATGTGATGGAGCAAGAGGCAGACGGGCGGGGGGACCAGCGGGGGAGGTGATTTTCCTCGCTGGCTCTCACTCGCCTTTTTTTTTTTTTTTTTTTTTCTCTCCCTTTTTTTCCTCCCCTCCTCTCGCTCCCTAAAGGAGTTTGCGGAGAGCCGGGCTGCTTCATTCCCGGCAGCGCCGCCGCCGCCCTCCGCCCTCCGCCAGCCCCCGCCCGCGGCTCCGCACGGCCGCGGGGCAGCGCCATGGGCGCCGGCAGCTCCGCCGAGCCGGCCGCCCCGCAGGACGGGGACGGGGCCGCCGCCGGGCCCCCCCGCACCCCCCCGGAGCCGCTGCCGGCAGGAGAAGCAGCGGCGCCCCAGCCGCCGGCGGAGCCCGCCAAGGTAAGGCAGGGGCGGCGGGGAGCCGGGGAGGGGGGACGCGGGCGGCGGCTCCCGCCGCGCCCCCGGCCCGGGGAAACTTTCCCGCCGCGGCGGCGGGCACCTGCCGCGCCCGTGCGGACACCCCCGGGCCGGGCGCCGAGCCGGGGCGCGGGCAGTGGCGGCTGCGGGGCCGGGACTGCGCCACGGCCAGCGCCGCAGTCATAAAACTCCCGCCGGCGGCGGCGGGGCGGGGGGCCCGGGCGGCCGCGGGGCCGCCGCCGCTTTTGTGTGCGGCCGCCGGGGGGGCGCAGGGCCGCACCCACCCGCCGCGGGTCTGCGCCAGGAAAGCTCCTGACTGCGGCCCCGCAGCCGGCTGGCGGCGGCGCCCGGGGCTCCCGCCGCGCTCCGCAGCCCCCCCGCCCCTCCCCGCCCCTCCCCAGGATGCAGGTGGGAGGCGCGGCGGGGCGCGGCCAGCCCGCCGGGTTTGCGGTTCCTTCAGCGGGGCGCCCGCCCCGGCCTCCCCCCCCGCCGTCCCACCGCAGCCCGCACCCCCCGGCCTCGGGCGCACCTGAGCCGCAGCCCCCCGCCGCGGGTGGGGGGGGGCGGCCGCCATCGGTGGCTGCCGTGCGCCCGGGTGCCATACCGCATGGGGGGAGAGGGGAGTGACTCGCCAACTCTGGGCCAGCAGGGAGCAAAGGGGCTCACCCTCGGTGTTATTCTTAATAAAGGCGTTGAAGAATTGAAAGAAATTCTTTTAAAACATGCCTGGTGTTTAAAAATAGATTATGAATGAACCCATTTATCCCTCTGGAATAGGCGCGTTTAGGGGATTCTGGGACTGAAAGGGAGGTTATGTGCATCTACGTGTTGACGTAGCGTTGCTTTGCGGTCAGGCGTTAGTTTGTTAGGAGAGAGATAATCCGGCGTTCTGCCGAGGTCCCCTTCTTCAGGCTCCTCGGAGCCTGGGCCCTCCGAGCAGGGATATTCCAAAGTTTCTGTCACTGGTGTGTGGGTGTGTTAGAGCTTGAGAACGGGTTATGACTTTGTTTCTTTGACCTTGTGGTTCAGATTTAACTTTCAAGTTGAATTTCCCATAGTTCCCGGCCACCACTAGACCTCCTTGTGTGTGTTTTGACAGATTTGAAAACTGCATTGAGAATCAACTTTAAATTAACTGAGATATATTTTATTTTCTTTTTAACCAAGTAAGTGTTAGGGATTGGTATTGCTTAACAAAATATTTAGCAGTTGCGTTGGGCAATTGTAGAATTCAGATGCTGAAATTTAGATGCGAGTGATTTTATAGAGGGCAAGCATTTGGCGACTGTGACTGTTTAAAAATGAAGATAATGTGATTTTGAAGAAGGGATATTAACATTCATAGCCGTATTTATCCAGTTATGGGAACTAAGACCCACGACAAAGATAACAGCATTGATCTGTTGTCAAATACAGGTCATTATTATTATTATTACTACTACCACTACTACTACTACTATGTTTTGTGTCTTTTACATGTTAGGAAAAATGTTTTCTAATAGATTTTTACTTTGCTGTGTAAGTAGAACTGTTTAAAGGTGGGGAAGGAGTTCTTTCATCATTCCACTGCTGTAAGAAGCTGTATTACTGCTGTTCTTCTAAAACAGCTATTTTTGCCTTCCATTACATTAAATAAGAAGAAAAGTTTTAATGAAGTTTGCTCATACTTTTTTTTTTTTTTTGCATCTCATTTAGTCTCTTACTACAGTAAGGTAATTTCATGGAGATTTGTGACACAGTTTTTCATCGTTTCTCCTTTCAGCCCTTTGAATTTGAAAATTACCAGATCTGCAATGCCCCTGGAGAAATCTGTCAAAGAGCTAATTTGTTTGCAGAAGATACAATGGGGACATTTTGAAGGATGGTCTTCTTTCTTGTGCTTTCCAAATTAAAACACTTATCACAACCCCCTCTTTTAGAAGAAAAACATTGAAAACTGACTTCAATGGAATCCAGCTTCAGTGAGCCTTGGCGAGTCGATCACAAATTGTCTAGGCAACTAGGCTAATATAGGTTATAAAATCTCACAGCAGTTGTGCTTTTGGTCACTTGAAAGTCCACAAAATGTTTATTCAGGTTTCTTTCATGGCATAGTTGTATTTTGTACAAGATGAAAAACCTCTTTGCCTTTTCTTCTAGAAAGGACCAAATTTGTAGCTGTTTTGTTACTCACATGTGACTCTTTGGCCAGATACCAGCTTTAGAGGTGTCCTGGTTACTGGAAGGCGGAGTGTATGTTTCAGTGTTTCTGACTTCTACAGCCCAGGAGAAGTGAGAGACCCTGTAAAGCACTTTTTCTGCGGTGCTGGAGATATTTAGGAGCCTTGGATGTTGGCTCGCAAGCACTGCGGGTTCAGTGTGGGCTCCATGGGTTGGGACCTCAGCTGTTCACCCCATCCTTTCACAGGTTGCTGGTGAATTACAGAAAAGGCAGCTCCAGAGTTTCCAGTCCAGCATGTTACTGGAACTTGAAACTGGTGGCTTTTTTTTGCTGTAGCAGACCAGGCTTAAACTCTGGCATTGTGGGAGCTGCTCCTTATCTTGTATAGCTGCCCCGCTGTGGGAGGCCCCCCCTGCAGGGGAGCATGACAGATCCTGGAGGTACTAATCCATTTGCATGCCTGAATTGAATCCATCAGATTTGTGTATCAACACCCAAAGTCCTGTTGAAATCCAGGGATGGGGTGTGGTCCCACCAAAGGCTGATCTATCTGGTAGAGCTATCACCTTGCTGTTTGAACAGCAATATTCTTTTCTACGTCCTTTTCTTCCTCTCCTACCCATCTCCTCTGTCTTGCCCCACATGATGCAGTCCCACCTCATGCTGTGCCTGGTCCCCACCTCAACTTTCCGTAAGCAGGTTAAACTCACTAACCCTTCAGGAAACAGTGGATTTTTTTTCTTCTGGGCCAGTTCCCTGATGTATTAGTGCATGAATTTGACTCCTATGATGGCCAGGTGAGACCCAGATCCAGGACGATGCAAACATCTGCAGCGGGAAGAAGGGGAAATGAAAAAAACTTTCCCTGTTGGTGGCAGTGAGCTGGTAGACCCTGTCTGCTTGTGAAACCTCCCCATCAGACTGCCCTGAGCAGCAGGGAGGCCTGAAGCTCAGCCTGAGAAGGATTTAACAAATGTCAGTAATTATAGTGCTAGAGATAGGAACAAGATCCTTTTAGTCTCGTAGGGGAGACCAGACAAGCCTCGAGTGTCATGGACTGACGGAAGCTTTGAGGCGTCTGATGGGATTGGTCCTGTGCTCCTGCCTCCTCCCAGGGTACCTGCAGCTTCTCTTTGCTGCTTCTGGCCCTGGGCGAGCTTGTACAAGGAGCGAACCCCCTAGAAAGCCGTTCAGTTTCTTTGCAAGGTTATTCTCTGCTGATTTAGCAAGAGGAGTTGGCTTCTGGGACTCGGGCAGCAGGAGCAGGCAGGACCTTGTGACAGGGAGCAGGCAGGGAACTGGGTGATGCTTCTGTCAGTGGCAACACGTGGCCAGTCAGGCATCTCCATCTTGTGAGCTCCCTCTGCATTCATAGCAGTGATGCACCTCTTGCCTGACTTCCCATTTGGATGCTGAGCATCAGGGAGAGCTGGAAAAAGATTCCAGTGTGGGACCCTCCGAAGTCCCAAGGGGCGGAATGTAACTACCAGTCATGCGGGTGATGCAAGGAGAGCTGTGTCATCCTACCAGTGTCTCAGCTAAAGCAATTACAGCCGCTCCCCCTACCACCACCCGGCTTTGATTTTATTTAGAAGCTCAAGGTACCAATGCTAATGCAGGTTTCTTTCTGCAGCCCTGCTGACAGAGCAGAGCTGTGTTGGAACAGCTGCCTGAAACAGTACAGGGAGACTTCTAAGGAGAGGATCTGGAAAAATACTGGAATGCTATAGAATAGGCTATTCTTGCAGCAAAATCTAGGTTTGGGAGAGATAATCTTTTATGGGAATCGATGGCTTTAAAATGTCATGTGGTAAATTCTGGGCTTGCTCACATGGGAGGGCCCCCACTCCAGAGCAGCGACTGGTTCAGAAGGTGTTTTGGGGTTGGTTCCCATTTCTGAGTAGTAACTCGATTACACTACCTGCGTTGTAATGAGAGCAAGTGTCTTCTAGACAGTAAATATTTGGAACTGTCTCTTCTAAAGAGGTTACCAGCTGAGATGTCAGAGTGTCTTATTGTCTGAGCGCCTGACAAATAACAGCTGGGACAGACATACATCTGCTGTTTAAACAACTGCGTTCTTGTGAGGGAGCTGTGTCAGCCTGAAAATACTACATTTGCAATGGTAAAAACTAAACCAAGTACCAAAGGATAGTCCTTAGGCTTCGTCTCTAAGAGCCTTGGTTTGAGGCATTTGATCTGAATAAGGAGACTGCAGGGATCTCCTGGTTCGACAGGGTCTGACTCCCTTTAAGTCCTTTTTTTCCGACGGAAGGAAGAAACTGATGCAGTGTGGTGGTACAGTTTGGAGGTCCGCCCATGCCTGTGGGGTGGCTGGGGAGAAAGCATAAAAATGCTTAATTGAAAAAATGCACAATGGAAATTGGTGTCATGGATCCACCAAAAGCGTGAAATAACCCCTAATCATACAGGAGATAAGAGGGAGGTGGAAGAGGGAGTGTCTGGGCACTTTGAAAGCCAAGGCAATTAGCTTGTGTTTGAAGTGATAGAAGCTAAAGAGATGCAAAGAGGAGTGTCGGGTCTTTGAAAGGCCTTCTGGTTGGAAATGCAAGCTGTGGTTGTAGTTAACTGAGAGTAACTTGCTTTGTGCTCTGTCCTTGCTCTAACTGATCCTTGGGGTCTGGATGACTTAGAGCCATGTGTATATGGTTGAGTAAGGTGGTGTCCAAGGATCGTTGTGCAGAAAGAGCTGAAAGATGCGAGACCTGGGAGCGAGCTCAAGTTGGATGAAGCTTAAGGTGTAGACCAGAGCGGCAGGTTGGGAGTAATGCTTCCTTCACAGGTTGCCAAAAGAGATCACAGAGGTGATTTGGGAGCAGAAACTGTTGGGTTTGTTTTAGCCATGTGGATTTTGAGGGTAGTCGTCCATGAGAAGGTGTCACAATGGCATCGGGCTGAGGACAGAATAGAATGGATCTGAGGGACTGAAAGGTAAGGAGAAGGCTCTTGGCTTTGTCTGCAGGAGTTGTTACCCAGAAATAAGGTACTGAAATTAAGTGTGCTGTTAATGTGCCTCATAGACTTAAGGGCCTTATTTTTTCTCCACCTGGAATTTGCAATATCCCATGAATCTCTAATGCCTTAACTAATGCAAAACAAGACAAACTGCTGTGAACAAAGACTTGGAATGACCTAAATTCAGGGTTTTTTTCCAAATGTTGGTGTTTTGAAGATCTCTTTAATGAAGCAGCTTGTGTTAAGAGTTGACCCCCTGAGCACACTAACAGTGCTGCAAGCTTTCCCAAAGTTTCAGAATCAAACTTCAGGAAAAATATTAGAGACCATTATGTTAGTTTGCTCAGTTGTTCAGACAGCTGGATCTGTCTATTTTAGTAATCTAATGTAGAATCAGTGTAGCAGGATTAACAGAATGAGGCAAAATTAACTCTGGTGCATTTGGGCCTGGTGTGAGGAATCCCTGGAATGATTTGGGTCTGGTACAAGGAATGTTGGGAATGGTGGTGATTGCTGGTGGGGGAAGAAGCTGGGTGCTGCTAGCCCCTCCAGAGTAGTGCATGAATGAAGTGTGTGCTAGCATATGGTGAGATCAGGACCTGGTGTTCATCCATATCTCCTGTAATTCTTTGTGTTACTTACTTGATATGTTTTAAATTTTATGTGCATTTAATGGGATCCAACAGGCGGACCTAACAGTGTGTGCAGAAACTGCTGTTGGTTGGAGTGACCTGGGTAACAAGGCCTATGCATTTTAGTCTCACTGGCTGGCTGGCTGCCCTTTGCTTCCACCTTTGTGGTGGGTGTGAAAGAAGTCTTGGAAAAAATATGTACATGATGTATAGTAGTGGCATGACAGAAGCTGAAGTGTTGCTTCACTGATGGCCCTTTGTTTGGGGAATGAAGAAGCTGAAGGACTAGCAAACTGGATAACCAATTCTCTGCAGTTTCGCCTGCATTTGTGAGACAACATATTCATGAATTAATTAATAATCTCAATAATCAAAGGAGAGTGATGAATGTGTGCTGCAGACACCTGATGAATGTTGATAAACCTGCCAACTGTAATGTCTCATTACCTGTAGATAAATACACAGAGCTGAATAACAGGATTCCTAATACCATTAATTTTCTCTTTAAGGTTTTCACCCATCTCTTTAAACTTTGACTTATAGTTGTTTAAGCTTTACAGCTATTCCCAATGGAATTAAGAACGCAACTCACTAAATTAGACATAATTGGACTAAACTGCATTTTAGATCCCTTCAGAGAAATGAAGCGGTTAATGTGAGTGAAAATTGAAATTAGTTTCTTTTGAGGACTAATGCATTGGGACAGACTGCACTGACCCTCATAAAGAGCCTGAGCAACTTGTGTCAGAACACAAAACTTTTTTTAAAACTAACAATGCTGTTGTGTCTCCCTTCACATTAAAAATCCCCTAAAGATGCATATTTTCTTCTCCCTTGCATGCACTTTAAATTGCAAAAATACTATTATTTTATTAGCTGTGATTATTCAATTATTTAAAGTGGAACACTTGATTTGAAAATCTAAATTTGCCTTTGTATGGCCAAGAATGACATCAAACTCCTTCTCAAGAGACTGAGGTAAAAAGGTCCCCGTTCCCTGGCAGGGTAGGGTTATACTGCATGTCTGGTCAAATCTGAAAATAGTGGGGTTTTAAATGTATTTACATTTTTGCTCAGTTCTGACTGATGGGTCCTGCTTTCAAAACTGAATTTACGTACAGAGTGAACAAGGATTATAATTATACTAGCTGGTAGTAAAAACTGGTTTTAGTATTACCTTCCAGTATGAAGAACAGAATTAAATGTAAAAACATTATTAAATGTATCACAGCATTTTGCAGATCGGAAGGGTTATCCGCTAGATCCAGTGACTTCTGAGTTTTGGTCACAAATGTGTGGGATGATATAGTCACTGTTTTCCTGAACGCATCGCAACTATAGAATAAATTTGGAGCGGGGGGAATATTAAGTGTTACCATAGATAATATTTTGTCATAACACTCAGGGCTCAATTTAAAAAGGAGACAAGCTGTACTGCATTGTGGTACCTGATGCCTTTGTACCCTGGTGCCCTGCAGGGTCCGCAGGTCCATATTAGGAACTTAGGCAAATCGTAGACTATGCATCTATACGTGTATGGCTATACATACAACTAGCTTTAGAATGGTTTGCTGACTGGGGGAGGTTTGGAAAGAAAGGCAAGGAAATCTTTGAGTAAAGTGAGGAGTGCTAAGATATTCAGCGCTGCTGCCTTTCTTGTGACTTCAAAGAATTGTTGGTGCTAATTCTGAAGGTGTCATCTTGAAATAGCCATCTGTGGATTTACCTTCAGATAGCCAAGTGCCCTTAGAGCCAGTAAAATTTCTTGTGTTTGCAGGACTAGCAGTTGTCTTACAAGAATGAATGAGTAAAGTTCATTTTTTTTAAAAAAATAACTGCCCTGTAATAAATTTGTATTGAAGAATCTCAAAGCCCTTTAAGAATTAGGCTGTTATTTTCTGTGCCAATTTGTTCCTCATCTTTAATCAGTTACTAGCATTCAGTTAATGTTGTGTGCAACTGCGGAGGAGCTTCCCAGAGTTTACATGCCTTTGTTCGGTGGTGTGGCATTTTTGTTCCTCCTGAGTTCCTGTGTTTTAGATTTATGAGAAGGGTGATGTGAGAAGCGGGAATGTAATCTGAGTGTTGAGCCATTTCATATTTCTTCTATTTAATATCTGGTCTCAGCATGTGAAAACTCTGAAGCCAAATTATTCCATCTGTGGTATTGGCAGTAGAGCAGAATGGGGTCCTTTTTCGTGAGGTGGATTATGTGGCTGTGAAAGGCAGCTTTGAGGAGCGCAGCAACACCAGGTGGAAACAATTTGGCTTAATTAAGGGCTTCTGAACTGAAAATTGGGAACCCGAACGCACACTTCATTGCCTGTGGAAGCAGGGTACGGCGCTTCTCTTGGATCCCATCCAGCGCATGAAAAGGGGGTGGAATGATAAGAGGAAAGCCGTCTGCCCCGCACTTTGTATGTTGATTTGAAATTCCGTTGCAGCAGGCTAATTGCTAATAAAAATAAATAAATGGATCTCCTCGTTCAGAAGCTTGTTTTGGTGGGGTTTGGAAGAGAATCGTCAGGAATGTGGCATCTTCCTGATCCCAGTTTGCTGCTTCAAGCGTTTGGATGTTACATTACACTGAAAGATGGGCTGTATCTGTGATTCCTTCACTTAATTAACAGGGCTTCAATGGCGGCATTTTGGGAGCACAGCTGAGTAATAAGACAATGATATGTAATTAAGGTTTGCCATTCTACCAGAGGAACTTTAAACCTACTCTTCAGGAATAGGGATTTAAGATGTGGTTAATTAGCTGAAATGGCTTCTGTTGGAAAGTAATACAATTGGTTGGAAAGGTAGTTAATCAAACAAATAATGAAAGGGTAAAGAAGTGGGTTTTAATGACCATAACACATTTCATACTTTCTAAATAAAAATATGCTTCTGAAAGTATCTTCCTTGTTGTATGGCAAACCAACACAAATAATTAAAATGTATCAAATGTGGAAGCTGAAAAAGATATTTGTTTTGTACATATATTAGCAAATCTAGACAAAATATTTCAAATATTATAGCGCAGAATCCCAAAGAACTGCAAAGCTTTTTCTGCCCTGTATGAATAATCTATGCCTAATAACTGAGGCCCAAAAATTCTAGCTTAATTCCAGTTTCATTGAATTTCCTCATGGGATTTATATTCTGCTTTCTGTCCAGAACAGTTCAGTTTCTTTGTAGTTGTGTTGTTTGTGATGATAAGATAAGCATGTCAGCAGAGGAGCGATACTAAAGGCTATAATGTGGATGGTATTCATGCATATATCAGGGAAATTGGGCCAGACATTTAGAAGAATTAAAAATATCTTTCCATCAGCTAGACTCACATTATCCTGGGGTTTTTCTTCATGCTAGAAACCAATTTCTACACAAGGTTATAGGCCATTGTCTGTAAGACTTGCTTCTTCCACATATTTCATGTGGGAGAACAATAAAATAAATAGCCCCAGATTATGTCTTGGTGTATTTTTTTTTCTCACAGAATTACTTTGATTTATTAAAGTTAATAATTTTGGGAAGGAGGAATACTGCACCGAAGTACTTATTTCCCAAAATGCTTGCATGAGAATGAAAGAACAGTATTCTGTAGGGGAAAAAACCTGGCCTAATACTGATGTTTGGTTTTTTGGTTTTTTTTCTCCCTTCTTTCTTTCTCTACCATCCTTCAACCAATACTTGACCATGCAGGTTTTAGATGCAAGTTTATCAGTACCTCATGTTAACGCAGACAATTTGGAGCATGAAGTCCCACCACAGGAGCCACAGCAGCCAGGAGCTGTTACAACACCTCAGGAACTGGATGGGCAGCAGCCAGAGGTGGCTTCACCCCTCCAAGAACCACCTGGAGAGCAAGCAGAGGCTGCTGAAACAAGTGGTGAGTAAAAACCTGTGTTCAGCGGGCAGATCAGAGAGGCCTGCGTGCTAAATGGAGTGAGCAGTTGAAATGGGGCTCAATTAGCTGTCTCCTAGCGAACAGGTAGGTAGTTACTCACGTGGTCTCTTGGTTGCTCAAGTGCTTCTTCTAGGGCATTGTTTTGTTGGGATGCGTTTTCTCTGTAGCAGAGGTCAGATAACAAATGGGTTGTGGACTGAAGCTGTGGTGTCAGTGGTGGGGGATGCTACCCCTTACCCCTTAGGAGGTTCTCTGCTCTCTATGCACCCTGTGGTGCCTCTGCTTGCCCGCAGCTGGTCTCTTGACAATTCACCTGAAGGAACAGCTCTGTTTCCACTTCTTACATTGGGAGTTTCTGCTGCATGGGCCTGTCTCTTCCTTTGTAGGGCAGAAATCCTTTTATGTTCGTTCATCAGTGATATTAATGATAATAAACTATTTTGAACTCAGGGCAAGAGACAGGCTGCTGCTCTGTTGGCTTTACCTTGATTAAAATTCTCTTTCCTACTGCTTTTAATCAGATTTGCTTTTTGATCACAAAACCTTTCTCATCGTAGGCGCCCCTGTCTGCTCTGTCCTGGGAATCTCTTCCTTGCCTTGCTGCACAGTTGGAAATGTGCTGCTCTTTCTTCTGTGCAAACTGGCAGCCCACCCTTCCTGCCCTCAGCAGCCTCTTGCTGCTGCCCCCTTCCCTCTGCTCCCTTTTGCAGACGTGCAGTGAGAGATCCTCTTCGGTGATCCCGCTGCACGCTGACCTTTTTGGCAGGGGTGGCAAGAGCGAGGGGTAGTTTTCTGTCAGAGCAGGCAGCTAGTGCTGGTGTGAGAGAGCAGGGGAGGGATGGGGAAAGGGTAGGATGGAGCACATCCAAGCAGCTGGAGGCATTTGTGTAGCCCTTAGTGTGCTTTGAGGTTTGAATTCTAGTAACGGCAGTTCTTTGCCACATCTTCAGATTAATTGCTGTAACACTGTTATTCCAATGGAAGGTTGCCATATTTTATGCTGAGATTTTGTGCCTTTTTTTTTTTTTTTATCATATTGGTAGAGGCTTTTGGCATTGTAAAAATGGGATGCAACATGTTTTATCTTTCACTCATGGTAAACACTGCTTCTTTTTAAAATTTGACTCTCAAGTGGGTAGGGATGGAGAGAGGATACTCATTAAACCCGAGTCATGAAGGAAGAGAAAATACCTGATGATTTGAAGTAATGTCAGAAGGTTTCGTGTTGGTATTCAGCTTCTGGATTAAGTAACAGAGAAGGCCTTTAAAAGAGCATGAATTTCAAGTTAATAGTCAAAGATGATAATTCTTGTTGAATAATTCTGGCTTGTAGCTTCAGTTGTACAGAAATGGTGTTCCTAGGATGTGTAATGAAGAAGAGGTGAGATACTCCCTTTGCATGCAGATAGTTACATGTGACCAAATGCATGATGTGTTGCGGGCATAGGTGTAGCACTACGAATTTGGATGCGAGTAGGTTGCCTGAAAAGTCTTCGCTTTTTTTGATAATTATCTCTCATGTGGTTGTGTGCTGCTGCTGTTTTAGTCAGGATTTATTTTAGTGTTGTCCATGAAACCAAGCCTACATGGTAGCATAGTTTATGTGAAACGGAAAACCATTCTTCGGGTTTGTTCTCAAAGTGAAAAAGCTCTTTATGGAGGCAATGCAGCATGTGTTTTCTGGTAACAATAGCTGAAAATGACATCATCCATAGAGACAAATAAAACCTGTCTGGTCAGGCATTGAAAAGATAGCTCTTCAAGTAAAGACCGCATTCAGGTATTCGTAACAGTTCATATCCACCCCTCTGGACCTTACAGAGCCTGGTCCACGTGTCTTTAGGCAGATGAAAAAAAGTGGGGCAGAGGTATCTCTTAAATGCTCCACGTAGAGAAATACATCATTTTAACTCTGCACTTCTTCACATTCCCCACTCATTCTTTATTTCACCTTGTTTGCAAAGTCCGTGAAGTCAGAAATAAGGCATCATGACACTGAGTGCTGAGGCAACACAGGTAGTTGCCTATAGTAACGGAATATTTACGATTTGAATGTTTTCCGAGTTGCTTGATTTGTTGTTGTCATTATTTGAGTCTCACATTCAGAAGACCATTTGAGAGGTGATCCAGACTCATCAGAGTTGCCACTATCAGATTAAACCGAGGGGAAGCCTGGTGAATTCACTGGGAAGTTGGTGCTGGCAGTCAGAGCTGCAGACAGGGGCTGTGGTTGGCTGGCACAAGTCTCTGTGTATCATCAGAACTTTGGAGATAGCCAGTGTAATCCATAGAAATCTTGTTACTGTAATACGAGGTCCTGTATCAGATACCAACTGATCCTTTACATTTTGGTTTATCAAATTGCATCCCTTTTTACTAGCAGGAAGAGTTGCTGCAGCATCACAGTACTATACTACAAGCATCTGAAGTAATACTTTTTTGAAACCTGGGACAGGAGAATTTGAGACAATTTATGATGTAATCGGGTTGTAGAGAATTCCAATTCAAAAAACCCAAACAAATGAAAGCAGCAAAAAAAAATAAATAAATAATCTCAACCACAAAGTGACTGTTAATAGGCAAAGGAGGAAATGTTTCAGTACGGAGAAACAAAAGTGTTTCATGTGGGTTTTTTGTTTGAGGGGCAAACTGCTTCAGGGCTGTTAACGAGCATCTGTTGAGGTTTGGCCGGGATACTCTGGCAGAGCCATCGGGAAGGTGTGGCAGAAGCGGGAGCTGCAGCGCTCGGCGCTTCGGTCGGTGGCGGCCGCTGGCTGCGGAGCCGGTATCTCCTCTGGTCAGCGGGAAAAGAGTCAGCGGCCCAAGGGAGTTGCAAGCCGGGTATTTCGAGCCGTAATGATTTTAATTGCCAGCAGGGCAGCGATGGGCGGGGAGGAGCTGCGCCGCGCTTCGGGGGGCGGGGCGGGGGCGGGCGAGGGAGCGGGGTAGCGGCATCCCCCCCTCCGCATCCCCCCCTCCGCATCCCCCCCTCCGCATCGCCCCCTCCGCATCCCCCCTCCGCAACCCTCACTCCGCATCCCAACGGCGCACAGGAGGTACCTGGGACGCGGCCCGGCCCGGAGCCGCCCGGCGATGCTGGGGACCGATGCTGGGGACCGTGGCCATGGCGGGTGAGGCGCGGCGGGGACCCGCACGGGCGTTCGGGCCGGTTTTGCCTCCGCTGGTGGCTCTCGGTGCCTGGGCACTTGGGCTGCAGCGGCTCTGCCACTCGCTGTGGGGCTTCTTCGGCTTTCCAAAGTATGTTGTACTTTCCCTAGATTTCCCGGCAGGGCGTTAGGGGTTAAAAGGTCCGTCTTAAATACCTTCAGTGAGAACCGCTTCCAAGTGAAGGCTGCTGAAACTTTAACATTTCTCATCACCTCCATCGGATATTAGATGTGGTGCTTTTGTATTGCAAGGCTTCTACAGATCTGAAGATGCTAACTAGGTTTTTTTCCCGCGGTACTGGAATATGAAATGGTATCTGAAATTGAGAAACAGAAAAAAGCAAGAGTGACCACACTGATGATACTGTTTTATGTTAATCAAGCAGTAGAGCAGCAAAATACCACTAACCGTGGTGAAATGGAAGGAAACGTAGAAGCGAGCGTCATTGATATGTTGCAAAAAATTTTGCATGAGAGAAATGAAGCTGTTACTTTACAGCTGTTTTAATTTTAATGAAGCAAAATCCCGAGGAGATTAAGGCGGTGGCTGTGGTTGTGCGGGGGTGTGTTACATGCATGTGTGGTGGCGGGATCCCAGCCGGTGATATCAAAACCTCGGTGCTATCTATGCATTGAACTCTGTACATCTTATTTAAGAAAGCAGTGCATGGGCTGCTGAAGTGTGAGCGCTAACACCATAAACTAGTTGGGCTTTCTGAAGAGAGAGTATCCAGAGGAGCAAAGAATTAAAAGGAAAATAATTATCTGGTTTTACACAAACTTGTGTCTTTCTCTAGGAAACAAAGTGGCATTATGAAATTTAAATAACAAACCCCACCGTTGTTTACTACAGATGACTAATTTATGTCAGAATTTCCCTCAGATCGATGATGTTTAACAATCTAGGAAGGTTTTTTATTTCATTGTATTAATTATTTACTCGCTTATATTTTATTTGCTAGAGCTAGTGAATTAATTCAACAAATAGTGGGGGCTTATTCACACAAAATACTTTAACTTTACAATACATATTGACAACAAAGACTGTAGAAGTCCGGCTCCATTTGGAATTGACCCTGGGGAGGACTGTACGTGATTTGAATCAGTTAGTAGGGGAGGAGATATCCTACTGCTGTTTACAATAGGGTTTTCATTAAACTCGATGTTTAATGAGCTTATCACATGCTGAGTCTTTTTCCTCAAGGGTTTTCTATTTTTTTTTATTTCCCTTTATTGTTAGTAATTAAAGGTTAAACTGTTTTTCAAAAGCAATCTCTTCATAGGGTTGCACAGTTTGATCGTTTGAAGTTTTCCTTATTTAATAATTCTTGGAGAAACTTGGATTTTGGCTACAGCACAGCTGTTTCTATAGTACGTTTTGCAAGAACTGCATCTAGCTTGTAGTACAGATTGCCGTTTCTTGGAAGGGGCAGAGTGCCTCTCCTTATTGGCATGCAGGAGTGTCTTACGCGATCGTGTGTCTAATTCGTGCAGATGCAGCTACATCTCCTTTGTGGTAAGTTTGTCTACAATGTTTTTGTTATGCTTTATGCAGTCGTTTCGCTAAAGAAAATTTCCAATCTGTTTTTCATTGTGCATTTTCATTATTAATCATTAGGGTTTCTCAAAAATGTCCCAGCATTTATTGACCTGTTACTGCTTATCCTGTCCTTGCTCCTAGCAGAGTAGATTTGTTGGGTTTTTTTCTCCCTCAAATACCAGACTGCTAGTGTTGCATCTATCTTATGCTTGGTGAATACATTTTATTTTAAAAAGCAGAACCAAGTCACTGAATGTGAGACACGGACAGCATGGGTAACCATGAAATTTCATAAATATTTGTAGCATGCCGGTTTGGTTCCCAAGCGGAACAGCTGAGAGCAGTTCATTATTCTAAGTTCATTTAATGAAGAATCTTTAACTACAGTAACTGTATGTCCAAGCCATGGCTAATGACCCTTCTGGTGTAAAAACAAACAAACAAAATAATTTTTGAAGAACTTTACTGGTTTTTTATCTTTAGTGGTGTTTCTTGAAACATTGAAATGAAAGAAGAAATATCTTAAAATCTTGAATGAATGAAATGCGTAACTTCCCTTGCTGGAATTTGAGAAGTTGGTCTGTAGGTTGGAGCAGACAAGTACAGCTAAAGCATTATCTTCTAAAAATAAAGTTTCATGAGGAATGTTACAGCATCACAGCGGAAATTATGGTGCTCTCTTTTAATATGAGGTTATGTACAGTGTCCTTTTCTGGGGACGTTGCTTTTGCTTTCTTAAGGAGTTCTAAGCCATGAGAAATGACAGCTATTTTGCAGGTTTTTTCCTTTTTTAAAAATGCACACAAAAGTATGTGAGGTCTTAAAACTTCACTCTTCAGTTGCCACTCAAATACCAGAAAATTGAAGGCTGAATTTAATGGTATTTGTTTCTAAAGCCTGGAAAGAACAACATGGTTCGAAAGCTCATGAATTGCATGTATGCACTGTGAAATTTAGTATGCAAAAACCTCTGTAAATCCTCCATCATTATTTAATTATTATGAAAGAACTCCCTCCCCACAATTAACATGGCAAGTCGGTCCTTAGAAATAATTCAGTGAATAGATTGGGGAAGGAAGCTGTATTCTTTCCATGAAAGAACTATTTGTACACTGAAGTGGAAAGAAATATCGTGAATAGTAGGGAAAGGAAGGAAGAATTTGTGAAATATATTGTCAAGAAGCAGCAGTGTCACAGACTTTAAACCTTGTAGTTAAAATAAAATTAAAAAAAAGAAATCATAGAAGTGTAACACCTGGACATATTTCTATGTTATTTTGTTACTGTGAAGTGGGTGGTGTGTTTGCTTGATTTGTTAAACCCATCCTCCTGAAACTTGTGGTTAAAAGAATCAGGATTTGTGGTGTAATGTTCAGTTTTTACACTCTGCAATGAAAACCTAAAAGCATAACTTGCCCTTTTTTTTTTATTTGCTCAAGTATTCAATTCCAGTAATAATTCCAAACAGCTACTTTATTCTAAATAAATCTGTTCAGGGCAGGTTTTTCATAGATAATGTAATTTCAAACTGTGTTTTGTTTTTTAATTGCTGCTTCCCCATCCTTACCAGTTTTTACCCTTTCTTGACTTTGTCTTTAAACGATTCTAATAATAATTGGACAAATTGTGGGGTTAAGGGAAAACTGCATTTAACGAATAAAAGCTTGGTGTATCATGGACACTTTGTTCAAATTATTTTTTTCCATTGCCTTCTGAGTGAGTTTTAGAGCAGTAGATGTTTCTTTTATTTACAAGTCTTATTCATAGCAAATCTAGACACAGTGGAGGCAAATGATTGTAAAATACCCCTTCAGCCTTATGGCTTCAGTGTTTGCTTACGCCCATGCAAACCTATGGAGAGTATTGTGTATGTGACTGAAAGTACGATTTGGCCCTAAATACTTAAACACTGAGTAAATGAAAACAGCACAAAGTCCTCTGGAGCCTTTTGGTGGCCAGTGGAGTTTGTGAGGCGGGCGCTGGGTGTGTGTGACATCCATCTGAGAGATTGAGAATGTAGGGAATTCATGGAAAAAATCCAGCGCTGTGCTGCAAATCCTTGGGGGGAAAAGTCAACCAGCTCCAGATGTTGACATGGTTGACTGCAAGCACATGAAGTGCTGTGGATTTAACTCTTGCAGTCAGAGTGCTTTTTCTTTCTTTTTTTTTTTTTTTTTAACTCTCTGGCAACTGCAAGGGGAGAAACACATTTTCACTTCTAGAGACAGATGAGATGGTGGGAGCAGTTAAGTTGCACTGCCAGCGGTGTCTGTCAACCTACTAAAAGAGAAGAGTTATTTATTAATATCATTTTTAATAAGATGAGACAGAAATTCAATCATTCTGAAAATACTTATTTTCCAACATCTGATCAGTATACTTCTGATAAACCAGAAATAAATTCTTACCATAGAGTAAGCTACCTATGAAATTGTGAAATCAACCATTTTTCATTCCCTAAGACTGTCAATCTCATGTTTCTTTCAGAATAAAATAAAACATTGCAGTTATTAAAACAGAAGCAGCACCTTGATTCATTTAAAAATGTTGACTTGTATGTAAGCAGTTACAGTAGAATTTCAGCGTTCGTTCTTAGCCACAGTGGATTTAAATAGCAAAGTGGATCAGTTTTACGATACCACCTTTGATTTTTATTGCTGCCTCTGGATATATTTCTATTGTATTGTTTTCGTTGACTAGCATGTAGCTGGTGAAGTGCAGCCCTGCTCAAGACATACTGAAAGAAATTGTCTTCATAATATTTTACTAGATTTTTTTTTTCCTGGTAGATATTTTGATGAAGATATCCTGTGTTTCTTAAAGATGCTTTCAAATTCAATGAATTCATTCAGAAAGTACTAGTTGTCTTGCCAAAATACCTGTGGTAATGACATGTTACAGTACTCTGAACAACAATACATTGTGTGAATTACTTCCAAACCTTTCCAAGTGGAGTTACTCATGGTTTGCTTTGCATTGAGAAGTGCACTAACAATGTTTAGACACCAAGAATATAATTAATAAAAACATCATTAAAGAATCTGACTGCTAAATTTAAAGTTCAGCATGTACAATTGATTTCTTGAGTCTTCTGTTTCTCTAGTGCCCCACTGGATACAAAAACACGTTTTGGGGTGTATCTTGTGAAAGTATGACTTGGGTATATATTGACTGAGGCTTGTCACACAACAGTGGCAGCCTCCTGGCAGCATGCAGGCAGATTTCCTGAATGGCAACTCTCTCCTCGAGTGCTGAGGAAGTGCATTGGAAATTGTTTAAAAGACTCTTCAGGGGTTTAAATGTGAAGGAAGCAGACAAAGTAGAGACTGGGGACAATGGCAGCAGGTCACTTAGCAGGTAACGGTTACATGATTTCTGTTGTGGAATTGAAGGGTTCGTAGACTACGTCTGCATATACCCACTGTGTGCTATGAGGGAGCGATGGAAGTGTGAGGTGTGTAGCACAGTTGCAGCTTTTCAGACTGGTATTAAAAGCACATCTGCAGTCAGGCGATACTTCTGTTAGTTTTTCCTTTTGCAATTTATTCAGCGAAGTATTGCAAGGTAGCATGTTTGCTGGACTCACTAGGAAGACCTAATTACTGTCAGCCTGATTTGACAGGTTTGAAAGCTTATCACTATGTCTCTAAACTCTGTGTTCTCTGTTTTTTTGATTGTATTTCCTATCTTAATACATACACCGTATCTCCAGATTTTGTAATAGTTATTTGGCTCTTTTCACCTGCAAAGCATTTTACAGAGACATAGTCTTTATGTTAGGGTGTTATGAACATATTTTATAAATGGAATAAGCAAAAATCCTTTGATTGCCGATCATGAATATGAAGAGATACCTTTACATGCTATAGTCATGTATCTTATCTCTCACTTTGGAAATGGAATACCTCATTCACTCGCATTCTATATCATTCCCCTCTTTCAGTAATCCTGTTTACCTGTAAAACCTTGAAACTCCTCTTGAACACTAAGTTTGTATTCTAGGAATAAATAAAAAAAAGCAATGCAGCCTCAACTGCAGCTATAAACTCTTAATATTTTTGAAAGATCAAGATTTTCAAAACGGTACGCATGCGTTCCCGGGGAGCGTTTGCAAGAGGAACGAGGAACCCTTGGAGAGCTGTGTCTCTAGTTGCCTGGTGAGAGTCACAAGTGTCTGTTGACTTCTCCTCCACTCCTACTGCCTTCCTGCTTCTGGTCTTTCCCACTTAGACCCAGCATTCCCCACTGGCACTCAGCCCTGATTTTTGTTCTACCTTTATCTAAGCCATGTCAGATGGAGATAGAGATTTCCATGTGTCTAAGGGTAAGCACACTGGCATTAGTGCAGGACTGAGGGAGAACAGAAGGGAGACTCTATAGACTCTTTCCACCAGAAGTGTGAAGAGGCCTGGCTCATGAACAAATTTTATTTAACATTATATGATCAGTGTTTAATTTCATACCTGGTTCAGCCAGAAAAATTACTTCTAGTGTAGACAAACTGAAGAATATATCAAAGTACTTGTTACTAAATAACTATAAAATATGTACCTTAGTATTTGAAGAAATGCCTCTAACTTTGTGAATTCCCATTAAGCCATGATAACCTTTCTGTTAAATTACATACTTTGATGGAAATGACAAGGAATTTATTTCTGGACCTGGGAATAAATTAATACAGATACAAAACCAGTCCCTTGGCTTTATCCTTGTATAGTCTCAGCATACAACTACATAATGTTTGATTCATTAGTGTCCAAAAATACTAGTAAAATAAATCACATCAGTTTTTCTTTGGTAAGCATTTTAAAATAAAAAGTGAGTTCAGATGTGTTATTGCTGCTTCTAGCTGTGCTTACATCCTCAGTTCCTTTCCCTACCTTGCCACGGTCCAAAGTGTCCTCGCAGTGAGTTATTTTTGCTTGTGGAGTGTTCTGGTGTTTGCAAGAGGTGTATTACCAATGGAATAATAATCCTGGCTTCTTCAGGAAAATGTCCATTTCTTCTTACCCTGTTTCATCACAAATTACTCAGTTTGAATGTTTTTAAAGTGTTCAGGGAATTAGGATGTTACCAGAGGTCAGACTTTTAAGTGAATTAGGAGGTACCAACTGAAGTAAATAATTTTAAACTGTTAGATAAAGGAAAACCAAAAAGCTTTCCTAATGTCAACTGAGAAACAACAGCCACTAGGCTGCTGCTAGTGAATATAAACGTAATTTGCCCTCCACATAGCTATTAGAAGCCAGAATACTTGTAGATTTAATTTTGTTTCAGTCTTACCTAGACCGCGTTGTCTATGTGCTTAGGAAGATGCAGTTCTTTTCGCAGGGGATGTAGGCAAGCAGAATCGAGGAAGCATCTAGGCTGGGAGGGACCTCTAGAGAGCAGGTGGTCCGGCCCCTGCACAAAGCAAGGCCAAATGCAGAGTTAGATCAACTTAAAGATGGAACAAATAAAAGCTAAATCACTTTGGGGAATTCAGTGATGCATTTGTACTTTTGAAAGTTGCCTCCTGCATGCCTTTAGGCATTGAAGTAACATATGTACAACTTAAAAGAAAGGGGCCATGCCTCCTCCCAGGATGTTGCTGTTTAACATTAATTATTCTTTCTTTTATTTTGTCATCTTAGCATTCTAACATTTGGTCAGAGAGGAGTGTGCTCCCTCATGGCCTCGCACTTTCACCTGTTCCACAAAACCAAGGCTCAGGAACAATGTTTAAACGGAAACCCTGGCAGTATCAATGCCCAAGAATCTTTTGGTATCGTGAAGATGCTATAGATTTTATCTTCACATGTTGCGCTGTTCATCACACAGTTACTACTATTATTAAAATTCTCCTTATAGGCAACAGCAGTTTTACCTGCTCGTTTTTTGTGTTTGAATGGCAGAACTTCAGAGGCTTGATATCCTTGTTCCTTTCCACCTTTTCGTTGCTACGGCCCACTTACTTGGGCCGTAGGGTGCTTGTGATTTTGTGCTCCAAGATGGATGTGTGCTGGCTTCTTAACTGCTGCATTTCAGGGGGTTTAATTTAAATGCCAGCCTGTGAACTTAGGCAGCTCATGGCCAGAGGGAGTGATAATACTTAAATTGTCTCACCAGGACTGAGATGGTGGTTGCCAGTGTCCTGAGGAAAAGCTCAAATGGTGCTCAAGAGACAGTGCAAACACAGACTTGTGAGCAGCGGAGGGTATGATTTTACCTGCTTGCGTAGTAACAACCTCATTCATTTTAAGCGAGCTGGAGTTGCTGTAGATGAGCTTTCTGTGTGGCATTAGTGATGTGATGTATGAGAGAATTCCAAGATTCGTGATCTTTAAAACAAGTATGTTGTAATGTAACTGTGTGGGGAGTTACAAATTTTCAGAAAACTGGGAAATTTCCCTTGGGCATTTTCAAATCTTAGTATTTTGGGGGGACAAAGCTGTAAAATGAGCTTTTCTTTTCTTGTAATCATTTTAGGTCAACACAATTTTTTATTGTTTGTTTCCTTTTCTCTCAGAGGTCTCTCCCTGTGTGGAAGGGGTACTGAGCTTTGCTTCAGGAATAATTACATATATTGTACTGTATATTCTTTGAGTAATGACGGGAAATAAACTTTGGAAAGACTCATACAATGATACAAGGAAGGAAAGGAATTATAGTAATCTTAGAACAAAAACTAGTTCTTAAAAAAGTTAATAGCACATAGAAGAGGCACACAGATAATAGAACAAGTATATTTAGGGAAGTTTGGTAAAAACGAAAAAAGATTGAAAGGTATAATATAGCATTAAATTGAGAAGGAAACTAACTGAGTTTTTGGTTTTGTTGTTTAAACAGTTGGACAAACAGAACATTCTAGTTTAACTTTGAAGGAAGACACTGAAACTATGGAGACAAGTCCATCTGACTCAAGCACCAAGGACGGTGTAGACGCTGAGAAAGAGGATGCTCATACAATTAAACAGTTGCCGTCTTTGGAAGAAGATGCAGAAGACCACACATCTGAGCCACAGTCTTATGATCTGGGTTTTAAAAAGGTTTTTAAATTTGTTGGTTTCAGATTTACAGTGAAGAAGGAAAAGACAGGAAAATCAGAACCAGTTCAACTGCTTACTGTAAAAAAGGAAACACAAGTCCCTGAAGGAGCTGATGATCAAAAAGAAGTCAGCTCAGAAGAAACAGCGATGCCTGAGGATGCGCACTCTGCAGAAGACAACACCAAAGACACACTGAAAAATGAAAAACCAGAAGATGAATCTCCTAAAACACCAGAGGCGAATGAGGTTTGTTCTCAGTCAGCTGCCTTAGTCACTGATACTGCATCGCCATTAAGAAAATTTTTTACTCAAGGATGGACTGGATTTAGAAAAAAGAAGAGTTTTAGGAAGCCTAAAGAAGATGAACTACAGTCTCCTACGAAAGAAGAGGAGCAAGAAAAAGAGGGACCAACATTAACAACTGAAACCAGTGAAAAGGAAGGGAAACCTGAGTTCGAGAAGCACGGTGAAGAGAGGAATGTGACAGCAGTAACTATTGAAGCGCATGAGGAGCAAGCTGAAGGAGAAGAGCAAGAGTCAAAAAAGACTGTGGCAGCCACAGGAGTCGAAGCAAGTGAGAAGGAAGGGCTAATCAGGCATGGTGAGCAGGGACAAAAAGAGGATGTAGCAGTAGCAGTTGTTAAAGAAGGTGCTAAGGAGAAAAAAGCTGAAGAGGATGATCAAGAAAGGAAACTTGTGGAAATCCCAGAAGATCTTGGTAAAAAGGAAGAAAAAGCTGAAGAAGGAGAGAAAGAAAGTGAGGTGACAGAGAAACCACCAAAACCAAGGTCAGTGGTACCGGTTGTCACTGACAGTGTGAATGGAGAACTGAAAACATCCTCAGAAGTCCTGCCTGTGGAAGAAAAACTGGAGTCAATGGAAAAGTGTGAAATAGATGACGGAGCTGAAATATCCTCTGAAGAGAAACTCAAAGCAGGATCTTTGGCAGTTGAAATTTCTAGTGAACAGCTTAAAAAGTCTGAAGGAAGAGAAGGAAAGGAACCTGCCCCACTGGGGAAAGAAACACTTGATGGAAAAACAGAGGAAACAGAATTGAAAATGTCACCCACAGCAGACATCACACAAGGAGACGCTCTGGATAGAACCACAGAGAAGAAAGAAAGCAAAGCAGATGAGACAAAACTGACTCTGAGTGCTCCTGGGTTGAAGTCCTTTTCTACCTCTGAACATTCAGTTGACACAGAGGATGATCAACAGTCCATCAGACCCACTGATGAAAGACCACAGGGAAAAACTGGCATAGTTACAACTGATACTATCAAACCAGATGAAATAACCACAGAAATAACTCCTGAAGAGGCAGCTGGAAAGAGGTCTCCGGAAGCTATCATAAATGAAGCTGAACTGCTCTCTTCTCAGGAAAAAACTAAACTACAAGGCAGCCCTTTAAAGAAACTCTTCACGGGTACCGGATTAAAAAAACTGTCTGGAAAGAAGCATAAAGGCAAAAGGGAAGAATCTAAGTTAGGGGAACAGGGTGAACCAATTCAGCAGTTATCAGATTCCCCAGATAGCCCAGAGGAACAGAAGGGGGAGAGTTCTGCTTCTTCTCCTGAAGAGATGAATGAAATTCCTTCTTTGGAAAAATCTGTAGATGGAATGCAGGTCACTGAAAATGAAGATGCTGCAATTTCAGATATGGAGCGGAAAAGAGAAAGTGTTACACCCTGGGCATCATTTAAAAAGATGGTGACTCCCAAAAAACGTGTCAGAAGACCTTCTGAAAGCGATAAAGAAGAAGAAATTGATAAGACAAAGAGTGTTTCAGTGTCTGCAACTGAAAACATTGTTGATGAAAATCAGGGAGAATTAAAAGAAAATGGCATGGACCAGAAACCAGAGAAAATCACAGAAGAGCCCAAAAGGAAGGTTGACACCTCTGTGTCCTGGGAAGCTTTTATATGTGTAGGTTCTTCAAAGAAAAGAGCCAGGAAATCATCATCATCTGATGAAGAAACTGAACATAAGCTTGGTCAAGAAAGCCAAAAAATAGAAGAGTCTGGACAGAGCAAAGAAACAGCAACAGATGCAATTCTTACTAGCTCTCAGGAAAGCGACCAAGGACAAGGGAATTCTTCCCCAGAACAGGCTGGAAGCCCATCTGAAGGTGAAGGTATTTCAACATGGGAATCATTTAAAAGGCTAGTCACTCCAAGAAGGAGATCCAAAACTAGAATGGAAGAGAGAACTGAAGACTCTGTTGTGGGATCTAGCCTGGAGCATTCAACATCGGATGGTGAGCCTGGAAAAGATGAATCATGGGTTCCATTTAGAAAATTAATGCCTGGGCGTAGGAAGAAAAAGTCAGATGGAAAGCCAGAACCAACTCATCTTAGACAAGCAAGAGAAGACATGGCAGAAACAACAGAAGAAGATTCAGATATTCCAGCTGTTGTTCCTTTATCTGAATATGAAGCAGCAGAGCAGGAGAAAATTGAAGCCCAGCAAGTGAAAGATGCTGAAGCAATGAAAGAACAAATCTCAGAGAAAGAGGGAACAGAAAAATTAGAGGAGACCCTAAGAACTGAGCAAGCACATGAAGGGCTTGTACATGCAGTTACTGTTACCGTTGTGGAAGGGGAAAGGGCAGTTACCAGTATTGAAGAAAGGTCACCGTCTTGGATATCTGCTGCTCTGACAGAGTGCATTGAGCAGGCAAAAGAAGAGGAAGAGAAAGAAACTGAGAAAACATTTGAATCTGATGTTATTGTGGAAGAAGCAGAGGTAGCTGCTAAGACAGTGCCAGAGACAAGAAAGGGTATAAGTGATGACACCACAGCAAGTGAGCTAGAGCTAACCTCAGAAGCAGTGACAGCTCTGGAGACAGCAGAAGCTTCTTGCACTGAAGAAACAATGGAAGTGTCCCTTGCTGAGGAGACCACTGAGATGGTTTCTGCTGTTTCACAGTTGTTAGAAACCCCTGATACTACAGAGGAAGTTACACCTGTACAAGAAGTAGAGGCCACCGAACAAAATTTGAAAGAATTGGACAAACGGACACAAAAAGTTCTTCATGAAGTTGCTGAAAGAGTAAAGTCAGCAGATGTAGCACAGCTGGTTAGTGAAAGAACCGTGACAGCAGCTACAACTACAACAGTACAAGGAACTGAGTCGGAAGTGAAAGATGATGCTACAGATGGCAACATTGTAGGCCAGGAAACTGTTTTGCTTGAACAGTCCTTGGAAAAAGGAGAACACAAGGAGGATGGCCTCCAGCCCCAGGGAAGTGCAGAGAGCATTCAGAGAATGCTGATTCTACACGAAGGTTCAGAGAGAAGTGAAGTATCTGTTGCAATTAAAGAAGGCAAAGGATATGAAAATGTAGATGTATTGAGAGATGAAAAACAGCAGCAGGCATGTGAAGGAGCAGTTGTAGAAGACCGTGAAGAAATATCTGAAGGGCAGAGGACAGCAGAGGAATCTTCATCACATGACGGAGTGTTTCACAGCATCAAAGCGGTTGCTCCCAACGAAGAGCTGTTTGCAAAGCAGGAGCCTTCAGAAGAAGAGAAACTGCCTGTAGCAGAGTTGACAGTAGAGGAGACAAGAGATGAATGTACTCCAGAAGTACAGACTGCAGTAAGTATTTTATATAACACAAATACTGAGTTGTCAAAGAAAAAAATCAGCAAGTGTCAGTTACTATACCTAATTTAGAATGAGGTTGTGGCAATATTACTGTCAAGGACTTTCCTTGTGCAGCTAGAGGCAACCAAAGCTCATTTCCAATGAGATACGCTCACACAGATGTCCAGAAGCAGCAGCCACAGAGGTTTGTGTGCAGAGTGTGGTGAAGGTGATTCCTACAGAAACAGGGTGGGAGATGATGTGCCTGGATCCCAAGGTGCTGAAACAACTGCTGTTAGGGCTCCTGCACAGCGCAATGTGACTGAAGATATTAAATGAACACCTGAGATACATATGTGATCCATATGGTACCATACATAGTGGATGGTATCTTCACTCATAGACAGAGATACGATTTTAGCTGAGGTACCTCTGCAAAGTGAGGAAATGAAATGACACTACGATCTCCAGCTTTAAAGGTGCAGGAGTTATTGTGGCTAATGTGTTCCTGCCTTCTTCCCTACCTCCCCACCATCTTCCTGGCTTAGTCTTTGTTTCAAGTGTTGTTGGCTGTCCCTTGATTTAGGCTGCCCTTTGTTTAACGAGCTGTGTGTCCTGAGACAAGGTCTTGGTCACCCTGGGTCACACCTGGGTCACACCTGGGGTCTTGGTCACCCACTAATCTCAGTGTCATCACCTCATGCTCTTCCCATAGCCTTCCTCCTTGTGGTCATTTCTTCAGGTGCTTTTTCACCCAGAACATTCCTGGTCACTCCTTGCTTGTACCCGTTTTCACAGGTCTGTTGCTATTCTCTGCAGGTACTAGACAAGACAGAGGATGAAACCTCTTTGTTGGAGCTTACAGCTGAAAAGCCTGTGCAGCTTGAAGGAGAGGGCAGAACACTCACTGTGGGACCAGAGTGCACAGAACCAGTTGTCACTGCAGTCCCTCTTAAAGCCGAAAGACAAGATGAAATTCCTGACTTGGACTCAGAAAAGCAAGCTTCTACTGAAGGAGTTCCTTGCAGGGAACCTGCCCAGAGAAAGGAAGAGGACGGTGATGCTGTGCCCCTTGAAGTGAAGAGCACAGAAGTCACTGTTACTGAAGTTCCACTGCAGGACGAGGTAAAAACCTCTGCCCTTCCTTCAGAAGCAGTTGGCTCAGAAGCAGCTGTAGATGCTGAGCAGAGTGTGCGGGAGGGGACTGGCAGGCACATTACAGCAAAAGATTCTGCATCCACCCTAGAGCCACAACATGGAGAAGGAACAACTGAAACCCCCTCCCAGAGTGATGAAACCAGAGGTGGCAAAATCGAAGATGCGATGCTCAAAACTGAAACACACTTAGAGAGCCATACCACTGTCACCGAGGCTCCCATGCAGATTGAAGCAGACAGTGTATCTAATTTAGCATCAATATGCTCAGATATCACTGAAAATGGAAGCACTGTCCTCACTGACCTGAGTCCTAAGAAATGTGAAATATCAAGCAGCTTAGCTGAAGAAGAGACTGTGGAAAAAGAAGAACTTGTGGAAACCTCAAACTGTCAAGACTTTCAAAAAGAAGATAACAAAAATGAGCAATCCACGGAAAGAGCCAAAGAAGCATTTGAATCTGGAAAATGGGAAGTTGTGGGAGGTGATGAATGTTCAACTGCTGTCCAGCAAGAAGTTTTGAGCATGCAAGAGAAAGTCTCTGACTCAGCCTTCCTACAAGCTGAAAGGTTGGAGGCTCTGAAAGTGTTTGTGCCAGTAGCAGCTGCAGCAGTTGAAGAGCATGTCATGGCAGAAACTGTAATGCCTGATACAACAGCCAACACTGTACAGCCCTCAGCAACCACACCAGAGCAGATGGCTTCTGAAGGGGTCCCAGTTACTACTGTTGACTATTCAGGCTGCAGGACTGCAGAGCTCGGTAGTGCAGAAGCACCTGAGCCTCAGGTAACTCCTGCTTCCATGAATGGAATATCAGAGGAGCAAGAGGGGCCCCAGAGTACAGGGCAACCTGAACAAAATGGTATTGCTCTAAGTGACGGCCTGTCTCTCACTCACACGGAATTTGAGGGTGTTGTTCAGTCTGTGAGTATAGAGTCCCAGAGTACGAGGATTGTATTGACTGCCATCCAGACAGCTGTTCACAAACTTGCAGAAACGGAAGAGTCAGCTGCCTTTGAGTCAGAGCAGTGCATTAAGTCCATAGGGAAAAGCCCATCAGATACAAATATGCCTGAACTTCTGGAACATGTGCAGGTGGATCAACTTCCAGTAAAAGAGGAAGAGATAAGGAGTAAAGAAAAAGAGCTCCAGCAATCAGGAGTAGTGAAAACCGCTACCTTAACAGAATCTGCAGAAATTCATGCAACTGTAGGAAAAACAAAAGACATGTTGTTAACTTCAGAGATGCTGAAAGGTGGACAAACTCAGAATTCTTTAACAATTGAAACTAGCCCTGAAGATGTTTCAAGGGAAAGTGTGACGCTTCAGAAATCAGCACTAGAACTAAGTACTTCAGAAGATTCCGCCAAAGACCCACTAGATATACACCCACCAAAATTAAGGGAAAAAGAGGTTGGGCAGATTATGGAAGTCCCAGACCAACATACAGGTCAGAAAACATGCAGAGAAAGTGAGGAAGAACAGCATCGCTCACCAGTGGAAGATGGGAAACCACAGACATGGGAGGGTGATAGTTGCCAAGAAGGAACACCTTGTGATAGTCCACAAAGTCAAAACTCAGTGGCTACTGACACTTTGAATGTAAGTAGCATTTTTAGCCAGTAGTTTCTTTTTCCAAAATAGTGTTGGGGGTCTCTAAAACGGTTGTCTCTCTTATTTATGTTGGGTGGTTTTTTTTAAATCCGGGTGAAAGGCAACTGCTCCCCAGTTTAACTACCAGGCCACAGATTCTACCACCTCCCCATCTCATTCTACTGCCTCTGTTTGGCTACTCAACACCTTGTTTCTTTTCTGTATAGCTGCCCTCACTTTAATGGCCTTTGGCTTGGCCTGTAGTTTAGGGTGATATTTCTGTAAGGTAGAAAATGTGGTTTCCAGTTTTCCTAGATACACACTCATGTGGCACATTTAATGTATGGGATTTAATCCACAAACATGCTTCCTCTTTAACAAAGCCTAGGGGATGTGAGTGTGCCTTCCATGGTAAACCTGGAGTGCCTCATGTGCTGAAGCTCTTTGCACTTCAGTGAAATCTGAATCAGTAATGATAGGTACAGTCTTTCCCTAGGATATTTACTGCACTTGCTTCACTAAGTCATGAGACCTCTGAGAACTGCTTAGGAAAATGAGATATTCTTGGGAGATTAAGTTGTCATTAAGAAGGCTTTTTTACTGTTGTCTTTCTTTCAGATGTGCTAAGCATCCATGTGGCATTTGGAGAGATGCCAGTCCTAGAGAACAACTGACAATCCTGCAACAGAACCAGGAGCTTTATTCACTACCCTTTATTCTCGGATGTTAACGTCTGCTCCTTTGAAGACCTCACCTTCGTCGTCATTTCTATTAAAAAAGCAATGCCTTTAATGTTGACTGTAGCCACACTTGTGTTCCATTCAAAGGTCATTTGTCTCTGTCAGAAACGTACCATTTAGATTGGAGATGCACAACTGAGATCACTAAACTTTGTGCCACAGTTATTACTGTCCCCTCACTTAACACATGTTCTGTCTGTCCCATCTTCTTCAATTCCTTCACTTATCCCTGAATCCCCCTCCCTTCTTTCTGCAGTCTCCCTTACCCCCTACATCTTCCGTAGCTGCCTTGATTTGACCTACGAGTGGCCATAGATGCTGCTCGACTTGTGTGTGAGGGGGAAGAGGAGGGCTGACTGATGAGAACACGAGACTTCTGGCTGAGTAGCAGATGTGTCTTTATCAAACAGCAGGAACTGGATCATGCACAAATTCTTGAGCAAGATGCTTGAGATTGCTGCCTTTCAGTTTATTCAGGTATCTCTATCCATCCTTCGGTTATATTTGTGCAGGCCTGATTTAGTGAGAAATTACTTCTACCGTGTATCTTGAAAGGAGATTGAAAATACCCTTCTGTTGTTCCAGACTTCAGGTCTCAGGACTGGACTGTAATGTGTTGAATATTTATATGTATGTCTTAAACCCAGTTCTGATTTTAACGTAGAGCTATGATACTTCTGTACTATTTAGGCATACCCTTAAATGAATTTTGTAGAGTAGCCTGGAGAGGAAATTGATACCATTGGAGCGGAAATTGATAACATGTAGTTTCCTATTTATTGTTCCAGGTTTTTTCCCTTGTAAAATCTCTCAAAAACTTGGCTGTCTTGCTTTGAATATTTATATGTATATCCTAAACCCGGTTCTGATTTTAATGTAGAACTATGGTATTTCTAAAGACAAAAGGAGAACCCTGACCTGTCAGATCCACCAGTCGCTTCTACTGGCAGTCCTCCCTAGTTTCTAAGAACCCTCCAGAGTTACCATTTCCCTGTCATCTTGCTTATGTACCACAACCCTCATATCACATCCCTCTCATTCCAGGGTCTGCTCATTTCTTGTCACGGTCCCGTCCAACACCAAGCCTTTCCCCACACCTATAACATCTAACGTTCTTCCTGCATACAAGCATTCCTTTCCCAACCCCTGCCTGAATCTCTTTCCCAACACAGCATTTTCTGAAATCTTCCCTGCTATCAATTCCTCGTCTTGGCTGAGCGGGGAGTAGGAAGGAGGGTAGGGGCTTGGTGATGAATTCTGCCTTGAGTTGCAAAAAGCTGATGAGACCTTTGGGATGCTGAGATCTTAAAAACCTTCATGTGAGGTGGGTGGGACTGACAACAGCTGTAGACTAGAATGAGCAGGGTGATTTAAAGATGGAAAGAAGCCCCCAGACTCAGAGTCCTGGGATCTATGTCCCCAACAGGAGTTGGTTCTCTCTTTTGTTGTTTACATTAAAATCAAACACGGGGTACAAGTCAGTACTTTCAGCTCTGATTTCTAAAGTGAAGGTTACAGATCGCACTTTGTGAAACTGATGCCCATCAAGTTGAACAATAGCTCACTATCCTACCTGTATAGTAATTTATTTTAAAATCAACTTTTAGTGTACAAATGCTCTTGTTATGGCAGGTGCTTGCCTCTCTTCAAGGCTGCACATACAGCAAGCAATGTGACTGATTGCACTGGTGTGATTGCACCATCTGGTGCTGCCCTGCGTGGAAGCATCAAAAGATTTCCTTACCTCAGAGCAAAATTATATAAATATTTAAAGCTGAACAATGTGGTTTTAAACAATCCAGTCTATCTCTGTCCATTGTTAGTGGTAACTTTCCCCCTTAGCTTTGGGCAATTCCAACAACCTTGGTTGGTTTCCACAGGTTTAAGTTGGCTTGCAAGTTAATCATGCTCTTAGTAACACCTCACAAGTGCAAACTTGGCTGAATTTGTACAAATTATATACCTATGTACGTTAAGCCATATTGCAATAACTGCAGCAGGTAAAACAAAATCAACAATAGCATGACCTGTGTAATCCTGATTCTTATGTTTGTAGCTCCAAAGCTGTTAATAATATGTAAAGTTAATTCTTGTCTGAACCTCATTTAAATAAAGCTAGCTTTACCACAATGTAAATTGTCTGTTGGTAGTAATTGGACAGGCGAGTGCTTTAACTTGCCTGTTTTCTCCATTAATCCAGGGCCTAGGTAAGCAATGCAACAAAACAACTATACAATACAAAAGCTTCTTATAACTGACAGCTAAATAAATACTGCACCTGAAGCCACGCTAATGGTGCAAGGAGCATGCCTCCATCGTAGAGATACTACTTTGTTCCAGCATATTGCTTTGGCCTTTGAAACTCTCATTTGAGACTGTGACTTCTGGCTTATGCTTAAAAGCTTGAAGCTTTCTCTAATCCAATGTACTGGGTTACCAAATTTGATTTTGTGTTTTTAAGGTAGATTTTCATTGATTAAATAAAATACAACTGCAAATTTGTTCTACTGTGTGTATGTCGTGGTTTTTTTCAGCTTGCTTAGCGTAAATTGCTTTCTGATGCTTGCTTCATCTTCAGAGTTAGATTTGCTCCTGACAATTAATTTGTTTTGACTGACGTTCAGCTTTTGAGGAGAATTGAAGGAACTAGTTGCAGAATTAAACTGTGATTTGCTTGTTAAGTTTCTATAAAATATGCATCCTTTAAAAGTAATAAGAATAAGGTACTTCAGAAGACTGTGAAGAAAAAAACCAACCTCAATTAAATTCAAGATAGGTAACAGTATTCAGTGAGCCAGAATGAAAAATTAGTAAATCGTATGCCTTGCCAGTGTAACTGAAGTATTAAAAAAACCCAACAAAGCAACAATATGCAACATCCACCAAAAGTTTGGCATAGATTTTGGTAGCAGATTAAGGACCTTAGGCCCATAACTGGTATCTTCTAGGCTCCCCCCCTGCTGCTTAGCTGGGCACCAGCTAACTGCAGCTAACACCAAAAATCCAGAGATGCTTGTGGTTTATGTTCACAGACCTTGGACTTCAGACAGGAAATTTTTCCAGCCATCTATGTTCTATGGCTAAGGATGTTTAGCAGCGTTTGTATCTCAAAAGACATGTGTAGATGCGTACCTGAACTCATTTTGTAAAGCTACATGTTTACCTTCCTGTCTTGGCTAAGATGCTAAACTTAGTACCTGCAAATACCTGCACTGGCCGCAGCAAACACAGGGATGCTGAAACACTGCAGGATGCCTGTCCCTCATCTTACTTTCCTATTGCATCAGGGGGCTTGTACTGCAGGCAAGGGATCTCACTGCCCAGCTCCGGCATCTGGAGGTACAGGTCAAACCAACTTCTCCTACCAGACTTTTTGTTCAAGCCACACAACGTCTGCCAGTCCTTTTGCAAAGTTTAAGCATTTATGCTATCCTGTTACCGATTAAAATGAAGTCCCTGAACAGGCATCAAAGTAGGAATTGTATCCCAGGGAGGTTTGTGTGCTGCTTTCTCTTTTGTAAGGCTGTTTTATTGGCAATAGCTCAAGCATCCTGCCTATTAGCTCAGGCTATGGAAGCGGATCTGGTGTTTCCATTCAGATCCAAAGCATATGCGAGGCAGCTGTGCTTGTTGAGGAACCTGCACAACTTGGATACAGCAAGTGCCTGGGGATGGGCAGGCGGCTTGCCAAAAGCACAGAGGATTCCTGAGATGGCTATGTCTGTGTGCTGAATGCTGGATGTTTGTCGGTCACACGGCCACATGGGAGGGGAGCAGGCCTGAAGAGGCTGATGGCCCTGCAAGGAAGGATATGGTTTGGAATGAGGAGCAATGTGGAGCAGAAGGCCAGCGGGATTGGCAGTACAGGGTTTGGAGTCCTGAATCTGGGGAAGTGGGTGAAATGTGGTAGAAGAGGGTGACTCTCAGCTCTGTGAACACTTTAAGGTGCTGCTAACAAGATGGAAGCTTAGCCACCACAATACTAGTATCTAATTTAGAGACGATGTCAATTCTAGTTGGACACTAGATTTAGTCTTTACAAAAGTAAGAATGAAAGATAAGGGTGCAGTAAAGGCCTGTATCTGTTCTGCTCCAACATCCTCTTCAAAAAATAATATCAACTCTTTAAAATAGGAAGAACAGTTTAAACGAGTGTCTGTATTCCTCCTTGAAAATTACATCTGCTTCCAGAACTTGAAAAACACATATAGCTCAGTCCTTAGTGCAAGGACTGATGATATGATGAAATGAGGGAAGCAGAAGTCCAATATGCCATGGGAGCTGCTTCCTGGGGATGGTCTCTATGTAAAGTCCTGAGGCAGCTTGACCCTGTCCTCATAAACTAGCCCACAGACATGTCTCTGTCCCTCCTGCAAAGGCACCAGACTAGAAAGAATAACCAGCAAGATGCCTTTTGCTCTAAGAGGATAGACAAGGGGGAATTGTAAAAACTGCCAGGCATTTATAAGCCAGCTGCTGTCCTGGAAGGCAGACAGCCCAAGAAGCCTTTGAGAGGCAGCCCAACAGCAATCCCTGCCTCCTCCCTGGTGCAACTGTCCCCTTGTCGTGGTCTTCTGTGGCCCCTCGGCCTTGCAGTGCTATGGCCTCCTCTGCCCTGCTTGAGCTGTCTGCCTCTCTGCTTAGTAAGCAGGTTCCTTGTGAACTTTTAAATTCATTTCTAGGAGATTTTCAGCAGACAGACCCAGGGTCAATGTGCCACAGCCAGCGGTGCCTGTCATTTCCCATTGAAACAGCTGTTATGAGGTAGAAAAACCTGACACACAACCACCTATACTAACAATTCTCCCCTTCACCTTTCCGGTGGCAGCCATGAGGCTCACAAACTGTGACACAGAGAGGTGATGCTCAGCCAGTATTTGAGAGTAGCTACCTGGCTAGCGCACACACAGAGCTTCAGGGTGCCCAGGCCCAAGGCAGGCCAGGGCCCTGAGCTGCCTCCACTCCATACAGTCGGGAGCGAGCGTGTTTCACACACTCGTGTGTCTGGCCCTGGCCACCAGTGCTTGGATCACCTCTTGTGCATGCCAAGACCATCGGGCAAGACACCGAGGGAGGAGGGCAAACATGGGAGGAGGCTGAGTGTGGGATTTGAATTTCACTTGCTTTTGTCATTGAAGAGGTGGTGGAAAAAAGTAACATTTTCAAGGCTGGCTTACTAAAGCAAAGGAGGCTGGAGGGTTACTTTCACCTCTGAGGGAAGGTTGTCCTTGGGGAAGATAGGGCAAGGGGGAAGTGTCGGCCAGACTATTTGAGACGCTGACTGGAAAGGCAGCCTTCCCACAGTCCCTGGCTGCCATGTGGGTGTTTGTTCAGAGGAAACTTTTCTTAGCCCAAATACATTTTGTTTGGTTGTTTTTTGTTTTGTTTTGCTGGGTTTTTTTTTAATCTCCCAGATGATGTTTTTGCTATCATTTAATGGAAGTAATTAAGAATTACGAAGACAAATATGACCTGCCCATTATTCTGGAGTTGACACAAACTCTTCTAAAGTAGAGTATTTGCTGAACAATCTTGAAAATAGTAGTATTCTCTTTGGCATAAGTCTCTCTGCTGGGGAAATGCTTTTACTGGATTTTTGCATAATCTGTCTTGATCCTGCAATTGGATTCAGGCTCATACATCCTCCCTCCTCCCCACAGTAGAGCCAGTTAATGCCTTACAGATGCAGGGGAGGAACCTGCATCAGGATGAATGGTGTGGCAAAGGCTGAGTGTATTGCTTACAGTTCTTCATACAAAAGTATACTTAATTAAAAAACAAACAAACAAACAAAAAACAAAACAGAGAAACCTTTTAAGTCAGTATTGGTATTGATTGGTAGAAATAGGCTCATATTCACTATGGCAGCCTATTGACTATGTTGACATTACTATTCTGTTTCTTTCACTCATAACCAGTAGTTGCTCATGGAAAGAACGGATACAATACTTCTTTCTGTAATCATTTTTTGATGCTTTCAAGGCTCTGGACATTCCTGTTATTTATTATTTATTTATTTTTCCAATAAAAGAGACATTACATTTTGGATTTGCTTTCCTGTTATAAGCTTGGGTCACTGGGGAGCATCAAACCTTACAATCTAAAGCAGTAGAGATGGTTTTGCTTAAAACTTCAGAAACTCCTATTTTTGGTTGTGGCGCATGTACAGGAGTACGTTATGTGATGTGTGCTATGTCAAGCCAACCTGTTATACTTCTAAATCATTCTGTAGAAACAAGGAATCTTGGCACATGACTGAAAAATAATGTAATGCCTCTTGAATTTTGCTTTGAAGACTATATAAGGTATTGATTAATTGTCCCTGTTAAGTGGCAAGGTACAACAAGTAAGGAAGTCTCAGTGAGTAGTACTGGCAACACGCAAGGAAGCAAAAGAGCACAGTTGGAGGACTGTAGGTGCAGAGACAAACATGCATCAAGTGATGTAAGATCACTGTTGCTGAAAACAAAACTTTTTATTACAAAAAACTTGGCATTAGAAGAAAATCAGAGAAACTCCACAATCTGTTGCAAAAACAGAAAAAAAGAGTGAAATTAGTAGAAAAAAAAAAAGAGTGCTTTTATTGAATAGTAATTTGTGACCTGTTTGCGGCAGGATAGCATGCAGAGTGAGAGCTTCCTGAGGGCTGTGGATCCCACTCTGCACAGACAAGTGGGAAATGGTAAGGGAAAGGTGATACCTTGTTTCTTGTGTGAAAGTTCAGTGTAGCTCAGTTTTTCCCCTCATCACCGATTTTCTTAAGTAATAGCAAGTGAGACACCAAAGCCAATCTAAATGGCTCTTACTCTAGATACAGGACACAGCCCAAAGTTTAGAAGATTATCTTTGAATTTTAAATAAGACAGATGAAATATTAATGATTCTTCAACTCAAGAGCTTTAAATAGACTGTCAAATAAGCAGTGCTGAGGTTAGCCTGTTTTAAAGTTCCAGGGAAAAATCTGCACTTATTGTGTTGTGAACTCAAAATGCAACCAAACCATGGGAACAGACTGTCCTAAAAGGAGAGGATACTCTGTATTTTTTAAGCAGAGAAAATAAAAGAGAGGGAGTAGTATTGCTGATGCTTGGAAAATTAACATTTCTCAGCCCCCTCAGAAGGCAGAGATCTGGGCTGGAGGAGCAGCTGGACATTTGTGTGCTCTGTGTGTGTGTATGTGCACACGTGTGTGCATGTGCAGGCATGCCTCTGTGTGTGTGTGTGTGTACATGTACATTGCCACAGCCTTTGTCTCCTCTCTGGACCTGGGGACAGGGAACTGCGGCAGCTGCACTGAAGCCCAGATACTTCCCCTTGCCCCTGCACCTCCCTGGCATAGCTGGAACACAGCGTGCAGGGAAATGCCGGTGTTCCCACCTGGCTGAAATTTCTCTGCCACCTGCCCATCAGCTCATGGCTTTCTCCTGGCAGCGCTGCCAACAGAGTTCAGGGGACACAAAACACCCCCTTGAGGGTCATTTCCACTTCTCATCCTGTTCTCTTCACTCAGGGCTGGGGACACCTGTCACACTTGGGCATCCTAGGAGCTGCTCACTGACAATGCTGTCTTGGCTGTTCTCCAACATCTCTTCCTGCAGGAACTGGATGCTCAGACCCAGAGAAAGGCTTCTGTTTCTCCAGAGGCAAAGATTTCAAGAGCAGTGACGCATTCTGGAGTTTAGAAAATTGTCTCTGTCTCTCCTCCTTCATAACATCTATTCCCATATATATTCCTGTCTCTCTATCTCTCTGTTTAGCTACTTATCATATCTCAAAGTGCTTAGAGTAGGAAAGACAGATACTCATCCAAGGTCTTCCCATAGCACAGAGTGTCCCTGCCAAGACACTGAGGGCAAAGGCAGGTCAGTGACAGTGTCGTCTCCTGCCTACTGAATAACTGAGTGACAATAAGGCACCAGACTGGTCCTGGATAGGCCTTCATGGCAGATGTAACAGTAAAAGAAAATTCTTCTCTCAGCAGTGAATATGCAAAAAGGTCCCCCCGTGTGTACCTGCCACTGTAAGCCTTGGGACTTGGTGCTTTTGAGTGCTCTGTGGCCCACTATGCAAAGGGCTCTGCTCTCTGGGGCCAGCGTGCCGCAAGGCAGGGCTGCCAGAGTCCTGCCAGCCCCCTTTGGCTTTCCAGGGCAGCCTCTCGGTACAGCCATGCTGTCACAGACACGGGTACAGCCATGCTGTCACACTCTTCAGGTGTGCAGTGCCTGCGCCTGTGCAGGGCAGCCAGCCAGTGAGCCAGGGCGCCCGGGCGGCTGCACTGGTGTGACTGCACCATCTAGTGCTGCCTTCTGCAAAGTCACCGCCGGCCTTTCCGCCAGAAGGAAGCTCCGCTGGTTGTCACAAGTCCGCACGGGTTGCACCTCAAAGGCACCAGAACCATACTTCCAGTTTCATAACCAAAAGCTGGAGAAGGTCATGTGGCAAAGGCAGCAACTTCTAGCCCTTGTCCTCCCTGTGAGGTGAGCTTCCATCCAGCCTGGACAGCTGTGCACAACACAGCACGAGCTTGCGTTGCTGACGTACGTGCACCAAATGCACGTGTGAAAGATTAAGCTGCTTCAGTGGGCTCTGAATTGAAGCTGCAGCTTCACTTCCAGATTGCTAGCTGTTCCTTCGGTGCCAGTCTGAATCACGTCAGGAAACGATACAGCCACAGCAGAAACAGGGCCCAGACCCACAGGGGCTGCCCTAAGGCACGGCTCCTGCAAAGGCCTGATGTGTGCTGGGACCAGTGGCCTTTCGGCCGCAGGGAGAGCGGCGTGTACGCTGGATACCAAGGCCAGAAAGAGATAAGGTCTGTTGCCTCTGCAGCCTTGCAAAAGGAACTGTTTGGTAGTTTCTGATAAGCCTGAAAGTCTTGGGTACAAACTGCAAAAAGCCACAGGAGAGGTGTAGACCAAACTTCCAAACTGGAAGGCAGGAATATACCAAATTATTCAAAAAAGCTTTGAGAATCAGACCCAGCAGCAGCCAGGCTGCTGAGACTGTCCTGTTTTGTGGGGTGATAGAAAGGAGACCTACAGCATGATGGAAAAGCGGAGGGAGCATTGTAATTATTAGTCTTAGCCAGGGTTAAGTGGTAATACTTTCCAAGAGGTCCTCCAGGCTAAGTTCGCAGATGTACCAGTATATATCACAAATGATAAAAACCAGAGGAGAACCTCATCTAAAGTAAATGTAAAAGAGGTATAGTCTGTCTCTACGCAAAGAGGAGAAAGCAAAAGGGGGAAATAGAGGAGCACCCACAGTCACAGTCACCACTAAGCATTAGTGGTTATGGAAAATGTATTTAGAAAAGAGCAATCTCTGAGTCGGCTAAATGTACTGTCACCTATTTTACAGCAATTGGCTGAGTTTGTCTCGGCCACTCTTTGTGATAGTCCTCTGGGCTTGGTACCCAGGGATGGCGGTGACACAGTACAACTTGAGAAAGTAATGACTAAGATAGAGGACTTTAGAGATGTGAGCTCTGCGATACCCACTTCTATCAGCACTGACCCTAGACCAAGAATATACAGGAAACCAAGGTCGGGGCTTGATCCTGTGGCAGTCCAAGCAGCCGCTACCGGCCCTGGGGAGGATGCATGTACCGAGGTGATGGTGATGGTCAATGACTACAGTGTTATGACATTCCTCATCAACACAGGAGCCCAAATGTAGACAGCAGATAAGGGCACTTACCAAGGACAGTCTCCACTTAGCAAACAACTAGTTTCAATTGTAGGTGTCCGTGGCCAAGTCACTACCCACCCACTGGCCAGGGCTAAATTAATTCTGTCTAAAGAAATAGCAGTTCACCCAATCTTACTCTTATAGGCACTGTTTAGGTACAAACTCACTGAAGGGTGAGTTGCAGGTTGACCCATGGGGAAAATAGTAAACAAGGACAACCACTGCCTTTACCACACGGTTTGCCTCATATTGATGCACACCCGTTAATCTGTTACAAACAGATGCCACCTTAGCCCATAGCAAGCTCCATATTGCAAGCTCCCTCCTGATGCCATCCATCCTCTTGCTGAACTGGCAAAACAGGCAAAAGAAAATGGAATCATTGGCAAGTCTCATCCCCCTACAAGTCTCCTGCATGCCTTCAAAAGAAGACTAATGGCAAGTGGAAATTCAACAGCAGATTATAGAGGCCTGACAGCTGCTGCCAAACTGTTCACTGTGACTATTCCCAGTATAGCTGACTGATAGAGTCAATACCCTTAATGATGGATGGCAACTATTGATGTGAAAGATATGTTTTTTTATGATCCCAGCACCAGAGGCAGATAGGATGAAGTCTGCTTGCATCTAGCAGGAACTCCAGTATATATTTACTCACCTGTCGCAAGGCTTAAACCATTGTCCCACCATGCGTGCAGCTCATGCTACATTGGCTAAAAAGCTGGAAATGTTAGCATTTTCACAAGAGGTCACTGTGGGTCAGCACATCAGTGATGTCTTAAGAGATGGCCACTTGGCAGAACCTGTGAACAGGCCATGGACACCTGGTATAACACACCCACCAGAAGAACAGAAACATGGGCCCAGTCATGAATTCATAAAGACGGATTCGTAAAGATGGGGAGTCAGATGGGTAGGTGGGAGAAAAACATCCACCAACGAGGTGCTACAAGAAATCCAATGATAACCCTTGCCCCAGAATAAGAAAGGGGTTATGTGCTGTGCTAGGAAATTTAGGATCTTGGAGAGTACGTATTCCAGGATTTAATACAATAGCCTGACCACTTCATAACTTACTAAAGAATGCGATCTGGGAATGGACCCCACAACATAACGAGGCCCCCAGAAACATAAAAAAGAAATAAAGAAACAACAAAATAAAGAAAACCATAAAAGTGTATCAGCCACTGGGACATATCCGCCCTGCATGGCCCCTCACTACAGATCCAGGTGGGGGAAAAGGCGTATCAGTGGGGACTAGAGCAATAGGGGCTGCCTGGATCCATGCAACTTTGTGTCACTTTGAGTTCCAAATCACAGCAGAATTTTGTGTAAAAATACAGTCATATATAACTCTAAAACCACTATTAAAGATTTTGTGAAAAGAAAACCTAATTTTGAATGGGAAACCAGATATTATGTCTTTACAGGAAGAGCATAAAGCTGGACAGTGGGGTCATCATGAGGGCAAATACACTCCCCCTCTAGTAAAGCTTTTTGAAAATCTGAAAGAGCGTGAGTGTTTCTTTCCATGGCAAGCATGGATTGCCTCACTCCCAAAGCTTTTAGCAATTCAGTGAAATCTGAATCAGAAAAGATGATAAGTATAGTCTCTCCCTAGACTATTTACTGCACTTAACTAAGACCTTCGCTATTTCTAGGAACAGCTTGAGGAAATAAGACGGTCTTGAAAGAGTAAGCTCTTATTAATAAAGCTTTTTTAATTTTCTTTCTGTCAGATGCGGTAAGCATTCATGAGCTGTTTTGAGAGATACCAGTCTTAGAGGACAACTGGCAAGGTTGTGGCAGAGCCAGGAGCTTTATCCACGAGGCTTAATTAAGTGATGCTAACACTTGCTCTTTTGAAGACTTCACCTTTTTGTCATGGTCAGTAAAAAGCAATGCCTTTAATGCTCAGCATAGCTACAGGTGTGCTTCATGCAAAGGTCCACACAACTGACCCAAGATCCCAGTAGATATCACAACCCAATCCCCTCATGGGGGGCAGCAAGGACTCCCTTGCCTCCTTCTCCCCTTTCCTATGAGGAGAAGGGACAGAAACAGGGGCAACTCCTGCATATGCTCTCCAGTAAAAGGGAAATCTGAAGCTGAAATTAGGGAAAAAAAGACAGAGACAGAAGGGTGGGAAACCACATTGTTTAGTGCTGCAACGCTTGAAATACTCTTTTGGTGTGACTCCAGCTGAAGAGGCAATGCCCTGCGCCTGCACTCTCCACCAGCTGTTACACAGACTTTTTGCAGCATCCCCCTTTCTTCAGCAGCCCTTTTGCAGCCCTGTGCCAGTGAGAGGCTTCTGCTCCGTTTCTCTCCCCGTTCTAACTCTAATCCTAAACCTACACTCTGGTCGCGAGTTGAGCCTTCTCCAAAACCCCCAGCCCTGGCTCAAGGTGAAAAATTCTTTGGCAGGGCAGAGTGTGGCCCCTCAGTCACATTGAGATGACTTATTCCAGACTGTGGTTTTTCTGCCTTAAAACTGCAGTCTAAGAGAGTGCTGAGGTTGTGGCCTTCTTGACAGGTCCAGTGTGGCTCGCTGCAGTGTAAGCCTTTGCCACAAATGGCCCTGACAGCTGGAGAGGCAGTGCCATTCCTGGACCTAACTGCCTCTTCATCAGGTGTTTGACTTGCTTAGTTACATCTTGGAATCTCTTGGGTTTCTGAGCAGCTGGAGCAGCTCACCAGCGTAATCTTCATACATTTCTTACTGCAGGGTGGTACCAAGAAATGTACCCTCTTGGTCCCGTCAGACACTAAAAAAGGATTTTGCCACTCAGCTGGTAGGTTCTAAAGACAAACTGAGGAACTGCCCTCTTCTACAGTGCTTGCAAGCTGACACTTCTCCAAAACCGCCTGCTTCACTTCAGCCACAGCAATTCAACGCCATCCAGGAGACAGCTGAAAGCCTGGAGTGTTACTCTTTTGCAAATGACCTCTCCCCCTTATGCTCAGTGGCAGAGACATCAGTGCTAATTGCTTAGTGTTACTGTATCACCATTTCTAGGTTCTCAGAGCCCCGTTTAATCAGGTTCCTTGACAGCAATAGGAAATAAATGTGCTCATTTCTCACATGGATAGTCACCACTGAGGTGTGGCACCGTATGTGAGTACCGCTACCCATGGCTACATGCCAGAGCAAATAAATCCTTCTGGCAGCAGCAGCTGCACTTGTTTCCTCTCACCACGCAAAACCTCAGCTCCTATAAGCACTGACCATCAGCAGGGCATGGCCAGATGCAGAGTAAGATGTCACCTCACACTCCCTTGCAGGAACATCAGAAGCAGCAAAATGTTTTATATGACACTACAACACTAGGTGACTTTCTCAGGGGTCTACCAAGGACTTGTGCTGAGACACAAATACAGGTCTTGAGAACTTCCAATTTCTGTAGGACAACTACTTTTTGGAGCAGAAGGCAACTCCTTTAGAAGCAAGAGAATCTCTCTCATTTCTGAAGGGGAAAAAAGCATCAATACAACCATAATCTCCAAATTCCTAGTATGCTCTTCTTTTTAATAAAGACACAGACCCTAATCCCATGCAAAGAGATTCCTGACCCTTGAACTAGTGAGAACTGAAGGTGGTGCTTCCATTCTCCGGGGCAAGTACAGTGCAGCTGGTAACACCTTCTCTTGCCGAGCTGGCAGGAGCAAGGGGAAAGCATCAGCCCTAAAAGGAGCACGATGATGGGAGCACTGCTAACCCCAGGGTGGCAGAGCAGAAGCCGTGCGCTCTCAGTTCTGTCTGTGAAGGACATTGAAAGGCAGAAGGCCCTGCTTCCACCCTTGCTATAAGATGGGGGTGTTTTAAGGTTTGGAAGAAACTCAAGACATGACTGCGTCTGCACAAAGAGTGAAGGTGAAAAAAAATCAGAGCGAGGGACACTACTAAGCCTTCATCCTCAACGACCCCCGCGACCACCACCAGGAGACAGTGCCCAGGCGCAAATGAGAGGAAACGTATGCTAATGATTTCTTGGCAGACTAATTATCCTAATGCAACCTATTCTGGGGCATCTATTGAATCTGTATGAATGTATACTTTAAATCACACGTGCACAAAGAAGTCGGGGCAGCAGGTGCTTCTGGAATTATCCACCCTGACACCCGCCGGTGAATTAAACATACTGCTTTACAACCTATCCTGAGTTATAGAGTTTAATTCCTCACGTCAGGGGCACGGTCCGACTGCACAGTGAAAACTGCAGTCACCGCAAGGTGCCCAAGTGACAGACACATCTGCCTCGCAGTTAGGGCAGAAACATCTGCAACGTCAAAAAACTCTATACATGTAAAACACTTCAGCATAACTTCTGTGCCCGATGTGTTCCCATTCTCTGAGGAGGAAACAGTTAATAGAATGTGAAAAAAACCAAATCGAACCAAAAAACCAACAAGCCGCATCCCAGCACAGGAAAGGTGGTGTCCTTGGAGGCGCGGTCACAGCGGCAGTTTAGGCGGCGGCTTCCCGAGTCACCGCCGCTGTGACTCCCGGAGCTGCCGTTCCCCACAGCGGCTCCGCCCTGCCCGGCGCGGCGCTGCGGCACCGGAACGCCGGTTCCTGCGGCGGATTCGTGCTGTTGCTTCCCTTGCGGCAGGGGGAGCGCGGAACGGAGCGCCGACGCCGCGGCCCTTCGCCACCTGCACTCACAGGGACCCCCGGGGCAGTGGCGCTCGGGCCCCCAAGGTCACTCCGGCCGCCGGAAAGCTGAGACGCTGCCCCGGTCAGCCCGGTTTTAAGTCAAACTGTGGCGTTACTAGACCCCGTGGGAGGGCTCGATTCCCGCTGCTCACGCCGGCGGCGGGTAGCGGGTGGGGCCGGCACACGAAGCCCCTCAGACAGGCGGCGCCGGCAGGACACGCACCCACGGCCCAGGGCCCGGCGCAGGGCGAGACCCGCCTGAGGCGAGGAGAGGCGGGGCGGGGCGCCAGCTCGCCCGCCCGCCCGCCCCCGCGCATGCGCGGCGCTGCCCCGCGCCCCCGCCCGGCCCGCGCTGCCCCTCCGGCGGCGGCGCTGTGGCAGCTCCGCGCGGGGGCGCCCGGCTGCTGCGGCCCGGTCCCGCCCGCCGGCCCCGGCTCCCGCCCGCCCTCTATGGCCGCGGCCCCGCGCCCTGCCTGCCCGCCCGCGCGAAGCACCGGGGGCCGCCGGGCCGTGAGTGCCAGCCTGCGGCGGGCTATGGCCTCCGCCCCGCGGCCCTGTGCCCGCCTCGCTGCCGCGCCGGGGCCCGCCGGCTCGGGGGGCGCTGGCGGCAGATGGGTCGCAGGGTGAGCGACCGTGGCGCCGGGTGAGCTCAGGCCCGGCGGCTCGGAGCCGGTCGCAGCTGTGCCGCCGCCGCTGTCCCTGGCTGCCGCCGGCGGGGCAGGACGCGTCCGTTACACACCTCGGACATGGCAGGAGGGTGGCGCACAGCGACGCGCACACCCCTCGAGTCATACCTGCGGTACGGTTTTTGAAATGCAGATTGTGCTACAGCTTGGTTGAAAAGTAGTGAGTAGGGCAGGAAAACTTTGAGTTTTAATAAACTCGGCGAACGAGGGTGGAGTTTTCTCCGAAGGAGCTTTTTCGGCTTTTGTACACAAACAGGATTTGTCCTGGGTCTCTTTCCTTTATCAGTATTGCCAAAGATGTCTCGTGTATGCACCAAAATGAGATTTCAAAAAAGATTCTGTGTAAAGAGTGCAGTCATATCAAAGAGTAAGATTATTATTGAACAATTATGACTAAGTGTACGTGTCTGTGTGTGGAAGCCTGTGTACCAGCAACGGGAGTGGTGGTGGTTTGGTGGCGGGGCATCACAACCTTTTCCTGGTCAGCGCATGCAAATCACATGCTTTGAGTGACTGTTCCCCTTCATATCCTCCAGGTACTGCTGGTGGGGTGGAAGGACCTGGCCCACAGGCCCTCCCCGTTCTCTAGCCTTTACCCATTTGTAGGGCAGTCACGGAAGATCTGCTCCTGCTGGGATGGGAAGCTCATGCTGACGGTTTAACACCAGCACAGAGGCTGTGACCAGTGTCAGTGTTCGCACTGCCCAAAAGCATGTGCTTGCCCTCATCAGGGACTGCACTTGCATGGGCTGATTAACTATGCCACCACAAAATTGTCCAGTTTGTAGTCAGCTCCTTTTGAGGGGAAATGGTCTTGGTCAGTCATGAATGGCAGATGCAATAGTATTTTATATATATATACATATCTAAGTAAAATGTAATAATATTTTAAATTATAAATTTTCTTGTCAGTGAATATGCAAAAAGGTCCCCCCGTGTGTACCTGCCACTGTAAGCCTTGGGACTTGGTGCTTTTGAGTGCTCTGTGGCCCACTATGCAAAGGGCTCTGCTCTCTGGGGCCAGCGTGCCGCAAGGCAGGGCTGCCAGAGTCCTGCCAGCCCCCTTTGGCTTTCCAGGGCAGCCTCTCGGTACAGCCATGCTGTCACAGACACGGGTACAGCCATGCTGTCACACTCTTCAGGTGTGCAGTGCCTGCGCCTGTGCAGGGCAGCCAGCCAGTGAGCCAGGGCGCCCGGGCGGCTGCACTGGTGTGACTGCACCATCTAGTGCTGCCTTCTGCAAAGTCACCGCCGGCCTTTCCGCCAGAAGGAAGCTCCGCTGGTTGTCACAAGTCCGCACGGGTTGCACCTCAAAGGCACCAGAACCATACTTCCAGTTTCATAACCAAAAGCTGGAGAAGGTCATGTGGCAAAGGCAGCAACTTCTAGCCCTTGTCCTCCCTGTGAGGTGAGCTTCCATCCAGCCTGGACAGCTGTGCACAACACAGCACGAGCTTGCGTTGCTGACGTACGTGCACCAAATGCACGTGTGAAAGATTAAGCTGCTTCAGTGGGCTCTGAATTGAAGCTGCAGCTTCACTTCCAGATTGCTAGCTGTTCCTTCGGTGCCAGTCTGAATCACGTCAGGAAACGATACAGCCACAGCAGAAACAGGGCCCAGACCCACAGGGGCTGCCCTAAGGCACGGCTCCTGCAAAGGCCTGATGTGTGCTGGGACCAGTGGCCTTTCGGCCGCAGGGAGAGCGGCGTGTACGCTGGATACCAAGGCCAGAAAGAGATAAGGTCTGTTGCCTCTGCAGCCTTGCAAAAGGAACTGTTTGGTAGTTTCTGATAAGCCTGAAAGTCTTGGGTACAAACTGCAAAAAGCCACAGGAGAGGTGTAGACCAAACTTCCAAACTGGAAGGCAGGAATATACCAAATTATTCAAAAAAGCTTTGAGAATCAGACCCAGCAGCAGCCAGGCTGCTGAGGCTGTCCTGTTTCGTGGGGTGATAGAGAGGACACTTGCAGCATGATATGGGAGGGAAGGATGAGCCTGGAAACTCTCTTGCTCATAAGCATGTGGGTTAGTGACTCTATGAGTTAATGAGCGTATGAATTTTTTAAGCAATAAATTAGGAATTGAGAATTTAGGTTAGCTTGTTGAAAGGGGATTGAGCCCTTATTTGATTTTTACCTAATGAGCTCATAAAATAAAGTTTGATTCACATAGTACATTGCTCTGTGAATTTTAGAGACCCAAATGAAACATGATGATCCACAAACTAATTCACTGCTAAAACTGGAATTACACGATACAGTAGTAAGCGAATGGAAAATGCTTTAACCATGTGGTTGAGAGATTAAGGGACAGGATTGAAGGAAACACAGATTTATTAGGAAGCTCTCTTAGAAAGTGTTGGCACTGCTTCAAAGCGGCCTGATTGGAGACACCCTGTGGATGTGTGCTGGGGCATGCTGGAGTGGTGGGCTACCTCCTCCACACTCTACGGAGCAGTACAGTAAGTACGTATTTGTGGTAACTTGGCGTTTTGTGGCTCTGCTTCTCTCCTCTGAGTAAATTTCCTTAGGTTCCAGGAAAACTTCTGCTTTGGTCAAGGCAATAGACACAGACTGAGTATGAGGAGGTCCTGCTGGCAGCTGCTTTGTTACAGGGGCTAAAATACTGGCACTGCAAGGAGTGACGACAGTTACTGACAGCTGCTCAAAGACTGCACTGAGCTCTGCATCTTGGCAAACCTGATCTGTTCAAAAGCATGGATGTATAGACAGCATGGCAGCAAGGCTGTACTGCAGAGGAAGCGTGTTTCATGGTTCTGGCTATGTATCATTATAATATGTCCTTTTTAATGACAGGCTTGATAGAAGCCCATATTTAAGGACAGTCAGTTTCTCCTGCTTCTAGAGATGATCATCAATCATTTGGCAAATATACATTGACAAAGCGTGCTGCAAAAGACTTCTTGCTGCTTTCTGCATTTTGTTCTGGTTCTGGTATGAGTGGGCTTTCATTATCCAGTGACAGCAACAGGCATTTTTACAAACAAAAAGAAATGAACAAAACAAGAGCTGCAGAAATTGAAACATACTGCCTCAGGTAGGACAACAGCTGGGGTTTTTGAACAGCCAGCCTTTATCACCACTGGTAGTCTATCACCTAGAGTTCATTACAAAGGTATGCTGCTGTAACTAACAGTGTAACATTTACAGTGTCGAAGGAGGAAAGTTAAATGGAACTTGTTTTCTTTAAGTAGCCTAAATACTCCTAATCATTCATAGCTATGAAGTATCTTGCCATGTGGAAACATTTGTCGACTTCTAGGAAGCAATAAATAAGAGTCAATGACAGAACTACAAAATGAACCCTCCCTTAGTTTATTTTTTAAAAGATGTGGAAATACAACGAATGAAAATACTTGAACTTGGTTAAGAATTAATCACTTTGGTCTTCAGTTGCTTGGGCCAAAGATAACTAAAGAACTGTATTACTCTCCAAAAAGGCAAAATACCTTTGCACCTCAAAGGCACCAGAACCATACTTCCAGTTTCATAACCAAAAGCTGGAGAAGGTCATGTGGCAAAGGCAGCAACTTCTAGCCCTTGTCCTCCCTGTGAGGTGAGCTTCCATCCAGCCTGGACAGCTGTGAAAGGGGAAGAAGCACAACACAGCACGAGCTTGCGTTGCTGACGTACGTGCACCAAATGCACGTGTGAAAGATTAAGCTGCTTCAGTGGGCTCTGAATTGAAGCTGCAGCTTCACTTCCAGATTGCTAGCTGTTCCTTCGGTGCCAGTCTGAATCACGTCAGGAAACGATACAGCCACAGCAGAAACAGGGCCCAGACCCACAGGGGCTGCCCTAAGGCACGGCTCCTGCAAAGGCCTGATGTGTGCTGGGACCAGTGGCCTTTCGGCCGCAGGGAGAGCGGCGTGTACGCTGGATACCAAGGCCAGAAAGAGATAAGGTCTGTTGCCTCTGCAGCCTTGCAAAAGGAACTGTTTGGTAGTTTCTGATAAGCCTGAAAGTCTTGGGTACAAACTGCAAAAAGCCACAGGAGAGGTGTAGACCAGTAAGAAAGGTAATCTTGCTGTTAAGCATATTGGGAAAAAACATTGCAAGGGATTGTGATGCCACCAGGCACCACAGAACATGCTCTTGTCTCACCAGGTTTCCTTTAATTACATAAAAGATTTTGCAATGTGGAAGATGTTGCTTAAAGCAAACGGAAAGAAATCTACTTTTTTTTTTTTTTTCTTGCAAATGACTACCTTTCGTGACTGAAGCTATTATTTTATGGGATTTGGAGCTGAAGAGCCAGAACACAGATCTGCTAAGTGTCAAGATAGCAACTTAAGGCCCTGCAGTGTAGAACAGGAGCACAGTTTGAACTACTCAGTGTATGGAACACTAGTATCTTCTAATAAATTCTCCCCCTGCAGAAGTATAATGATTATCAGACAAGTGACCAAGAAGATACTTGATACAAAGCTGAGGAAAAATATTGATTGCGGAGGACTGCAAACTTCACTTTCAGAAGTGATAATCATCTGTTATTTCTATTGAGCAGATAAATTTGTAGGTGTTTGGTACTTCTGAAGTCAAGGTAGAGGTGTCTTGTCAAGTGACGTGCCCAGGAAATCAGCTCTGAAGTTACTCCTTTGGAAATACACTGGGGCTGAAGGCCCAGCTCACAGCCTTGAATGATGGCAGATTTTCACTGATTATTCAGTAGTTCCTGCAAAGCTGTCTTCTATCATTGGGTAGAAAATTCACAACTTCATCAGGTGAGCAGCCTGAATGAGTAATGAGCGATTCGGTCACAAATTTCTGAGTCAAAAGTTGAAAGATAAAACCTGAAGTTCTCTCTAACTGTAATAAAAATTCAGATAGGATTTAAAAAAGAAGCTTGAACAAAACTACAGTTGTGCTGTAATTACCCAAACTCTGGATGCAGCTGTTAATAACCAGAATATACTGCTCCTAATTTCATTGTAGAGGAACAAAACTGCTCAAGCAGTGTGAGGCAATGACTTAAAACATCGCTGTGAAGCATCTGACAATAAAGGGTATTTAAAATAAACCATTATCATAGCTGAACACATATAAAAATAATCTCTTTATTGTGATTTTTTTTTCTCTTTACCTGACAATGTTATTTCTTAAGAATAAATATTAACAGGTGAAAGTATCTCTGCTGAGCCTGCAATTTCACATTCTTGCAGCCAGCAATGCTGTCATAACCAAGTTCTTCCCCAGCTGCTTGTTCCCTGCCCTCCACTGCCCCTTCTTTCTGGCAGTACACCAGCTTGTGAGGCCACACTGCCCACCAGACGAAGGACCTGCCCAAGTGGGAGACACTGCTTTGCACCCTCTCCACCCTGTGATGTTGCCTTGCAGCAACACTGGCTTCAGTAAGCCTCCTCCCTGCTCATTTCTGCCCTTGCACAACCTGCGAGTCAGCCAAAACCCTCTGCAGAGATAAAACAGGGAGCAGATTTGACAGAAAAATGGCATTTTTTAAGACTGGTTGTTTTTCAGTGGAATCAGTTCACTTGAGTCCATTCAACATTTAACTGAGCAAACATCATGTTCTCCAAACAGTGCAGAAAGAGAGCTGAGAACAGGAGTAAGGTCGGGACCCAGGGCTGCTGAATGTCGCACAAAAAATGGTGTGGCCATATGTGCCCTTCTGATAACAACCAGCCACCTGGGGAGTTGAGCTAAACTGTTGGTACTGCACTGGAGCAGAGCTGGAGCTCTGAAAAAAAAAAAAAAGAGTATCTGACTAAGCAGTAACTAATAGCTGAGGTGGCAGCACCTTTAGCAGCTGTAGTAATTTTGGACCTGAACTTGTGACTATCCCCTAAACCACAGCTACCTCAAAAGCCGACCTTACCCTGAATTAAGAAATATTTATTATTTTGTTTTCCTACACTGAGAGCATTCCAAACTAAGTGAGATGAAATAAAAAACATATTTAAAGAAATCATATTGGTAGATGGAAGATCCTAAAAAAGTTTTAAAATGGGCAACACTAAAGTAATTCTATAAGGTGTTATTTTTTTAACCTTAAAACACTTTCATACTTTCAAGTAAAATCAATTGATTTAAAATCTGTTACTCTAATACAAGAGACATGATAAACTCAATGGCACTTACAATAAACTTTACAATCATTATTCCATAATAGGCTAGAAAAAATGAATATGTAGTGACTTTTTGTGCTAAATCCACTGATTTAAGCTTTAGAAAGCTATTTGTTCATATTTATGATGGAGCTTTTAGTCTGATAAACAGAATACATCGCTTGGCTTTTAAACCAATTCAGTAAAGCTCTTTCAGGAGGATTGAAAACCAACAGCCTTTCGCCTTCAACTCAATAAATCATATCCCATTTAATTCAGTTTTTATTCAATGAAATGATGTATAAAAACTTACAAATCTGAGAACTTAACTATACACAAAAAGATGATATTCCGTTTAAACGTATACACAGAGAAGAGCTGTGGTTTGTGACTCGCCCTCTCCCGCCCCTCCCCCCAAAACACACACTGTCTCCATTTACTATGGGGCACTTATTCTGTCTGCTTATGCCTTCTGTTGGCCCAGTAATTGCTCGGTGGGCTTCATTGCTGCTGTCAGTTTAGGTTTTTAGGCTACCAGCAAAATATCTGGGCATCTATATAAAATAGTAAGAATCAGCAACTTGATTTTTAACACAAAGATGCAGTGCTACCATCAGCAGTAACTAAAACTACAGAATTCAGCCTTTCAGTTTTTGCAGACTTTGTCTTGGCTTTGAAAATAACAGGACTCTCACAGAGCAGAATGTGCCAGCCAGCACTACGGATTTACTTCAAAACACCTGTCATCCCCTGTTGCTAGGATGTCTCTGCACCACTTTTTCTTCCTCTTAACTCATGCCATTAGACCAAATGAAATCATGGACATTCTTTGCCCGAGTAAGGCAAGAAAGCTTTTCTCTCTTCTTTCATCCAGAATGACTCAAACCTATAGCTAAGAACAAATGCACGTGCTGCACTAATGATGGTACAGTGCTCACCAGTATGTCACTTCTCTAGTTCCCTTTGTAGCTTGGGTGACAACACTTACCTATAGCTTCTCTTCAACAGGCCAATAAAAATGCACACAGCTCAGGACGTTTTCAATTTCATTAAAAATAACCTGTGCAATGATTAGGTTTGTCAAACAACTAAAAGACTTTCAGGGCTGAATCTGAGTAGACAGCCAGTTACTTAAAAAGGATGTGTGCATTTATTTACCTGTACCAAACAGACACACAAACACTTTATATATATATATACACATATATATATATAAAAATCTTTATACATATACAGCATTTTATATATATATATATAAAGATTGCCATCACATTATTATTACAGCTACTTAAGTCAACATTTGACTAAGTAACTACTTTTCTTGACTCAGTGATGCTCTCTGAAACAGATACCCAAAGGCATACTTGAAGTAAAACATAAGGCTAAAAGAAACCCAACACCCTCAGCTCTTTTTAACTCAATGAACAGATTTTTGCATTCATTGAGAAAAGTTCTGATGGTTTTAAGTTATAATCTTAATTTGCATGTGGACTTGCAAAAAGCATGGTGTTTAATTTGCCAGATCTTCTCAAAATGCCTTTTACCAGGGAAACTAATATATATATATATACACACACATACATATATATATATATTTCCTTTGCTTACCAAACTGATACTGTTTCTTATTACACTCATCATTGTATCTAAATACACTTTTAAGCAATCTAAATTTTGTTTAAAATCTATTAAATTTGGATTAACTAATACTATCAACAAAGTTAGCTGGATTATTTTTTCACATGTTCCTTTGTATTAAAATCAATTATGTTGTGGTTTGATGCAAGAGCTTTTTGTTTGTTTTGGTGGGAGAGGCAAAGTCCAATTTCCTAATGTGCCAGTACAGTTCTGGTTGCTGAAGACAAAGGGTGGGAAGGAGGCTGGTGGAAAAGATGGCAGGAGTGAGGTAAGAGGTGAGGGGAGGAAAAAATTGATTTAATAAAAAATGAGTAAAGAAACTTTAAAAAATTCATATAGGTTTCACATTCAGTCTAACAACACTGCTTCCTGCTCCTTTTTGATGGAGGCTAACACTGCATTATCAGTCTCTGTGGCTTCTGTGTCCCCACCACCTAGCAGAATGGAGCGATCTTCTTCTAGTGTAAAGACAGAGTTTTGATTTTGGCACGAATGTTTAACTACTTCATTGGGAGTTGAAAACGTTTTGTCACACAAGTTACATTTGTAGGGCTTGTTGGTCTGTACTAGCATGTTGTCCATTTGACTGCCTTCCTCAAATGTACAGAGTTCCAGAGTCTGTTTGTCCACCATCGTGTACGTGTCCATGCTCTGGTTTAGGCACACGTGTCTGGCAGCCTGGTTAGCCCTACAAAAGCTTTTGTCACAAGTGCTGCACTTGAAGGGCTTCCCCGTGTGTATGTACATGTGCTCCCTCCAGTGGCTTTTCTGAATAAATTTGCGACCACAGATGGAACATTCGTATTTCCGTCTTTTTACTTCCCTCTCTTGATCTGCCTGCTCCAAGTTGTCTATGTCTGCAATATCAGAGGGGGGCGGTGTCTCCGACTGCTGCTGCCCATCAATTATTGGGGAGTCTGAGATCTGCTGTAGCTCGCTGTCACTAATCATCCCTGCTTCAGGCACTTCCACGGCATCTTTATCAGCTGTGTTGTTACACAGAGACAAAGAAATATTACTTTCTCCCTGCTGGCTAGATGTGAAGGGAACTCCTGTGTGGATCTGCAGGTGCTCACGCAAACTACTTCGCAAATTGAACCGGCGACCGCAGAGGTGGCAGGCATAGTATTTTGGGAAGCTTCCGTTCCTTTTCATGATGCTTGGCTTGACATGTGCTATTGTGAGTGAGGCAGGCTGTTCATCTGAAGAAGATGCTTCCATATTGGCCTCTTCTCCTGCAGGTGAGTTGTTACCAGCAGCAGATACCAATTCTGGAGATAAAGAAGATGGCAATGGGTCGGAAGTGGATATATTCGTCCGGGTCACTTGTGGCAGAGTTGTAGCTAACTGCGAGAGCTGCGAGCCTTCAGAAACCTGCTCTTGGTTCATCCGTGATGTCTGTGGCCTTGGTTCTCGCCCGAGTTTGTCAGTCGCTGATGTAACCTTAGTGGGATGTCTTATCTGGTGATCTGCAATCTGAATGCCATATAATGAAGATGCTAATGGAAAAACTTGATCCGGGTGAGAAAAAGTTCCCTGACTTGCAAGGCTGGCCTCTTGAATTAGTGGATATGCATGCAGAAACTTTATTCCCTGTTCTAGTCGAACTGGGTCAATGAGTTGTGGTGCCATCTTCCCAGTGTACATCAAATGCAAGAGATAACTGAAGATATCTGGCTGTATGTCAGTTGCTTTCAAACGTACACATTCACTGAAAGATGAAACAAAATGATCAATAAAAGATAAGGAGAATCTTTTTTACCAGATCTAGGTTATTCAAGCATTGATAAAAATCAGAGGCATCTATACTTAAATTCAGGACAGAAACTGCAATAAATATAAGGAAATGCCTAAACACAAAAGAACTAATCTTACCGGCTATTTGAAAGATGCCATTTTTTTTTTCCTCAGGGAAGTAACAGGCTTGAAAAACAAAGCTGTCCCTTTCTATGAATCTATACCTTTCTAAACTGCTGTTGTATTATAGATTTGTCGTCACGTATTAATAAATTTTGTAAATTGCAAAGATATTTTCCCCCTTTTTTTGGTTGGATTCAAAGACGTCTGTAGCTAAATTAAATCCTGCTAGCACTGGACTCTTAAATTCACAATCCATTAGACTTTTCTCAGTACTTAGCCCTGAAAACACCTCAAATTCATCTGTCACTTGCCTGTTTGGCTTCTATGTCTTTCTAGTGTTTACAGCTACAGTTCTGCAAATGTGTGGTATCACCTTGTCTTACGATCCAGAAACCATGCAGGGCAGGGTGTGAATCCCCTGAGGATCTGATGCAGCAGGTGTAGCCTGAGCACATCTAACCCGTGGAGGCCAGGCTCCCTACAAAGCAGAACAGTAGCTTCTTTCCTTGAACAGGGAGAAAGAAACAGTAGCACCAGTGGTACACCTGGTCAGCCTAACAGTCCCTTCACTAGTGCTCAGCAAAGGGAGACACTTTGGCTGTGATTCCCTCTTCAGCCTAACAGGACTGAAACCAACATTATCCTCCAATGGAGAGCATGCCCTGTGCATAAACCTTTAGGATAGTCAGGATTAAAACACCCACCACTCCCCTGGTTGAAGCTGGATCTCTGTGCAGGAAGAGCAGCAAGGTTCACAGAAGGAAGAAAATCAGGAACATCTTGGTTAGGCCAGTTAACTAATGGGAGAGGATCTGGGATTCTAACTTTCAGAGTTATTTGTAGCTCTTGTGTGAAACAAACATTAAACAAAAGACAGAAAACGGCCATAACTGCATGCTGCAGTCTGAATGTTCTAATCGCAGTAGGCTACCAAGCTGAGGAGGAAATTATAACCAATTCTTCCATTTCTTGAGGTGCACCCTTTGTCAGGTCTCTCTCTGACTGCTTTTGAATTCAAATGTATTACACAAAAGTAAACTTTGCAGTGCTGTCTTCCAGAGAGGTCTGCGTGCTCTTGTGAGACCGATACATCTGCCTGCAGTCCTGTCTCATTTGCATTTCTGTCCTTGAAGTTTACTTTTAGCTAGAAACAATTAGCCAAAGAGTTGAGAGTTTCACTCATTTAACATAAACATTTTGAGATAGTTCAAATAATTGGGAAAAATAAAAGACACCCCCCCAAAAAATCTTCAAAACAGTCTTACACTTTTGTTATCTTTTCAAGGTTGCCTAACAACAACAACAACAAAAAAAAAAGAAACACAAACCCCCTTATTTTCCACCACTATGTAGTATTTTATTATTTAACTGGCTTTGGTAAACCGTAAAAAAAAAAAAATTAAACCCTTTAACCTCTTTTATAAGTCTATTTCTCACAATCTCCTAGCAAATACTTATTAGGCTGCATACAATGTTATGGAAACGTCAAAAATAGTGTCAAGACAGAGCAGAGGACAGTGAGTGGGGGGAAGGAAAGTGCAAGAGTGAAGACAGGATCCTTTAAATATTCAATTCTAGGAATTCTATGCTCTTTTTAAAGTGAGATTCTAGTTATCCATCTTCCTCATGTCATAGCAAGCAGCAAAAAGAACATTTTCAGGTTTCAAAATGTTGCTAGACCTCCTTATCTTACCTAATTGAACAACATTTAAACTGAACTTTTTTATAGTTACCTGGTTTGATGAACAAACAACATCTTGAAGTAGTTGGAGAAAGAAGCAAGGACCGATTTGTGTGCCTTGAAGTAGACATCACCAATGGCAACTGTGCAGTCACACAGGAAACCAAACTCCCTCTGAGCATTTAGTTGCTGCAGCAGAATAAGTCCGTGGTTGGCCAAATCCATTTTTTTACACTCTGAAAAGCAAACGACTTCCATGTAAAACTTAACAGTAGAGGCACAGATGCAACATAGCTGTCTCTTAACAGGTATTTCCTTCTAATATCCGTATATCATGCTTTAGTAACACCCCTTAATCCCAAGCTACTGTATAGATGACATCTTACACATAGGCAAAGATCTCTGTTTCATGATGGGCAATGCGATTCACAAAGATGCGAGTGATTTGCTGAGGCTTAAAGAGCAAAGGAGAGCCAGGACTAAAGAGTTCTGAAAAGGCGTTGGGCAGGGACAACGACTCAGATACAGAAATATAAATAGCTAAAGGAGAGGAAGAAATTTTAATAAGTAGTAAACCCACCTATTTTTAATGGGAAGAGCAAAGTATTTTGGCTGCCACTCTGTTTGACAGGAAAAATAAATCTCCCTCCCCCTCACCTAAGTGGGTGGGAGAGACAAGAGCAGAACCCAATAAAAGACAAGTTACGTACTTTTAACCTGAAATTTTCAGTGTCTCTGTATGTCTTTTACCTAAAAGGTATGTGTCCATCCAGCTGAATCCAAACTCAACATTAAATAATTAAGCACTTCCTATGGTTACACCCCCTGCTGGGATATACCAGAGAAATACCTGAGTCTTCCCAGGCTGAAACAATGTATTCATTCTAGATATTGGCGAGCTTTCTGGACTATCGGAACAGGAGGGGCCAATCTTTCCACCCAACAATTCCTTAATCATTTATTGAGATCAGCTACAACAGCATTCTGTAAGGAGCCTGCGTGCCTGAGTGCCTCACGCTCACCTAGCAAATCAGGAAAACCAAGGGGTGAGAACGGCACGAGTTATGATAACTGACAGCAAAACATGGCACCAGCCCGTGTCCCCCTAAACCAGGGCTCCTGCAGCCCCCCACCCTCCCCGCACTTCCTTTCACCAGCTGCTGGAGGCTGCCCTCAAAGAACTACCAAAGAGCCGTAAAGGATTTTCTCAAGGATTTGAGGGCAGTCTTGGGAGCACAAATTGGTAACTTAGGGGGGAAAAAGTAGCCAGGGAAACATGTTAGGACAGTTGCATATAGTTGGATGGATGAATATAGGGCTTGTAAGATCAACAACTGGATACAAACTTAACCAAAACAAATATAACTTGGAGGAGAAAAAGTGAAAGTATGAAGTAATGTAGGTCTGTCCGCTGGCATGTAAAACAGCAAGAGAAGCGAACAAAATTCCTGGGCATGTCATGCCCAGAACAGTGCAGATACTCTACGAACAGAAACGAAAGAGAAGGTGAAACCAGAAAAGCAGATCAAAAGCAGTAGATTTATAAGAAGTCTTAGGGTTTTTTTTCCTCCAAATGTAATTGGAAGTTAATGAAATTTTAGGTAAGATGCAAACAGCTTGTTTCTTCTATACAGTAAGACCGTGGCTTTTTGGGAAAGAGGATGAAAGTGTATTATTCCACAATGCCAATACGTTTAGTCATTGGAGAAACAAGTATTGCTACTTGCTGGACAGTGAGGAATGCCCTCGTATTTCAGCCAGTAACCAGGCTGACCAAATGCATTCCTTTGCATTCACATGAGATCAGAACTCGTTTGAGTCAGGGGTGTAAGGGCAAAGAGAGAAATGCAATTTAAGATACGGTTGATTATTTCCTTACAGTTAATAGTAATAATAATAACAACAAAATATCAGGCTTCACCTCTCTTCAGGTCCATCCTCTCCTTTGTAAATTACTGCTGGCTAATTACGTTTGTACAAACAGTATGCTAAAATCCTTTCCCTCACTCCAAAGGAGGGAATACTCCTGTCAGCAGTAACAAAAATAATGTTCACTGTTATTTAATCCTGCAGTGCCCCATGCAGGTAAACTTTGTGATGTTACAGAAAACATGCTAAATGTTTGGGGGTGGGGTGGGGGTTTTTAGCTTTACTTTAGGTTATTCTGTGCGCCGCACTTTTTTAATTCATCAGTGCCAAGTCTGGTTTGTACTTGGACAGCAAAACTTGCCAGGCAGAGCAAACCATTGATGTTGGGGACTCCAAGCCAGAGCGGCATTCTTTCTAGTTATTATCATCCTAAGTTTGTTTAGCTTATAGTTTCTCCCTTACCCAAACAGCAGTCACTGTGGCAGCTGAAGCTGTTACCCTTTGTCAGAGACCCGAATTAATCTTTTTGCAAAACGATGCACTGTTTGGACACGTGCGCGATGCTATGTTTTTGTGTATATTTTAAAGATATTTAAGTGCTTTGAACCCAAAGCCTAGAAGAATTACGCTCCAAGGAAATTGCACAGCAAGAGGAAAAGAGTGAGGAAAGCACTCTGTAAGTGTGCATATTCGCGGGAGCTTTACCCGTAGCTACATAAAATGACAGTTAACACCAGCAATGCCATGTTTCAGCGTTGACCAATTCGACAACTGCATAAAGTCCTCCTCGTGCCCCGAAAGCCTGCAGGGACAGCCCTGCCGCTGTGCGGGGACAGGCTGGCCCGGCCCGGCTTTACCGCAGCTTCGGCAGTTTCTCCGTTTGCTCGGCGGCGGGTGAGAAGCCGCGCGAGGCCGAGCCCCCCCGAAAGCGGAGCCGTTATCCCGGGACCACCCGGGAAACGCGGCGGGCGCGAGCCGGGCCGAGGCTGAGGAAGCGCTGGTCCCGCGCCGCGGAAAGGGGGACTCAGGCCGCGGACAGGCGGCGGCGGCGGCGAGGGAGGGGAGAGGAGGACCAGGGGAGGGCCCCGGGGCAGCCGGCCGCGCTGACAGGGAACAGCTGCCGGCCCAGCTCCGGCGCGGCGGACACCGCACCTCCCGCCACCGCCGCTCCCCGGCCACACACAGGAGCGCCCCAACGCCCCCGCGCCGCGCGGCTGCCGGAGACCCGCGCTGGGGCCCGGGCCGGCCCCGCCCGCCGCAACGGGACCGCGCGCGCGCGCCGGCAGCGGGGACGGGGCGGAGGGAAAGTGGGGCGCGCGCGCCGCTCGGGAGCACCCGCCGCCTGCCGGCGTCTTAGTGCGCGGCGGGGGGGCGTGGCCTGCCGCCCGCCCTCTCCCCCGCCTCCTCCCCCCCCGCCCCGTCCCCCCCGTCCCCGGAGTCACGCTCGGCCTCTGTGGCAGAGGTGACGGCGCCCTCCCATTGGCCGCCGGGGCGGAAGGCCGGGTGGCCGCGCGCCGCTCTCACTGGCTGCGCCCCGCCCCTCCTCTCCTCTCTCCGCCCGCCTCCCCCCCGCCGCCCCCCCGCGCACGCCACGCGCGCACGGACGGACGGAGACGGCGCGAGACGCAGCGCGAGCGGAGCCGCCAGGGCGCGCGAGACGGGAACCGCCGCTGCTGCCGCCGCCGCCAGGGCCGCCCAGCCTGCGAGGAGAGACAGGCGGGGCCGCCCCCTCCCGCGCCGCGCGGCGCCCTGCCCCCCCGCCCTTCCCTGCGCCGGATGCCGCCGGAGGGGGGGCCGCCCCGCTGCGGGCGGGCGGGTGCGCGGGCCCCACCGGCCGGGCCGAGCCCTGCGCCGGGCGACACCGGCCCCCCACCCCCCGCTCCCTCCCCCGGCCCCCTCCCTCCCCCGGCGCGGCCCACCCCCCCGGCCCGGCCCTCCCCTCCCCTCGGCGCGGGCCCATCCCCCCCCCCCCCCCCCGGGCTGTGTCCCGGATGGAGCCGCCCGGCCCGGCCCGGCGGGGGTTTGTCAGGAGGCCAGGCAGCCCCAGCGGCGCCAGGCGCGGCCCTCCTCCTCCTCCGCGCCCCCTCGGCCCGCCGCGGCGCGGCCGGACCCCGCGGCCGGGCACCCCTCGCACACAATGAGGAGGTAGGGCCGAGCAGGCCCCGCCGCGCCCCCGCGCCCGCCCGCCCGCCGCCGCCGCCGCCTCAGCCCGGGCCGCGGCCGGTGCGGCCGGGCCGGGCGCACGTGCGGGCGGCGCCGGGATCCCCCGCGGGGCGCGGCGCGGCCGGTGCTCACCTGGGGGGCGCGGGCCGCCGAGGCGCTCGGTGCCGGGCGGGCCGCCGCCGTCTCCGCGCCCAGCAGCAGCAGCAACAACGGAGTCAGCGCGGCGGCGGCGGCGGCGGCTTTTCCTGTCCGGTTACGTTAGGGTCACATGACCGAGAGCGGAGCACAGAGGCTGCAGCGAGGAGCCCCCGCCGGGGGGGAGGGGAGGCGGCGAGCGCTGTGGCGGCAGCAGCAGCAGCAGGAGCCACCCAGCCCCCGCCCGCCCCTCCCTTCCCCGCCCGCCGCGCGCAGCGCGGGCCGCACCGGCGGGACCGGCCCCGCCGCCGCCCTCCTGCCGGGCACCCCCGGGGCCGAGGGCCGCCGCCCCCGGCGGAGCGGGGCGCGGGTCCCGCGGCGGGCGCGCTGCCCCTTTAAAACTCCCGGGGGGTGGGGGCCGGTGCAGCCCCCCCTTCCCCTGGCGCCGCTCGCCGCCGGGCGGGGGCGGCCACGCCGTTCGCTGCCAGCGCCCCCTCCGCTGGCCGGGCTGCGGAATAACGGGCCGGGCCCCTGCCGGCGCCCCGGCGGGCCTCGCTCGGGGCCGCGGCAGCGTGCGGGGCCGGGCCGGGGCGGCGCTGCGCTCGCCGCAGCCTTCCAGGCGCCCTGCCGGCCTCACCGCGGCGGCGGGGGCTGCCCGCTGCCAGCGCGCCCGGTGCCGCCGGGGGCGCCCGGCCTCGACGCTGGGGGGCACCGGGTGGCTCCTGCCAGCGGCGCTCGGCGGCCAGGCGAGGCGGGGGGTGGCGGATGCGGGTTGCCTGCAGGTGCGCCCCCGTTCCCGCGGAGCCGCCAGGGCCCCGGTGACGGGGGAGCAGAGGACTGTGTGTGGGAGCGGCCTAGGCTCTCGGGCACGAACTTTGTGAGCGGTGGCCTCGTCCGCATCCCCCCGGCTTGGCCCCGGGTGTCACGGTCAGGGCTGAATTCGGTGCCGTGGCACGGGGAGGTGGCAGGGCCGGCCCTGCTGGCGTGGGGCTTCGGGGGGTCTTTGTAGAACCATCCTGGCTGTGCTGCGGCGGAGCTGTTTGATGAGAGGTGACAAGTTCACTTGTCAAAAGGAGAGATTCAGGGTACAAAAGTGGAAAGGCTGGGTTTGCTTTTTTGTCTGTTCAGGTGGACGGGCTATCTGAGCTCGGGTTTGTAAGGGGGAGGTGTAGCTGCCTTCCATAAAAATCCCATCTGCAGCTTTGCACAACGGCAGATCCAGTCGTGGGGGAGCGTAGAGGGAAGGCGGCTGTGGCAAGGCCTCGTTTTGTCCAAATCTAAGGCACTGTAAGAATTCATGGGGGCTTATAAAACTGCATAAATAAATGCACCAGTGGACACCCCGATACGTGAAAAAATTGTTGGTCTTGCAGAAGTTACTAACTCTGGGTCGTTAGTGTGGAGAAGGGAGGCAGTCTGCTGCAAGAGACCGGCAAGTCCCTAAAGAAATGGATGGGTGAGCCCTGCACTGGGCTTGAGCTGCTTTCTTGGAGTCAGAGAATTGGTCCGGGCATGGCCAGATCTGCACCTTGTTGTAAGATGACTTCTACTAACTGGAGCAGTGGTGTGGACAAAACCGTTTTCAGAGAGAAACTGCATTGTTGTCAAAAACCTTGTGGGAAGATGCGTGGCCAGCAATAGTTCAAGGAGGGTTACTTTACACCCCCTGCCCCGGGGGCTTGTGCCTGCTATCCTAATATGTTGTTTGTTAGGAACAGCATATGCTACAGTGTCAACAGTTTGAGTTAGGTCCCTATTATTATTACCTTTTTCAAGGTAGTTCACTAAGCAAGCTTTTAGGGGACTGGCTGTGGCTGGGGCGATGTTTCCACAGTCATTAAATAAGATGTTCTACCAAACTCTTAATTTAGTGTCTTGACAGCAGGTGTGGTGATAGGGGGAGGAGGAGTCTTGTATCTTGTCTGTTTGTAGATTAATTGCAGTCCTTCCAGGCTATTGTTATTTTTACAGGATCTAAATTGATCACGGACTAGACCCGTTTTATGTGAGTCTCACTCTGCCGTCTGCTGCTGAAAGTTAATGGAAGTCTTGATAGACACAGTTTGAGACTGTTTGCTTTATATAGCTCATGAATATTAATTGATTTATCCAAGTTAAGCTGCACTGGAAAACTACCTAGTTTAGTCCTAGAAAAACCAACCTAAAACCCAACAACTTATTTTTAATTTTAGTGGAGCTGAAAGCTGTTAGACTGCTTGCTGCTGTTGCAGTATTTTGAATAAAGTAGCTGATGAGAACTGCATCTTCAGGACCCGCCTTGAGTACCTGTGATGCGCTCCCTACAAAGGATGTGTTTTTAATGGCTCTCTGAGTTCTGTTATGTGAGTGCATGGCAAAAGTTTGTAGAGTGTATTTAACCAGTCTCCTTGGCGTATTTTCCCCTGTACATTTCCCTTGCATTTCAGCTCTGCGAACTAAATACACAGTAAGGAGAGTAGGTGCACATTTGAACTCAAGTTGCTTAATAGTAGATGCTTTGTCTTAGTCTCATGGAAGGTAGTGAAAGTGTTATAATTTTTAATTTAATTAAGTAGGCTATTTAGGAAAACCAGTGTGTTTCTGGCAGATACCCGGTAGGCTTTGTGGCCTGTTTTTTCCTCTTCTGTGTTGCACTTGGGTTGCACTGTGTTGGCATTCGTGTGGGATTCTCCTCTGTGCTATCTCTGAAACTGGAGAAGAATTAACTTAGTTACTTGGACCCCAATACTTAACCCAGCAACGATGCAGTTCTTAATTTAAAAGTATCCAGTCTGATTCAAGGCCCATTGGAATCTGTAGAAAGGTTTCTGTGTCCAGTTTAATACTGCTGAACTTCACGCCTTTGGTGCTGGCTTACACCTGAGACATGCAATCTGTGTCACAGGGAGCGATAAGCAGTTAATCTGTTGCATTTTGGACACTCAATTTAAGATGTGAATCTAAAATTTTACTTCCATCTCATCTTTTTGAGTTTGGGTGGTTTTTTTTCTAACAGTTACAATCCATGCAGCTGAAATTGTTATTAAAATTTATCCTTGTCTCATTAAGTGGTATTGTGCTTGTGGTTTTTATATGCTGATTCCCCGATTCCCCCCCCAAGTTTCTCGAGGTACTTGCTTAGGATGTCTTTCCTAGTTTTAAGACTTTTTTTTTTAAAAAGACTCTTCAGACTGATTCAGACAGTTGCTACACACCTGAGAGCATTCTTAGTTGTGTTGCTGTTGATGATGGGATCAGTCCCTAAGTTCTTGGGTTTGCTTTTGTTTGCACATACCCAGATTAAAGGTAGAATGTTGTCTGGTAGGATCGTATTTTACATTGTAAATGAGCATTCTGCTGATGATTTAAGTGTTAATAGGATGACGAAAGTGTCTGCTAATCTGCATAAAAATTCACTTGAGCAGTGGAGGAACTTGATCCAGACCCAGGTGCTGTAAATGTGTCTTTTTGGTAGAGTTCAGTTGAAATCTGGAGTGGAATAGTGGATTTTTTTAATCATTATAATCAAAACCTTCACAGCTCTAGTGATGTTGCTCAGTCAGACTGCTAAGATTTTGACTGAGTTTTTAGATTTCTCAGCATTTTCAAAAAATAAAAGAGCAGATTCCTCGTTCCGAAGAACTCTTTACTCACGCTCTCTGCAGCACTGCTGACCAGCTCCTGTGGGACTGTTGCTGGCTCTGCCGAAGCTGTGGGGATCTGGGAGTTGTATGTCTCAGGCAATGGATGAGAAACCTTCCCTGAAGGTGTGGGGCACAGCTTCCATGCTGGTACACAACTGTAGTAAAATGTGAGTTTATATCATTGCTGTAAATCTGTTTTATTAGCACAGCTGCCATTTCTTACACTTCCACTTCTGATTTATGTTGGTGAGAAGGCTCAGTGGGAAGCATGACAGCTGCAACAGCTCCTCACTAGATGAGCAAATATTGTACCTCTGATAGTCTCTGACCTTTTCATCCAGGGCTATATCCTCCCTCCCTGTTAGAATGTTTCACACACGGTCCGAAACTTGCTCATTTTTCACATAGCATTGGAAGCAGGAAGCACATAAAAGTGATTCCCCAGAAAAAACCCTGACACATGGGTACAGCAGCAGTTGTGGAGTGGCTCTGCTTTTTCTTACCTTGGCTTCCTTGCCACGGGGAGGCTGTTGAGGAACATTCATGATGTGAGTGGTCAGCCCCCAAGCAGATATGAGCTTTTGCGTTTTTGTTGCAAGTAGGTCTGGTTGTCCTAGAGGTGAAGGAGAACTGTGGTGTGTAAGCCACTTCTTGTGTAGGCTGTGTAAGGTGAAAAAATGAAGAAACAGATCTTTGCCATTTTGTAGGCTTGGCTGTTTTTCTGGTATCAGTACATTATTTAGGAATTGCTTCTACACCTAATGAACAAGCCTTTATCAACAGGTAATGAGCAGCGGCAGTTTAGACTGGGGCTGGAGGAAGGGAATATATCCTTTTGTTAGTATAATTTATGTCATCTAAAGAGATGGTTTAACTGTATGTAGAGAATTTTCCTGCTTAGGAGTTTCATCTCCATCAGGAATTGTTAGCGTAACTGAACTGACACAGCTTCTGCAGTGCAGATTAGCCCTCTACTTTCTGCCTTTGCCTTAGCCCCCAGACTAGCCAGTTACATGGGCCCTGCCCGCTTTTAACTGGGAAAGGTCAAAAATGACTACACCTTCTTGGTTGGAGTGACATTTTTAGTGGAGCATGACTATAAATTTACAGTAATATATGTGCTTGTATGTTTTGTTTTCCTTAGGAAAAAGTTTTCAAACTACAACTGTACTGACTTCTTAAAGCCCTTGCAGGTGGGGTGTCCTGTAGAGAAAGAAGCGTTAAGGGAAACAGTGTTGATACTGCATTCACATTACTCTGTAATATCATCTAAATGGTGACTTTATGCTTAGGAGATACTTAATAAACAGCTTTGAATTAATAGAGAGTTTGTCAGCTTAGTTAGGGAAGTGTTAAATAGTATATGGGAGGCATCAGTACCTGGCAGTTGCCTCGTTCAGTAGTCATATTTCACCAGTTTGGAAAACTTATTTCCCGAGTGGCTGAGGCTTGAAGACCAACATAAACAGGCGAGTGAATGAACACTAACAGAGAAACGGTGATACTAGCTGTAGCTGAGATGCCTTCACCAGCTGAAAATGGAGTGAAGGAAAAAATGCTTGTCCTTGTTTTAAGTTTAATAAAGTTTGTTTAAAGAATCAGAAATGTGGGTGGTTGTCATGCTACGTGTGCAAGGAGAGGGGATTTTTTGTTCTGTTGCTTCAGTGTGACTAGGTCTGTCCAGCTCTTACTCTGTTAAAAACTTTGGAGGACCCCAGATTGTTGGAATTGCTTAGTTTTCTGAGATTCAGCCACTTGTGTTTTATGTGTAGCAGAGAGTGCACAGGCAATGTCAAGAAGAATGTCGCTAGCAGGCACTTGAGGGATCAGGAGAAACAGGTTACCTCATACAGTGTATAGCTACAGCAAACTAATTTTCTAAGGTTGACGGAGATCTTTGCTTTCCTGCTGATTGTAAAGAGTTACCGTCTCTTAAAAATCCTTTTCTCAGCTGGGGCTATATACAATTCAAGACACGTTTTCTCCCCTCCTATAGATAGTTAAGAGAGATAGCTAGGCTTTTTTCCCCTGCTGCTGCTCCTCCCCCCGCCCCCCCTCTTCCAAGACGACAAACGTTTTGGGCAGTGGTTTTGGTTTTGAAACCCCATGTGTATCACTTACTGCATCTGGCTACCTCAGACTCTGCATTTCTTTTTGGTAGTTGTCATACTAGTGTCACAAACCAGTCTGCAGACAAGGATAATGAGACTCTTGGCAGTTGTTAAATGCCATCTGGTGAAGGAAGGTAGTACATCACCGATCAGTAGTTCCAGCCTGTAGACTTTCCTTGGACAGTATCTTGATGGTCTAGGGAAAGTGACCAGTACACCAGTGCCCTTTGCAATTTCTAAATTTGTCTACACGTGAAGGGTCCAGAAATTGGAAAAGGTTTGCTACAGCCATTATTGGTGCCAAGGACATCCATTTGTGTCTTGTAATGTCCAGTACAGTCCTTTACAAAGGCAACTTTGTTACTTAGCTATCAGTAAATAAACTCATACAGGTGGGCACAAACTATCTATCTGGCTTTTTCCCCACCTTACGAAACTTTGAGCTGAAGTTTGTTCAGTTCCTAGGACTAAGGTGGGATGGGGAAGAAGAGTCTCTTACATGTTTTAGTTATCTTGTATTTTTGTTTCAGACAGGTGCTTGATGTTGGCGAGAATGTCATCCTTCTCACAGAAGCTCGGATGTGCTGCCTGCACTGAACATACGTTAGTTTTGCAGAGACCTGTAGGGAGGTGCCATGTATGCGCGTCCAGAGCACGGCTGATGTGCTGAGCGGCAGTTGGGAGCAGGGGCTGGCTCTGCTGCCACCAGAGCTGTTACCCCACAGAAATGGGACGGGAAGTCTGGAGTCCCAGCTCCCAGTGTTCTTTGCCGTTTTACAAATAGCTGCTCTTATGACAGCTTTTTAGCGTATCTGCCAAAATTGAAAGAAAATTGTCTGGAAGTTGTCCTTTATCTCATCTGATGGAAAAAAAGCACAGAGCAGTCTGCACAGTTCGAATCCTTATAAAGGATGGTCTAACAAGGTTCCATATGAACAGAATTTTGCCATTCAGTCTTAATTTTGTTAAAAAGGTTAAAATTGTAGCATTCTGGATATACCAGGATTCCTCTTTGATTATTCGATGAAGGTGCATGGTGGCCGAGGCAGATGAAAGATGTAGTTCTCACAGCTACAGCAGTTTTGTGTTCCTTCTGGAGCTGGAGTCTCATCTTGCCTCTGCCATAAAGCTTCCTCCGGGTCAGGCCATGTGCACAGCTGCACAGGATCCCCCGGTATCTCCAGCTTGAAGCAGAAACAAAGATTGCAGGTGGGGGGAGGAGGTTCCCAAGTGCTGTCTGGCTGCAGGAGGGCTCTGCTCGCCACATACAATGTGCTGTGAAAGCTACAGTTGGGTTCCTGACGCACTCAACTTCCCATCGTGGTATTGGTTCTCCTGTGTTCAACATCGTGAGAGTATTCTCACTTTCTAGGATAGTGGGGTTAGTTGCTCATACTTTGATGCAGCTGCCAATGGGTAGTGTGTGGAAAAAAAAGTGGATACAAAGTTTTAACGCACAGGTAAGGCTTAACTGCGGCTGCAAAACTGAGTTGCCACTCAGCGCACTAAGTGGAGCTGGGGGCTTGGCGGGAGAGTGTGTGGCTTTGTAGCTACTATTTTATGTGCGGATATAACCTGATTTAAGCTTTCGGAAGTAACTGTGTTTCTCTTGTTTTAAGTGTTTGACTTGGTAACTCTTAAATACGGTCCCAGGACAGAACGCTTAAAATAATCAAGCCTAGATATTTTATGCTTTTAAAGAGCATCTAGGAGTCCTCAAATGGCTCTGTTAAAACCACTTTTCCTGACAGATGCAGTTGGCCTGCAAATTTACATTTCAGCAATCTAGCTGAAATACTGAAACATTAAATGTGAGATGAATGAGAACTTACGTTCTTGAGCATAGGTGTTACGCTCAGATGTGGTTAGGGAAAGCCTGTTTGTCTAAAGGGGTGAAAAATGTTTGCTAGAAAAATTACAATTAAAATGTAACCTAATTCTTTGTCACTGGAATTAAGTGCCAATTGGCAAGTTTCTTCTGCTGCATAAAGAATCTAATGTACTATTTCTCTGATAACCCTGTGTAAGTCAGATCAGTGCCGAGGAGCTGTTCTGCAGTGTACTGTGAGACTCTGTCACCCAGCTGTTCTGCTGATGGCACTTTCCTGAGTGGAGCTGGTGGTTCAGACCTTCTCAGCAGTTCAGAAAAGTAGTAGTTGAGCTTTTCCAGAACCAAGATCTCCAGGTACAACCCGTTCTGATTCTGAGGAGAAAGCCTACTCTTTAAGAAGAGCTGTTGCTTCTTAAGAGGCTCCTGCTCCCATGGCACTAGTAACACAATGTAGGGCAAAAGGATGGGTTAGCAGCTGGATGTTTTGGCTAGCTCTCCCTCATTTTATTGCCTTTCCCATCATGTGTGTCTGATGTATTCAACAGGAGTCTAATATCACACTCAGAAATAGTTTTCAGGTGAAGAGAGAACAGTAAGCTACAAGAAACACAGTTGCACTTCTAGCCTGAATTCAGTCATTGTGGCTTGTTAATGAGACTTCAGGAGCTTTTAACAAAATTCTTAAGTTATGTTCCTGAAGCAAGACACTGGACCAACCAGAGTTTGAAAAAGGTGGTAAGACAGCAGTTGCGTAGTAGTTCCTGAAAACACGTTTAGCGAGTGAAGTTGCTGGGAAAGAAGATTCCCTTACAGGAGCAAGTGATAACATTCTAAAAATAGCCATCTACAGACTTATGTAGGTTAGGAGTAGATTTTTTTTTTTTTAAAAGGAAACTTTTAAAGTTTTTTTACTTATATTACTCAGGTAATATAAGGTAGAAGAGAAATTTTGTGAACCTTACTTTAGTTTATCATTCTGATGTAGCTTCATGTGACCTCAGATAAAGTCCAACTAGTTCCCCTTTCATATAAACACTTTCTATAATAAATGTATTCCCATACAAGTATGTAAACACATTTTGTGCAACATTAAGTACACCTGCCAGGTATATTAAAGTCATGCCAGGTAACTTCAGGAGAACAAGTAATAACGTTGTTTCCAAGCTTGGGACAGTGTCACAGCTATCTAAGAAGGAGCTGGGGAAAACAAGCAGAATCTTCATCATGAAAACATCATGAATTTCATGAATTTTCATGAAAGCAGAATGCACTTCATCATTGCTCAGAAGTGCATGAAGTAGCAAAGTACTTGGCATCTTTTTAACTGTCAAGGGGACAAGGCAGTAGAGTCCTTCACCAAATGAACAGTCAGCACAGAAGGGATTCATCCTTCTGTCTTTGCTCATTATGAAGACAAAGCTACATCTCTCCCTGCATCAGTCCTGCAGACATATGGGCCTACTCACTAGAAAAACCTCCCCTAGAAATATGTCATGAGTATCTCAAGCTTTACACTAGCAAATCTGTAGATTAAGACTTCTCTAAAATCACTAGTACAGCAGCTGGTAATCATGTTCACAGACTGATTTATTGTTTTTTAATTTGAATAAGAAGGTGTACATATTTATCAAGGGACACAATTCGACTATTTTCCAGAAGCATCTGATAGACAAGAATTTTCAGGTTTTGTCAGTCTTGAGTTTCTTCTGTCATCAGAAAACAACCCTTGCAAGTTCAAACAGAACCTGTGGAATGGCAAACACATTGATACGAATTTTTATTTGATTTAATAATCCTTAGAACAGCTTATACTGTAAACAACGTAATCTGAAAAATAATTATAGCTGCAATTCTAAAGTTACTTGCAAAGAACTAAAGACTAATCCCCTTATACAGTACATTACATTAATAAAATAATCCTAATTCTCAAATTGTGAAGCATATAAATTGCACCTGTTCCAACATTTTCAGTGTGACAGTGGGGAAAAAACCCACCACTACCAACCTCTATGGTGATGAGTATGACTATCATCCACTCGAGGCGCAGAGTGTGCTTTTCATTCAGGTGATTTCGCATTAGATCTGTCAGGTCCATGCAGTGCTGAAGCTTTTCATTCATTACCTGCAAGAGATTCCAAATGTATGGCAAATCTGGATTCTGTAAGGGGAATAAGACCACTACACAAAGGAACACAATCCACAGAAGGGCTTCACTGAGCAGAACCAGAAAGGTGTTGACACCTTTCTGCGAAAGAACAGAACAGAAAATCCTGTAAGGCAACATGCACAAGCAACAGAAATTTCAATATAAATGAGCCTGTTATTTCAAGAAGTTCACAAAAATAATAGAAATTTAGATATGCATCTGCAGGTATTAAACTGCTTCTGGCTGATATCTACTCATGGAAACAGGCACAAGCAAAAGATGCAGCTTATTGGAATGCCTTGAAAGTGACTAAATATTTACGGTTGCTGTACCACCGGAAGAGGTAGTTTTAGTGCTTCTTACTCTGGTTCGGCAGTAAGCATCATGTCGTCCTTCAATGAACTGACCTGAATGATCATGTCAGTAAGAAGACTGCTTCACATCTGGTTTTTTTGACTTGTTTTCTTGCACGTGTTTCAGAAGAAGAATTAAATCTCCTCTTCTTACAACTACTTAAAGCCTAATTTAGTGGCTTGGGAAATACACAATCCATTAATGTGAGGCAGCGTTGTTAACCTGAACTGGATAGAAGATGTGAGTGGGTTACAAACGTGGAAAAGGGGATAGTATATAGGATCCTATTATTCTTTATTCAGTTTCTACAATTCAAACATTCATTCCTGGAGCAGTCTGTAACTGTGCTGAGCAAAGACAGCTGATCTGAGTGGAAAATTCTCCTAACAGTAAGACACCTACCTTAACTCTGCGATTAATGTTGAGGAACTGACAAGTCTTGTCATAGAGCTCTTCCAATTTTTCTCTATCCCAGTAGAAATCAGGAGTTATTAGCAGATCTGAACTCAGATTTATACGGTGTCTAAAAAGAATGGGTACTACTGTAGTTCAAACTTCCTTTTGGTGAATATAGGAGCAAATATTTACATAGCAGTTAAAAAAAAACAGAAAAAGTTTCCTGTAATTTTAAATAAAAAAGTATGAAAAGAATCTCCTTTCATCATAAAAATACAATAGTAGTCATTGTTTAAAATTGGTCACATCTGAAACTTTTATAAGAATACTGTACTGTGTAATACTTTTGAGCATAAATGACTTTTACCTGTGGCAGTGTTGCCTCCTCAACTCCTCACCTTCCTTGGCTTCTGCAGTTCGTCCTTGACTATGCTAGTAACTCACTGAAGCTGAAGTGGTACCCGAATGAAAGTTGCTGGGGAGCTCCTTAACAACTTGACTGTATCTCAGAACTCCCAAGTGTGACTAGTACTGCATGCTGGGTATGTAAGCACAGCACACCTTCCAGGACCAGGCTAAAGTTTCAACATTATAAAGGCTAAGACCTAAAATCTCCCACTTGCAACCTACTGCTCACATAAATCTTTGGACACTTAGAACATCACTGTTCATTACAGAACAGTCTTTCAAATAAGGATATAAAATCCAGTGTTTAAAACAGTAATCACTTTTTAAATTTACCTCTTCACTGATTTTTGAGTTTTGTGAAAAAGTTTATAATGCTCTGTGTTCTCAATGGCCAAACTTCACTTGAGAGGGGAAAAACCCCCAATAAATTTTTACAATGTAGCAGTGGTTTCTGACTAAGTTAAGGGAAGAACAGAACTCACAGAAAAGCTTTACTAACTCTAGTCTGTAGTTAACAGTTCTGCCTACCCCTGTCCTTCCTCCTGGTATCCTTTGCATACTCCAGTATCTACTGTAATTACTGGCGATGAGATGTGTTGCTGGACCTAGGGAGGGAAAAGGGTGCAGAATGTGGGCATTCACAATATGCTGCTTAATGTCCTAACAGACACCACAGTGTGAGTGGTGAGCCAGTGGGTCCTCTGACCACCATAAACAGCACACACAGTCTCCAGCCAACAGAAGGTTGAAGGAATCCTCACCCACCCCACCATGTTTAGTGTGTATTCTGGTCTTTGGATCATGCACAACTTAATTTTTAAGTTCTGTGTAATACAGTGTCTTGGGTGTAACCAGGAAAGTTACCTTAATGCGAAGAGTTCTCCAATTTTCTGCATTACATCTGCATGAGACAGTTTTACCTTCCTTCGTGACTTTAGTATCTGCAAAGTAACAAGTTTTTTATTGTTGGATCAAGTAGCATGTACCAGCAGTTAAGAAGTATGGAGTTTTACAGCCTGATGTATGTATATGAGTTAAAATCTGGATGCATATCGTAATAAAAAATTAATGCCTATCACAATAACATTGGAGTTTTATTTGCTTAGTGCCTTACTTATCTAGCTTTATAAGAATATCACCATGCAACTGTTCAAACAGGTTTTTCAATAAATCATTGAGTACATCATCGGTACCTATACAAAATCCTGGGGTATTTTCTATGAATCATTTCCTGAACGAGATATCATTCGGTTTTTCTTCCTACTATTGTTATTTTTAAGCCATGACGGTGCTCTTTCACCTTGCCACTACTTAGCCTTTTTACAGCCTCTTTCCTTACAACAAATAAAAAAAAAAAACCAATTATAGTTTCTCTTTTGAACTCTATTAATCTCATTTTATATGTGACATCATATGGGCTTTGTATTTTAATTAAGTCTCAGGAAAAACTCTTTAAGTCACTCAAACCTCTTCATTATATGCGAGTTAAAGCACATTACTTTCAGCGCAAGCTGCCAGACATTGTGTTTGGCCAGGTTTTTAAATGCTGCTTGTCCTGTTACGTGTACACATTCAACAGTAGCAGTGACAGTGGCGCAACATGGGAAACATTATTCCAGCAGATCCCCGCTCCCAACCCTTTAAAGACTGATGATTTCTTGTCCCACCACTGTGCAAGTGTTCTGAGCTTCTCAACATTGGCTTCATCAAATGCATTAAGCATTCAGTTGCTTTTCCCATATCCTCAGCTGTATCTGGACTGATCTTTTACAAAGCACATTAGAAAAGGAGAGGAGAGCTACAAACAAGACCTCACCTCGGGAATTGACTGGATAGATTCCACGAAGTTATCCAACAATGATTCCCAAATAGCCAGCTTTACTGCAACACAGAGGTGACAAAAGCAGAACACTGAGATGCAGATATGCTTTCAAGTAACTTTGAATCTGCTGACATGCTGCTTCAAGACATGTTGATACATACGGACATTATTTGCAGCAAGCTACCGTTAGTATTATACAATCAATGCCTGTACATGTACAAACAAATCCAGGCTGGGCACGGACACAGCACTGCACACAGCGCAGCTCTTCTCCAAATGATCAGTTCAGATCCTGGAGAGTTTTTCCTTCAGCTCAGAAGTTACATGTTTGTTAAGTGCTCTCCTGTATGTTCAAAGCTTTTGCAAAGTACGTTCCAAGGAGGCTGGCGATAATGAGCCATCACGCTCACTTCATGTGGTGCCACTCAAAGAGTCTCTGCTGCATTTCTAGTGTCCTCCAGAACCCTCACTCTCCATTTGTCCAGTGTTTGATGCAGCATGCTCAAACCAAGTTGGCTTGCGTAGATACACCACCTGTACTTGCTGAAGTTCAGTTCAAACTTAACTCCCATTTTGTTTTTTGGTGAATACACTGTTCACTGAAGATGTTAACATCTATAGAAGCTGTTCAGCGCAGGCCATGGCAACATAAATTCTACTATGCCTCAGCTTGAGCCTGGAAAGATGTTTCTACAGGAAGATGATACAACTCAGGCCTTTGTTCTTTAGTCCACAGATTCCCAGACAAGAATAAGGTAGCAACAGATCAAACGTTAACCCTATTCACTCAGAAAAATTAATCAGGAATGATTTAATTGTCAAAATGAACTCCATTGTGGTAGTAATCAATATTATCATCTAGTCAGGACACTGATAGTAAATCCAATGCCAAGCATTTTTCACAATCATCTTTTGAACAGAGAGGCCTAATTCAAGCCAGTGACTTAACTGACATTTAATTTAGCCCCTGACAAAAAGCCAATAGGCATTTCAACTATCACCGATTATTTGACAGAGGCTGTTTTCCGCTGTGTCATGAATTTGACTTCAACTATACTTGCATCCTTTATTTTTATTGAACATTATTGAACTGTTTTCCTTCATGTGCATGTTTCACACTAACATAAACTGGTACCAATTATATCCCGGAAATAAATCACTTGCTCAGTTATGTGGCACTACTCTTCCATGCATTTGCTTTATGAATAGGAAAGCTATAGAGAACATAAGTTTTTTTCTCAGTAGCTTTTCCTTTGACAGTCAAGAACCATTTAGTTATGCTGTACTCCTTGATCAAGTGGCGTATCAGTTCAAAAATATGCATTCTGTGTTTAAAGGTGCACTTCCCAAACACTGCAAGAATCTTGTAATTTACCCTAAAAGCAGTAGGGGTGGACAGAACTGATGTCCTTTAAAGGTCTTTTCAAAGACAGCCTTACTGCTGCTAGATTGTACTGCCACTTTCTACCTCATTTGCAGTCTGAAGCAGCAGAGAGGGCATTTCCTCAAGCAGCAGCACTGCTGCTGAGCCTGGCTTCTTCCCAGTGCCCCTTGCTATCTCCTGCCATGGCTAGTAAGCCTGGAAAACACTATCTGTGGCTCTGGTCCACACCTGTATACCAGTACACCTCCCCAGCTGGGAATCACTGCTCTACATTACTTCTTCAGCTGACATCTTGCTTTTTCTGTTAGAGGAGATGATGTCAGGATTAATTACCTAAGATTATTGACAGGTTTCAAGTACTGAACTTTATGCTCATTGCTGTCCTAGAATAGTTCTCAAGGGTGGGGAACAGAATGTTCAGCGGAATGAGTATCTTCTGCAAAGTATGTTTCTTAATGTGCTTTGTTCATCTTTAAGGTGATTTCCATTGAATAATTCCAATTTATAGAAAACAAGGTAAAAACTTTGAAAATGAATCCTCCCACTGAATCACAATCAATCTTTGCAGTTTGCCTAAATCAGACACTGAGCCTTCTCCAATCTGTCACTGTACAGGTCCCACTTACAATGACATTTCACAAGATCTGTAGCATAGGCTGATATTACAAACAATATTAACTTACCAGAAAGGCAAAGGGCATTTGAAAAGGCAAATTTCTGCAGAACAACTTCATCACTATCCAGCTCAGAATTTAATAAGATTTCTCCTTTATGAAGCTTTGACTGACCTCTGTTAAAATAGGATTGAAACGTCTTCATTGACTAAGCCACCACCAAAGGAACACTTAAAGAACAATTAACAACGCAAGAAAGGTTGTTTGTTTATATAAAGTATGCCATATCTTTATGGATGTCATCCCCATCCTTGCGTTTTACTCACATTCAACCTGACAGTAACCAAAATAAATCACTAAAAATTAGTTACTCAGTCTAGTATCATGACCAGGTTTTCTAGGTTTAAATGAAACTGCAGCACGCTATGATGGTAACTACAGCATGACTATATACACAGTTAATTTAGAGTAAGCAGGATGCTGGCCTCTCTCTTGCTCTCAAGCTCCTGTATTATCTTTCTGTTTCTGTTTGCCTTTTCTTCTGCTACTTTTATGAATGTCGCTCCCTCCCTGCTATGATGTTACTTTCCCCAAAACCTCTATTTTGCATAGTGGGCCAGGAGCAAAGAAAAAGAGACATGAGAGTCCTTCTATTTATCATGTCAATCTCACTATGAAACTTGCATTAACACAATGGAATATATCAGGAATCACAAATTACACAATTGGATAGTACATGCAGTTTTCAAATGGCCAGGAAGAAAAACCTGCCCTCGTAACAGGTTACCTTAAATAAGATCAACCTCATTAGCTCAGCTCCTAGCGTTATAGTGTCCTGTCTACGAGATGTTTCTTGGTGCTGTTGGAAAGTGACAGAATTTATATAATCACTTACATAGAGAAATATTTCCATACAGATTATTTGCTCCTCATGATGAAAAAACACTATTTTACAAGGCAAGACAACTTGCCAGGTTTATTGTTCCACAGTATTCAAGTTATGGTTTTCCTAGGAAGTGAAGTGATGTGCTGAGTTACATCCTTTATATGGACCTAGAGGCCACTGAGGAAAAGCTTACACAGCGAATCCTCTTTAAAATCAGGCTTGTCTCAATAATCCTTATTTGTTTTTTTGGTTTGTTTTTTTTTTTTTTTTAAGGTACATAGTTTCTGTTTGGGACTGCTGTAGAATGTTCAGGTGTATGGGCAGGGAGCTTTGTAATTTACAAAATCTACTATATAACCAAGTCACAAAGGCCACTGCATAAATGCAAGTTTAGCAGTACAGCAAAATTTGTCAATTTGGACATACTGTTTTCTCCTTTCCTTATTTTAATCATTCGGGGTGGGGGTGGTGGTGGTGGGGTGGGGCGGGAGGGGAAAGAGTAAGAACACGTATATTCTTACTAGATGCTTTCATGCTTTCACTTGAATTTGTCTTAGGTGTCTATTAGCTTTTATATAAAGAGTGCCTGAAGATACTTACTCTCCTATTCTATAGTTCATCTCTTCATTCTCCCAGTAGACTAGTGCAACTTCGTACGGCTGGATTTCATGCTGTTCTAGTACTTGCATGATATTCTTCATCTATGAAAAAAAGACCACTGCATGCACAGGAACAGTTACCACGCACTATACTATCACTCTACAAAGATCTCGTGTCTAATAGGTTGATGATAACCCTTCATGCTGAAGTTATTTAAATAACAATTAATAGGTTTGCTAAGGAATTAAGTGATAATTAACAGTTTACTTCTGAAGCTATCTGTAGCTGCGTGGAAGAATTTGTGGCTATGAACACGGAATCTGTAAAGACTAAGATGTCATTTAACAATGAGCTGTTCAAGATTTTGGCAGATATCCTAAAGATTCATTCCCACACTCGGATAAGTACATCAGGTGGCTGTCTCTGCCGAAATTACTAGTTTGCTGATAAAATCAATAGTTTGGTTTCAGCTACCAGAGGTTGGGTTGTTTTACAGAAATCCTTTACTGCTACAGAAATCTGTAAAAATGCTTTCAACTGCCCACAATCAACCCTGTAAACAGTTAAATGTGCAATTTTACTTGGAGAAGTAATCTCATTGTCATTTTATTCTCAAGCACACTAAAACCTGATGCAGGAAGAAAGAACTCTTTTCCTTCACAAAACTTTCTCCTCTGACATCTGTCTTAGGATCCCTCATCCTTGTTTTTTTCTATGTGCTACAAGGCTCCTCTCATAAAAATCATTCTGCAATTAGCTCAAATTCTGAACCAAAAAATAAAAGCAGTCACCTACAGGTTTGTAAAGGCATTTAGTTACATAACAGTCAAAAAAACCCCTCACTACCACAATACACTTCTGATACATAAATTCTTTAAAGAGGTAAATCTTCTACTAAGTCATACCTGAAACACTATCTTCAAAACAACAGATAATAGTTTACCTTTTAGTGCAAAACTGTATGCTAGTAAATTGTTCATGAAGTGTATTCTCCAGTTAAATACTCTAAAAAAAATCTGTTGGATCACCTGCAAGAAGGATTTTCTTCGCAGTGCTAGCTTTCTTACTTGCTTTCAAGAAATTTGGCTATACTGGCTATGTAAGACACGTTAACATTTTTCACTAACCCCCCTCCCCAACCCTACAGCTGCAACTGCTTGTTTCATAATCCTGAATTTAATATTAGTGTGACTAGTACCTGCCATATATTTCAAGTCTTGTGATAAAAAAGGGTATGAAAAATTGTTTTGATTTTTTAAGCAAGGAAGGGTCTGCTGTTAGACCAGTCAGTTTGGCCAACCAGCTATGCTGTGTCCAGGGACAGTTCAGCAATGCAAACCCCGCTAAAATAATGCCAGAGTTAATAGCCAAACCATAATGCAGCATGCCAAACTTCAAGAGTGTGTTCAATTGAACTGAGGTGCTCTAGCTGGCTTTGTGAAATCATTACTAATACAGTAGTAATTACGCTGTTAATAGACTAACATTCCCTTCCAGAACTACAACCAGCTCAGGCTTCCCAGGGCCAGTACAGAGCAAGATTTAACAAAGCTTTACAGACCGCAATCAATTCTGTGAAATTCATGTGTCTTGTAATATGCGTACTTCCAAAGTTCTCCCATTGCTCTGGATAACGAGAAATTGTATTTCAGTGGCAGCTTTCTTTTATCTAGTTAAAAGTAATACAAAGGCTTCCACTAACTTGAGTTTCTTCTAGGCCCAGCCTAATTTTACAGAAGGGACTACCTGTCACACAGCACACTTAATGAGAAGAGATGTTCTGGATTCACTAAATACAAACTCTTGCTATTACAGGCAATCACATCACACAATTTCCTTTTAAGAAAAAGATGAAACTCCACCTCAAAGCTAGTTTTGCTTTTTGCCTGTGTTATTTTTGGTGGGGAAGCTGTTGCTGTACAACCTCCCTATTCAGATATTTTAAAGCACTATTTTACATTTTGAATTTCTATTAATGATCAGTCTGTATCTGCTAGTTTAAAGTGTTTTTTCTTCTCCTAACAGTCATTCTGGAGTACTTTTAAAAAGCAAGTTTGTCCACTCACAGCAATTCTCTAAGTTTTGTTTTACTGAACTACTTTCAGTTTCTGTTCTGCAGTTTGATTTTCTTTTTTGCTTCAGTTCATTAAAACATGTGCATAACACCTCTATTTGAGCAAGTCATTTGGAAGTTAAAACTTTGACTATGATTTCAACGAGCAGAAAACGGCAGTTTTCCTCCGCTTTTATAGATAAAGCTAGCAACGGACCAACTAAAGGTACTAGCACTGACAGGAAAAACGTGGTATCAAATTTTCAAAGGTACTTAAGCGTGTACAACAAACCAAGATTTTTTCAGAGTACTCCAGTGGTAGAGGTGCCCAGCTCACAAAAATCAACAGGAGTTAGTCAGCTAGTCTTCAGTAATACCTATGGATCAGTACTGTAGTTACGGCCATAGCATCCCAAGTGTGCTACAGGCAAGATTTGAAGGGAGAACTAGTATCTTTTTGTAGGCCAGCTGTCATACTGACCCGCCCCAAAACAGACAGGAAATGAGGAACATTTCAGGTCTGAAACAGAAAAAGCAAACTTGAATCCAGAAATTGTTCACATCTGGAAACAAATGTTCTGTGTTTTCATTTACTTTAATGAAAATCCTCCTGTGAACTCCTGTGAATCTTAGTATCATCTATTCAATAGACCATTTAATTTCACATATTCTGCCTACTGATAAGATTAAGACTTTTCCTCTTTGTATCTGGACTCCATTTTTATTTAACCACAGTACTAAAAATATATCACAAAACCTGTTAAATAACTATAAATATATTCATAAAAAAAGATATGCCTGTGGCATACCCCTCTTGGTCAGCAAAGAGCACCCAACTATCATAACAGGTTTGTCATTTCAATTATCAACACATTTTAGCAATTAAATCAATCAATATACATCTTTCTTCAGGAAAATTGCTAGCTGCTAGAAACACAAAGCATTAAAAAGTTGCTTACAAATCTTGCCTCTTGCAAAGTTCTGCAAACATAGGTTTTGAATAGTTTTGACTTGAATGGACTAGAACAGAATGATACTTTTTTCCTAACACATTTTCTGTTATATTAGTGCCTTTCAAACAACCGTTCACAGGTTGATTTTTCTGATCTACTTCCTCCAGATGTAGAGCTGCAAGAATTTTCTTATTGTCAATCTCACTAGATTAAGCTTTCAAATTCTTGGCCTTAAGTAGAAAATGTTACCCACTTTGTGTTACACATAATCTTTGCTCATTTTCTGCAGAAATTCAAGTTTCAAAGCTGATACATCAGCGACCCACACACTCAAGGGCAGCAGCAGGCAAGCACCTGCACTCCTTAGGAGAGGAATCGGTCCTTTTCTTTCACAGAATGATCCAGGCTCCCAAACAAAGCCCAAGCATGCCGAGCTTTGTGGGACTGATAAAACACCTGCTTACGAAGTTTTTGACAAACAGTTTTGCTTTACTTACACTCTTCTCTTCCACATTCCAAAACACAACAGCCCCTTCCCTGTGAATTCAAGGAAAAAACTGATGTGTAATCATACTGTTTTAAATGTATTTCAATGAAATTGTCAGATTGTACTGGGCAATTTTTGTCATTCTGAATCATGAAACTTAATACTATCTTTGCAAAAACAACATAATAGTTGTTTTTAAACAATACCTTAATTAAAAGAAAAACAAACCACAAGGTAAGTTATTTTTTAACTGTTGAAATAATTCTGATTTCCCCCCCACCAATCATTCTGATTGGGCAGTTATTCCTCCTTGAATTTCATGAGGTAATATAACGCAAATATCTAACAAGCTGCACTACTTCTTTCACACCATTGCTATTAACAAAATAACACTTTGGGCATGATTTATAGCTTACCTGAAAAAAAAAATTATGCCAGAATCATCACCTTTTGCAGAGTGCTCAGTACCAACCACCAAAACATTTGCAGCATCTAGTTTGAAATACATGAAAAAAATTGAATTAGTCAAACTTTTAAACATGATAGCTATTAAGCATATAATTCCAGTTTAACAGTTACATGCTAACATGTCAGTCAGTCCCAGATTTTATTTTTCTGATGAAAATGTTTTCAAGGGAACAACTACAATATGAAACTACACTGCTTCTCTGAAGTGTCACGCTCTAGACAGACTCAGCTACAATGCTGAACTTCACTGCAATCTTTCATTAATGAAATGTGAGTTTTGAAGAAAAAAAAAATACTTATGGGAAAACTGATGCAGGGCATAGTAAATAACCAGGAACAGAACACAGCAGTGGATGTGCAACCTGAGTGGACTGTGGAAGTTGCCCACAGGTGCAGTGATATTACCATTCAAATCTGCTTGCCCAGATCTCTCTCTTTTCTATATAGTAAGGGACTAATCTACACTCAAATTCTGCTGACTTTGCTTTCACAGAAACACGGAAGAGCACACCCTCAAGACAGGAGAGGGTACACCTGCATTTTCCTCCAGAACAGAAGCATGCTTTTGAAACAAATCTTCCAGCCACCATCATTTACCACACTTCTGATGTGTTAAACTGGAATTTTTTTTTCCACTAAATTAAAATGAAAGAGGAGCTCAAAAAATGCACCTGTGGTACTCCAGCCACAAGGTTTTGTGTTTTTTTTCCGAATTGTTACATTTGTTACATGCATTTATTACAAAGGACCGGACTTGTGCCAAGGTAGGGACAATGTCCCAAAACTTACAAAATGTGCATGATGGATTCTCAAAACAGGGTTTTGTTTTTTTTCCTACAGGTCTGCTCCACTGTTCTACTTGCTAATATAGACAAAGTTTTATAAGTCCTGATGTGGCTTTGACAAAAAAACATTACTTTCCAGCATTACTCATGCTGTTTCAGAACTAGTGGAAGATAGACCAGCAAAACTCCCTATCTTCTATTATAAAGTGAGACTCCGCAAACAGGAATTTGCAGGGCCTAACACCTAAGCCTTGAAAAGTTCAACCTCTTTGCAGAACGATCACAGGTCAAGTGACAAGGCATCAAATTCAGCCCATGTACAAATTCCACCCTCTGCTTTACTGCTCAAGCCATACAGGCCAGGTAGACTGAGGCCGCAGCGAAAGATGCCTAAATATTGCACGCTCTTTTGCCAATACCTGAACTGAGACCACACACTTGGTCTGCATGAACTCTTTTAAAGACTTCTCTTCCACTCGCTGTTCCAGTTCAGAAACGCATCATTTGATGAATCAATAGAGCAAGTTTTGGGTGTGGAGTTTGAGTTCACCATGGATTTGCCTGCGTTTTCTCATTTGCCTTTTCAAATATCACCCTTATCTATTTATCCACTCAAGATGAAACACAATTGAAGAGAATTTGGTCCATTTTGGTCCATTCTAAGCGGAGGTACAGGATCTGCCTCCAAAATGTCTTTAAAGAGGTTGAAAACAAGAATAATGCTTAAGAAGAACACTACAAAGCAACAAATCCACACAATAATTGCTAATTTGGATTTCTGTGTGATAATATTTTTTTATTTTCCAAGATTCAGTGTTTGAGCTGCTAACCAACCAGTCCTACACACACAAGCCAACTACCACAACACATCAGATCTGCTGGCATAATCCAACATCCTTTCACCATTACTTCCTCCAAACTTTTGATAAATAGAGTACCTATTGTGAGAAGTCAAAAACCACACCATGAAGAAATGAAAAAACTGTCAAACCCACACTCCCAGGGTAAAATACCAGCAACAGCAACATTTGCCTTACAGTAATTCACAGTCATACTAGGGATTGTACGAAGTTTCTAACCCAAAGCTGTGAAACCACTGTTGGTTTTAATACAAAGGAACATGAAGCCTATATGCTAAAGCCCCTTGTCTTTTTGCCATGTTCAACTTTCTGAGCAAGATGATCGTTGGTAAATCTTGTCTTTGAAAGAGACCCACTAGAGCATTCTTGCACTTGGATTATTAAGAGTTTGAGAGACAGCCAGATATTTGATAACCTCTACTGAAGTGCCCATAAACACTACCTGTCATTCTCTTGGTTTCATATAATCTGTTTATTTAAAAAAAAAAAAAAAAAAAAAGATTCTACTGCCAACATATGAAAATCACAGCTGTTCTAGGGCATAAGGTTCCTTAAGCTATAAAAAGCTCCATTTGTTTTTCTCTTGTAGTATATATACTTCAACTAGTTCCAAGCCATACTTTCCTAAGTCTTCAGGGATACTCTGAGCAGAAATCAGAACCAATTATTTTGCTGAAGCCTAGCTAAGTGAAGCATTCAACAATTGCTAGGATATATTTGACTCAGTAAAAAAACCCAACAAAACAACCAAAACCCAAACAAACTATCAACTGCATTCTCTTTACTAGAACTAAGCATTTATGTGTATATCTTTTCCATTTCACTTAGTCAGCAAGATTCTCTCTCGCATGCCTTCCCCTCCAACCCTCAGTGATTTACATTAATAGAACTGTGGGTATGGAAAGAAGATGCAACTTCAAATTACAAAATTTTTTTGACAGCTGAAGCACTACGGTGTCACATTACTGGAAGATTAATTAAAATAAAGAAAACTTTCAAAATCTTTTCAGTTAGCAAATTTCCATAGAAATTCTTTGTACCAGAAAAATTTCCAAATTTATTTTCCTGCATGCATCTAATTTTTCAATAACTCTAGTGTAATACTAATTTTGAGAAAAATTATCATAAGATTAACAGCAAGTGCTGGTTATACTGCTATTCTGTAAGGTTTAGTTATTTTTTTTTAGGCAAATGGAATTTTTAAGCAAAGCAATATTTTTATAGGCAGTATGATATATTCCTCGGTATTAGCAGAATAAGAATACACAGTTATAAAAATTATATCCTCATCCATATTTAATTTCCCAAGGTATAACATTACTTTTAATATGTTTCAAAAATCTACCTCTAGGCAAACTTGTTATTTCAACATATCCATGTGAAGTCAGGTCATGACACAGATTACCAAGATGATATTCATCTGCTGTTGCAAAGGCTGTGCACTGCATCAGATTCTGCACCAAAGGAATAAAGATTTGAGTTAGGGCAAGGCTGAAGCAAGATGTCTGTAAACAACTGTTTGCCTCAAATTTATCATGTGAGTGACATTTTTAATTTATTAACTCTTTTCCACAGTATCATTGCCATGCTGTCCACCTAGTGCACAAATACTAATGAGATTACTTGCTCCCTGTTAAGTGGCAAAGCAAATCACAGACTGAGATCAAACCAGGTGACATGAACAAGTCACACCAAAAACTTCGTTACAGAGCCACAAAGTGAACCTTTCTTCCCCGAGTGCCAACCAAATGCTTTAACAGTAGAGCTACACTTGCTACCCCTGTCCCATCCTACAGCTTATGCCATACTTGGCTGACCACTGAAATAAAAAACAAGATACCCCCAAAATCAGCTTTAATTTTACAGACAAATGGGTGTTCAACTATCCTAGCTTGTTTATCAAGCAGAAGCTCCAACTGCAATCATGATGTTCTTCCATGCACAAAGCTCACTGCCCAGCTAACTCCCAGGGTATGAGCTGCTGCAACACTGCAGCACAAAGTCATGAATCTCCTGGGCCAGTTGTAGGTGCTGCAGATCTACAATGTCCCCGCCTTGAGCTGAATCTTGCACTAACAACATAGTCTCAACTGGCACCACAGTCCAACAACAGCCAGTTTCCCTCAATATTCCACAGCCTTAAATAACTAAAATGCCATATTCAAACAAGTAACTGGAAAAATGATGCTAACTTGCAACAAGACTGACTCATGCATGGCAAAGAAATCAGAAGTCATCCGTGCAAAGATTTTCTTGATTAATCAAACAAATCACAATAAACCGATTTACAAATTCCACTAATTTTAAGTGGATTTCTTTGTTCTGATACTGTGTATGTCCCATGATGATGTTTTTCAGTACAATGTAGTGGAAGATATCCAGAAAGCAATGTGTCTCATTGTGGATCAGTCACTTCCCAGCTTTTTGTAACTAATACAAATGGGGATGTAACTAACAACAAATGAACAAAAGAACAGTACTCATCTGCAAGCATTTATACCCACAATACACTTCAACTTAAAATCCAAATTGTATTCTCACAGCACTCCTGCAGCATCAAACAGCAAGGCTTAAAAAGGTGTTGTACTCCTTGGGAGGCCTGTTACCAGTCATCACATTCACAACCACACATTTAAACTTCTTTGTTAATGTTAATATTCTGTTACCACTTCCAAAGCTTTGCTTACACATCATCTTAATCCAGTAATCGCTAACAGAAAATATGTTTTAAAATTACAATATTCATTGTAATTTTATAGGCCTATTTCCATGACTGTACTGTGAGGCTGAGTTAACAGGGGAACAGAACTGTTTTCAGTTCCCTCGCTGCAATACCTTTGAAAAGTTGCAATATCACAATTTTGTCTGTATAAATCCATTTTCAATCTCTAAACTGCAATGCGAATTATATATTTCAGATTCTCCCAGACAGCTCTGGTTACTAGAAGTATACATGTCCTGCCATGAAACCCTTCTGTCAAGAATTAAGGGCGCAAACTCTTATCTAGCTAGTGTATAATCTGAAAATATCTATCTTGCTCTATGCTTCCCATAGTTTATTACTTGTGCTATTGGCTATTGTTCACTCCAAAGCAGGTACACTAAAGGACAGACCTTATGGCTGCAATTTTAGTTTCAATGTAAAGATGACACTGAGTTAGAACCAGAAGTTTTCTGCTAGACTACATGCCCGAAATAGCATTTTGGATATGCACTAGTTTGTTTGGTTTGGGGTGGGGTTTTTTTTTGTTTGGTTTTTCACACTGTACTGTTTTACTTGTACTTTTAATAAAATCTCCAATGTTACCCATCAGATGAATTGGGTGTAATTTGAGGTTAAGATATCTAAAATACATGTGCCCACAGGCATGCTAGATACCTAAGCTTCCATGATAGCTGGAGAAGATAGAGCCAGGAAGTCTATACTGTAACGAGTGATTCAGCTAATCCTAAAATAGACCTGCTTACTGGCTGATTAACCTTAATGCCATGCTTTCACCTGCACATTTCAAAAAACCAGAATACAAAATCTGTACTGGCGCTAGAAAGAAACTCACCACCCTCCTCCTCTCTGCCTACAGCTGGGGCTTCATTGAGATTCTATTCAGAGCACCGCAACAGCTATCCTTAGGAGTAGCTATCCCAAGTACCTTAAGAACTCCTTTTCTGTACCATCACACCCCCAACAACTGTACAGGCTCATGGAACCATCATTCTCCTTACCTCATCCCTTCCACTTTAAGCATACACAATTTTATAGAAAGAAAACCTGTAGGATGAGCGTAAATCCTGATATCACCACAGGAATTAGTCTTTATCTTAAGTGTAGTAAATACTATATCTTTACTTGAATTTCAAGCTCTTTCTATACTATATGTCTGTAGCATTAAAAATTAGCTCTGAGGCTTTTCAGGCCATCAGACCTTACGATTTTAAGTAAGCTGAGTAGTGGTACTCACTGTCAGACTGACTAAACCAGTTAACTGCTTTCAAGTAACTCCTCCACCTATCCTGAAAAACTGGTCTTACCACCATTTATCACTGCTGGGGCTCAGCACTCTGCCTGTAAACAACACATGAAGACCAGGAGTGAGGAAGACCTCATTCACAGACTGCTCTGCAAAAGAAAGGTGTCAGCTGTCAGGCCCTCCCAGACAGAAAACACCAGAGATCCTCGGGGTTCATCTAACCGAGAACCTTTGGAGCAGGTCTAGGAGCTAACGTTCCAAGGGGCAGAGCGGTAAGGAGAAGAGGCAGCAGCCTGCCCCTGGGTACCTGCCCTGGCAATAAGCCCTACGTTACTGCAGGGTTCTTGGCTGCCTCCACACGTGCGCAGAAAGGCAAGAGCAGCTTTTTTGTGACACCAGGATTTAGAGAAAACTGACTGTGTGGTGAAAAAACCCCTCAAGAACCCTCCATTTGTGCTACTTCTATTAGTCATCTTGCAGAAATCAGCCACATCTGTAAGTTCTTTCTCTATACATATCTATAATGAAGTACACAAACAGGTAAAAAAATATGTTTATTCCAAAATACTGTCAGCCTGCGGTCAAAGTGACAGTCTGTCTGTACCCCTGCAGATAGGGCTGTATCTCTGACCAAACCATAAGGGGTTTATTCAAAAATATCTTTCTGTTATGTCTGAATTTATGTGATTTCTGGCACAGCATTTTGCCCTGTGGAAGCTTCCCCAGAAAGCATATTATTATTTCAGTGTATCAGCAAGTATTTTCTCCATTTCTTCACAATGGAAGAAAGTAAAAATAGAAGTGCATATTACTTGCATACATATATATGAAAATGTCAAACAAAGAAAGTACTTGTATTCTATGCTGCCACTTAAAAGCCTCGAGAATCTGAGAAAATTGTCACTTCAATTCACCCAACAACAAAAAGAGGAAATTTCTGAATGTAAATGTCATAGTATGAATAACAAACTTGAAACATTACATCATGTTTCAGGACTAATATTATTCACTTTCTTTTTTCAAAGCAATGGGAAAATACAAGTGGGAACTAAACTGTCTATAATGAAGTCTTTATGTTACATTAAAGCATATCCCTGGTCATCATACGAAATATTAAACAGAAGCATAGATAATGAGAAGGCAAGCATTAAAACTTCAGTTTCTGCGCTCACGTTCAGTACATCATGTAATATGACATATTGTGCAATGTGGAAACTATTTCTGAAAGCACAATACTTGTTGCAGTCTCATCTATAATACTATTTTATTAACAATACCCTGGAACTCAGCTGTTTTTGCAGCTTGAGGCCAACAGCAACACTTCTTACACCAGGATTTTCCTTGGAGATTTTCCTTGGAGATCTTGTATTCAAATGATCTTGGGTATTGAGGCTTGCAAAGAACTATCTTAGGGAGAAACAGCCACAAATGCACTGTTCCACTTACTTGTACCCAAAACAGTTTGTTGCTGCAGATACTCTGTATACCTAGGAGTCTGGAGATCAAGGTGCTATTTCTACACATGGACTAATTTTCCTCAAGGAACACTGGCTACATCTGCACCTCTGTTTCCCATCTGAAACTTAATCTGAATGTGAACTTAAACTATTTACTTTCATCATCATTTCTGTTCGAGTGAAGCCTTAAAACTGGGTAAATTGGACAAGCAAGGATACCTAGGGCAACTTAAATTATTCTGAAAGCTAGACTTTGTTTCTCAATATTAAAAGTGAGAAGCACTGTGACAGCACTGGTTAAAAATTATTTTTCATGGACTTCATCTTCTCTCTTTAATAACTACTTATCTTCCCTCCAGTTTTGTTTACACATTGACATTAAATCTCTATTTTATCTTGAAAATACCAGACACACTAGTTTCTACCAAGCTTGTTTCTGTCTGCAGCATTCCAACACTAGGGTAAATAATTAAATCCTCCATCACTAAATAAACATGTTCATTTTACTAAAACGTTACTCTAAACCCAAATTTGAATCTAAATTAAATTGATGAAGTTCCCTTAACGTTATACAGACTATAAATTTTATACTTTACCTCCATGTCTGATGGTAGTGGCTGGTTAGCTCTGGATGGCTGCTTGGTCCTTGGTGCCTTTGGTGGCCTCTTAACTGGCTGGTTACTGTGTTTTGGAATAATTTTTTCCAGCTGATACAACCGAGTAAAATCTTGATGATATGTTGCTAAATTTTTTAATATGCTCTGCATTGAGCTTGTAGTTTTCCGTTATGGCCACACCAAAATGTTTCCAGGATGGAAAAAAACCCTCCCCACTCTGATAATAAACATTTTTTCCCAAAGCTGATCCATTTCCTTGGAGCAACTGCCAATTCTTGATTTGTACACATCGACTTGTCAAATAAGGGGAAGTGCTTCTCACAGCATACACATTCCAAGATTTTGCTGTTCTGTGAGCTGTTCCGTCAACTTCATTATTCTGCTTCAATAGCAGATGTCCAGTTTTCTTAAAGGTTTGGCATTGGCATACTGTTGTTAAAGTGTGGAAAGATCTAGCTGGAAAGTGCAGAAGTTTCAGTCTCATAGCTTCCCTCAGACCTGTATTTAAAACAAACAAAATCACCCATCAACCTTTTGGAAAAAATGAAAAACAGCATTATTTTTCCCTTATCTAAAAGGTCAGCCATACTCCTTCTGCACGTGTTAGTACTCCTAAGCACATACATATTGGTGGGATTAAAGAGCTTTTTTTCAATGCTGTGGAAATAGTCTAATTAAAATCAATACACAGTATTGAGCTGCGTGCTTGCAACACATGGTGAAAAAATAGAATTGGCTGCTACATCAATATATAAACAGGCATCTTTCTGTTGCTCAGTCTGCGTAGCTGTCTGCACTCCCAGTAACTCTGCCGACAAAATTACTCATGAGCAAGCACACACCTTAAAGAGGACATCACATTCTGTGAATCATTAGTTTATACGTAACAAAACCAACAATTAGATTACTGTGTGGTTATATGGGAATGTCACCTATGGAACACACACACTGATCAACATCAGCTCATAGTGCCTTATCATAAACGGCCAAGCATGGATCCAGCTCCATTCATCTGTCTCGACTAGAGTGAGAGCCGAGTCAATCAGGTTACGGTCTCGATCCTGCTAGTATACACTGGTGCAACAGGGACCTGGCTTGCAGATCTACCCATGCTGACAGAAACGCGACAGTGTCCTTACTCTGTTATTCCAGACTAAGAGTAGGTTTATTATATTTACACTACATTGCATGAGCTGATCAAATAAACTTAGTATCCACAGGCCACAGACTGAACACCTCAGTGGCTGTTTCACTTGCTGAAAAATCACAGTGTCAAATCCCTGCCCCCACCAGCTTTTATTAGCCAAGAACATTTCCCTTGTGACATAAAATCCATCTTCAGCAAGTTATTAATAAAAAAAGTAATTAAGTTGTGTAGTTTGAAAAAACTGCCGGTTTCAGATCATTTTTCAAAACTGTGTAAAGAAAGATCTTCAATACTACCCATACACTACCTAACGTAATAGTTCAAACAAGGATTTCCTTAAGAACAAATCATTGTGTGCTGACTGGAACAAGCCCTCCATCCTGACAAGGGTACCTAGATGCTAGCACAATATACACTTAACTTGAAAAAACCCCAAATCTCACCCTGACATAACTTAACGGAAGGGTAGTACACTAACTCTGGTGAACGATATACAATTCTAAAAAAAAATAATATAAATAAATAAATATATAAACCACCTTTAGGCTATCACAGAGTAATTAACATCTGTCATAATTTTATATACTCTTCACTTGTAGCTTTTTGCCAATTTAGTAAGCCTCTTATTTGCATACTTATTAAAATAAGCTGTTGCTTTTATTTTAAACTTGTCCTGTATTTAAAAAGCAACCCAAAAGACTCTGCCTGGGACAAGGTGCTGTTTTTAAAGGGCCTGTTACACCTGGATAATAGAGAGAGCTGGCAAACTCAGCAAATACAACCCAAGGTGGTGGAAATCCAGGACGAGGCAGTAAGTCTCTGGTGGTGCGGGGTAACTAGCAGAAAGAGACTGACAAATGCCAGGTAGATCCATACTTTCCCAGCCAACAAAACCTTGTGTCAAATCACAGCGATCCCAGGGGCGATTTTTCGACAGCACAGGCTAGTAACAAGGAAGCAGTGATCATACATAACGAATCCCATCGAGGAGCCCCAACGCCACATTTGCAGCAGCAGAGGCACCCAGCCAGCTAGTGCGGAACCGAGCAAGCCAGGAAACAAGCAGGACAAAGCGCTACCACAGGGCAGCGGGCGCCATCTCCGAGCAGCAGCCACAAATCTGCACTTGACTTTCCAACGTCCCTTTAATACAAGACACACTTTATTCACGCCCGTTGCCTTTCAAGGCCGGGAGCCCAAGCTTACTGCGGCAGAGCCAGCAAGATGGACAAATAAGCCGGGCCCGCTCCACGGCGGACAGACCGGCCCGGCCCAGCCCAGCCCAGCCCCGCCAGGTGCTGCGGACCCCGCAGCGGCGAGACACCCGGGCCTCATCTGCCGCCGCCAGCCGGGCGCTGCTCTCCTGCGCCTCGCCGCCGGCACGCTCGGCTCCGTCCCTGCCCCCACCCGGCGGCGGCGGACCCCTCACCGCCCCCGGCGGTATGCGCGGAGGAAAGGGAGCGGCCTCGCTCCCATTGGCTGCCAGCCGGGGAGGCGGGAAGGAGGCGGCCGGGCAGCCAATCGGGAGGAGAAGGCGTCTCGCCTCCGCAGGAAGAGCGAGGCCGGCCCCGCCCCTGCCCCAGGCGGCGGCCGAAGTGCTCAGGCCCCGCCGCGCCGTGCGGCTCCCGGGCGCCCCTAGCGGGCGCGGAGAGGCACCACCCGCTAGGCCGAGCGTCACCCCGCGGGGGGCCCGGCCCCCCCTGTTCCGTAACGCTCGGCTTCCGCCGCTGCTGCGCCACCGCCGAGCCCTCCGCAGCGGAGCGGCCGCGCGGCTGCGGCGCCACAGTACCCGAGTACGGGGCGAGGTAGGCAGGAGAGCGGCCCGGCAGCCGGCCTCAGCCCTGGCCCCGGAAGGGGCATTGCGGGGGCGAGGGAGGGGACGGGGCAGAAAACCACCGGCCGCCCTCCCGCGGGTAGGGTCTCCTCAGCCCCGAAACCGCCTCCCCTCGCTCGCCCTACGGCCGTGCCCGTGGGGCCCTCCCACCCGCGGCAGGATCGGAGTCCGCGGGTGGGGCGGGCGAGACCGCCCCTAGTCGCCACGGCCCCCTGCGGGCGCTGCGGCGGGCCCAGCCCGCAGGCGTCCACGCCGTCGCCCTCCGCCGCTCCGGGGGGCGCCGGCAGGGGCCACGCCACCCCCTGGCCCAGCACGAGCTCCCACCGGCGGCGGGAACCCGCCAAGGGCAGCCGCGCCGCCGTCCCGCCCCTCCCCACGGCGCCCGCCCGCCGCCGCCGCGGGAGGGGCGAGGCGGTTCCCGCCGCGCGCCAGCACTGACCTGGGGGAGGGGGCGAGCCGCTCTCCGCCGCGCGAGCCGCGGCCCCGCCCACCGCCCGCCGAGCTCCGCCAGGGCGCGCGGGCCGCCAGGCCCCGCCCGCCGGCCCGTCGCCGTGCCGCGCGGCGGGCGCGGCCGCCTCGCCAATAACGTCCGGCTGCCGCACCCCACTTCCGGGGGGCGGCCCGTCGGCTCGCGGGGGCGGAGCAAGATGGCGGTGGTGCCGGCGCTACCGGTTTCCCTCTCGGGCAGGTTTAAAGGGTCCGTCACGGCCTGGCGCGCTCGCCCCTGGCAGCGGGGTGGGGGACAGGCGGGAGCTGCGGGGCTGGCCGGTGCCCGCTGCCCGGCGGCGGGCTGCTCTTGAGCGCTGGGCCCCCTCGGTCGGGGCCCTGGCCTAGCGGTGGGTGCCGGGGGCGGGCGCTCGGCCCGTGCGGGCGGGCGGGGGCGGTGGCAGCAGCGCTGCGTCGTGGGCGGGCCCGCTGGGTTGGGGCTGTGCGGCCGGTAGGGGGCGCTGTGGGCGCGGCGGTGCCGGCGCCTCCTGGGGCCGGTGCTGCTTCGCCGCGCCCTCTCGGGGCGCTGCCGTTGTCCCTGGCCGGAGCGGGCCGTGCGGGGGGACGGGGACAGGGACAGAGATAGGGCCAGATTGCGTTTTTGTTGTCAGGCTGTTCTGGGTTCCCCGCGCAGCAGCGGTACCGGTCCGGTTCCGAGGCGGGGACTCGCGGGGTAGTGGTTTCCGGGTAAAGTCATCCCTCACGCCGGTCCGAGCTCGCTGTAAGGGTGGTCGCGTTTTGCCCCTTGTCCTTCTATAAACAGTGTTCGTGGAAAACGCAAATCAAGTATATAGCAGAGAGCAAGTAGCGTGGATTTTCTTGTCGGTACAAAACATGCTACAACTTTAAACAAACCTCTTTTAATTCTAAATTTCCTTGACTTTACACCTGGGTAACTGTGCAATCAGTGAATTTGTTTTGCCTAGAATTAACTGCAGTTTTCACTCTTTTGGCAGGGCCAGTCATTTAGCCCTTTCCTCTTTGAAAAGACTGGCGACCAATTTGAGATTTTGTTTGGTTTTTTTATTAGTGTCCACTGGTTTAGCACATAAACATACTTTCAAGACTGTGGTGGTTTAACCCCAGCAAGCAACTAAGCATGGGACAGCTGCTTGCTCAGTGTCCCCACCCCCAGTCCCACTGGGGGTGGGGGAGAGAATTGAAAGGGTCAAAGTGAAGAAAATGCATGGGTTGAGATAAGAACAGTGTAATAATTGAAATAAAATACTACTAATAATAAATTGTCATGAAAAAGAAAATAACAAGGAGAGAGAGAAATAAAACCCAAGAAAAACAAGCGATGAAAGCGCTTTACCACTAACTGACTGATGCCCAGCCAGTTCCTGGGCAGTGGTCCCCCCAGCCAACCTTTGCCCCAGCTTTATGTGCTGAGTATGATGCCATATAGTATGGAATATTCCTTTGGTCAGTTGGAGTCAGCTGTCCTGGCTGTGTCCCCTCCCAGCTTCATGTGCACCCCCAGCCTATTTGCTGGCGAGGTGCTGTGCGAAGCAGAAAAGGCCTTGGTTCTGTGTGAGCCCTGCTCAGCAATAACAAAAACATCCCTGTGTTATCAACAGTGTTTTCAGCACAAATCCAAAACATAGCCCCATACTAGCTACTATGAAGAAAACTAACTCTATCCAAGCCAAAGCCAGCACAAAGGCCTTACATTTATTTTAAAAAATGGAAGATATTTCATCATTCCCTCTCAATAATAAAATTTTGATCCTCTCCTTTTTAGATCCTTTGCATATTTTACGATTAAAGACAGACTGCCCCAGATCCTTACAAGAGTTATTGATACTCTGCATCGACATAAAAATGAATTTTTTGAAGAACATGGTGAGGTAAGAGTAACATCTCTTCTTGCCTGAGATCCCCACCCTGACCCCTGAGACCCTTTCTCTGCCTTGTTTTTACTGGTTTCTTACTGCAAACATTATTTGTCTGTCTTAATCTTTTTTTCTGTTGTATTTTTTTCTTTATCATCTCTTTCTTGTATCTGTTTTTCATTAATTTTTTCACTCACCTTTTTCTGATCTATCTGTTCTGCAACTGCTTCACTGTCTCAAGGTTTTTGTGTTGGTGCAGTGTTCAGTAGACTGTAGCATCTTCTGAACATGGCAATGTTTCGGTACTCTTCTGCCCTCTAATAAGCAAAAAGTCCAATATAATAAGAAGTCCCATGAGTGATTCGTTTTAGGATGTCAGGTGTAAAATGAGCTTCATTTACCAAAATGTGTTTTGGATTTAAGCTCTGATTTGTTGGAGACTCGTATTTGGCAATTAAAACTTATCATTTACATCTTTCACGAAAAATTGATCTGTGTCTCTACAGGAATAAATATTCAGAGTAGGAACTTTTGTTCTCCACTTATTTCAGAAGGGTGTTGAGGCAGAGAAGAGAGCTATATCTTTCCTCTCCAAACTGCGGAATGAACTGCAAACAGACAAACCAGTGACCCCTTTAGAAGATGAGCTGCCTGATGCTGCGCTGTGGAACCACTACTTAGACTACCAACGAAATTTATCAAATGGAAATGGAGAACCGAGCTGGTTTCAGTCCCCTTGGTTATATGTAGAGTGTTACCTGTATCGAAGAATTCATGCAGCATTAGCACAAAAGTGAGTATTCAGTTGCTTGGTATATTGCTCTGCAAAACATTATTCTTTCCCATTTTTATGGGAAATTTAATTTAATTTAATTTAATTAATTTAAAATTAACACTTTTTCTTCTTCCGTGCAGCAGCATTTGAAGCTTATTAGGTTTCTTAATTCTTTGGTTTCAGCTTGGTCTACATGAAAGCTCTTAAGCTTGACTGTATAGCTTGACTTTCTTGCAGACTAATGTGCATTGTAATATGAAAGTTATTTAGCATTTCTAATAGGTTTGTTAGTCTAGAATTATCTCTTAAGACATATGTTAGTCTAAAACACAAGACTGCGAGAGCCAGTAATCTGTTGGGCATTCTGACTTGTTTTCCTGCTTGAAATCTGAAGTTACCATTTGAGAATGGTTTCTTAAAGCAGTAGACCCAGCTTAATCAGCCCCTGTTGTTCATTCTACACCATCTTCTTAGTTACAGCAGTGTTTGCAGACCATATGTTGCATCAAACTTTGGGAGCTGATCCTGGTTAAAAATAACTTGGCAGGAAAAACTTCTGCTGGTACTGTGGAGGGGTGCCAGTACAATGTAATGGGGTAGGAATGATCAGCTTAAGTTCCCGCTCCTGCCAAAATACTTGAAAGCTCCATACGTGCTGGATTTGCCCATAGTATTACAGAGGTGCAAACACAGTAATGGGACTCTGTTTCTACTGCTGTGTTGCATAATTTGAACACTTGTAGCAAAAACTTCAATATGAGATGGATCTGCTGGGTTGTGTTAAAAAAACTCAGCAGATATTTTCATTCCTAAGTTTTAAGTTTCTTGACCTTCGTTGTTTAGCTGCTCTTAAGCATATGCTTGGATGAAAGTTCAATCATTTGTCAAAAGGTGTACATTCAAATATGTTTCATAATAGATGAGGCTATTTTTGACATATTACAAGAACTGAATAGTTTTGTCATCTTTGTCATGTTAATTTTCTGAAATCCTACTTAAAAACTTCCCTAAGAATAACTTCATATCACTGTAAGAGATTTTGGTATGGAACATACACTTCAGCGTGCACAAATGTGCTTAAAATTGGGCAAGCAAATTCACTACATTAGTTCACTTGTATGTTACAGTTTTAATTCTCTGTGTCTGAAGACTGGAGTTCGAAATTGTCACTGTGTGTGCAGTTCCCAGAATTGTGCAACTGAACACTTGTTCACTTTCAGAATATGTTGGTAGAAATATAAAGATGTATTGTATACTGTCTGTTTCAGTGAGATATGGTATCAGGCTGTTACTGAGATGTGTGAAAGTCTAGTGTGACAAATTAGAAGTTTAAAACCTTAACTAGGGCCCATAGTATGGCCTAAAAAAGTTGAGCTTTGAGCTTGCATTTTGAGGTGCATTTGGTGTGCTGCCATGGAAAATGTGGCAAATGTGTTAATATATTTGTTCTCCTTCTACATTTAGCCCGCCTATTGACAACTTTGATGTATTTAAGGAAGGAAAAGCTCAAAATTTCTTTGAATCCCAAGAGGCTGTTATTGCCTTATGCACTTACTTTCAGGAACTTCTTAAAAATATCAAGGATCTAGATGAAAAGCAACTTCAGGAGGAACTTTTTAAACTGCTGCAGGTAAACTAGTAGTGCTTAACATATGAATTTAAAACATCTCTCCTATGTAACAAAAACTTGAGGTTATAAAGAACCTGAACTTCACCTGGAAATTAAAATATAGGCCTTTTGTATGTAAAAATATGAAGAAATTCTGACAGCTATACTGTATTGCTGCTGCTCTGGAAATACTTAGATTTTGGTTGCTTGTATTAAATGTGACATTTTCATTATACTGCTGGTCTTCATTTTGTATTTGAAAACTCCTTCAAAACCAGTATCTCTAAAACATTTTAAGACAAGTTCCAGGTAGCCTTTTTGTTATTTAACTATTAAATTGCAAAGCACTTCATTTTATTGATGCTCAGAAAATTTTTAGGCTTCTTTGGAAAAAAATGTTAGAATTCAATCTGAGCCAAAAGTAGTTTAAAAGCTTTTAAACTTTTATAATACATATATATACACATATCCAATATAATAAACTTTTATAATATAATGGAAAATAATACCTTTGGGTAGAATACAAAATATCATGATTACAAAAAAGTCCCTTAGCTAGCAACAATGCATACCAAGTGTTTGATGAATCTTTATAAAGACCCCATCAGTGTGTACTTAAAATAAAAGTTCTTACTTGACTGCATGTAATAAAAAAGTAAACATGCTTTTATTACTCCTTTCTTCGTGTACCCACTGATATTTTCTGGAATTACAGTATGGAGAGTATTTGTGTTTTAAGCTTTGTGATCAGTGTATTTATGCTGATCTAAATCTCCCACCTTTGCCAATTCTGATGCATTTTTCTGATGCATGCATAAATGTACAACATTGTTTGGTTTCTTCCACAAAATCTTGTCTATATTAAGATTTCTGCGCAAGAAGTTGAATTTTATTAAGGCTTGGAGGGAAATGTGGAGTTAGTGCCTGCATGTCTCTAAAATGAAAACAAAGAAACAAAATCTTTAGTGTATGTGAAGTTTAAAATATAACTACAGTGAGACTTAGCAAATGTTTCTTTTTTTCCCTCCTTCTAGGTGTCATTGTGGGGCAATAAGTGTGACCTTTCTTTTTCAGCTGGTGAAGGCAGATCTCAGAAATCTAGTCCTTTACAGTCCCTGGAAAACATGATACCTTACATCTTAGTGAATGATATGGAAAAACTTTGGTCACTGCTTGTAAACACCAAAAAAAGAAATACAGAAAAAAGTAATGTTAGAGTTGACATAATCCTGGATAATGCTGGATTTGAACTTGTAAGTGATCTTGTGTTGGCTGACTTCCTGTTATCATCAAAGCTAGCCGATGAGGTCCATTTTCATGGAAAAAGTATTCCATGGTATGTGTCAGATACCACAAAGCATGATTTTAACTGGACTGTTAAACAACTGCAGTCAGCTAATCATATGTGGATGTCTAGATGTGGGATAAACTGGGAGGGGAATTTGAAAAAGGGAGTTTGGGTTTACCATGATCACATGTTTTGGACTTTGCCACATGACTTTTCCAGTATGGCTGAAGTTGCTCCTGACTTGTATGCTGATCTACAGAAGTCAAACTTGCTTCTTTTCAAAGGTGATTTAAACTATAGAAAATTAACAGGAGACAGAAAATGGGAATATACTGTTCCGTTTTGTCAAGCCTTGAACAAGTTTCATCCTGCACCTCTCTGTAGTTTGAGAACACTAAAATCTGACACTCAGGTTGGCCTAAAACCTGGACAGGGTGAACAAATTCAGGCTTCTGAACCTGAATGGATGGTAAGTGGAAAATATGGGGTGGTTCAGTTTGATGCTGCTCTCTAAATGGTTCCTAATACTCTGAAAGAGATTCCATCTGAATTTTAACTACTTTCTCTGTTCCGTGCTTCACTTCAGCAGATTCTTTGTTTGCGCTTTTTCCTCCAAAATGATTTGTTGGTTTTGTTCAACAAAAGACTTTGTTGTACAAAAGTTTACAAACTGTCTTTGTATACATAAATCAGTCTGCATTTCAATATATTTTGTTTTCCTAATGTCCTGTGTCAGCAAATGTTTAAGATAAACATTTATTTGTCCATAATATTTTTTTTTTCTTCATCAGTGGGTATGAGAGTTCATGGCTAACAAGTGAAAAATCTGCTTCAGAAACCAGTTCCTCAATCCCACATTAGCATGTATTTACTTATTTCAGGATAATTTGTGCTCCATATGCCATGTATTGCATGAAAGTTAATATTTTAGAGAATGCAGAAATCAATTCCAGATAGGTTTTTTGGAACTCATTGTAGGATCATATTTTAAAATTGTTGAAAATTGAGTTGACTTCTACCAAGATTTTATTACATAATTTGGTTTTTGCTTGCTTCATGTCTCCATGGACAGGTAACTTTTGATGTTTTTTATATAGTTGACGGTATGTTGAGAGAAAAGTTCGTGGGTGATACCTTATAAATACTGATTTCAAATTTGAAAATTAAATTTTAATTTTAAAATACAAGTAGATGTTGCTAGCTGGTTGCCTGTAGGAGGGGAGTTGTCCCACCTGGTGGGAAGATCAATGGCAGAAAGGACAATCTCACATTAAGAATATGGAAGATATTGTTTATCTAAGAACCTCTACCAAAAAAAAGCACACAAAAAATCCCACCAGACAAACCAACCAGCCAACCCAACCGGTTACATTGATTAGATTTTAAATTTAATACAGATTTGAATTAGAGGTGGCCTGTCTGCAGTGTTTGTGTTTCAAGCACTACTGCCTCTTTCTGTTGTGATAATTCTCTGTCAAAAGTATTTTGTTGTTTTTTTTTTAAGAAGGACGCTGTCATTTGCATGGGGGAAATACAACCCCAGTTGCACTGAGAAGTATATGCTAGAGAATTGTACACCATACAGGTTGCTGCTAATTGGAACTGTTAGATGCCCATTTCTTCTCTCCTACCTTGGTCTCAAATTCTTCAGAATTTTTGGGAAAATTTAGGGATAGTTTAGTGAGTGACATGAAATGAAAGTGGAAATGCATTATCCATTTATAAAGGAAAAACTGAAATTGAGTCTGTCAAGTCTTAAAGTACTTCTGAGGTTTGAAATAAGACCTCTGATAGGGGACTGATGTAATGCCAGTGATAACCACAGGTTTGTTAGAAAACAGTGACAGCATAGAGTCTGGCTGGGTTATGTCCTCGTCTAGAGCTGCTAAAATGCAGTGAGCTTGCCCCTGGTAGCCAAGGTGGCTGTGTTGTAGAGATCAGGAGTAGACAGCAGGAAAACTTCTATCTCACATATGTCTTGCACAGTGAAAAGGAGAGCTCAGAAGTGGCCCTATCTGAATACATTCTGGAAGTGGTGCTATGGCAAGGGAGCTGGAATGACTGTGTGGTTGGTAGAAAGTGGATTTAGAAAGACTTTTGCACTTATGGTTAACCTAAGACAAGAATAAGCTTTGGCAGGCCTAAAGAAGTGGGAGAGGGGGAAGTATTTGATACCTATTTCGGGCTTTGAAAATGAAGCTGGATTCCTCTTCTGGTCAGTGAAATCACTGAAAAAGCATGTCTTCCAAAGTGGAGAGAATCAGCTGCTGCTTATTGTGTTCATACAATAAAGATCTGTACAGTGAATAAATAAGCTCCAGCTGCTGATGACTTTGGTTATTTTTGGTTGTGTTCTTCTTACATCTGAAAGTATATTAATATTTCAAAGTTGCAAAGTCAAGTAAGTATTCAAAAACAAAGATGCTAGGAATTTCAGGAGGCAATGTGATATTGTAGGTAGGGTTCTACTTTTGAGACCTGGGTTTGGTGTTCTCATATCTGTCGTATCTCTGGCTTAGTACTCCTAAAGTATGAATTCATGCTCATCCTTAGGCACCTGATTAAACTGCGTAAGTTAGAAACCCAGTCAAGAGCTGAAGGTCCGAGTGCTGAGGGTCTCTGACTGGAGAGAGCTCAGGGGGCTCCTGTGAATCTGGGCACTGGAGCCTGTTTCTCGTCTGTGAAAATGCTGTTAACTTGTTTCAAATGCACTTTGAAGCAACAACTTTGGGTCAAGAGCAGAGGGATGGAAGTTGTTGAACACATGCAATGCAAACTTCCCGCATTGTTCAGAGAGACAAAATGATTACAGGAAGAAATCTGCATTGCCTGCGGACAGATTGTTTGTAAGATTTTTGCTGTGTGCTGGCTTAATTTGCTGGGGAGGTTTAAAAGTGTGTAATGGCCAAGAAGAGAAAGGATTGTTTCACTATTGAGGCCACCCTTGAACAGTAGATTTGTCTTTTACACAATCTTTACACAAACTGAGAAACTTGGTTTCATTTTTCACTGGTGTTTAATGTGTGTCTCTGCCCAGGTTGCTTTCGAGCTGTTATTTCTGGGAATTCACGATGCAGATCAGTGCAAATGAATATTCCGAAGTTATGATAAATAGAATCCTACAAAATGCTAAATCACCTAGGAGATGCAGCAGTAATCACTCAGTATTACTGAATCATCTTATTGGAGATTGTTGCATTAATGTTTGTGAGGAAGTAGGGTGATTTCATGAGTACTGTAAAACGTAGTTTAACTTAGATCAGCATTTGAATGCTAATGTAAGATATAATGTCATGCTGAAAAAAAAAGGAAATACATCAAGTTAGTTCTGTTCTCCAGTTCATTAAGTGACCACTTTTGATCTTTTGCCCCTCACAAAGAGAGGTTTATGTGGTAATATACTGTGTGGCTACATAGTTACGTGAGGAAAGTACAGCCATAACTGCAATTACAGCTATAGAAGTCAAACAAGTATTTGGAAATATTTGCTATATATAGACAGAACTGAAGGGGCAGCATACTTTTCTGTTTCTTGGGTTGGCTATGTTTTTGCAAGAATTGGATTGATTCTATGATATAAAAATAAATGGTGCTGTAATGCCAGTGTTACATTCTCCCATGCCACAAAGAAGTAGTGAAGACATATTCCAATGAGGCACTGTGCTCTGCTGTTGCGTTCGCTACAGTTTAGTAGGAGATGCTTTTGTAGATACTCAATTACTTGTGGAATACAGCTTCATAAAATGGCAGCATGTGCCTACTGCATTTACGTGGAATTTGCTGTTATACAACATAAAGCATATGTTATAACAATAGCACATGCTATAATACAACTTTTTTTCTTCTTGAGTATTCAAGAAAGTTGCTTCTGTACATCTGTGTTACAACTGATTACCCAAAACACTTACACAGCATAACTCAGGAGCTGCCTGTTTGTGTACCCAAATTCTTGAGATTTTATTCATTTCATGTGCCATTTGAGTATTTGTAGCAAAAACATGGGCATTTTCAGTAATTCTGAGGACCACAATAGACCAACATCTTTTGACTTACATTTTTTTGTTCTACCTTTTGAGAAACTCTACTTGTAAATCAGTTTTTGATAGCAATGATTTGATTTGTGATGAAACAGGAGGAAAAGTAATGTCACAGGCACAGTGAAAGCCACTATACACAAGTCTGAATACTTGATAATTCATTAAAGAAGATATGATAATTCTGTATGTATATAAGGCTTCTTAAAATAAATAGATGTGGAAAGTAAGTTGATTGTATGACTGGAAATGGTTGCAAGAATATTGAAATAAGATACACAATTTTGTGCAAAAGTCAAACATCGTTATAATATTTTGGGGGCTGGGAAAGCCAACTTAAAATTATTCAGGTCTTGGTTCCTGAAGTTGTTTTCTCTGATACAGATGTTATACAAAAACCTGTAAACCATACTTATCTAATGAGGTGCAGGAGATGGGTATCATAAAATGTTCCTCCTCATCAAGATTGGGGCAGTATTAAGGAATTTCCTACCTTGTTACTTTATCAATATTCTTGTCCAAATTTCAAGACTTTAAAGCATTGATTGAGTCTCTTACAATGTATCTGGTAATTACGTAAGGTTGGTGCAGCTGATGGTGTCGTTATCAGGATCACTTCCCAAACTGATAGGTGTTCCATATGTTGTCAACAAAAATGGAAATTTTTTAGTGTTACGCTTGCTGTAACTAAAATATTTCCAAATCACTTTTTTTTTTACACACCTTACTGATGTCCCATGAACCCTAACTATTGTTGAAATAGTTCCTTTAAAGTTCATAGTGCACTTCCATTCATGGTTGAACTACTTAACTACTTGGTCCACGTGAAGCATGTTTATCTCCTGTACTCTCAGTCAGTGTAGGAAAAATGTTCACTCTATTGCATGATAATTATCACATGAAATATTTTTAATCTAAACCCCCTGAAATCATGTCTAAAATGGAATTTTGTATGGAACTTAGTTTTTTTCATTAAACTGTTTGTTTGCTTACAAGCGTTCTGTTTACTCAGAATTACGGAACATAAGTTTGGGATTATTTTTATTTAATGTCAGTTCAAAATCACCTAAGACTTACCTAAGAATTTTAAAATAAAACTGAAAACGTGCTGGTTTAAGATGGTCCTTTTATTTCTTTCCAATATGGTAGTTGCAGAAAGCACGTGGGAAAAAATTTCCTCTACCATGTTTTCTTTTTTGTTTGCATTTTTTTTTCTTTAAGTTTTCTTTTTTGGTGTGATTTTTTTTTTTTTTTGCAGAACAGGTTTTCAAAATTCCAGTGAATTTTTATTGTGGCTGATACAGATATATTTCTATTTCTATTATACCTAGGAGGCCACTTACATAGATTTATATGAATAAATTAATCCACATTCTGTCTCAGCTTTACAATTGTGAATCCTGCAGATACATTGTGAGAAGGGTTTTAATTTTAACTGCTTTTTGAGGTTTGCCTCATTTGGCTTTGTTTACACTGGTAAATATAAAATGTCACATTATGATCATATACAGTGAAAGAAAATATTCAGTGCTTGTAGGCTGCTTTTGGTTTATCACTTTTCAGTAAGCTAAATAATCATAGTCTTTCAAACTTACTGTGAACAACAATTTTCATGTTTTTAGGAATTTCTTTTATCTTTCTTAGTATTCCACTTACTTCTTCCAAGTCTTTAATGAAGTAAAAGATTAAGAGCTGAGCAGAATAAGGTAAGATATATCAAGGTATATATTACGGGCTTTTTTGTTTGCTTCCTTAATGTTAGCTACCTGATTACTGTGGTACTATCATGGTAAGACTGATGCTTTCTAAGTGACTGTAATTGATAAAGGGTCTGATGATACCATTAGGTGCATCTTTCCATGTGCATTTCACACTGAGTTTTGCCTGCAATTGTGGTATATCATTCAGTGATTAATTTTAAAGGAGGACTTGGTTGTTACCGAATGTGGAGATACAGTGCCTGATACCTGGGCACACTGATGATGGGAGGCGGAAGGCGTCCAGGCCTCCTGTTCCCTGTATGGAAGTGGCTGTACAGAAACCCTGTGTCGTCAGTGCAGTGCTGCTTAACCCCGACACCAGGTGCAGGAGCATCTCACCCCTGAAGTTCAGGTACCTGCAGAGAAAGGGTTTCTGCCCTGTTACCTGTTAATGTAGTGAGTACTGGGTTAGAGGTAATCACACAGAGATTCCTTGAAATAGCTGAGCAAGGCTCAATCTTTAAAATGCTTGTGTGTATTAAAATAACACAGCAGAGAAGGACCTGCAAGCTGGTGAATCCATGCTTTCCTTCAATGGTGTGTATAGAAAAGTTGTTCAGGAAAATGAGACCTGGCTTTTAACAGCCATTCATGGCCTGAAATAGGTTATCTGCCACTTCCCAAGAAAACTGGCTGTCATAGATTAGGAAATGTACTGGGTTCTACTCCTAGATGGCTTATATACATCTATAATTATTATTTTGGTCTAGGGTCTATGTAAAATACAAAACAACTCTGGAAAAAGGCTTAGGGTCCAGGAGTGACTCCCTTTTAGCTAGCTGAAGGATCCATCCTTCACCTGCTCTTCCTCCTGTCTGGTGACTCTTGTGTTACGTGCCTAATGGCCCTATTTCAGCCCAGGGAGTAGGTGTCCCCATGGCCTAAGGTTAGGGAATTAGGAGATGGATAAAGTTCAAATTCCTCCATGCAGAGAAGGGCCTACAACTTGCTGTGAGAGCTCTGGTATCTTTACATGAATTAAAAAGTATCCCTATTTCTACGTAATCGGCCATGTTCTTGCTTTCAAGCAGTCCTGAACTAGAGCTACACTGGGATGCCTTTGGGATGTGTTGGATATGCAGCTTTGACTGCATCAGGGGCATTAGATTTGGCCCTTAGAAGCTTTGCTGCTACTTTTCTGGATTCTTAGATCCAGATGGGACATTAGCAGGAGCAAGTTGCCCAGCGCAAATCAGGGAGTTTCCATACATATGTGGAAACGTAAGTTCCACATACAGAGAATTTCCAAAATAACTGCATTAATGGAGTTTAGACTTTCAAAGCCTTTATATCTGGTTTAACTTCCCCAAACTGAAAACCACCTAATATTGTCATCAGCAGCTTTTGAAGAAGGAACTCTTAGATTTTCGAAGAAAGTAATTTGTCATAAATTGTCTGGATTTTTTTTTTTTTGTTACCATACTTGTGTTTCAATAGCTGCAAGTATCATTCAACGGATTTTTTTGCCTTTGCTTTTGTTTAATGTTGTGCACTTACTGCTGATGTCCTGAGCTGGAAAGCAGCTGTGCAAAGTGTTTTATTCTGTGTCCTCTCCTTTGTCTCCACACAGAGATAGAGATATGTCTGTGCATAAATAATTTTTAACCAAATATTTGCTTATATGGACATTATCTTAGCACTCATCTTGTTTCTCCCTCACTAAAATGTAGCTTTTGCTTTGGATATAACACTTGAATGTACAAGTAAAAAAGTTTGACTAATTTCTAAAACTTGAGGATATATTATTTTGAAAGAGTAAGTACAGTGTTTTTACACCATGAAGCTTAGCATTTTCATTATTTCTGTTTGCCTTGTGTTTCAGAATTGAACTTTTTGGTTTTAGTCCATGGTTATTCTGCCCTTACAAGATAAGAAGGCATCTAGCAATGCTATCATAAAAATGTTTGGTTACTGTTTTGTCATCCAAAGATATTAAATATCTGCTCGTGGGCAGGCTAAACTGTTTTTTTGCTGCATAGGAGATCTTGAGTAAAACCTCTCCAGAAGTGACTTCTTTTTCCCTGACAGATGGGAAACGACTTCCTCAGACTGAAACAGAACAAGGTCTCAAAAATAATACATTAGTCAGGATGAGTTTGGTACAGTGCCCTGGGTGATGCTCTCTTTGTGTTGAGAAAGGAATGTACTCTGAATAATTAGAAAAGATAAGGTGGGCACCTGAGGAAGATAAGCTGAACAAAGAAAATTGAAAGGTCTACTCCACCTAGATCCCACCTATTGTGAATGGAATGATTGGGTGTCAAAATATACCTTATGTATATTATATATATATATATATGTATGTAAAGATGTTGTGTAACCTCTCACAAAAACTGTAGAAAATACCTAACTTTTCCCTGAAAACTTTGGAGCTAGTTTGTCCGGTGCGAATCGGCTAGCTCCCCGACGTTGCACGAAATAAATACCTTTGCTGCTTAAAGACAAAATTAGTCTCTGAGCAGTTACTCAGTGCCATTTTGGCATCAAGGCCTGAAATGGGAGGAATCATGCCTAAACAGATTCTGTGTTAAAATCTCACTTCTTTCCCAAGTCTGATTAGTTCCACCATATGCAGGCATATTGCATTTTTACTACTTCTCTTTGTCCCCGTGGGGGATTCCAGGGTTGTAAAACCAGCTGATTTATCTCTTACCAGAAGATTTACTGACCCCACAAGATGTCTCCATTGGTTTAGCTGAGCTGTGCAAATTGACTTAGGATGAGGACAGTGTTAAACTCGAAGTTTCAGGGGAAAAAAGGGACTCCCGTGTTGGTTAGGCAGAGAAACTGCTGCACTCAGGCTTAAGCTTGTCCACTATGAGATTTACAGTAGTAACTGGTAACAGACACAATTTACACACATACAACTTACACATCTTGATAAGTTCATGATACCGTCTCTCCAGTTTCCCATATGAGCCTATTTTTTCCTGATAATACAATTGGATTAATACCTTTCCCACCTCGAAGTCTGTAAATGTGTTACGAAGTTACCTCCAGGGAGGCAGTTATCTCCCTTTGTTGACGGAAGTTGTATTTTCAGCCATATGTTTAGGATCTCTACATCAAATTGTCTGTCACTGGTCAGGAGCCAGACTTCTGTGTCAGCTGGCAAAAAAGAAATGAGAGTAAGTCCTGTCTTGACTTCTTTATTATTTTTGAAGTAGGTAAGCTGAGAATAAGACACACTTCAAGAAAACTTTCTTTACCACATGATGTGATATTAGTGATTTGAGGGGGTGGAGGAGGAGCACAGCTTGGTGTTGGGACATTCTGTGCTTTTGGAGTTGATACTTTCTGGAAGGCAAGCAAATGTGAACCTTGGCAAGTTATGCCCATGACTTTCATGCAAAGAATATGAGAAAATGTGGCTGTTTTAGTTATTCTAGCTAAATTTGTAGATAATGAAATCCTGTGGACTAAATTTCCCCTGATTCTCTTATGGAGAAATAAATTTCATCTTTTTTAAATGTTGCTAGTGTACAATACTTTTCTCTCGGCTACAGCTGCTCTTAGGTAATAGGTGTCTGAAATGCGTATATGCATTCAGGAAATAATTTCAAATTTGTGTGCATGATAAAACACAAATACTTTACTTTCTCAATACTGTGTTGATGTCAATGGATTAAGGTTAATAACAGCTTTTTTGATAGTGTTAGTAAAAAAAGAAATTTTGTTTTCAAAGCTAATATTAAATGCTTTTATTCAGTCTTTTAATCAATTGTTATGATGTATTTAAATTACAAGATCTGTGAACACTAGAATTAATGAAGCAAAAGTTTATTTTTCCCCTGGATTCTGTCCCATGAGTACCTGAACAAAAACACCTGTAGTAGTTTGTCTCATTTTCTGATGAGGCATTTTGAAAAAAAATAATAACAAACCCCCCCAAACCAAATCAACAAATGAACTTCAGTACAGGTTGTAATAATACACAGACCTGTACTGCAGGCTTTGCATACAATTGGGGCATCTCAGAGTTCATTCTGTGCTTGGCTGTCTGTGTTTCACAATATTTGCAGGAAATTCAGCATCATTCTGACTTAACCTCTGTCAGATTTGCTTGAGATTTGTTAAGAACTTGGAAAAAAAATTGTTAAAAAATTGTCTGCATGCTTGAACACTGTGATTGCACTTGGTTCTTTTGAAATTGGTTTAAAAATACAGTGCCAAAAGATGCATTTTTTGGTAGTGTTTTTGATTTCTTTAACAAAAATATTTAAAAGCAATTCAAATAATAAAAATAAGATCTCATTAAGGAGTTAAGAATTCCATTCTTAAGAATGAGTTTGGCTCTGAGACCTTTGTGAATTCTTTCTTGAGGAAATAGTGCTGCAGGGACCTCTCTCTTACATCAGGTCAGTCTCTTACAATGTCTGTGCATCTGTACATATCACATAAGTGGGGCTCTAATGTTACTTATTTCAGTTTTCTTTTTATTAAGTTCTCAGAAGTCCACAAACTGATTTGCTAGCAAAATACAGATACTGACATGTCATTTTAGCCTGTGGCATGCTACATGCTTTGAAAGACAATCTAAGCTGACTTGTGTCACTTGCTAGGGAATCTCTGGGTCAAGCGTCCAGAAACATGGAACTGTTTGGGGTCCTCAGAACAATTGCTCTCCATCCATCCATATCCCACAAGATACAAAGGATGTCTCCTTCACTGAGTGAGGAGCAAGCTATCCACATCATCATGTGACTTTTAGCTTGGAAATTATTTTGATATGTCCGTTCTCATTTACTTACAGAAAATCTAATTAGGAGCAGATATTTAGGAACCTGCAAAACTATCTCAATTGTTAGATTTTTGAGTGTAACAGGCACTGGAATTGGGGTTTCATATCCTAGATCAGTTTTAGCATAATTCCTCAACACTGAGCTCTTTCACAGAAGTGAAAGATTGTAGTAATTTTTAAAATTATTTTCTGATTTAAAAATTACGGTGACTTTACTAGGTACATACGTTCAAGAGATTCTGCATCATTCTTTGCTCAAAAAGGCTAACATCCCATCCATGTATTTTCTCTAACACAACATGAAGAATCTGATTCATGAAAAGGACTCCTTGAAATTATTTTAACTAAAAATTGTGAAGTAATCTTTCCTAGGTCGTTATTTCCTGCCACTGTTAAGAAAAAAGAAACATGGGGTCTTTTTGAGAACTCTACCTGTAGTATTTAGTAAACAAGCCTAAAGCATTTTAAAGTGTGTCATCCTGTAATAAGATACTTTCTTCTTAGTTGTAGCTTGAGGAGTGGATATTGCACCCCCTCAAACTGACCCATTCTTTTTTCTGCTTTTCTTCATCCTTTTTTTCTTGCCTCTTTTGTTACTCTTGCTACAGTTCATCAGATTCATTGGGGTTTTTTTAAAGCCAAATAACTTTGTAGATCTGCAGTAAGATACAGCTGCGTAAGTGTTCTCTCCCCATCGCCAAGGGCATAGAAGTGGCTGAAGTATAGCTCTTGAACCAGCTGTGGCACTGCAGGACTAGTGATGGGGAAGTGCACTCAAGCACATGCTTGAGCAAGTTAGGACAAAGTTTCACAATCATTTAATCCTGCATCTGCATGCTACTCCATTAGTGGGACAGGTTAGGCTGTAGTCAGATACTGTACAAATACAGGATGTTATTTTTGTCCAAATTTACAGAGAACATTAAAACTTATGCCAGATTTAGGTCGGCTTTATGTAAGACCACCACTGCAAATTTAACCTGTCAAATAGATTTGAATTGTAGAATGCTGGATTGGCATTTTGCACCGTGTGGTGGTAGCAGCTTTGATCCACCACGTTTGAAATTATAAAACCTTTTGATTGGGCTCCCTAGCCAGCAGCATTTTTAGGTACCTCACATAGTAGAACAGTTGGAGACATAGAAGGGAGGGGGGAGATCAGGAAATCATAAAAATATTAAGGCTTTGTGTAAATTGAAATTTGTACCACTTTGGGATACACTTTGGCTCGTTAACTGAATGCATTTTATCTGGGACTAGGGATTCTCTGGGTATTTTTGAGCCGTACGGAGGCAGCCTGGGTGCACAGCTCCCCTCCTGCCAAGGTCCCTGCTCTTCTCGCCGCTTTCTTGCCTGGCTCCTTTGAGAGTTCAGCACTGCAGAACGAGGGTCCGTCCTCCCAGGCTGCAGTCACTGGGTTCAGGGGATGTCTCACACGCTGCTCACAGCTACCTTCTCTGCACCCCATCCGCTCTGGCAGCCCTGGATAATTTTGATTCAGAAACACCTTACTGGTTTCGCTCTACCACAGCAACACTGAGAGAGAGTGTTCATGTAGACGGTCCGCCACAGCAAGGAGCAAGTCCCCCCTGGTTTTTGTAATACATTTTATGTACCCCCGTGCCACCCTGTGTTGCTGTTAGCTCACCCTTTGCCTGTGAGGATGAACTGGAAACACGCCACCAGGTAACTGTCATCACCTCATGCACTGATGGCAACTGTGCCGTTCCCCAGGTGTTTGCTGAGGGGAGGCAGGTGGCTCCTGCCGGCCCTGCTGCCCTGTCTCTGCCAGCCCGGCTTCCTTGCATGAAGCCATTTTTTTTCCCCTCCTGTATGAGCTGACTGGCAGATTTCAGCCGAGGGATGGCATAGTCTAGCTCTGTGTTTTAAGCAATGTAGCACTTGAAGTAGGGTGATGAGCCACACCGGCGCCCCTCGGCTTGGGCAGGGGTCTTCCCTGCCCTTGGCAGGAGCAGTGAAATGGCATCAGGCACACAGACAGGACCGCCCCCCCCCCCCCCCCCCCCCCCCCGAAACTAGCCCCAGTTTTTCCATTTTGTTCTCTGGAAAACATGAATAAGTCAGTGTTCCCAAGAAAGGTGAGATGCTTCCTGACTTGTGGGTGAGTGCGGAAGCGGTGCGAGATGGCGCTTGTCGCCGGCGGCACCGGGGCAGGTGGCCGAGCAGCTCTCACAGGGCCTGCAAAGCAGTGTGCAGCACCGGTACGCCTGAGGGTTTAATGTTCTTTTTCTGCCAGCTGCGGTTCCTCTCTCCCCATGTTTATCTGCGGTGTTTGGAAGGGAGGCAAGGAGGCCGAGGCCCCGTTGCGGTGACCAGGGCTGCTTCGCGGGCTGCGAGAGGGAAGGGGGAAGCGCGGCCCAAGCAGGAACGCGCTGCTGTGCGCATTTCTACTCTGCCGGCCGCTGTTCTGACGTTTTTGAGGGAAGTTTTGAGGCAGTTTTCTCAGGTCTGTGGAGTTTTGTTGTGTCATGTCTGTCTGATGTGGGAAAAACGTTCCTGTGGGCACCGCGCTCCCCTCCGGGCGACCAGCGCTGCCCCCCGCCTCCCCCAGCAGGAGGCCCCGCTGCCGCCCCCCGCTGGAAGCCCCGCGGCCGGCCCGCCCGGGCGGAGAAGGGCGCCGCCCGCTCCGCGTTGCCAGGGGGACGGCGGCACCGCGGCGGCCGCCTTGAGCGGCGGCAGGGCCGGCAGCGGCGGGTCCCCGGCCGGCTGAGCGGGCGGCAGCGCGGCGGAGGTACCGCTCCGCGGGGGGGGCGGCTCGGTCCTGCGGGGGCGGCGGCGGTGCCTGCGGGCGGGCGGTCGGCCGCGGCCCGCCCTGGCACCGCGTCCCCGGGGAAGAACGAGGGGGCAGGCGGCCCGGCGCGGGGGAGGGCGGCCCCGGCGGCCGGGCCTGGCGGGCTGGGCCGCTGCACGGCGCCCCCGGGCTCCCCTGAGAGCCCCGCGGCTGGCGCGCCCCGCCGTCCGGCGCAGGGCAGGGCGGGCGGTGGCGGCGGGGAAGGCAGGCGGGGTGGAAGAGGGTTTTGATGTGTCTGGGGTGGTTTTTCGCAGTTCCCTATCAGAGAACGAAGCCCTGACTTTGGGAAAATCTCCAGCTCCCTCCCCCTCGGTCTCCCAACAGCTTTCTGCCGGCTGTTCCGTGGGAGCTGACTGAGGCTGAGTCTGGCTGGAAAGCCGCCTTGCAAGTTATCGTTTCAATTTAAAATTTAATTTCGCTTTTTTTAGGAAAAACAGCTTCTGCAGCCGCAGAGCTGTACCTGGCGGTAGACTCGGTTGTAGCTCAGTGAGCTTTGGCTGATGGTTACAGCTTATCTTCACAATTTCAAGGGCAAAACTTTTTTCTTATTAAGTGTTGCAGAAGGGAGTATCTTTCATGCAGTAGGAATTTATAGTTATCTAAGAATTTCTTCTTTGCTTCTTACTTTGAAACAGGTTTGCTGGCTTTGATGTGAATTTAAAGGAGATGCTTGAGGATGTTGCTTTGAAGGATCAAACTCTTTTACTAAAGATATAGTAGAAAACTTGTAACAGTTTCGTATTTCAAAGGATAGACAATTTATCAGTGCATGAATAGCTAAGTATATCCATAAAAATTAAACATCAATTTTCTAATTGTGCTACATTGTTCTGAGACAAAAAATACAGAATTTTTGTAGACTGTCATAGCAAAATCAGCTGCCTGCATATTAAATTGAACAGTTTGGACCCAATTACTAAATTATTGTTAGTGCTGCTTAGTTACAGAGTTGACAGTAATCTGCTCCACAACCTACCCAACCTGAAGTCAAATGGTTTGTCAACGTTACTTTTGTGACTCAGAAGCACATTAGTAACTAGATATTTATAAGTTGTGGGTTATAATTAGCAAAACACACTATAGCACTGGTCTGTCTTAATTGTGTATATACCAACACACTTAAATATATCTAAAATATTTGCCTTTCATTGTAGTAAAGTATAGAAGGTGTTGTAGGAAAACTGCAAGTGTTGGCATTGCGTGGTGGTCTGTTTTTTAACTCTCTCACTTCAGCTATTCCCTAAAAACGTTACTTAACTCTATTCAGCACTGATAAAGTAGAAACAGTAGAACAGCAAGTGGTTTGCAAAAATCCCTGCATAAGTGCTTAATTTTGTCACATTTTTCTCCCAAATTTTGCCTTAGCAGTTACCCTTTTTATTATTTTGATATTAAACACACCAACTCCTTCTTGTTACTCATTTCAAAAAAGCTGTGAGATAAAGTGTCAGGGGAGATCCAAATTCGTTAATGTAGCCATATAGGCAAAGAACGAAGTAAAACAAAAAACATGTTAATTAATACATTTGGTAGGTGATACGTCTATGTAATTCCCTTAAAATAACTGTTGTCTTTCATCACATTAAATGCCTTTATTATGTTTAGATGCAAATTCACCTCATGCTAACAGAGAGGAAAATGAAAGATGAAAACACTTTAACTGCTGCTTGTAGTAGTAGAGGGTAAGACTAAAATTTTGATAGTCATTAAACTTGCATTTAAGCCCATTAGTCAAGCTTGAAATTGGCCTCTTCAGTAGACGAACAATACCAGAGAGTGATTTTTATCTTTCAATAATACCTTTTAATGATTACTGCAAAGGGAGGAGGGCAGAGCAAAGCAGTACCCTTCTGAAAGGAATTTAGAAAATCTCTTTGGTAATTTTTTGAGCTGTTGGGAGCACTTAGTTTTATCTGTTTCTGGAACAGTACACTACTAATACATGAAACCTCCTTAGGCATGTAACAGCAACAAATAAAGAATTTTTCAGAACTGCACACACAAACTGCGAGCAGTAAGTCGGGCCTAGTTACAGGCAGAAATCAGAGAGGGGGAAGAGGACTTCGCTGAGCAGGAAGCGAGCAAAAGTGATTGGGTATTTTGGCATTTCATAATGTGAAAGAGAAACTGACAGAACAGATATAGCTTTGAAATGTAACTTACAAAGTTTGATTTATGTTAATAAAGCATTAACAATACAAATATTTTGAGATCTGTTAGGCAAATTAGGCAAAGCATTATCTAGAAAGAAGTCAACTTTACCCAAAATGTACATAGAAAGTGGTTAATTTGTAAACAGTGTTTTTCCCCTAAGTGACTCCAGTTCATTTTAGTCTGTTTTCACATGTGTTAATGAAATCTGACTCGCTCTGTAATAGTGGCTCACCCTTCTCACGCTCATTGTGTGTAGCTGGTGTGGCTATTTTGAAGCAACACACGTGCTGGCTGGCTGGCGCTACTAAGAAAAATCTGCAGTAGCCAAGTGCTACCTACCTGCCTTCCCTCCATTTCACTCAGAAATGAATTCTCTAAAAGTTGCCCAGTGCCTGATTTTCACGTAACTTGCATACGATTTGCTTTTAATCCTTCAAATTTTATGAAGAGGTATATGCTAAAACTTGTCTGTCTTTATACTATGATAAATTATTTTGTAAAATAAACTAAAATAAAATATTCCCAGCATGCTGAAATAGAATCTTCTTTTATTTTAGATCAGTTTGTACAAGACAATTTTGAACATGGCCTTGTAGAACATGTTTTGATTGTTTAATCAGAAAATTAATCTAGTTAGGTTACGCATGGCAACAAACTTAATACTAAGATTCTAGCTGAAGTTAGAATAGTTACAATCAAAACGTAATGGGTAAGCTCCTTTTTTTCAGCAGTTTAGCCCATAAACAAATAATTCCTTTTGATCCCCATTGTCCTGAAGGGCACCTTAGCCTACCATAGATCCAATAGCAAATCTGGGGACTAACATTTGCTTGTGATTTCTTAGAGAGAGAAATTCTGCTTGGAAATTTTTCAACTGCACGTTCTTCTCAGTACTACATGTTGGATGTTATCTTCATTCTGGCTGCAGCAAATAATATTAACAAACTGTGTTGCTGCATTGAATAATAATAATAAACTGTGTTGCTGCATCATATTTTCAAAAATTAGAACAAGTTTTATGCATGTATACAGCCATGAATCTTAATTTGTCTTAGGAAGACGTATTACAGATTCATGATATCTCATTTTGTTTGTTTTCAGAATATGAACTGTTATGACACTGGTATTTGTAGAAATTATTGAATAGCCCGCTGAGTCCAACTAGTGTATTAAGTCCCATATAAAGAGGTACGTAAAAAGGGCCCACTAGTCATCTTAACACCTGAAGAGAAAAAAAGTTGTAGTTCAGTTAAGATGTATCATGTGCTTATTGCTCAGATTTTTAAAAAAATAATTATCAGTGTAAATGAGAGCTGAGGGATAAAAGGAGACATGAAATAAAAACTTGGAGCACGTGAAAAGCAGCGGCAAAAGGAAGTGATCACTACACAAAGTGTGACTGTGCAGCTGAACCAGTGAATGTAACCTAGAGAAGTCAAAGATGTGTGTTTTAGTTAGATGTGCTTTTGAATACTGTGGAGGCCATCAGTGCTCCTAGGTGACTAGAGAAACTTTCCCATAGCATTCTGCTTTTATGCCCTACTTTGCTGAGGTACCTGACAGAGTTTAGTGAAGCAGGTCTGTGAAAAATTAATGTCATGTGTTATCATATTGCAAATCTATTTAATTTTCAACCTCTCTTCCCTTCTCCCCCTGTTTGTTCTCTAGACGCAAAAGAAGAATGGAGTCAACAAAGGTTTGTGAATCATTGTTTTTCGTATGCCAACCCCAGCGTGCTTAGGTGCTTTGGAAATGGGAAAAAATCCTTGCCCTGAGTAGTGTCCATCTACTATGGGCAAGAGGCAATGCATTGGCAAGTTACTCAGGGTGGTGCTCAGTGCTTACTTAAATACTTACTGAGGGCTTTCTGTTTCAATAGAGATTTTAAAAAATATAAGGTTGTTGTTGGTTTTTTGGGTTTGTTTTTTTTTTTTTTGGGGGGGGGGGGGAAGGGCAGTGGCAGTGGTAGCAGCATTTGCCAGGGTTGCAATGAGAAATGTAGCAGGGAACAGAGGAAAAGCTGACAAAAGCAGAATGGGAGTGATCTGAATGGTTGGCCAGCATCAAAGTACATGGTGAGGTATAACACTACTGAATGTTGTTGAAGTGCTGTTTTTTCTGAATCAGGTGAAGTTTGCCAACTACAGGACAGATTCCAGGGAGGTGAAAGCAGTTATTTGGTAAAAAAAAAACAAAACCCCCACAATAATGACCTTATGTTGTTGATCTAAAGAACACCTATTGCTAATAAAGCCAAAGTTGCAAGTAGATACTAGTCTTAAGTATTGTAAATATAGGTTTAAGCTCTGTTTAGCATTTGAAGTGAAATGAAAATTTATTTTCTTGCAGGTAAGTGGAAAGGGATCAAAAAAGTTAGCATGAATGGGAGAGACACCCAAACCCTAGACTATTTAGTGCTGATTGAGTGATAATATATTAAGGCTTCTCCTGTCTACTGCCTCTTATAACACTTTATTAATTCCATTTTCTTAACAGTAATCAGTATAAACTACATAGTACTCATGAAACATTACAAAACTGATTTTTTCCAGAGATACATAAGTGCCACATCTGCATTACAAATTTTACCCTGATAGTAGTCACCCCAAATTAATTTTATTGTTATAGTATGATTAATGCTCAGATTTGTGAATGGCTGCTGGAAAAACAAAGGAAACTATTTACTTAAATATTAAAGCATGCATATTCCCTGCTAGAAGTATGATAATCATACCAACTACCCTAGCATGGTGTCACCATATATGATGAGCTTTGTGTTTACTAAGGCACTGGAGGATGCAGAGATCTGTTTCTGTAAATCTCACTAAGACTGTAAATGAGTAGTATGGTAATTCCCATTGAGTTTTGCACCTGGCTTCATTTAAATGTCTTTTAAATTGTTCTGGATGTGTATCTGTCTCTTTAAAGTAGTAAAGTAGTAGAGTCGTCATTTTAAAATCTAGATTTGTGTGATAAATGTAGGTTTCAGAAGTTCCAGCTGTAAAGGGTTTTCTTATGTTCATTATTGCTGCTGAACAGGGCTTCTTTCTTCACTGATGCTTAGAAATGTTTTTATTTCATCAGTTTTGAGATATATTCTTTCTTTCTGTGAAGTCATAAGTGGTTGTGTTTTTTTAGAGAAGTAAAAGAAAGCATATGTCAATACAGTAATATAAATATAATAACATACATAAATAAGACACACAGTTTTAATGTTTCAAGCTCCATCCATGGTTTTGGAGCCCTGCTGTCCTACAGAATGAAAAAAACCCTCTCTACATCAAAGAATTTCACACAGTTGTACAAAGTGGAAAAAAAAGTGGAGTGAAGCAAAAAGGAAGACAAAGTAGCAAAGAGATGGCACATGCCTTCCCTCACTCCCTCAGAATGGTGATAAAGTTTTGAGAAAATTAGCAGCCCTTTTTATCTTGGAGATTGTGTGCTATGTTGTACGTGGCCCTGAGCTGTGCTACATGTATCAGTCTGGTTTGATGAGAGGGGCAACTCCTTCCTGAAAGAGCACAGCTGAGCGTCTTCTTGGGGGGAGACGGATATGATTAAACTTGATGGGTCTAATCCGGTGTGTACTAGCTCACTGAAGAAAGATGAAAGAAAAGGGTTGACAGTATTATAGAAACTAATATGAGGTAATTTATCTTCTGCTACAGTCCAGACTAGTAATTTTTGCCTTAGTCCCCAGGAATTTCTGTGCATGTTTCTTGGTAAAGTCTTAATTTACTAGCTGTTCACCTATTTAGAAAGCTGTTAATTTTTTTCTATTTAGCATGGGTGATACAAGCTGAACTTGTAATTTATTTCAGCCTGGAAACCAAGGCTGATGTAAAAAGCATGAAGTGTTGTCTCCGTCTCCACTGGAATATCTTTTTTTAGCAGCAGTCATTAGCTGGGGGGAGATTTGCATGTTGTAATGTGTATCTAAAGCTCTAGGATTGCAGTTTTGTTTCAGTCCTGTGTGGGACCTGATGGAACAAAAAAATCTCATGTTCTGTCTTCTGCCATGTGTGCTGCCAGCATCACCTAAACAAAGTTCTGTTCTGAAGATGTTATTTTTATATTTCATTATTTTGTAGTCACTATCAACTGAAAAAAAGTTCTGTCTAATGAAACTCCTATCAAGACCTTAGGTCTGAATTTTCATATTGAAAGATTTAAGTAACAAAGGCCAAGAAATCCAACACATTTCTGCTTTACTGTAGAAGAGCAGAAGCACACAAAAATGAGAAAGCTTACTATAGTCTAAAAGGCACAGCTAAAAGAGTTGTACAAGTGGTGTGAAGGAGGTTATGCTAGAAGTACAGAACCAGTGCTTGCCCTCTACCAGAAGGGCTTGAAAAAGGGTGAAAGTCAGTCATAAGGTGATTGCTGGGCATGAGAAAGCATCATTCAGAAAGCTGAAGTTATGTCATGTCCAAGTGAAGAAGTTTGAAAGGACATTTAGCCTTAGCTGGTTAGAAACAAAAGTACAAATGGGCAAGCCAAAAAGTGACTTTGAGGAGCAAGAGGGAGTGTCTGAATGGTCTTGGCCTCTTCAACTTGGTAGAGAGACCATGGAGGGTGACATATGATAGAAATTGCAAAATTATGAGTGGCACAGAGAAGATTGATATCAATTGCTTTTTTCCCTCCCCATTTCTTCCAGAAGAAAAATGAGGGGGCATGCAATGTAACTGAATTCTAAAAACCAAAGTGGTTCTTTGTGTAAGAGACACTGAGGACTCCCTTTGGGTTAAAGTTTACATGGGCTGAAGGAGTGACTGGGTAAATTTGTAGAAGAGGGACCTTTTGAATGTTGCTAAATACATAGAAATTGCTGGAAATACTCTGAGCTGAAAACAGTGGGAGGCCATGGGATTGTTGAGGGGGAATATCTTACGTGCCTATATATGTTAGCACTGGTGTTGGTAGCTGAACTTGCAGATGAAAGTGATGACTGATGAAAGTGACTGTTTATCCTATTTTTTAGTAAGGGTCAGTTACTCTGGGAATAACATGTTGTAGAATGCATGTTGAGCAGCTTAATCAAAGAAAAAAGGACTAAAGCAAAAATGTTCAAAAAATGTGTTGTCTAATGTTTGGTTTTTTTTATGCTGTCTTCCCAGGAATCATATGATCATGTTCTTTTGAATATTCCTGTCACCAGAGAGCAGATGAATCAGTATCGAGCTGCAGCTGAAACTGCTCAAAGTGAACTTGCAGCACTTTCAGTGAAGTATGATTGTGCTCAGTCAGAGGTATATTTAAAAATACTTCCAAATCCTTCTCCAAACCTGAAGATTCCCTGTAGTCACTTCATGCAGAGAATAGAAAGCTTGAAGAAAGTCCAAAGCTTTTTGCTTTTGATACAAAACTTCTGTTTCACGTAATATTCTTAGAATTTCCATGTGCGCTTTATTCAGCTTGCTTCTGTGTTCAAGGACTGAGTGTGAGTTTATATTTGAAAGATTTGAAGCAATCTAGCTTTTTATCATCATCATCTAAATGCTATTGTTTTAAATTAAACCTGAATGTTGATATTTCTAAATCGTGGTTCTATGAAAGTTCTGATAGATGTCCTCCTGTTGTTGCTGATGAGTTAAGATATAGCAGCCCATCCTCACCCATTTCCCCACTATCCAAGTTACAGCTCCACGCATTTGCTTTGCTTTTATCACCAGTGAAGTTGTGTTTGAACTAATGAAATTGATTGTAACTAGAGAGGCTGAAGAGCATGCACACATCCTTTTCTTCTGTTTCTGCTGTGCAGATGGTGTTCTCAGGAGAGAGGAGAATTTTTAGAGTTTCTGTATTTTCACATGTAATTAATTTATTTATTTATTTAACATATGACTGGCTGAGGTTGATTTGATCCAATTCAGCAATGCAGGCAGTGATCAGTATTAAAATTGAGTTGAATTTTCATTTAGGAGATATGAAATGCTTACACTTATTTACATATGTAGATTTGGGTGTGTATATTCATGAATATACATAAATACATAAAATTTGATAGAAACTTGTGAATGTTCATCCAACCAGTTGTTTAAACACATGTACATTTTACAAAAATGTATTTCTTTTGCACATTGTAAAGTGCTTTGTGATATACTTGCATAGCATCTAAACATTAAAAAAGGCTCTATCAATGAAATAAGATTTATTTAATTGTGGATAGCTGAATATGGGAAACAGGAAGAACATGTAGTATTATAAGAGAATGAATTGTTAATACAGTATATGGCCAGAAATACAGGGATAAATGTCCATCAGCTGAGCTTGAATTTGACCAGTTGATACTGAAATTACCGCTGAGTTCCCCTACATTTAATGGCTATGCAGGATCGGTACTTTAAACTTCAATTTTAAAAAGCCAGAATCTCATGTTCTCATAGAAAGAATTTATTACTGGAAATGTTGAATGGCTTTATTGCCAGCATGACTGACTGATTTATAGATTCTTTCAGCACTGTGCTTGCAAAAGCACAGTCAAGAAAGCAGCTGTTCATGCTCTTGTTAATAAAGACCTCCCTGACCCAGCTGAGGTCAGAGCCTTGTTCTGCTGAGTGCTCTGTAAAACTGATGATATGGGATTATTCTTGCTTTTTCTGCTATTGGAACTGACCACAGAGGAAAAAATATCATATTTTGCAGATGGGGAGTTGAACCACAGAGTAATTTTAAGGTTATGACCCCTTTAAGCTACCATAGCTTGGTCCAGCTGCCAAGCAAAGCAATCCTATTGTTCCTTCAGCTGCTCATTTCCTTCCCCACACTACTCCATCCCTTCTGCTGGCACAGATGTATGTGTAGCTTTATGGTGAATGGTTTTGTTGGGGACTGATGCAATTGAAAAATAAAGCTTTTCCTTCTGGGTTTTTTTTTAGCCAGATCGGTTTCCCAATCTTGTTTCACCTTGTAGCCATGTAAGTGCTTCTGCTAGCACAAAGAAGAGGGTGGAGTATGGAAACGAAGCCCAGGAGCCTAGAAAAAAGGAGAGCTGCTTTTCTTAAAATCATTGCTGCTTTGTCAGCTCCGAAGTGTCTGATAAACCAGTGCTTGCAGGGGAAGGTCATCAGAGACTACGCTGCTGCTGCAAAAGTGATCCTCCTACCTGACTCCTCAGTGTTAGCCTTTTCTCTGGGATGTGGCCAGCTCTCTTTCCTCATGCTCCATTGTAGAAAGTGAATTCTTCTCTGTCAGCTGCGTTAGTTACATTGTTTTTGGAGATGTCAGAGAAACACCAGAGCTGGTGCAAGGGAAAGGACAGGCATGCATGGCTTGGAGCAGGAGAAGCAGGACCTCTCTTTTCCAAGGCAGTCACCATTCAGCTGGCTCACCAGCCTCCTGGAATTTCTCTGAGTATCTTGGGTTTGGTTGCATTGGAAGCCTCTGACAGAGCAGTGGATTTCCTGAGGTCCTGAATTGCAGCTTAACGTTTTAAATATTTATTGCCTTAAAATGTTTGCCACAAGTTAAAAGACCTAGCACATCATAATCAGCAGTTCATGTGGCTTACTTATTTGCCTGTTAATTTTATGTAGTAGGAGATAAATGTTTTGGATTGCATCTTGCTGCTTATAATTGGAATTGTCAGGAAAGCTGAAACATGCCTTAACACTTCTTGTGACAAAAAAAGCCACTTTAAATTACTTCTTCCTTTTAACAAAATAAAACACACTGAAATTTTATGTGCCTGGTGTGTCTGCTTCAGGCTCAGTCTTTTAGAGAGGCTTGTAGCAGAAATAGTTCAATTGAAAACAACATTTTGAACTAAAAGAGAGAGGGGAATGTAAAGAAAAACGACTGAACTCCATGAACTGTTGGGAAGCTCTAGCATCACCTCTGGAACAGGTCCTTGATATTTGGCAGTGATGTTCCTCCTCCCATCCTTCCTTAAAAGGCTCTCTTGTTGTTTCTCTGTAAATCCAGCTACATTTGATTGGATTATCAGACCAAAAAATAACTATTTGCATAAGATGAGAAGAGGTTGCCTACAGCACAACTCTCCAAAAATGTCTTTGCCTCTGAATATGCTGCAAATCATCAAAAGGGTTCACTCTTACACAACAGGATACTATGCTGTTACAACTCCCTGCAGCTATAGACCATCTGTGGAATTGTGCACCAGAACTAGAGGCAGGGAGGAGGCAGACAAAAGAGGGAATAGTGGTGTTAGTAACTGTACTGTAATGCAGATGCGTAAGGGAGGCGAGTTAAGGTTGTGCAGCAGAACTTAAGGTGGAGTTTTGCTAAATTCTGATTTTGTAAATAAATTTATCTTCCTGTAAGAGATTACCTTGAAAAGTTGTATGTATTACACAACAGCAGATTTTGTTTTTAAAAACCTTTTTCTTGCTTTTTGCTAGTTATACGAAAATAAAATTTTGTACCCTCCACTCAGTCTTGCATGATAGAAGACTCTGAGTCTTTTGTTCCAAAACGTGTTTCTTGTCACATTGCTATACATGTAGTGCAGTCATATATTTCAGCCTGGGCAAAATTATTCTTCCTTTTTTTTTTTTAATTGATTTTTTCCTTTTCTATCTATAGCTTCTTGAACTCAAGTCCAGAATGGTCTCCAAAGAAGCCTCTTTTCAAGAGCTGAAGGCGGAAGCTGAAAGCTACAAGGAAAACAATGCTAGACACATGTCTCGCCTCCTGTCTTTGCAAACTCGAATTCAGGAGATGGAGGAAGAGGCATGTGTGCTCACCACTTCTAAAAACCAGGCTGAGCTGACAGCTCAGGTGGCATCTAAGGAAAACTGGGAACTGAAGGAGGAGCTTCATGAGCTAAATGCCAAACTTAAGTAAGATTCATGTGAGACGAGAAACAATTTTTGTTCGGGGTGACAGAATGATACAGTTGTCAACACAGAAATATACATTGGTGGACAGACTTTATTGCAGATCTGAATTTTGTTACAATGCCTTGCACAACCGCAGTGTCTATGTGGAAGGTATTGAAATTTGAGTTTTGGTTTGAGTTAGCTCATAAATCAGGTTTTGAAAGTTTTGTCCTTCAGAGGAGAAATGATGATATGAGTCAGCTTGGTGTAACCTCATTGTTTACAAAAAAGGAGCACAGAGGGCTGTTTGAACACAGTAGAAATGATAGGTATGGTTTCCTCATTCAGGTATTTCCATGTACGGCACTGAGGCAAGCCTTGTGTCTTTCATAGCACACTTGTGATAGGCAGTACCTGCAGCTATGGTCTAGTGCCCTGGTCTGTCCTTATCATGTGGCATCTTTTGCAGACATCTACCTGTCACCTGACATGCTTCATGGGCCATGCGATAGTGAGTGACTGTGCTGCTGCACCACTCTGGTCTCTTTTCCCCTCTTCTGTGTCATGGCTGGAACTGGAATTCCAGTGTCAAGTGAATTTCTTCCTTAGTGTAAAGCTGTCTGTTAGGAGCAGTATAATCAGAAAATATGGTATAGTTCCTAGTTAGTAGCATCCTGAGGGAAGCATGTTCATGTTTGGTTAATGTTTGTGCAGCTTTCAGAAATGCTAGCTTTCTCTGAGTTTTCTTGTGCTTTCTTCTGGAGGATTGCTGTGTGGGGTTTGTTTGGGTTTTGGTTGTTTTTCTTAATGTGCATACTGATTCCACAAAACTTATTAAAAGACAGTATCATTAACTATACTGTCAGCGTAGTGTGTCAGAGTACTAATCTATCAGTTCTGCCTAACTGCTAGTATTTCAGGTCTGTGGGATGGAGACTGATAGCAATGTTGATCACAAATAAAATTGATTGGTGTGAAAATATTCTGAATTCTAAAATTCCAGAATCAGTCATGTTATATTAATAGACACCTTGTAGACTGTTGTAATGGATCTTTTTCCACCATTACAAGGCAATATCCATGTCTCTCTCAATACAGTCTAGTTAAGAGCAAGGTGAGTGTTTACCAGATGTCTGTATTTCCCAACTCGCTATTTCACACAGCTCTTCCAGGCTTTGTGCATTAGGAGTGGATAATTAAGTTATTTTAACATTTAGAGAAATCCATTGCAGTGTACTTGTCTATTACCAGCTGATTTGCAAAAAGCCCTGTCTGGAGAGTGCTGATGTTGACCACCAAAGATTTTAGATACGATCCAAAAGTAAGTGAGGAGATAGTTAAGCCAAAAAGTATATTATGTATCCTAGCAACATAGACAACATGACAGTCTCTGACATAATGATTGTTAAGATTCTTTGAAAAGCTACTTCTGGGAGAAAAAATAAAGAAGAAAAAAAGGAAGAAAATGCTCCTATCCTGTTTGCCTAACACACTGGGAGAAAACTGCCAAAATACTAGTATCATACTCGCCTATTGTTGCAGTGATATGATCAATTTTATGTAGCATAAAACTGTGCTGTCACTCCCAGTGCAGTCCTGGCTGCTCTGTTTTGCCCATGACGCTTGTGTCAGCACTTCTGTTTGTGTTGCTGTGTAGTGATTGGGACCAGGGAACTGCTTCAAGACAGAAGTGAGCAAAATAAAAAGCTTAATTTCCAGCTCTACCAGTCCCAGGTCTGGTTCACTGTGTGCATGGAGAGTACCACTAGAGTGCTGGTAAAAGGGGAGGGACAAAGGGAAGTTGAATCTGCTCTTTTTGGAAGGAACAAACGTGTTGGATTGGTCATGAGCCTACAGTGTATGCTTTCAAAGCTTTTTCTCATCCTCAGCTAATGGCTACATGTGTCACTTAATGAGCTTTAGTCGCTTAGTCTGGGCACCTTAGTAGTACGTGGCACATGACTAGTCCTATATTAGGTATTTGAGAAAGATTTTCACTGAAAACCACTAATAAAAGGTAAGAGAAAGGCATGAAATGCACATTTACATTCTATACCTAGGGATATAGTAAAAAATGTGTAATGAATTTTCTGACTAGTTTCCAAGATGTACACGTCTCTGATTGAAAAGGATGCTTTTCTACTCAACATGTCTATTGCCAAGGTATTTTTAGAGCTTGAACTGTGAAAAGCTTTTTTTTTTTTTTCCCTTTTTTTCCTCCCCTTCTCTTTGCTCATTAGTTCTGAAGAGCTAGCAAAACTGTGAAAGAGCTGCATTCTACTTTTTTGTACCTGATTGCCTATTTTCTAGGTGCTTAGACCTTTATGGCCCCACTGGAGGTAATTATGTTATTTGCAGAGTTGCCAAGTACATGCTTTGTACTTCAGGTTGTTTATTTTTAGCAGGTATAGTTCTGTGTGTGGTGTGCCTTCATTTTTCAGAGCCACAGAACAGTTTGCAGGGTTGATGGTCAATCTCATACATATAGGCATGTATGTACGACATGTCTGGAGCCTCATGCCTTTTCACTTCTGATATATCCCTCCTCAGGACAGCAGCTCAGTAACCATCCCACAGCTTAATTTTGCTGGGGCTATAGAGGAGAGGGAAGTGCCTGGAGGTGAGGAAGCTGTAAAGCACTTGTTTCTTGAAGGCCAGTGCCTGCTGCAGAAGGCAGAGTTCTTTTGGTTTGTGCTGTGTGCTGTGCAGTAGCACATGGAAATACCCTTGTCTTGTCCAGAGCAGTAATTAAGGTTTTCCATCATTCTCTGTTATTTTTCTGCTCTCTTCCACTTTGCAGTGTTGACAGCTGTGCTAATCTCCCTCCTAAGGCAACATTTTAAATTTTTTCATGGACCATCTCTTTTGCTTAGTGATTTATAACCATTTAATGCATGTGTTTGCACTCATTGTGTGTTTCCTATAAGAGTCTCATGCTGCTTTTTGATTATGGAGTGATGCTCTGTTGCCTGGAGGGAAAGAAATCAAAAATGAAAAAGAATGAGTCCAGAAATTACTAACGTGCCCACCTTGAAAACTGAGAATAGTTATATGCTCTAATAAGCAAATGAGTTTTAATAAAATATTTCCTCTAGACAGATGTTTGGTGCTACCTCATGTTTCATTTTATTCTAGTATTCAAATCTTTGTGAGAACGCTCAGCAGTTTTGTCTCTTGCCACTCTACCACTAAGTACCTCTCTTATGGGTGTTATCTGAAAGGTATTGGAATTGATACTTGGATTATACTAATGGTCATTTTGAGCTTTATTTGGTTGGCTATTTTTGTTAATCTGTTCCTTTGTAGCTTTTCAGAAGTGATGCTCAGCATTGCAGCATCGTGAGCAAGATTTGAATCTATGTATTTGCTACCTGTGCAGACTGTGGCAATGCTTGTTTGCTGGGCTTGTCTTTGTCCCTGGCAATGGGAGGGTTGTAACCACATTTATGCTAATGAGTTAAACTGACTGCTCTGGTTGTTTGTTCTTATAAAACGTTCACAAACTTCTGGTAGGGCTGATGACAGATGTTTCACGTGGGTATGTATCTGCATGAAAGGTGCCTTCTGAAATTGATGAAATTGATGATAAAAAGCTGCCTTCATACTTTTGTGGTAGTCCCTTAATATTTTCTTTTTTAATCTATCCCTTTCATGGGTAGTGTTACACTGCAGAAGACTGTATTACAGCAAAGTTCTGTCTCCCATCTCTGCTGGTAAACACTTTGCAGGTACTTGTACTGATGTCCTATGCTTCTATTAGTCCAGTCCTATACTTCTCTTTCCCCAGAATTTGTTCATCAGCACTATTAGCTTCATTAGAGAGAGGATGTGAAGTGCTTTTAGCATATTTTACTAGAATTTTACCACTCTCTTCTCCCTTAATTTTTCTAAGCTTTTGCTTGCAGCCTCCATTTTTCAGTATCTTGAGAGCACTGTTTATTAACATCACCTAGATCTTGTGTTTTATTGAGATATTGTGCTGAGAATGAGGTTGGGATCATAGAAGATTCTTTGAAGTGCTAATCAAAAGCAAAGATGAAGAAATGTTTACACTTAAGGAAATAAAAGTTATATGTATGAACAGATATAGAGATTTATATGTAACTTTTAATATTCATTTTGTGGTATGCAGAAGCTAGCAATAATCTTGAGATAATGTCTTTTGCCTAGAATTCTGTTTCAGAGAACATTCATCCTGATGTGTGGTTTTCTTTTCTGTCCGATTAGTAAAAATTTGAATGAATGCAAAGAAAGCACGACTCAAGTTTCTAAAATCCGCAGAAAGTATGAAGAGCTCCTTACACAGCTGTCTGGATTCTTGGACACAGACATCAGAGAAAAAGAGAAACCACAGGAACATTTAATGTCAAAGGTGATTATGTGTAGGCAAGGGTTTCTGTATAGCAATTTAACAGAAGAATATTTGGTTGTTAAATAATTGTTTATTTATTAAAATAAATAATAGTTATAAATATATTATTTATTAATAAATATTTGTGGTAAATAATGATTTGCAGACAGTGCTATCATTTAAGACATTTATTTAGTTTTTTTTCCCCTGTTGGGCTGATTTTCAAAGGTGCTGAACACTAATAGACCTCAGTGAACTCGGTCTGCTCTTACTTGCATAAATATTTTATCAGCCTGTATTTTCCAAGTACAACCCTGATTAGATTCTTGTTTGAAAGCTTTCCTGAAAACCTTAACACTGGGAGTCACTAGGTGACATGTAAACTAGATCTTAACGCTTATCTTGAGCTGACATACCATTAAATAGAAACATCTGAAATGGCACACCCTAAAACTACCTTAACTATGCTCTGTAACAAATGCTGTAAATAACTGTGTGGGTTTTTTGAGACTTAGTCACAAAACTCTATTATTTCTCTTCAGAATACTTCTGAAATTTCAAAAACTAAGCTTCCATTTAGAAAAGAAAAATAATTTTTATACTCTTAACCTTTACTGATGCTGCTGAAGGAGATTTTATCCTAATTTTATGTATTCTCGTGTTCTGTCTAGTCTTTGCTGTCCTGTTATTTCTTACCTAATATGCTCCCAAGTGATGTTGGGAAATTCTGTTTCATTATATTAATATTATTATAAGAGTTCCAGCTATAAGGAAAACTTAAAAAATGAAGATTATCTAGTTATGTATCACATTGATTTCTTAAAATACTTGCCCTCGTAATAGTACAAGCATACTGAAATTGTAACAGATACTCTAACAAAACTTGGCTAGTTCTCATTAGGAGCAAAGATGTTTGTGTTAAACTGTAACTCTTACATGCTTTAAGTTGAGGAAATAACTGGATTTTAAGGGAGAAGTATATGTTGATGTATTTTTTTAGCAATGTGGTAATAAATCCAGTTGGAAAATCTAATATGTGCTGAAAAGTGTGTGCATTAGGGAAACTTAGCAGCTAATTTTTCTGTTTGGGGTCAAGGCACGTCTATTTCGCTTCATTTCCCACATTCCCCCACATCCCCATAAAACAGAATTGATCTGGCTTAGTTTTAACAAATGTCTTACCGGTAGGAGTCAGGATACAATTGTTACGTTATGCACTCTTTGAAGTGACCACATTCATGTATTCCACTTCTTGGAAATAGCATAATGTATGAAACCAGTCCTAGAATCCTCCTGGAAACAACTCCTTTTTGCAAGGTTTTAGTTGCTCAGAACAGCAGCCCACCAGGTATTTGGCCCTGCTCTTGAGCATGCTTATGAAATAGTTGTTGCTAACTCAAATCTCCCATGTCTAAAAAATTTCAAGCATAAAATGCAGCTTTTATTTTCTCATTCCAAATGAGAGGCACATATTTTAAAAAGCCAGACTGAAATGGTCTGCTTTTCACATGAAGTTAGCTACATGATCTGTTTTCATTTTCTGACCTGCTTCAGGTCGGGCACAGACATGCAGTGACAGTAGCTCTCCACCTGTTTAATAGATCATAGAGATTGTGTGGGAGTAAATCTGAACCACATTACACTAAGGTGTGGGCGTCTGGTGGGAATATGGTTCTCTTTTTAGTTTTCTTTCTACTCTTTTTAGAAAGGAGTAGTAGAATCCAATTATAAATTTGACCTAGGGGTCACCAGAAACACCATGTCTTTATTTGGATGATTAGGAGCAGTTATACTGGGATGAATATATATCGTTGTGAAGTGCTTTAAAAAAGTTACTAGTATTTTAATTGTTTCTCTAGGTCTCTGAAATCTGTAAAGAAAATCTGACACTAAAAGATCAGGTTGCTGCTCTTCAAGAAGCTATCAATACCCATGAGATGGAATCAAGAGCTAATAGAGAAACTATCATGAGGCTTGTTTCAGAGGTGACTAAGGAGCAAAAGAAGGCAGCAGGATACTATCAAGACATGGAAAAACTCAGTAAGGTACATAATTGCATGACATGTATGTTTGTCTGTTTTTCAGATGTTTTCTCAAAATTTCAAATTAATTTCCAATAGGAATTTTATGAGAAAAAATGCTTCTGAAAAACTGGTGACTAGGGTCTTTCCTAAAAAGGACATTTTTCTCAGGTTATTTTCAACTTTTTGAAAGCTTCACAATATATGGAGATTAAACGATAACATTGTGTAAAATAGATCTGGATTTAGGTTTGATGCCTTCTGGTGATGCTTGCAAACTTGTATTTTTGCTTCCTTTGTATTGTAGCCTTTTCTGTGCTTGCACAAACATGTAAAGAAACAGACTTTTATACAGTTAATGAGTATATCTGAGGCACGAGCATGGAACCGTGAAAAAATGTTCTTTTAAATATTATTTATGTGATAATACAAGTTTTCTGAGGATTCTTCTACTCAGTTTCTGTAAAAAGTCTAATGAGAAATTGAAAGGAATTGATAAGACGCTATTTTATTCTTTCTCTTAAGGAACTTGAAGTGTCTTGGCTTCCAGGTGCCCTAGATTATCTTTTCACTGAGTTATAAACTTGTGTTTCATAACTGTAAATACTCAGTTGGCTCATATCCAAGAAGTTGTAGCCAGCAGGATTGCTCTTGCAGGAAAGCACTGCTTTGCTGTGGGGAACCCATAGAGGAAACCTGTGCAGCAGGAATGGTGGGGAAATGAGAAATGTAATTTAAGCTGCAAGTCAAGTATTCACCAAACTCATCTAGGTATGATTTCGAAAGGAAAAGGATGTAATTTAAGGATTTACTGGCTCCAGAATAACTCACCATTAAGAGGTTTTGTACACAAAGGACAGGTGAACAAAGTGAGCTTCTGTAGCAGTTTTCCTTATTGCTTTGTACTTTGAGTGATAACTGTGGAAAGGGAGCAGTTTACTAAAACCATAATGAAAATTCCCTGCAAGTACTAGAGCAGTGTGGTTAAAGCTGATGGCCAGAAAAGAAATTAGGAGAAGAAACAGACTGCCACATTGCAGCTGAGTTGTGTGTAACTGAGTTTGTAGACGTTTTTGACATAAAGGCAACCTTGTGCAAGTAAGTTTTCAAATGTATTATTACACACCCCCCCCACCCCCCCACCCCGCATTACTTTTTTTCCTGAACAGAATACCACCACCATACACCTTAAAGGATATAGTGTTCTGGTTTGGTTGTAGGCAAAACGCTTAGGAAATGAGAAATAGCTGACAGTGTGCTCTGGAGAAGAAAGAATTTCTTGTAGAGAAAATAAATGTGAAGAACCACAAGGGTCATAAATTTTACTAACTGTTGAAAATACTTCTTACCAAGCTGTGTAAAATTTTCTGAGACTCAAATGGGCCTGAGAGAACCTGCACCAAAAACTTCAACAGGTCCTTTTTGAGAACATTGTGTTCTCATACTTCACTTCAAACTCGGGTATGTGAGCAGAGTGTAGCTTGCTCACTAACTAAGCCAGAATCAGGAGATGTTTTAAACCAAGATGAGGGCTTCATTTGTGACTTGTTTAGCAAGTTTGCTCTGACTGCCAAAAATTTTCCAAAGTTGAGCTAGTTTATGAAAAATATTTTCCTATCGTTATTGTGGATATGCCAAATATATAATTTATTTAACCCATTTTACAGATTATTAGTATTGCCTCTCAAATGAAGTGTATGCCATCGGGGCTTATATTTAGATGCTTATATCTAGATTCTGCAGATTCCTCCAGCGCTGTTCCAGTTTATCTGCTTAAATTTGCAGATACTGAGTAAATCTGTTGAGAAGGTTTTGTGTTTCCAAAAGCCTATTAAGAAATTCAGTAATGAAAAAATAAGTAAAAACCAAAAAAATGCTTTAAATCCATATATCTAAAAACAGGCATCCCCTGTTCCCCTGATGGGTGTCTTACTAGGTTCCAAGAAGGGCATTCATGGTATAAAGCTGGTTTGACTTTGTCAGATTCTTTGCTGCACAGTTTAAGCACATGAACAGAGCTGTACGTTTGCAACATGTTCCCCTGTGATGGTGAAAAGCGTAAATCCATACTGTTCCTGTGCCAGGAGACACACACAATTTTCTATCAAAATTCTTCCTAAGTGTATAGAGGCTGTCACACTGTTCTGCCCGTCTTCTCCAGCAAGTCTCAGCCACCACTCTGTTCCCTGCCACCTCTGAATCATTGCCAGTTTTTCTTGCCAGGTAGTTCTTCAGTCCTGCTACTTGGGATTTCTGTGAACTCCCTCTCTTGACCAGGTGCCTTTCTGTATGTCTCAGGAGGAGGGAGCAATCTAATGATCAATTAAACAGATTGTAGAATCTGAAATTCTTGATGAAGAAAATGAAAGCCAGTTGGTTATGTTTTAAGGTTAATACGTGACAATAATTCAGAATGTTCTTTAGTATATTTGATACTTGAGTATTTGGTGCAGGTAGCTGGTTTTCATTTGAGGAACATTAGCAAGCGAACGGTATCTGCAGCCTCGCTGCATCACAGCAGCAAACAGCAAACAGAAACTAATGTAAGTAACAAAAGTAAGCCACTAAGCTGTTTTTGTTGTAATGTATTAGTTTGCTTTTAGAGTTCTGAACTTCTCATATTTCTGACTGAATATTCCAAGAGCTTGCTTCTGCAATTCTGTAAATATTGTGTGTACCTTTATTCTGGCAGTGCTGGATATCAACTCCACATTTGATGGAAAATAACTTTTAAATGTGGCCCAGATTTCTAGACTGAGGATCAGAAGATCTGATCTTTTTTTATGTCCAGATGGTGGTTATTAGTTATGATAATTATAATTTACAGAATTATAACATTCTATGAGAATGTCTGTAGGTCCTTGTAAAATGTCTTACTTGCTCTAACCAAGTTTCTTTCTTGTATTTAATACATCCCTATATGACACTTATTTAGAGGTACAGAATATGATGCCTGTATTCTTCTTCCAGATGAATTCTTACACCAGCTACATCTCCGGTTACCACTGCTAAACCACAAGGACTGTAAACTAACTTGCTCTTATCTCTCATCTTCTCTGATGATTCAACCTGGAAATATTTGTGATGTCTGCTGAAATCTCTCCCTAATGTGTATTTTCTTAATGATATCTTATAAACAACGACAAGCAAAACCCCCCTGTGTTCTGAGAAACTCATTACTTCATCTATTGGGACAAGAAAAACCTAAACCCATTTGGTTGTGTCTCCTACAATCAAAGTATTTGGGTATATTAAAAATGTAGGCATGTTTATAGAGTTTAATCAGTTTCCTTAAATAATAATTACATATTTTAATTAACTATATTTTCATACAATCAAATGATTGTATAATGAATTTATACTGATTACATACTACTTAGATTTTATTAATAACATAATTTACTACAAGTCAGTAGTAAATAGAACCATGGGATTGTTTAGGTTGGAGAAGACCTTTGAGACCATTGAGTCCAACTGCAAACCTAGCATTGCCAAGTCCACTGCTAAACCATGTCCCTAAGTGCCACATCTGCAGGTCTTTTAAATGCCTCCAGGGATGGTGACTCAGCCACTTCCCTGGGCAGCCTGTTCCAATGCTTGACAGCTCTTCCACTGAAGACATTTTTCCTAATATACAATGTAAACTTCCCCTGGTGCAACTTGAGGCCATTTCTCCTTGTCCCATCGCTTGTTAATTGGGGGAGAAGAAACAGACACCTACTTTGCTACAACCTCCTGTCAGGCGGCTGTAGAGAGTGACAAGGTCCCCCCTGAGCCTCCTTTTCTCCAGGCTAAACAACTCCAGTTCCCTCAGCTGCTCCCCATCAGACTTGTGCTCCAGACCCTTCCCCAGCTCCTTTGCCTGTCTCTGGGCATCACATTTGCTAACTTCCAGTCCACTGGGACCTCCCCAGTTAGCCAGGACTGCAGATAAGTGATTGGAAGTGGCTTGGTGAGCACTTCTGCCAGCTCTCAGTACCCTTGGGTGGATCCCATCACACCTCATAGACTTGTGTGTGTCTCGGTGCTGTAGCAGGTCACTGACCATTTCCCCTTGGATTATGGGGGCTTCATTCTGCTCCCTGTCACTGTCTTCCAGCTCGGGGGGCTGGGTACCTGGAGAACAACTGGACTGAGGCAAAGAAAGGCATTAAATACCTCAGCCTTTTTGTCATCATTTGTCACTGAAACAATTTGTCATGCTTTCCCCCCACATCCAGTAAAGGATTATGATATACAAGTTCAAACATCCTTCTCTAATTACCCTCTTAAATAATTTAACCTAAATACTTTGCTTTTCAAAAGTAGATGAAAGCCCAAAAGCCCAAAGTTTCCTTTGAAAGATTAACAAGGGCATTGGTTAACACACAGCTGCTCCAAGAAATAAAAGGGAGGAGATGGACTTGTGGTTGTGACAGGGGTTGTAGAGTGATAGATACTGGTGAAGGACTGCAATTATGTAAGAATCTGCTACGACAGGTGAAATAATTGTTGATTAAGCTGCGTGAGTGGCCAGTAGCTGGTCAGGCATACAGAAATACTTTTAGCCATGCATCCTTTCAGCTTCCATCAGTCTGGGACTTCTGGATTCAAAGGCTGCATCTCCACGTTAACAGCTGATGCTGCTTACTGTATGACACAGTATGAACGTTTCACATAAAATCTCATGAAAGGCCTTTAGTAAGTAGCCCTGCCATTCTTAGTGAATTTTGACTAAAAATAATCAGTATTTCCTCCAGTTCTGTACATGAGACAGCTGTATTGCCACCATCCAGGTAAGGCTGTGGACACTGTCTCTGTGTGTCTGTTGCTGTTAAAGGTCTGAACTCCCTGGGCAGAGCCTCGGATGTCTCATGAGCTTTCACGTCTGTATCCACCTTCTTACAATGTTGTATTTCTCTTTCATTGGAAGTGAAAAACTTGTGTTTCATTTCTCTGGTTTTTTTGCTTTTCCTGTAGCAAATCTTTGGTTTCATGTTTCCATAAATTCCTGATTGCATTTACTATATTTTAAAGTTCTAATTGTTCTTAAATCTGAGAAAATCCCAGTCTCTTTAAAGTAAGCATGACAATGTCACTGTTACTAAAAGTGTCTTTGAATTTCTTTTCTTTTGTTCTGTAAACACAGTAGGATCTTGACTCCGCAGAAGTCAGTGGAACTTCTGCCACCAATTTAGGTGGGCCTGGGATTTCCCCTGGAATATGTTAGGTACAAAGCTGATGTTAAGTATGAAAATAGATTTCATAAGAGTAATCTGTCTTACAGTTTTTCTGTGAAAATAATAATTTTGTTTGATATTTTTTTAAAATTACATGGAGTGTGCACAATCGACACAATATATTTTAATAGCATAACGTACATATTGTTGTAATTTTGATGGATAACTAATTCAGGAAGAGCTATAGAGGCTGGTCTAGTTGATAACCTCTTCATGAAAAATTTTGCCACAGTTTAGACAGATCAGGAGAGAATGAGTTTCTCTGACATCTTTGGTGCAGCTTCCCTGTTGCTTTAGCCATGGCTGAGATGATTAGTGGAGTTCAGGAGGAGAATGTCCACATAGTTTGTCCACAGGGCTGCTGGGTGATGCAGGCTGTGTGGTTTGGTGGCTGTGGTCTATGTACAGCCTATGGGGAAACATCTCCATTTTAACCTGAACAGCAAACGATGATTCAGTTTCCCTTCCAGTGGGAAATTGTTTTAGGAGCTACTCCATCTGTAGGAATAGTGAAAGACAGAAATGGATGCTGTTGGTTCCTGAGAGATTGTTAATTAAAGCTTCAGAGCTCTCCAGAGGGCTCAATGGTAGGGGAGCCTTCATACCACCCTCTCTTCTGCAGGTGTTTTGTGGGAAGACCTTTGCAGAGCTTCTGAAGCTGAACATTGCCAAACTTGCAAGAACCCGAGCTTGATTCCAACATGTAAATCACTAAGAAAATGTGATTGATTACTTTTTAGTATTGGAAGCCAACAGATTTTAAAGATTCATGTAAATAAAAATACATTTGCTCAGCAACTTAAAATGGAACAAAGCCATTCCTAGGGCCAAAAATTTCTGTACAAAAAAGAGAGTTTTTGTACTTTCTTTGCTACTTTTTTTTCCTTTAGAAGTTAAGATAAAAGCTGGTGTTGGACATAAAAACAAATATTATAATAACCTCATCTGCAAAGCCACAATAGTTGCTTTTTTAGTAGGGTGTGGCATACTTTTGTAATGTCATACATGCAAAATAATTAGAGAAAACCCATTTTTACAGCCTCTTTTAATATATTGGATTAGATCAAAATAAAGATTTTAGTTTTTGCAGTGTATGGTTAGGTAAATGAGCAATTAAATTTGTGTTTACTTACAACCATAATAAAATGCTACAGTGCTTTTGGGATGTGAACCTGTGTTGTTTTCTCTGAATCTGTTTCAGTTGTGCTGGTGAGGTTTTTTTGTTTGCTTTTTTTTGTTGTTGTTGTTGTTGCTGTATTTTTTTTCTTTAGGAAGAGAGAACTGGAAGAGGTAATTCAAAGCTCTTGGAAACTAAGTTTAACTACCTGAATCACTTTGGAGTAGGTAGTGTTCACTCAGATGTTCTAAAGATATTAAAAGTTGAAATAGATGAATTATTAGTTATAGTATGTAATCTGACACTTAAAACTGCCTCTGAAATAGTGACTAATTTGACTAGTATCCACTTGTACACTAATAATGTACAACATTATCGTTAGATTATTTTTATTATATGATTGTTATATGATTATATGATTATCATTAATATCATGAATATCATTAGATCATCATCATTATAAGATGAAACAACAGGCCAACAGACCTTTTATATGTATAGGACATTCTAGTTGGAATCTTGAGAAATATGAAAGTATACAGTATAGTAAGAGTTATCACAGCTTTAAAAAAACCCATTGTAGTTATTAAGATCAATAGAGTGAGGATATGTATTAATATGTATTATTACTGAAAATATCTTATGCCTTGTTTCCTCTTTTGTCTGTCTCTTTAATGTGAATTATCTCCCTCATTTTGTTTTGCAGTGTTAAATACAGCTCCTTTAGCCATTCCCTATAAAAGAGCCCCTCCCTCTGCTTAAAAGACAGAAATAATTTTCCCCAACTTTGCAGCTTGAATGCATTTTCTGTGAATGCAGCTGACCTAATATTGAACTCATGAGGGGACCTTGCCAGTGTCTTGTGCAATGGTCTGGGTACTCTTACACCTTCACTAGTCTAGTGCAGGTAGGGTGCCACCAGGTGAGCCTGGTTAGACTGTGTCCCAGCCTGAGTGGGTAACTTTAAGTACAGCGCTATGCTGTATGAGCCCTTTTGCTCAGGTCTTGGATAGCTGAAGAACCTTTGGTTCTGCTTTCTATGTCTGCAGGTGGGCACAGCCGTGGTAGATCTGCTCCATCTCTGGTATCTAACAACTTGTCACTGACATAGTCTACCCTGCCTAAATCCACCTAATGTCTAATTCTTTTTTCTTTGAACATTAATTTCCATAGTTACTCTTGTTTTCAAAATTTACGATCTGTCAATGTTGGGTAACTTTTTGACCCTACAAGTTGCATACTGAAACATTCATATAGTTCAGAGCCATGGGACATCAGCCATGAATGCTGAGGAGCCAAAGAGAAAACACAAGCTGTTGCTGTTCCATCCTTTCAGTCTTCTGTGGTGGAAATTGTTTTATCTGTCTGCACTGATCACTTGGGGTTTGCTTCTACTTGGGATACCACTTTTACATGTCACAGTCCCTAAATTTCCTGGATAGTGTTCAACACACATGCTGACCTTGCCAAAGCCAGGCAATGTAAGTTCAAGAGAGAGGTTTCAAGGAGGATTGGTCAGAATTTGTATATTTTGAGGTTTACAGCTTTTCATTATGTAAATTGCTTGTCTTTTTTTTTTTTTTTTAATGTTTGGGCATCAACAGGCTTGCAGTTCCTTATTTTATATCTTGATCTTTTGATTCAACTGTGTTTGCAGATACTCACAATTTGAAACAAGACCTAAAATTTCTTCTTTGAGGTGAAATTGGTATTTGAGCACTTGCATCTTCTTTTATTCTGTCTTAATGTCATAATCTTTTTTTGTTTGACCCCTCACTCCCCATTTCTGTGTATAAAGAAGCTCAGGAATTTTTGTCACATTCAGGTAAGTTGATCCCGAGATCACCTCTAATTCTGCTCTTAACACTATATTCAAAGAATTCGCATTCTTTTGATCAGCCCTGAACTGGTCAGGCAGTTGGACTAGATGATCATTGTAGGTCCCTTCCAACTGAAATTTTCTTTTCTGGCCTATCCTATGCCATGCCATGCCATGCCATCCCATCCCATCCTTTTCCCTCCAAGATGAAATACTTTGGCTTTATTTGTGTTATATCTTGTTCATAATTTGTTTTCTAAGTTATATTATTTGAATGAAAAAAATAAGATAGCAATAGTTTTACAATAAAAAAATCGGGTTTTGTCTACCTACAAATTTTATCCATGTACTACTTCTTGCAGGCTATTGCAATAGATTAGTCTATACTGTAATTGCAGGAGGCTTTGGGCTTTCATCAGTTTCAGTGGGAGTTCTATGAAGCCCTGACGTCGAGCCCATATGAGCCATATGGGTCCTACCTTCTCTATCTGCAGTACCTGCTTCTCATTTATTCCCTGCTTTGTGTGTGGAGGGGAGGGGTTATAACAACTTTTAAAGCCTAGTTTAATCTTTCATGTATTTTAGGATCTTGATAGCGCTATAATAGGGAAACGGAGTTTGGAGATGGAGATCAGAAGCCTCCAAGATAAACTGGCTACTAACCAGAAAGATCTGGATACCTCAAAGCGGGAACTGCACAATGTGAAGAAATCTTTCAGTGAGCTGGATGGAAGCTTGAAGAGCAGCAGAGAAGAGGCCAGGACTGCTCAGAGCTCTTTAGTGGCTTTTAAAGAGCAAATTGCTACCCTGCTCAGCGGTGGATCTGCGTTAGTTAAACCTTCTGAGAAGGCCATTTTGGAAAGGATCCAAGAAATAAATTGCAAGGAGGAAAGTAAAGAAATAGTAAGTCACCAACTACTGCACTTGCCCAATGCATGTGCTTATTTGGATCCTTTTTCATTAGAGTGTCGGTTCCCTCTGCTTAGGTTTTGAAATTACAGAAACCTTTAATTTTGTTGTCTATTGATCTGAGATAATAGGTGAAAAACATCTATGTTTTATTAAGTAGGAAGAGGTCAGAAATGAAATTAATAATAGATGTTGTTAACAAGAAAAGATATGGACAAGCCTCTCAAGACAATGGAATTTGGTTTCAGTGCCACTTAGTGGACATCAAAAGTGGCTGTGTGGCTGCTATAATTTAGTGGAACATGTGAGCAAGTATGGATTTGCTGCTACAATAGTGACTTCAAGGACTGATTGACTTGTTTCTCAAGGCAGACATAATTGATGAGTTGCCCCAGGAAACTTCTTTCCCTCCAATCCTCAAAACCTGCACCTGAAAACAAAAAAATATTTTTATGTTTACAGTTAAATGTTGTTGAAACCATAACTGTTCATCATTCAGGACAAAGGCAATGGGAAGGCAATAGGAAGGCAACTGGGTATTCTAATGTTCTGGCTCAAGGTGTTCTGGCTGGTAGTGTTTGCAGAGGTATGTCTGCATGTACAGGTAGAGAAGGACCAGCTCAGGAGGAAGGTGAGCCAGAATACAGTCTCACTGATGTCAGTAGCCTGACACTGCACTGAAGTTTCTCACTTGCTTACATGGGCATAAATTAATTTTGTCAGTGAGGACTATTATACAATTAAAGGTCACACACTAAATCAAAAGCTGTTTTCACTAAGCCACCAAAAAACCTGTGTCCTTGCCACATTTTAAAATTGTAGCATCTTCTGTTGATGTGATAGTTTTTTATGTTAGTAAATGTTTTCCTATTCTGTCCAAGATTGGAAATAGCGCTTGAAAATATCCCAGTGTGTTTTGATTAAACATTTTGTTAAAAACTACAAAACAGCTCCCCTATACCAGAGAATTAGTATGCCAAATTTCAGTGAAAACAAGCTATGTGAAAATTATTCGCATTTGAAAGTGATTCACTGAAATGGAAGCATGGCAGCAACTTTTTAATGTAGAAACTCTTTACAGTTTTGCTATATGTCATGGAGTATTTGTTTCTATAAGCAACACACTTTCAAACTGAAATCCAATGAGAATTTTATGTGTGTATGTGTCTGTACTATTTGGTGTTTTGGCATACAGTTCACATTGTTGAGATGCCGATTATTTTGAGAACTGCTGCGAAAGGGACATTTAAGTTGACTGGTAGCTACTGAGTGAAAAGGTTTTGCTCCTGGAAATGATTTCAGGGGACCTGCTGCTTTTGTAGGATTCAGTTGCAGCCAAGTCCATTTGTGTGCTACACTGAGCAGCTGTTAGTCTCTGTGGATATACTATGGTACATTCCTAGTGCATGCTGCTTAGTTCTTATTGTTCCTGATTCTTTAATGTTATCTTTACATGCTAGGTTGCCCACTTGATCATCCTGTATACTGGTAGTATTGGGGAGGATTCAAAGTCAATCTTTTCTTGCAGATACAAACTTCTCCAGCTGCTTGAGAGGAATGTGGCTGGTTCTCCAAATAACAGCATTGATTTGAGAAGTCATGTTCTGTTAGAGAACTACTGTAAAATATACAATAATCAATTCTTCTTCTTCTAAAAGCTGTGCTTATTCTTATTTTAGAGGTGAAGAAACTGATGCCCAGAAAAACAGATATTTTTCCATAACAGTGTTAAAATTCATTTATGTGGGTGCTATGCTCTAACCTCTCTCTCCCCCTCAGAAAGACTTGTTGACTTTTCCTGTTGACTTTTGCAATGGAAAACAACTCCCTTTTTTGAGGGGCGTGTGTCTGAGGATGGAGACAGATTTGGTTTTCAGAATTATTTTTATGAAAATTAAATATATGTGCTAAAAGGAAGCCTTTATTACTAAGACAGAGCATGTATCAGCTCCAGTCTGCTGCTGCCTAAACCTTTGCTTTGGAATTAAGATGCTGCTCTTACAGTTGCCAGCTTTTGTTTGTTTATTTTTGTATAGTAAAGGAGCTATGACAGGTATATCTAGAATAGCATTCTGCTTCTGCTAGCAAATGCAGCAATTGCCTTCTATACTTCTAGCAATACTCCCCACCCAGATGTCAGTCTTTTCTAAAAACAAAAACGTAATTGGAGCTCTGTTTCCTGAACCATAAATATTAGCTTTAAATTTAATATTGCTTGGTGAATTTGGTCATTGTAGTTGAATGATGAATGATGATTTTGTGGATCATTTTATTTGCTAAATATGTTAAGTGGTGAAGCTTTAATGTTTTACTGCTATGATTCGTTTGGAAAAAAATTATTTGCATGGCTCCAAAGGGAACTATAATTACTAAAGCAGTGCTGGCACATCTATTCTCAGAATTTCTGCATGAAGATTAGAGGCTTTGGAATAACAAAGCAAAAAATGCCAATATTATACACCTGTGAATCTGTTTCTAACAGGACATGGACTTTGTCATCAAAAAGTTGTTTTATAGTGAACTGTTTTTCTTTCTGTAAATCAGAATTAAAAAAAATTTTCTAAGCTTCTATTTCTAAGGAATATAAATGTTGATATATATGTGTCAATCAGATTCCTATTGCATCTCTGGGTGAATTTCTTTCCAGGATTTGGATATAACATCAGTGTTAGGCTATGTATGCTTTACTATCAGTCAATCAAGAAAAAAGTTGTTTATTCAGGTACTATTTCTTATAGACTTTTTAGTAAACTGTCTGGCCTTAAGTAAAAGACCCGCAAAAGTGAGTCATTAAACTTCTTGGCAGGCTAAATTAGCCTGTGGTGTTGCTGGTGCCCGAGCGAGCTTGTTTCAAAACAGCCTCTTTGTGGCTGCAACCCAGCAGCAATGCCGACAGCTGGGGATATGAATCCAGCAGCCAGCCAGTACCTTGCTGATGGAAACTAAAAATGTGCTAATGAATGTGATAATGTATAACAAGAGGATTACAATTAGGTCTTTCCTTTCCCTGAAGAAAGATTGTTTCATTTTTGTCAGGACATAGCTGCAAGCAACTTGCCTTTGCAAACTTCATTAGTGGGATCAGGAAAAGACAATGCAAGAATCTGGGAGAAAAAGAACCCTCCCTGTTTGAGTGTTTTGATGCCTTCTCTAAACAGGTTTTCGTGGTTCATTTTTAAATCATCACTGCAGCCCCTCTGGGAGTTTTGTGTATACACTAGAGGAACTGGCAAAATGTTCATCTTTACATTCGAGCCTGATCAGCTATATCTGGTTTACCTCTGCACATGCACCTGTCAAACAGAGTTGTGAAAAGTTTAGATTTTAAAAGACTTGTGAGAAAATCATTCACTGCAACTGCTATATTTTCTGTGAAATCTGAAATGCTTTGAAGATTATGTCTCCTAATGATGGAGATTTTGGTATCTGAAGGGCATCTGAGTGAGTCATAATCTATATACCAACCCTTAGCATTAACATCAGCAAAAAATTTTAATTTAATTTTAAAAAATATCAGCTTATACTCTGACAATGTCCAGTGATAGGTATTCTATTGCAGGATTAAGAAACTGCTTTGAATCAGTGTCCTAATGATCGTTTCAGCAGTTATAGTAAGATGCGTATCGTCTGCATATGTTTGGACAGCTCTTGGGTGATACTGTCATTTATTACTTGTAACGTACCAGAGGGGTTCAGGGACACCTGGAGTCCAAGGCAAGCCAGTGTTGCAGTTCATACAGTGCTCAGCTCTGGTTATGAGGTCTCTGGGTTCAGGTCTTTTCTGTTTCACAAGTTTTGTTGCAGAACTGTAGCAGCAAATTAAATTCATAAAGTCAAGTTTCTGTTGACTACCTACAGCTGATCTGATTGTAGATGATATTAATCTTACCAGGTTTTGTCATTGCATATTGATATACCAATATCTTAAGTGCCAAAATTTATTAGACTCTACTCCAGCTCCTGTTAAGATCTCCTGTTCTTGTTTCTTAATGATTTATGGCAATGTCATAAACACATTTTTAGTTTTAGGGATTTATCGATTTTATCCTTCCGAACAAAACATTTATGTGGAAAATAATTTGGGAAATTAAATTAAACATTGATAAAAGCAGAATAATATATGTACTGACTTAGGGCTGACCAAGAAAACCTCAAACAACTAGAATGTGAGAAATCAGGAAAAAAGTTGAGAAAAAAATGAAAACCATAATTATGCCACTCTATAAATCCATGACTGCTGCATTCTGAGTAGCACACATAGCTATGATAATTTTGTTTGAAGAAAGCACCTTCAAAAAACACTGTGAAGGGGCATGAGAGTGTCTAGAGGCTTCCATGCAAGGAAAGGCTCAGCAGACATGAACTTTTCAGCTTGGAATGGTGTGTGTTATGCATAAGGCAAAATACAAGTTGTAAGTACCATGATAAGAGATGTGGCAGCTCTAATGCTTTTCAGCTGCTAGGGAAGAACATTTGTACTAGCTGCACATGTGTGTGCATATATGGGTACGTATAAAACAGTGGAACTTTAAGATAACATCTTACCAAACCAGAACAGTACAGCTGATTGTCAAGATAATACTAAGAAGATGAGAAAATTAAGTTGTTATGTTGGAAAGAGGAAAAAAAAATTGCCACTAGGATGTGAAGGACCTTCTGACTTCATCGTACACGCTGCTTTTTTGCACTCATCCTAAGTCATCCCTATGCCTGTCTCTGTGACTTTTGGGCTGTTGAGGGAAATGCCCTACTGACTGCACAGCTGTAGCCCACTTTCTGTTCTGGTGTGCTGTGGGGCTCGACCTGGTGCTTGCACATACCTTCTTAGCACAAGGAAAAGTAAAAGCTAGAGCACAAGAGAAAAATAAAAGTTCAGGAAAATTTTACTTAGGCTTATTTAGTTTTATATAGATCTGTATTATATAGATGAACCCTGCTGTCCCCAAGGTAGGAGCTACCACTGGAAATGAGTATTCTGTAACACAAGAAATAAAAGGTCTTAGTTTGAAATTATCTGGTAGCCACAATAAAACAAAAAGCAGGAGGTGTTTATTTGCAGGCTGGCTGATCAAGCTGCACAAGTCATTGGCACAGGAAATTGTGGAGATCAGAACTGCAGGACCGAGAATGTCGCTCTTTTAAGTCACTGGTACAGGCATGGGTGGGTAATAAGGGTGCAACTCTGCTTTAGCAAATCCCTGAGCTGATGATTGTCCCTAAGCCAAGGATGAAGGTGACTCCAGAAAGTTCTGGAGGATAAACAGAATTTGGTAGTTTTGTGGTCCCACCTTCTGTGGCATCCCTCCTCTTCTTCTGTTTATGGACATTTGAGGCCTGTCAATGTCACATGTGGCTGGGCTGTGCCCAGAGCGGCTCTGCAGTCTGACAAAGGGGCTCTGGGTTCTTGGGCAGCGGAGCATCTTTGCAGGCACATTACTGAAAGCTTTTTTTTCCCCTGCTGAGTGATACAGGATGCAGCAAAGCATAAAATGTGTGTGGCTTCTTGCATTTTTATTATTGTTTAGTGTTTTCTACCACTATATGAGCAGCAGCAATTTCTCATTGTTTTTTAGGCGGTTTGGGTGCAATCTATTGTTTGTAGTTAATTGCAGCCTAAGTTGGAAACCTTTCTGTGCCATTAAAATTAATTGGAGTTTTGTGTGCTTGTTATTAATTTTATATTTATATTTATAAATATTTATATATAAATATAAATTTATATAAAATATAAACTTCTTATATTTATATATATTTATATTTATAAATATATTTATATTCATTTTATTAACAGGAAGCAAACAGATGCTTAAAATGAAGAGACTGGTTTGAGATGAATGTCTGAACACTGAGTTACAAATGCAACATAATTAATTATGTAACCAAATAATTATATGACAGTAAGAAGAGGAGAGAGGGAAAGAGGGAAGCAAGCAACGTTTTGGCTAGAACTGTCTTTCAGTATTTGACAGTAGTATAATCAGATGCTTTCAAACATTTGATTATATAAGTAGTTTACAATTTAAAATCCATTACATTATATGTAGGTGTTGCAAAGTTAACAGTGTAGAGCTAGAAATGTTTTCATAATTGTTAGTCTGGTTTCTTGTTATGAGATTTTATCCTTTTAGCTTTGGGCTCATGCTAGATTACAGGATTATAATTTTTTTTTAAGCAAAATCTTTTAGTTAAACACTCTTTAATAGTTAACAGTTGGGAAGAACTCCTCTGAGACTTAGTTATCCATATCTACATTCTCACCTACATGTTGCATGCATTTTCTAAATAATTTACCTGTTTTTTCCACTCAGATCTTTGATAGACTAGTGATTTTATTGGCTTATTTTAAAGAATGTTCGTTGACCAGGTGTTGCTGGTTTGCTAACATCTTTGGAAAGTTTGTGTCTAAATTAGTTTGTATTAATTTTTAATAATATTAGTCCCTTTTAGTCAGTTGACTCATTTTAAATACGGTTTCTGCTCTTCACTTTGGGTGTCTCACATGTCACCACTTCTGTCATTTTCTTCTGGTGGTTACAGCAGATTTTTCTGTCTTTTTAAATGCATACACTTTAAAGGTAGATATTTTACCCTCTTTTTAATAATTTGAGGATGCATCTTTCATATCTTTCTAACGTTTCTACACCTGCCTAACCCCATATGTTTTGTTGGTTTGCTTGCTTCCTAGATGGTATCTCAGCTTGAAACCCAAATAGCTAAATTGACTGAAGCTTTGGAAAATCAGACCAGATTGCACCAAGAAGCTCTGGAGAGAAGCAGGAAAGCTGAAAAATGTTCTGAGACTTTCCAGGATCAACTGAAACACTTGGAAGAGGAATTACTGTCTGTAGATCTGATGCAAGATGGTTTGAAGCTTGAGAAGCAAAAAGTAGTTCCATACATTATTTTCTTTTGCATAGAAGTCGTTAAAGACAGAGATATGACTAATTGTATTGCATTGATCAGCTGGGTATTACAGTAGTGCAACTAACGCAAATTAGCAAAGTCGGGCGTCATCTATAAAGTAGCAGTATCTTTCACCAACAATTCTAGCTGGAAAAAGTAGCTAAGCTTTTGAGTTCAAAGTCCCTTTAACACAAAAAAACCCCAAACATACCCCAAACCCCAGATTAAGTTCTCTGTAAATAGATCAGAGGTCCTCCAAGGATTCTCTGATCTCTCTTTCTCTAATATATCACCTAGTCTCCAGTCTTTCAAGACCTTGCAGTCCTTGATACTTTTATATCCTTAGACCATCAAGTCTACCAGGATATTTGTATCAATTTTGTGAATGAGCACACTGTTAGCCTATAATACATCCACATACTAAGAGTTTGAAAAATGACAGTACCTGGAAAGCTAAACCAGCCATCCAATACAGCTAAGACAAAGTTGTAGCATGTTACCAGGTCAAGATCAATGCTTAGAAAGTTGAATTTGCAAAAAATCAACAATGTGGTGCTGTCTGTTTTGCATTAGTCTATTATACAATAACTTTTATGAATGAAACATCCACCACCACATTGGAAGCAAACCAGAAAATGGAGATGTTCTTCCCCGCTCTGCTTCCTCTGCAAAGAACATGTGGCCTTAGTTCCTCAATTTCTCTCTAGATTTTGATGCAATAAAGATATTTTGTTGTGATTTTTTCCTGATAAAGAACAAGTTCAGTGCTTCTGATGCTGCTGTTTTTAACTTTTTGAACCAGAAGCATCATGAAAAAAAAGATTCTTGCCATGTTTTATTGTCTTGAGCTCAAGCCACAGTTATGGAATTGGTTTGTTGGTTGTTTTCTTTTTTTTTTTCTTCTTTATTGTTTCTTTGCAAAGATTATTGCCTGCAACAGAAGTAAGAGAAAACAAAGGCAAACATAGATTTGGCGAGGACAGCTTTGGATTTTGCAAGAGAGACTAATTGAGACCAGGAACTAACACAATTTTTAAAGACCTAGGGAGGCAGAACAAAAGGAGAAAAAACCAGATTAAATAATAATTGATATCTGCATGTGTCCACATCAGTAAACCAGATGGAGATGCAATTAAAATAATCTTCAAAGCAATTTATAAACCAATAACTGTTAACTGTCAAACTTGCTGTTCCAAAGAAGATCAAAAGACTGATGATGTTAACATTCCTGCATCTCCACAGACTACATTGGATCTCACCTATGGCATTCCTGGTACCAGTTTTATCTGTTTTAGAGCTCAGAGCAGTAAGCAATCATAGCACTTGCAATTAGCTGGGATGTAGCTGTCCTTTCTAACTTCTCCCTGCCAATGCATGGTTCGTGTAAAGCAGCAGAGCCACAGACAAGAACTGAAGTAAAAAACAGACACATGTACCTTATGCTGTTCTACCTGCAGACGAGCAAAAATCAGTCTGGTCTTGCTAAGAAGATAAATACAGTAGGTCCAGGGATTTATAAAAATAAATGTTGACTAAAACAGGACAAATGGAGAATTTGCAATTGTGTCAGAAGCGTGTGCAATAAACATACCCTTTCAATGCATTATTTCTTGTGGATAATGGATTTAGCTTTGTATAGTTCATTGCTGGTGTAGGGGGAATTGCTTTTAAATTGTACTTCAGGACTTTTAATGAAGTTTTACTATTCTTTTGCCCACTTTTCCACATCTTATCTTAGTATCTGAAATTTCTGGAGCAACTTAATGAGAAGATGAAGCTGGATAGCCTGGTAGTAGAAGTTGGATTTGATATGAATGCAGCTGCAATTCTAGCCCGCATAGAGCAGTTAGTGAAACTGGAAGGTGATGCAGTGATTGAAAACAAGACTATGGCATATAGCTTAAGAAGGAAGGTAGGCAAAAAAGACATATTGTTACTGTTTTTTTCAGAGATAAACATTGTTACAGCTATATTTCTGTAGTGGCTTGCTAAAGACAGCAGCTTGGAGCTTCATATATGTACAAGGAATTTCAAAGATGTCCTTTACATAAAAAGAAGATAGTAGATGTTTGCAGACTCTGCAAACAGGCTGCATATTAAAACAACTAAAACCACCAGTTGGTTAAATACGTGATACTGCTTTTCACAACTTCTTAAACAAATGCGTGAAGTTAGTGCATGTTTATATGTGTGTATGTCTGTCTACTTTTTAATACATTTATAATATACTTCTGTAAACAACTACCGTCAACATTTATATCTAAAAGGGTCTGTTGAGAAGGGGAGCATCTTACACAAATTTCTCTAGAAACTAGTAGGATGTTGGTTGTACTTCGCTAAGATTTTCAATGCTTGCAAGAATAGTGCTCCTTTAGGAGCAAATCTGTTCAAATTTGTTCAGACTCCCCTCCATCATCCTGTTATGACAGAGTGAAATCTTCTGGTTTTAGCCTTATTAGAATGGTTTAGAGCTTAGAATCAGGTCTCTTTAAGGTTTAAAACAATACTGCATTTTTTCTGGAAGCAACTGCCTCTCTAGCAGGGAGTATAGCGTAGTATGTATGTTAATACTTCCCAGATGTTCTAGAATAACGCCTGGCAGCTCAGTTCAAACTGAAAACAGGTAGCTCCCTGAGCACCAAAATTACAAAACTAAGCTGGTGGACCTTGTATTGGAGCAGTGGGTGAAAGCTTTCTTATTTCTGTATGTTGATTCTCCTTCTTGCACACTAGCTTTAATTAGCTGATTAAAGGTGGAAATATCTTAAACTGCCACCACTAAACCCACTGTCTCCTTAATGAATCTCTACTACCTTTTGCATTTGACTACTGTCCTTAGACATTCTCAGAGGTTATGAAAGATGCATAAGTATTTATGTTCAAATAGGGTGCAGTCTGTATGTAAATTCATTCTAAAAGGTAGTGCACAAATTCAGAAATGGAGAAGCACAATGAATTGGTAATATAAGAGGTATCAAATATATATGTTTATACTTCTTTACAGAGTTTTCAAGAGAAGAATAGGATATATGCAACACAGGGATTAAGTTTGCAAAACAATCTGTAGTACCATTGTGTTTCATATGTATTTTTTCAAATATGTTTGTGTTTGGAAAACTAGTTGAAGAGTCAAAAAGAAAAACTTGAAAGCAATGAGCTGCACATGAACCTTCTGCGGCAGAAAATAGCCCATCTGGAAGAGGAGAAGCAAGTAAGGACCGCCTTAGCTGTGGAAAGGGATGAGGCCAATCTTGCTGTCAGAAAGTTACATAAGATGATAGAGAGGTTACAAAAGCAGCTTGATCTGGCAAGGGAGAAGAATACTGATCTCAAAGCCAAGCTGTCTGAAACTAGTGAACTTAAGGTGAGTTAAAACATTATATTTGTGCTTCTATCTGTTTTTCTATTCCAGTTGGATTAAGCTGGAGTTGATTTACAATAAATGTGTTCATGGAGAACTGCTCAAATCCATCTAGGTGGGGAAAGCACATATAATATTACAATATTTTGGGTGTTTTGCAATGTGTTTTGATATACGAAGTAGCATCTGTAAAGCATCATGTAAACTTTCAGACTAGTGTAAGAAAATATGATCTATGCAACCCTTTCTTTCCTATGGATGTGATTGTAATCTTATATTTTCCCATACATTGCTCACAGATCTATTCTGATTGGTATGGGGGAAAAAAAGTTTTTTTTTCTGCATAAACCAGGCTAAATTTTCATTGTTTCTGTGGTTTATTACATTGCAGCAGTAATAAATTACCTGCTTTAACGCAGGTAAATAGAAGTAGTTTGCAGCCTTGATAGCTTGCCACCACTGGAAGAAAGGAAGATTGATTCTATGTGAGCTTTTGTCATGTTGCTGATGGAGTGAAATAGAAAGTAGGTGCATGTTCCAACCGAACAATTTTTACCAGCAAAACATTTGGCAACTCTTTTTCATACTGTTTTCCCAGAGGTTAGCAGAGCATAAACTCTCATTATGGGCTTTTGTCTGTCCAGTTACCTCTTTTCACAAATTCTGAAGATAATTAACTGTCTTGGAACAAAACCCTTTTTTGTTAATCAAGTTGCAGTTGTCCAGTCTCCTTTAACAACTTTTCAGTTTACACATACATGTGATCAGGAACCCATAAGAAACCGCATTAAAGTGCTTACTCATGATTACTCCTAGTATTTTTATTATTTCTTTCTGTTAGGTGAAAAGGTGTGCATATTTAACGTTATGTTATTGCAGATCAAGACTTTGGAGCAGAACAGAACAATAGAAGAACTCAGTAAATCTCAAGGCAAATTGGAAAGAATGAAAGAAAAGGCTGAGAAACAACTTACCTCTGTCAAATCAGAACTTCTTTTAAAGGAGCGTAAAGCTACTGAAGATAAAGAAAAAACCAAAAATATGTTAGAAGCAGTTACCAGTGAGATGAAGGTGCTTAAAACAACCCTTGCAGAATTAGCAAAAAGAGAGAGACAGGTATGTGTATAGGTATTTGACAAGTGCTAGCTGTCACTTGGAATATAACAATGTGGTATAGGTGGAGCAGCTATCCAGCTGTGCTGAACTTTTGTGAACATTACCAAACAAGGAAATTTTAGCTCACCCTTGTGAGCCAGTGGTGGGTGTGATTCTGAGAGACAAAACTATTGTTCAAGTTATATATGGGAGTAATTAATACAGGCATTGTTTTCTTTGTTCATTGCAAAATATTATATCACCTTTTGGAGAAGTATAAAATGTTTTAAAATCCTAGTATCTTTTTAAAGGTATGTTTTCCCCATATATCTTAGGTATAAAACTTACCAACTTCTCCTGCATTTCCTTTTGTTTCTCCTCATCTGTCTCATGCACTTTCTCCTTGCCAATTGTATGAGATTCAATAAGGCTAAGGGATAGGATAAGAGGAAATGTGCTCAAGCTGCGCCAGGGGAGGTTTAGATTGGATATTAGGAAAAATGCCTTGACCAAGAGTGTTGTCAAGCACTGGAACAGGCTGCCCAGGGAAGTGGCTGAGTCACCATCCCTGGAGGCATTTAAAAGACCTGCAGATGTGTCACTGAGGGACATGGTTTGGTGGGGGACTTGGCAGTGTTAGGTTTGCAGTTGGACTCAATGATCTTAAAGGTCTTTTCCAACCTAAATGATTCTATGATTCTGTGTTACCATGTATAGGCCATAAATTCAAAGAATGTTGGAAAAGGTCATAAAATAATAATAATAAAACACCAAACAAACCAAATCAGAATTAACAGACAATATTGAATGTAATTATTTTGGATCAATTTGTGACATTTAACTTTGTTATAGTTTAGGTAAGAAAACTTTTGGTGGTAACTCACCTCAAGGAGGGAGTAAGGAGGTTGTGGGAAACACATTAGTAAATGTATTCCATTCTAATTTCAAAAAATTGTGAAGTATATATGTAATTGCCCTGCATTTTGTGTTTTGTAGAGACGTTATAGATGGCATAATTATTGAAAGCCAGTGGGATGTTTCTTTAGAGTAAAAAATATGTAATTTTAAATTCCTTATTCCAACTGCTTAGAACTTTGTTAGTTTTTCCAGCTGAAATTTTTGTGTTACATGTAGGAATGACTGCATGAAATTTAAAGATGCTATTTCAAGAAGTCAGTCTAGAAAAACAGACTAACAACCCAGGGATCTTTCTTCCTGGAAAGATTTAGCACTGTTCTATTTTATAACGATCATTAGAAATTTGGCAGGAAAATTTAATTTCTTCATATATCTCATGAAGAAACAAAGCATCCTGCACACAGAAGAAGGTATGAATTATATTCAGGAAAGTATTCTGTGGAGCCATACATTGAAGACTTGCTTAAACCACACAAATGCTGAATTTTTACTGTCTGAACCTGAGGAGTTTCAAGCCTTTTGAATACTGTTGCAGTATTCTTTGGCCAAATTTGAAGAACATGGGAAAAGTAAGCAGGCTACAAAGTGCAGAATGCTCAAGCACAGCATAGCGCTAGTTCTCAAGCTTTCTGGGCTAGCGAAAGGAAAATGCCAGCTTATGATTCACCAGCATCCATAGTCATCTGCATCACAGGAGCATTTGGAATACCTGCAGGTGGAACTATACTGCTAAACTGGGAGCAAAGCTGTTTGCAAAACCAGCCTGGCACTTGTGCAATGCTGATTAGCAGTAATGGCATTTTGAGAATGTGAGAATTGCCAGTAATACTCATAGCATACTCTCCTGTATCTTAACAGTTTACTTAGCTAAAACCTGTCCTTAAAATAAAGCTACTGATGCTAAATCAAAGAATTTGTTCTAAACTCTTTCACTCATTAACATGTGAGTTTTTGTCCTGACTTTTCCCAAACCCAAGGAGAATTCCTTCCTTATCCCCAGCTCTCGTGGTTCTTCACCTGCTTTGGACTTGCTCATTCCTCATTCTTGGGGAAGCTAAACAAGACCAGACTTCTCTCACTCTCTGTAAAAGGTAGCAAATGCAGATGTTACATACTTGTCTGAGCACGTGTGTATGTATTTGATCTGAATATAAGCACAGTCATGTCATCTGTGTATGTATGTGTGTTAAGAAAACTACTAGAAACTGAAATTGCTGTTACCTGATGGAGTTGTTGATGTGGCCAGGCTGACTGCTTGTACATGCATTGCATGTTTTTTTCAGGCATAGTCTGCTCTCCATGGATATCACTACATGTAATGTTAAATAACATCATAATATTGCATGGCTATTTTCCATGCTATCAAAATTAAAAGTATGAAGAATTTAGTTACTGACAACTGATTAAGACATTGATTTTTCTTGATTGATTGTCATGAGGAAAGGCAGAACATACTCAAGTGAAGTCAGAAATTAAGGTCAGATTGAAACGATTTAAAATGAACTCATAATTGGGATTTAACACACTGTTTCTGATTGTTCTTTGCTCTTTAGGCTATTAATTCCTACTAAGTTTAAGAGGAAAATTTAGCTTTGGCATGTCTGTGTTTTGCTCCTTTTGTAAAAATATTTTAATATTTAAAAGAATGCACAGAATCAGAGCATTTTAATTATTAGAAGCGAAGCCCTGTAAGCAGGGTGTAATAACACTGCCAGTCTGCTTTAGGATTAACAGTCAGCCTTGGTGGCTGTAGGGAATAACAGCAAAGTGTGCCAGTTCTTGGGTAGAAGTATAAAACCATTTAAAAAAATGATGTTCAAAGCATTATTAAATCATACTGCAGAGTGAAAACCATGGAGAAGTGAAGCTATATGTGAAAAGTCAAAAAGCGGATATTACTAGAATGGATATGTATTGGCGAATTAGTCGGGTAATTGAAATTTTACAAGAGTAAATGTAAGTTAACAGATATCCATATGGGATTTTCTTTCTCTGTGGGGTGAATAGAAAACCTTCTTGACTTCATATATCATTATTTGTATTTCTGAATATAAACAAATGTCAACATAGCCCAGATTCATTTTAGTAACATTAGATAAAAGGTATGGATAATGACTGTTGACAAAAGGATGTTCACAGGAACTGATAACATCAGTATATGACCATTGAGGTCAACTACAGATTAAAATCTGAATATATTCTATTATTATATTTATTTGACTCAAGTCCTTATTTGCAGTAGTACTTGGAGTAAAAATATAAATGTCAATGTTTTGGTTGCATTTTTGGTGATTTTTTAAAGGATTTTTTCCAGTCTTAGTTTCCCTTTTTTTTTCTCTTTTCTTTCTTTCTATTGGAATAAGACCCCTTCTACTTTCTTGTAGGTACAGCATAAAAAACAAAACGTAGTGTCTGTTTTTTATTTTTCTGCTCCCCCCTCCTTGTATCTTGGGTTAATGCTCTAAATTGCATTCATTTCTTCTCTTTTACTTCATATAATTTTACTCACTATATGGAAGGTGCAAAGAAAACTTATCATGAATGTTTACTGCAGTACTAACCTTTGGTTTTGAGTCTTCAGTGATTATCTTTTATTATTTCTCTCCTTTATTCCAAATTGTGATTATCTTAGAAATATTAACTACTATTGAAGAAAGCCTTAAATAGACAGGTGCTACTTCTGTTAGCTTCTAGTATTTCAGCAGAACAGTTATGTTCTTAATGCCTCTGTTGCATTGTTTTTAAAGCTGAAATACATTTCTCGTCTAATTTTTTTCTAGGTCCTGTATGTTTTAGTGCAAGATTTTAAGAAGTTGTTCATTATGTGCTTACAGCGCTGTATTCACTTAAGAGTATAACATATAACTTGCTCCATGTGAGACGTGCAATAGCATTCTTAAGATTGTCCAGCTTCTATCATCTGTTGCTTTTGTTTGGAGTTTTTAAAGTTCAGATTGATGTCCTCTGGTGGGCCATTTTTGCATCCAGGAGTGATGGTTCTCTTTGTCAGTTTATGTGAGGAATTCCTCTTTGTTGTCAACCCTCTTTCTGCATTTTCACTGGACTACAGCTTTGTCTGCACTGTACTTTATAAGCCACAATATAATAGTCATAAAAGTTGTTTTTTGTCTAAGTATTACTCCATTAAAGTGGAAAAAAATCCTCAATTTAAAATTCACATCAATTAATGCCTTAGACTCTGTGTGCTTTTTAGTTTAGGTTATTTCCTGATGAAATTTATTGAATTCTTAACATTTTTATTGTCCATTCGGTATAGTTGTGACCTGCTTTTCCCATCAGAAATAAAGAGATGGTTGTGTATACATTTTAATTTGTATCTATTCCCTCTGGCAAAATGCTGCCAGATCAATAATCTGTGTCAGTGCATCAAATTTAATTTGATTGCATTTGATCAATGGTTGTAGTGCAACTTGGTTTACTCACAGTTGTAATTAAGTTGAACAGCTTGCAATAGCAAAGATATAAGAACAAGAAATTTCGTGCAAAGCGCAGACCCTAATGTACTCCCAGGTGATCAGTTGGATTTGCTGTGCAGGTGTCTTGTGGGGGTTTAATTCATCCAAAAACTGGATCTTTGCAGAGGGCTGCCTTGATCTTTTAACATAAAGTCTGTATGGAAACAAATTCCAGCTTTGCTGCCTGCTTGTTCTGTCTGTGATCCAGATGTTTAAAAAAATCTTCAGCTTCTGCTGAAATGTACTTGCCTAGCACACTGCCAGGGCCCCAAAACAGTGATCTTCTGACCTGGTGTTGAAGGGCGTATACGGGGATTTGTTTTTTTTAGTGTTACATTGTTGCAACATTTCATCCAAGACATTGCACTGCCTTGGTAAGACAGCTGGGACTGAATTCGCAGATCCTCCTGCCCTGTACTGTTTTGGTTTCCATATTTGTTTTTCTGAAATGATGGCAGCTCCATAGGGTTTGCATTGGGATGAAACAAACTAACTTTGGCAAAGTCTTGGAACTGAGGGTTTCAGGGTTTTTGCAGCTTGCCTCAGAGATGTTATAACTGCTTTAGAGTTCTGCACAGTATACTTGGGGTTGGGCATGTGTTTCAGGAGTGCGTTTATCTCCCTTTTACCATTAGCCGTCAGCATGCTTGGTGGTGTAACGGTGCTGCCCATCAGATCTGAGCTGGCTTCTTGGTTGTTTTGATGTTGCTGTGACATTTTGAGTCTCTGCCATGCCTGAGAATGGGGATCTTGATATTCAAATAGGTAGCAAGACAAGCATATTTCCTCAAATAGGAACATTTTCCTCTTTTAATTGTGTGTTGGTGATAAGGACTGTGTAATGTATTGCCTATTGAAAAGGCACTGAAGTTTGACTTATAATGAACCATATAATGAGTTGAGAAGAGTAAATCAGCATACATGTTCATCTGATCTTAAGTTTTTAATCTAGTTGCTGGCAGGATCACTAGTGATGACAATTCATTGTGGATATCTGTCCATTTGGAACTGCACAGAGAAAGCTGGTTTCTTTAATTACTTTACCAAATACCCTTCCTATGATATATTTTCAGCAGCTAGGCACGGAAGAAAAATGAGCTTTTGTGAGGCTGCATCTTGATTCCAAGTCAAAGCCAGACTGAAGGATGTGCCAAACCTCCACCATTCTTCTAACTTCTTTCTGCTGTAGTTTCCACAAGAAAGTGCAGAGTGGAGGGGAGAAGTGGCAGGCAGTGGTCAGGAGCTTGAGGTCAGGACCAGCACCTTAGGACATGCTGTGGGATGTACCCAGCAGAGTTTCCATTTGTCTGTATAGTTTGCAGTCATCTAGGTCAGTTTTTGCTGTTGAGTCAGCAGGGAAGATATGCCTGTGAAGGGTTCCAAAGAATACTTGAAACTCTGTTTCATGTTCACGATCATCAGCACCTCACCTATTTATTTGAAGTTTGCTCCAAAAGACTGTTTCCATCCTCTTCAGTTCTCTGTATTGAGCAACAGCAGAACTTCCTATATTTTCCACTGCTAATACAAATGCTTGTATTTGTATTATGCATATCTGTGTATGTTTTTCCTGGCATCTCCTTTGATTGCATTTGATTTATCAGTAATTCCTTTCTGTTTGCTCTTGCAGCTGGCAGATTTCCGAGAGGTGGTCTCACGGATGCTGGGCCTCAACATTGCCAGCCTGGCTCTTCCTGACTATGAAATCATCACACGTCTTGAAGGGTTGATTCATGCTCATCAGCACCACTACTTCCCTTGTGTCTGCCTCAAAGACATGGCAAGGGCCCCAGAGGAACACTCGCAGTGAAACATACAGCTGCTTCACTGAAACACACGTTTTGTAAGAAGATAGAACAAAGTGACATTTTCTTTTGTGCTTCCCTACCTGCTAGGCATGCATAGAAAATAGCTATTTATTTGTGTTCCTTACCCTACAGATACCAATTTATGCTGATTTTTAGTGTTTCAGTAGGGAGCCTGAGCTGAATAGATAGAATAAAGCCAGTAGCCTAGAAATAGCAAACAGAAAATCCCTGGGCAGCATAATACCTGTTATGAAAATGATAGGTAATATGTGAACAATGTATAGCCCTCCAGTTTCATTGCAGACATTGAAGGCATGGGCCACCCGAGGTCAGTGCAAAATTTTGGGAAGCACTTGCTAATCAGTGTCGGATTCAGTGACATCCCTTGTGCTTTACCTCTGGGTGACAGAGGTGAAATAAAGTGGGGGTTGTCCTGCTACTGTTCCTCTTACTAAATGGGACCTCTCTGCACTTTGATGCATAAAGACTTGTAGCTTCAAGACAGTTAGACAAAGGACTATCACGATTTTGAGACAATGGATTTTTTTCTTCTGTTGTTTTCCTTAGTCTGCTCTTGTGCCAAAACAAAAAGTCACACTTTTTCAGCAAAGGCTCTTTCACAGGGTCTAGTAATACGCCTGATGTAGATATATTTGGTAAAATTGCATGTTGCCCCCTGTCATGATGCCTTGAAAATTTTTCTTTCAGCTGCTGTATTCCTTGGGAAAATTAATCCATACACGAAGTAAGTGGCAGTTCTGAGTTAATAAGAAGTTATTTTAAAATGCTTATCCACTGCAGAAAATAGCTGAATTACTAGTCTCTGTTTTCAGAAAAGCAATAATGAGGTGTCCAGAACTACCTCTGAATCATAAAGGCTGCTTGTCTATCAACCTTTCCGAGTGTTGTTAAACTTCATGTTTTTCTGAAAGAAATTCGAACAATAAATCTGTTTTAATAGCACACTCAAACATAATTCTGTGTTTTCAGTGATGTACCTAGTTATATCTGACCATTTGTGGACTTTCAACAGTATCTCAGCAAATGAGAACCCACTCACTAAAACTGAGCACACTATTTTAAGAAAAATGAAACTTTTTCAAGTAAGTGTGGTAATTTTAGTATCTGGCTAGGAACTCAAAGCATTATATGCTTTCATTTTACTTACCTCTGAAGAATCATTTTTCAGTGACTTGTTAGTAAAAAACCAAAACACACTCAAGCTTTTGCAAAATCAGTCATTTGAGGAGATATGGTAAATCACGTATTCTTATGCTCCAGTGGCTACCTGGATTAAAATCAATTTCCCTTCTTGTTTTTTAATGTAACATTGTTTTTCAGGTAAAGTTTAATAAATGGTATAAAGGAAAAAGCTAGTATTGAATTATATAGACTTAAACTTAGGACAACACCAGAATTTCAAAGTAAAAGATTGAGTTATAAATATTTTCTGGCATGGTAAGTTGGTTGGAATCTAAAGGTTAGAAATGGACCGTAATAATTTTCTAATTCTTCATGAGCAAATACAAGTAGTTTCAGCTTGTGTTTTGCTGCCTCTATAGGCACTTCTGCTTGAGTTATTACTAAACAACAAAACCTGTTTTCTTCATCCACATTAACTAATATTATACAAAGCATATTTTACCACATTTTGCAAGGTAAATAAATTGCATTACAAAATTAGGTCCACTTAGGCCAGATAATACATTCATAACTTTAAGAGTCTCTGAGTGTGCCAGTCTTCAAATAAGTGTGCATATTTGGACATATTTTATGGCTGTGAGGTGATTTTCTAATGTCTGCCAGAAGACTTGAAATCTCCTGCTGTGCTCTGCAGCCCTGTGTCCTGCTGCCCTGTGACCAGCCATGGCACCAGCAGTGAAGTTCCAGCCCTACAGAAGGCACCAGCAAAGTTCTCTGAATTACTTCAGAAGAGGCAGGTTTTCACATGAAGTTGGTAACAAAGCTTGGTGAATGCCTTGTGAGTTAAGTGAGCAGAAAGCAGAATAAGGGTGCTCTGATTCTTTTTTTTTTTTTTTTTACATAGTGGATTTGTATTTATTGAAATATTAATGCTAATGTTCATCAAGGAATATGACCTCTTAGCTGGCTATCAATATTCCCTGTGTTTGCTTTGCTTTTGGAAGAGTACTGATATCTTTGTTCATTTACCCAAAGCAAATAATAATAATTAAAAAAAAAATAGCAAGGAGGAAACTTGATGTGAACAAAGTTCGGGTGATTTTTGACCTGTGTAATTTAGTTAACCCCTGAACAAAGTTTAAACTGACTTGCAATCCTTTTTTAGGGATAGTTTCACAAAGCATTGAACCTAGTATTCCTTTTGGAAAAAAAAGAAAAAAGAATTTTGAACAGGCTTATGAATGTTTTCAAAGTTTATTTCAAATGCTTTCTCCTGTTTTACACCCAGATGCATTTGACACATGATAGGTCTGATAGGAACCTGAAAGTGTGTATTAAGGCTGTGTCAGCAGACACCTCTCAGTCGATTCTTTTTACTAGGTTTGTTTGTATTAATAAAGTTATGGGATTAAGAGTTTGCTATCTGTTCATAATGACTTTTATTGTGGTAAAGGATACTTGATTTATCAACAGAATACCTTTTTTTTTTTTTTAAAGTAACGTGAAATCACAGAATGGTACAGTTTCAGGGCTAGATTTTTTTCTCAAAATAATAGCTGAACCAACTTCAATGAAGACAACTTCATTATTCCAGAGTGACAGTGTTAAAAAAAAGGCAAAACTCAACAAATTAAAATATTGCAATTGTAGATATCGAAGTGAAATAATTTACATGCCATAAACATTGTAATGACAAAGTCACAATTGTGAATAGAAAAATGAATGTTGTAACATCATGAGTGTATTAAAAAATATGCAACTGAATTTTGGTCTATATGGAATATTGTTGGTAATACATTCTTCCAAACACAGTAGAGCCATCATTAGAACATTAATGTAGTAGAACCATGATTCCTCAAAGAAATTAAGTGCAAACCCATTTAAATACTTTGCTGAATTAAGATTAGAAAACAAAGACAGATCACATTAAATTACTTTTTGATTTATATTGCTCTAGAGATTATTGTTGCTGCATAAAGCAGTTTGCTTACTTTTCTCCCATTTTCCTAGGGCTCTAAAGTTACTGGATTATTTTGTACATTATGATGGTGGAGGGGAGGGGAAATACAGATGACCCAAGTCATAACAGTTTTTAAATAAAAAAAAGTAGATGGGGAATGAGGCACATTTCTAGAGAAAAGGACTACTGGATTACATATTCTTCCAAACATTTTTATATGAAGTATAAGTATTTTTTAAGAACACGGATGCTGACTGTTTCTGTTTACCATCAAAAAGAAAAAGGGGGAGGAATGGAACAAAATGAAGTGAAATTATCTATGAAGTTAGAGAAAAGGCATCTCTGATATTACTGAAGCACAGAAAACAAAATTAGTTAACTATGTGGAAAATAATAAAAATAATACAGTTTGCCAGAATAGAAGTTGGCAAGAATGTTCAAACATAATCCTTTTCAAATGGAAGATTTCAGATGGCTTTGTTTTTCTGTCAAAACAAGTAAGAATCTTCTACAGCAATGGGTGTTTTTTCTGGAAAAAAAGGATAAATTTATTAGACTTTACTCATAATTAGTCAGGAATAACTGAGTCAGAAATGAAAGCTCTACAAAACAAGACAATTTGCTTGAACAAAATAGATGACTTTTCTGACAGTTTTAAAGTCAACTAATGAGCGCTGAGACAAAGAAAACCACTTATTTTCAGAAGGGATTAAATAAGAAGGTTGAGATGTTTCCTTATTTCCGCGCCCCCCCCCCCCCCCTCCCCCCCCGTGATTACTTACATTTTTAATAAATAGGAGAAACAAGGAAAAGAAGATTACAGTGTGAGCAAAGGGGGTCCAAACTATTAACTTCCAAGAGGTCTTGAGTAGAGAAATCAACTGCCAGATGGCTTTTGGTAATGCCAGGGGTGGGACTGGAGAGCGGGAGGTCTAACCAAGCTGGGAGCTGAATAGGATTAGGTCCCTGGATATGTGTATGTACGCAGGTGTTTTTATGAAATGATGATTTGCGCTTTTTTCATTTGGAAATGGAATGTTAGTATGTTGGGTGGGGAAGATGTGTGCTTGGTTATAAACCAAATATTCAATGCTATTTTTAAATAGGCCATTGAATGCAATTTAATCTGAGTAAAGAACCTCGATCTACAAAATATTCCCACTACCGCACCTTAGTCGTGACAAACGCTCTTCCGCGCATTGATTAAGAAACCTGAATTCATTCCAAAAGAACAAGCTTAGTTTCCCCTTCCAAAATCAGGATGTTGCCTGCTTGGGTAATCCTTCCCACAAGGCAGCGCAGCCAAGCAGAGCACCCCGCTGCCGGGGCTGTGGCTGGTGCCCACCGCCTGGCTCCCCATCGGTCACCAAGTGCTCCCCTCAGCCACGGCCCTGCCCAGCTGGGACACTGCGCTGCTGCTCAGGCCACGCGCTGGGGGCTCTGGGTATGAAACAAATACGTGGTGGTGGCTGCGGGGTGCTGGAAGCCCTTCCCCAGTGCTGCTATAGAAGGCAGTGATGAGCCAGCAGAGCTTCCTCAGACCTTTCCCCTTCTGGTCGTGTTTTCCTACTGTGAGGAAGGGCAGGCTGTGGCAGGGCATTAGGGAGAGCCTTGCACATGGGGTGGTAAATCTGGGCAGATCAAGAAGCCCACCTCTGGTCCCAACAGGGAGCATCTACAGCCTGTAACCTGTGCTTTGATTGATGGCCAGGCTCCTCGTGGGCTCAAGCTGGAAGAGTGAACAAGTAAGAAGCACTAAGAAAAGTATTTTAAAATGTTTCTTCTGTGAATCCTTCATACTGCAGTAACAGTGTAAAATATGCAGTATAAATTGTAAAGTGGCAATATAAATTGATATGGGCAACCACTTTGTCTGGCTTCTTGCCCTTAGGGGTGGTCAGAAACTCACGATAAACCCAACAGGCATCCCAAGGGGCAAGCAGAAGTACAGTACTGGCAGACAGCTCTCAGACCTTTGAAGTCGTCTGTTGTTTTTTCTTAGCCTCCACTGTAAAATTTGCTGTCATCAACAATGTATTTCTCACCTTGATCTCTCACAGACTGCTCCTCTGCAGCGAAATCTCTGTGGCCTACCTTGTTCTTCACCAGTGAGGTTTCAGGTCCATCCCCTGCAGGCAGCCCCAGTGTCGGCCAGGTTGTGTAGGGCTGCTGGAGAAATCTGCCCATGCTCTTGCTCTGCTGCCGCTTTCTTTCCTTCAGCTCCGGCAGCCTCCCCCTGCGCCGTGCACCTCCTCTACAGCCAGGGTGCTCGGACCTCTGCACCATTGTGTGGAGTTCAGCAGACACCAAGATACAGTTCACTGTCTCGTGTAAGAGTCTTTGAGACTGCTGCAGACACCTGCAGATGCTTCATACCCCTTTTGGGTGGTTTTCTGGGGCTGCTGGGGTGGGGGCAGTAAGCATGCTCTTGTGTGGGGAGAAAGAGCAGAAAGGCTTTGGTCTACGAAACAGCGAGCCTGTGTCAGGCACGTGACCGCAAGAGGACAGATATGAGCTGCTGGCTCGTGGCTGGGGAGGTGGAGCTGCAAGAAGGAATAATATGAGGGTAAAATGATGGCAGCAGGCAAACCAGGTGTAGGTGCAGATGCTTGTGAAACAGACTGCAATTGTTTTTATAGCAGAAGTACTATGGCCATCAGTGTAGAAGTCAAAACCTTGCAGGTCATGGCATAGAAGTCCCTTAGAGCTTTCCTTGGAGATCAGGCCAAGCCAGGCTGTGCAGAAAGGTGCTAGACTAGTGCTGAGATTATCATACTACTACCAATGTCTAATAATTTTGATATTGCTTGTATTACAGACATTTAGAATAATACTTTTACGGTCTCACATCAGCATGTGACACCTCTAGCTAGGTCTGGCTGCCTTTGAGAATATGGTTTGAGAACAGTTGAACAGAGGATACACAACGGTGTTGGAGAGTGTACAGCAGGGATGCAGAAGTAGTGGGGCTCATATAGGGACCCAAATCTGATGACACATTGATGACATTTAGCTGCCTGAGGGTTTGTGGAACGAGGTAGGGACAAGAGAGTATTTGAGATGCATCTCACAAAGCCGTGTACCTACAACTGATTGATTCAAGTGGCTAAAAATATGCTGGAAGATTACTCCCCTTTTTTACTGTTAGCAACTATTCGTCTCAACAGCTCAAGACAGCAGGCCGTGGAGAGCATAGGAATAAGAAAAAGAATAAATATTTGAAAAAGCAACCAGTACACAGAGATTAATTTAGACTAATGACCTAAACAGAAAATAATGTCATGGGTTCAGGACTGCGCAGACTAATTCTCTGGTGGTAAATCTTAACTGCAAGACTTTATAAACTTCTCCGGACTTGTGGATGAGGTTCAGGATAGAAACAAGAGGAGCTAGTGGCCCTTGGCAATCTGCTTGTGATGTAGAGGGAAAAAAAGAGGCTGGAGCAGGAGGGAGAGCTGGTGAAGTGCCTGAGGACTGCTGCCTAGCTGGTTTTTGAATCAAGGTAGATAAGCTTCCTTTCAGCCTCATGAAGGTCTACAAATGGCAACGCCTGCACCAGCAAGTGACAGAGATTCCAAATACCCCCAGTTAGGGTAACAATATTTTACAACAGCTTTTTTATTCTTAAGCAGTGTGTTTTCAAATACTTCTAATATAGCTATAGTGGCTTCCTGGCTTGAAAGTCAAAGAAGAGGTTGTATTTCTCCAGAAATGTTCCCTTTGTGGTTTTCCTAAGAAATTCTTGACTGGTTTGGGACTTCAGTTAATATATGTGTCTGTAGCACTAGTATCATTGCCTTTGATGCAATGTGATGCTTTGCTCTTATTTACAGGAGTGAAGTCTTCCATGCCAGCTGACAGAATTTATTCATTTGAAAACTCAAGCCAAAACAGTTCAGTCCTTCCTAAGAACAAGACTAATGGAAACCCCATAATTTGCCTATATCCATAAATAAAAATCTGGCAATTCCTAGCAATTCAGGCCAGAGTGTAAAATTACTTTTCTTATAATGAGTGTTCCTGACTGCTCCGGGCTGGAGCAAAGGCTGACACATCTCTCTGCTCCCAGTGCTCTTTTCATTAGAAACAAGTGGGAGTGGAAGGAGTCGTCCAGCTCAAAGCCACAAGGGAAAAAAGACAGACTTGGGAAGGAGCTAGTTATGGCAGGTTTCACAGGGAAGGGAAGTTTCATGGGAGATATACAGGAAAGGTGGGCTGCAAGGAAAAAAGAAAAAAAGCAGAGGTGTGAATAGCTGGGTAGGGATGTGGGAATGAGTGTCTGGGAGTGGTGAAGCCTGGGAAGCGAGCAGTGGGTAGCGGTGAGGATGGGAGCAGTTTGAAACTTCCTATTCATAGACCAGGATGAAGGACCGGGGGGAAGCCAAGGAAGGGAGACTGAAGCTGAGACTGTTGGGTGCAGTAAGGGGAAAACCCAGGAACAGTGTAGGAAAATCAGCACTCACACATCCAAATGAGGGAGGAAGAGTGACAGGAAGATTATACAAAACAGTGTTTTGTTTTGCAGGGACTCCCTTGCTTTGTGTGCATCCCTGCGGTCACTACAAGTGCCTTCTAGCAGGGATGCATGTCACCAGACTACTGCTTGGCGAGTGCCTTTTGCTTCCTTGTCCACCTCTCACAGGTACTGCCTTGAGTCAAATCTCTTTGCACAGACAGCACTACTCCCAGCATTTCACTGCATTTCGCAGGAGACTGGATGTGCAGCCTTTGTGAAGTTCTTCCACTGTGTTTATGTACACACATTCTGCATATGGGAAGGACTTTAATATCTGGGTTTGGGAGGTGCAGAGAATTCAAAATGGCTGTTGAAGATCAGTTGGAATTATGAGGATGAGTATCCTCTGAAATGCAGGAACATGAGTTTGAAAAACAGATACAACCAAAACTAAAACAATCGGCTTCTGCCCTCCAGCAGACTTCAGCAATACTGTCAAAATGAGGGGGGTGGGTGGGTGGGATTTCTGTCACCTAGCACTTCTCAGCTTCTTGGTTACTGTAATGGCAACAGCTGTTTCATTTTGAGAATGTGAGAAATCAATGGGAAATCCCTCCCACTTTGCACTGCCACCACCAGAAGCCTTTCATCCATTACTACTCAGCAGACGACTAGGCTACAGTTTCACCTCGTGGTAGCAGGGTGCTGCGGTTTGACTCTCCCCATCAAGGCTTCTGGTCCCTGCCTGCCCTCCACCGCCTGGCCTTTGCAGGAGCCAAGTTCCTGAGGATACAGCTAAAATACTGAGGAATCTGTCTGGAAAACTGCACAATGTTCAGAAGGTGGTCTTTTAGATTAATAAGATTTATAGTGAAGAAAAGTCACTTTTCTGGCTGGTAGAGTTCCCAACCCTTCCCTTTCAGGTGGTGGGAGAAGCAAGAGTAGAAAGATGTCGCCTTTGACTTGCGGCCAGTGTCTTGGTGAGTTTGCCTAGCTCTGGCTGGGTGAAACACTCCACCGAAGGACATTATTGATCCCAGAAGGTCAGAGGAACTGCAGCTTTGGATAGCAGCTGAGAATCCTGTGACTCCTCTGTACAATAGATTAATTTGTTTTACAGTTTCTATATGAAACAGGATTTGAAACGTCTTTTCTATGTGTATTCAATGAAAGATAATTATAGTTGTACCATCACAAAGACTCCACTTAGCAAAACAAACCAGTAAATTTAATAAATTAATGCTTCTTACAAGAAGAAAAAATTGCTGGTGACTACCACACATCCTTAACAGCATCAACAGCGTAGTTCACACAGTATACAATTACTGTTTGTACTACTGTTTCAAAAAAGAAAATTTCATGAATGCCAAGTATTTTATTGTTCCATTTTACAAATCCCAGTGCTCCAGTAACTAATGTCCCCTTTGCCATCCCCAATCCTGCAAGTTTGCCAGCTGCTTAGTTACAAACATGTTTAATGGCTTAGCCTTTGTATAAATCAGACTGTGATTATCAGAATTATTCCAAATTTTAGAATATGTAAGAATATGGGGATTTTTAGTACTTTGGCCTTTATCTCTGTCATGCTTAGCCCCCCAAAGTACATGTACAAGCTATTTTTTTGCCAGAGAAAAATGTATTTTTTTTTTAGTAATAGGAAAATGTTCCTTTCTGCTCTATGGTCCAAGGCTCCAGTTCTGGAAAAGTTAAGCATTGAAGTTTTTATTCTCTGTCTAAAAAGAAGGTAATTACAGTTGCCCACCAACATTTAGAAAGTTCTTTAAAATTTTCGTAGATGAAGCACTAGAGTATTACAATTTTATATTCAGTTACATAAAAGACTCCCTATAATTTATTGAACTTTTTCTTTAGAAAAACTTGGAAATATCACTCTATGTTATTCGCTTCTAGTTTTTCTTTTGGCTTAAAGAACACTGTAATGAATTTTTTTTCTAAGATGGGTTGTAATTTTCACATCCCCAAAATTGCAATCTTTTAATGTTAAAAGAATCCTTGCTTAAGCTGTTCTGAAAAGTCTCTTCTAGGTGACCACATACTTTCAGTGGCAAATTGAGCTACCTCGGAGAATAAATTTCTCACCATGGTACACTTTAAATAAGTATTTCACAAATGAGACTATGCTTGTCTTACAGTTGTAGTCAGAAGTTAACAGAAGTTTTACCATGCTGCTGTTTCTTAGCTAGGCACAGGTTAGTGACCTTTTTCTTCAATGGTAAACAAGAAAATCTTTCTCATGATAACAGTCATATGTTATCATGTGAGCGAGATACATGACAATATGTGTTCATATGATATTATATGAGTGAAAAATCACAGCAGCAGTGCAACCACCCAAACACCTGCCATTCCTTCTTGTGCTTTGGGAAGCTGGAATTACGTTCCTGGAGAATGATATAGGTTTACAAGGTACTTGAATGTGATACTAACCAATATTTCCCTTTTAACCACCTTGGTTACTTTTTGAGAACCTACTGTGAGAGCAAGTCTCTAACTAATGAATACCATAGTAACGCACTCCTTTAATCAGTGCCTATCCTGTAGACCTGTTATCATCATTGCCCATATGTAAATTAAATTAACATTGCAAAGAAAAGTGTCAGAATACAAAAATACTATGATATGATGAACAGAAAATGCACAGTGTTGTCCAACAAATAATAGTCATATTGATGATGATAACAAAATGATAATGCTGACTTATTTCTAATAAACACATTTTTTTGGCAAATGTTTTAAGAATAACTTACTAATAGCTACAAAGATAATTAGACTATATTAAAATGCAGTAAAAGGAAGCATTAATAATTACTTCTGATTTATTAATTTCTAATAATAAGACTATGCTCCGTCATAGTACTTTCTATGGCAGGATCTCAGATTGCGTGACAAAGGACTGCTGGCCCATTGTTTCTGCCTTTACAGACAGAGAAACTACAACAAAGAGAACTAACTTGCTGAAAAATGCAGCAAAGTGCGAGGTGGGTGGATCTCTGTGTCCTCTGATTCTTTCCTGGTGCCAGGCCACACATCTGTGTTGCATCTGGACCTGACACTTCACTGCTTTTCCTGGGCTCCTTTTTCAGCTGCATTTCCTGACATGAAATTATTACAGAGCATGGATCTTCCCGCAGTACAGTAAAACCTCCAATTTAGCTAAAGGAACTACCTGTTTGCTTCACTGAAACAAGATGCATTTCTTGATGAAAGATATGAAAAGCAGTTCAGCTCAGGTGCAGTCTGAATGCCATCGCTCAAACTCCAGTCTGTTTGTTAGATCATGTAGAAAGGAGACTGGAATTAGGCAGGGGTTGTATTTAGGAATTTTAATATTGCTTTCACCATCCCTTGTAAAATGTCTGGATATCATTATCACAAATATTTGTAAATAATCCTAAATAGAGGGTGTTTATCAACATCAGTGGGGCCAGAAGAATCAGAAATATAAACAGGATGTGATAAAATCCAGTTTATAAAAAAATTGGTATTTATGCTTTTTATACTTCTAAGAGAAGAAATCTGAAACAGGATTCACAGTTTAGTGAAAAGAGGTTTTTCTGTTTGGTTGGTTGTTTTTTTTTGTCACAGACAAGAAAATGGAGACCAAATAATAGAGAAATCTATCTTCTAAAAAAGCAAATATGTATTGGTGAGTTCCATACCATGTAAAAAAGTGACTCAGTAAGCATTTGTAAGTGTAAAGAGTCTTCAATACATCTGAAATGACTACAAGCTTATATAAGGAGTGCTCTGATAAATATGAGGAAAAAAAATACAGGCATTCTTAAATCAGAAAATCATTTTCAGAAAATTCTGGAAAGCTTCGTATTTATATGCAGAAGTGTCATTGAAGGAAGCAGAAGTTGGTTTATATTTCATAGTGGAGTTTACAAGCCATGTCCAGCAAAGAGGGGGTTAATTCAGGAAGCAATTAATGGCCAGGTGATAATGGACCAAGCAGCTGTGTGTGAAAGAACCAGATGAGGAGAGTGGGGGAATAAAAGCCAAATGCATTAGGAGAGATGGAAGGCAAGGGGGCCTGATCTTTGGAGAGAAGGGAGGGATGCTCTGGGATGTGAGGAGGGCAGCAGCGGGTTGGGCAGCACAGGTTGTCCTGCCTTGCTTCAAGACGTGCTGGCACTAGAGAGGAAACTCTCCTGTGTGGGATCATCTCAGCTGGAGCAACCTGCTTATTACCTACATTAAGGGACTTTGAATTTATAAGTAAGAGTAGTCCAAATATTAAATTTCAGATATTCTGATTACCTCAGAATATACTTGTGTTTGTTTCTCCTGGAAGCTGACATAATTTTCCAGCTGGGATGTCAGTTTTGACAGTTCCACATGAAAACCAACATAATTTTAATGTGAGCTCTGAGGAAAAATGCAGAAGGCCCAATATCTTCAATTTAAAGAGGGGTTGCATCTTTCACCCCAAAATATGCCTTAAAAAAAAAAAAGAAGAGTTGTAAAACCCCCTAAGTATCAGCAAGGAGGAGGTAAGTGAATGCTGGCTTGGTCCCTTAATAAATGCTGTAGGATGGGTGAGAATGGCTGGCCTGAGGGGTCAGGGCGCTGGCACAGAGGTGTGCAATGACGGAATAGGACCAGATTGCAAAGTGATAAAGTGATGCTGGTGCAGAATACCCACCCAAATTACTGAAGTCTCCACATGGATATAATGTATATTCCTTATATACAGCCAGTCACGTGGTGGTAATTGTTTTCTAATATATAACGATTCCCAGTCACAAGACTGTGGTGTGTGCTCATCAAATAGGATAAGGTGATGTTTGCCACATTGAACTCACAGTCAATTCACATGTAAAATAAATCATATGGTGCTTTATTATTGTTGAAATCTGGCTAAAAATGCCTGCTTGAAACAAAGGACATCTTCCAGTCGTTTGTGGTGCCTTAAAATGCTTTCATCCTCCCACTGAAGGCATTTCATTTAGTAATGGTCAAATCTTCTTTCTCTTTAAAGACTACTAGTAAAGGAATGGTAACAACTTGCTAAAAGATTGGTAAAGAGCATACTGGTGGGCTGTAACAAACAGGCAGAAAAGGAGGGGCTTATTTACCAAAACCATCATTAGGCTGGAAAAGTCTGTCACATGAACTCGTGGTAGTGGCTGTGATCAAGATGTGACAGGACAATTGGTGGGTCAGATGTGTCCGTGCCTGGAGAGAATCTGATCATTCCCACCACAAGGACAGAACTGAAGCGGATGGATTTCAGTTTTTTTTTTCCCACCTGGAAGTATGTAATAATGTGTTAGAGATCTGTCTAAGGCTGGTAACATTTTCAACAATATAAATAGCTATAATGGTATTTTTCCATATTGTTTCTATCCTCAGCCTTGCAGTTAGAAGCTGTAGTTCAGTATTTTATTTGTAGTTACTTTTAAAGTCTTACACATAACAGAGTAACTCTTTAAAGAGTTTGTCTCTTTAAAGAGCCACAAGACCAGCTGAAAAATTAAAAATGAAGGGAATTATATTCTAGCACTAACTTAAATACTTTGGCTATTGTGGAATTTCTGATTTAACTGCTTCTAAGTGTTCTTTCTTCTGCTCAGAAGGCTAGGTAGTCCAAAATAAGTGAAATGTAAAATCCTTTACATTTTCAAGTGCAGTTTCTTTAACAGATTATATTACATGTGTACTTGTATGTTTTAGACTGTTAGTAAATATTAGCAGGAAACAAAAATGAGTGCTTACTGCAGATGCCATATTTTATTGGCTAGGCTAGCACGAAGAGCTATTGTGAAAGAGGGAAGTGTGCTACTAATGTAATAAATAACATAGGAAGATGAATGCCAGTGCATAATACAATTTAGGAGTTCTCTGTGTGGGGAAAAAAACTGAGAGCTTTTACCTGATATGTTTTCAGAGATGACACACACATTTGTGGGGATTTTCAGCTCAAATAGACTGGCTAACAGGTACAAAGTCAGCACGATGCTGCTGTTCAGGCAGCAGGCAGCAGCTGTCAGTTACACATTTCAAATTCAGAACAACTGATGGGAAAATATTGACTGTAAACAGTCAAAAAAATAATGAGACAAAATGCTACCAGTGCTGTGGCTATCACAAAGTGAGATCTGGAGGCTGTTGCCTAACAGTCTCATGTTGGTCCTTCCAAGGGTGCTTAGCTGGTGCTTCAAAAGGTTGAAAAACTGTTTAAATTGTTGGTCGCTATCACAGAAATACAGATTCAACATATTTTGCATGATATATCAACTAGCTGCTTTTTTCACTGCCATATGGTTTAGATCATGTATCAGATGCAAAGAAGTGTGTCCAGCTGCTTAGTGCACGTACCTCTGGAAAGAGCAACATCCTGAAAAGCTCAAGGCATTCAATCCCAAGGGTATCCACATTTGCCCTGTTAAGGCCAGGTGAATTTAACCTGGAGAAAACATTAAACTATGATATGTATCCATGAAGGCATCAAAAAGAGTTCAGTTGTAGAGTCTCGTTCCTTGTGCTAAGAAAATGTGGGAATTAATAAGAGTAGCCCAGTTATTAGTGGGATAGACATTTGCTTTGAGTAGCATGCATTTCTTAGTCCCTGTTGGAAATAGCATATAGGACTGGGTTCTACTTAATAGCTTTGGTATAAATTTTCTGAATGCAACTACTGATTTAAATTTACTTTAATTTTATTGCTAGTAATTTAGCTAAATACCAAGAAAAAGAAACTTGATTCTAGCAACAACAACAAAAGGGTATTGAACTGGAATAGGGCCTGATATACCATTAACCAATTAATATTTTTATTCTAGGGCCAAGAAATACACATTTGCCTTTAACAGAATGACCGACCAAATTGCTGTCGATCAGCCAATCTGATAAAGGTCAGCTACTGAAAACCCAGTCTGTCAGCACACAACCTAAATGATCTGGGTAGTCATAAGTGTATTTGTTGTTTTGAAAGGAAAATACACCATTTTCATCGATGTACCTGTAGTGCATCAATTACAAACCTTTTTGTAAAATTTTATGGTGGAAATATTAATATCAACTTTCCTAGTGATACTTCTTGTTCATCAGGGGTCTTCAGGTATCTTGACAGCACAAACTTGGTCTAAATAAAATGGTGTCTTTTAACCCCTTTAAAATGTTGTTTACTTTTAGTTTAATCAAAAAACTCTTTCCAACCATTCAACTGGCTGAATAAAAATGACAGGGATGGGAAAGAGGGATATGGAGACTATTTCTAAGATAGGCAATTATTTTATGTAGAGATCTAAATTTCAGGTTGTTGAATAAAACATTAACCGCTTTATGTTTACCTAAATTTGAACAGATTTTAAACTGGTTTAACTTTCCATAGGGATCTGGCCTGGAAAACCTAACCATGGGATGTGCTGCAGCAGAGCCAGTCAGTGCTCTCGTGGCTGGTGCTCACCAAAGGGCAGGGTCAGTGCTGGGTGCCACAGGCAGGGCGCAGCTCTGGAGCAGCTTTCCTATGCAAGGAATTTTGTGCAGGAATAACTTATCCGTACAAAGAAATCCCCTTGTGTTCTTGGTGAGGGAGCTGATTTATTTGTCATGGTCTTCTTTATATCCCTTTTAAGAGAAGAATTAAAAAAATGTCATCCTCTAAATGTGATTGCCTGTGATACCATCAGCTGGACAAAGGTTTAACTCCGGAGTCAGCTTGAATAGTTGCATCACCATGCTGATCTCTATCTGTCCATGCCATGTCTGTCCGGAGGGAGTACTTTGTGTCTCTTGTAGCATCCCTCATACCAGGGAACAAACAGTATTTCAAGATGTATGTAGCTCTTGTTTTTGTAGAAGTTTCAGAAACCCACAGCCCCCAGAAAAACTATCATGCAAACCAGATGTTCTGTCTTAACAGGTAAATTATGTATTTATTCTTTTAGCATCCATTTTTCTTTTTTAAAGTACCAGAATTATTTGAAAGAGTGAAGCTGATCCCCCCTGCTATGCTGTGGGTGCCTTTAGCCATGTCTTTTGTCCTCTCGCTTTCCACGGTTCTGGCATCTGTTATCTGCAGTCACTTCTGTTATATGGACAATGGTTTTTACATCCAGCCTCTCCCTTTCAAACAAAAGTGAAAACCACTCTCATGATTTTACAAAGATCTTAAAGGACTGAAGATTTACTCTTTTCAAGATCAGATATAATCATCTTTTAATAGAGATGAGAATTTCATGTGTGGTTTCACAGAATAAATTACATAAACGCAGTGTGAAAGCACTGCACAAAAATTCTCACTAATGATGCTGAATATATCTGCTTATACAATTCCTGTAAACAAATACGGTTACTGAAAATGCCTGCTAATTCTTTCATTGCTCAAATGATGCCAGTTTCAGTAGCTTGAAAATACAAGTTTATTGTCACTTGTTAAATCCTGATTTTTATGCTTGTTTTATTTTCTACTTCTGTTCCCTTATTAAGCTGGAGATCAACAGAAGTATTTCTGGTTTATGTGCTTGTTTGTGAGCAGAATCTTCGCTAATGCCAGCATTACTGTAGAGAAGATGTTGATACCGATAGGCTGCCAAACAAGCAAGATGGTATTTTCCCCCAGTTTATACAGTGACACTGTGCTATGAATGCATACATGAGTATATATGCATGTATCAGCAGTACTTGTACATGTATGTGTACATGGCACTGAGAGAACAGTGTGTGTGAAGCTATAGTTTTATCTAAGGAGATGTCAGCCTCTCTATAGTGGCTTGGCAGGAGTCAAGCTGGCTGTATTTTGGAGCCTAAAGCCTACAGTTTTAGCCATCACATCAATCTCTTTCCTTCAGTGTTCTTGGAGGACACAGAGGATGTTTGCCTGGCAGCTGGAAACCCCCAGTTTTCCCCTGTCTGATAGACCTTTGGGGTTTTGTGCCATCTTTCTTCCTTTCTTTCCCATCTTTGTCCTTAGCGTCACCAAAGGGATGTGGGGAGAGAAGCTGGATATTGGCACCGTGATTCCTGTCCCATGAGGACTTTCCCCACACGCTGTGATGGAAGCGTTTGGTTACCCTGATCCATCTAGAAGAACTTTGTTCCTCAGACTAACACACCTTCCCGATTGCAATTGTATCACCCTCACCAATCCCAGAGCATGTGGCCTCTCCAAAAAATCCTGAAGTGAGTAAGATAAAACGGCAGCAGTGCAGAAGCTCCTAAAGTGTTTTTTTTTTTTTTTAGCCTGGTTTCTGATTTCCTTCTAAGTGCGTGTGTGTAAGAGTGATGATGGCTGTTGCACACTTTTCTGAACCTAAAAAGGGAAAAGAAAAAAGCAGTTTTGGACTGGTGTCAGAAAATATTACTGCTGCATGTCGTGTGGAGTATGATCATTTAAAAACCCTGGACTTCTCTCCTTTTCTGTGTCATGGCCTCCATATCTTTTGTGCATATACTCTGAGCAGTTTTAAAATGTGTTTTTCATAGCTGACCTATACATCAATACAGTTAGACATGTCAGTCTTCAGAGTGCAGCTGCTGAAGAGCAGAAAGAGCTACAGAAATGATCTAAAAAACATTAGAAAAAAAGAAACAAAAAATACACTGCCATGTGGCTGTGTTCTGCCTACTTGGTGTGTGTGTGTGTATATATATATATATATATAAAAAATGTGAAACTGTATAGCGGGGAGACTGATTATTAACTGCCTGCATGGCATAGTCACATTTGAAATGAGTCGAGTCTGAATACACCTACCAGTGATGCCAAAACTCAAGCCATTTGGGAAACATCAAAGTGGCTGGCAGCTGTGTCTTGGGGCAGGGACTGACATTTTTTGAAAATATTTGAGAAATCTGTTCTGCGGACTTTCCTACACTGACAAAAATGAAGGTCACTCACAGTGAGGATGTTCAATCAACACATAATTGAAAGCATGCCACAATTCTTTATGATTTGAGTTGGTTTGAATTGTGCAAACACAATTTCTGAGCCAGAAATATCTAAAAGAAGAGTAACTGCTCAGACAACAGAACCAGAAGAAATGGGATGAAACTAAAGTCGGAAAAGTGTTTTGTGTATTGAAGCCATTAATGACAATAGAGAGCCTGACAATACTTCTCCAAGAAATTGATGGTTTTTAAGGTGGCTTTAGAAGTGATTACACAGTAGAGGGAAATTTGAGGTGCAGAAAATTTCTGAGGAAAAGGAAGCATAGTTTTACATCCATTTTGATGCGATGAAACTGCTCAAGTTGGATAAAAAATAAAATACTTGAAACTACCTGATCCAAAAGATTCATTTAAAAAAATTGGCTTGTGCTTTCTTGCCTTTTTTTTTTCCATTGTCTGTATAAAAACAATATCAGTATTTTTCTGACTGCTTTTGTGTATCTAATACAAAGGCCTTAACTTGTGCACATCAAAGTGATGTCTGCTAACTTCCATAAGGTTGTGCTGGGTGATGTCTGATAAACAGGAGGCCATAAGTAATATTTCTCATTTAAGGACTCTTTTTCTCATCTTTCTTCTGCATGCCTAACGTGCACTTATTTTATGTCTCAGTTCTGCCTATTACAAAAATAAATGTAGGTGATACTTTCTTTACCCGATTAAGTTGAGGCTGTGACAGTAAGAAATTGTTTAGGAATCTTCAGATGCTGGGGCACCAGAATCCAAGCTGATACATGGGCCTTAGCCCACCTGGTAGCTTCAGGTATCTGTTTTTTGAAGTTTTTGGATGATAAAAGTGTGTTCTTTGTGGGAAGGCTTGGCAGAGGAAGAAGTTAAACTACAGATTTGCAACAATAATCTTGGGGTGGTGAGCCTAGTCTGAATAGTTTTCAGGAAAGAGTTCAGAAGTGAGGGAAGATAAACTTTAGTTTTTCTTCTTCATCCTCTTCTGGACTTACCTTGCATTGAGCAGATACCAGATAATATTATTATGAGATGGAATAGGTATTTCTTGCTCTTCATCTTTTTCACAGATCTAAATCCAATGAAAATTTTTATATTTACTTCTTAATAAAGAAAGGAGGAACCAGAGTAAGGTATTAAAAATATGATTTAAAAAACTTTCTGAAAGAGATATTTACTAGGTCATTTGTGTCAACAGTAATGTCTTGATAACAGCAAAGCTTATCAAAATATTAGTGAAATAGACATGTTTCTATTAATTCTGTAAAAAAAAAAGTAGTAATTGTAGAGCTGGTTTTGTCTCACATGAAAACATTTCCCCTTCACAGTAGTTTTCCCCTGAAATAGTGAAAGGCTTAATGCATCCGTTTTTATGAATTGATTGAGTGGTTGTCATCTGTAACAGCTACATTTGTTGCTCAAGAGGAGCAAAATGAAACTAGCAGACAGCAGGGAAGGCAGAAGCAAATTAGATTTTAAAAATCTACGTCAGTTCTGATCTCATTTGCACTTTGCAATACAGTTGTCAAAATCTGTTTCTTAATAAGTAAAGGAGCACAGCCTGACTTTAGAATATGCATTGCTTAAACAAGATTTGTTCTGCTTTTCTGCTTCACAGACTTCCTCTTTCTTAGAAGCAAACTTTTTCAGAAAACAGGGGGCAGAAATGGAAGCACCATGACGGTGGGGAAGGGCCCTACTGGCAGAGGAGAGCTCATCCCTTCCAGAGTCATGTCACAGAAACCCCGTATTTCTTAGTGTTGGGATGGCAAGGGATGACAATAAAACATGTGTTTTCCAGGGGCATAGTAGTTGCCTTAAACGGTTTCAGGCCATCTCTGCCAGCTGCTGTATGTTTGCTTCCAGTATATGGTTAGGTCTCAGTAATATTTTTGTTTAACTCAAATAATGAAAAAAACCCTTGTGTGAAACTGTTTCTACACATGAAGATTTGTAGTGCTGGGAATAAAAATCATCATCTGGACTTCATTAAGATTTTCCTGGCAAGTAATAAATGCTGAAACATGTTTTGATTAAGTATCTTCAATAGCTGCAAAGGTAAGTGAGTTAAAAGCAGCTAGCATTATAGAAATAGGTCTACACGGTCTCTTAAAATTTCTACTGTTTTTTCCAGCCCTCAGCAAATGGTGGTGCTAGTACCTTATTTTTCATTCACTGTGTTTCCTCATTTCATGGTCATATCAGCCTCTTGGTGACTGCCAATGAGCAGATCCCATCATAGCTGAAAATTCAGGAACATGTGCAAAGAAGCCACCCAAATGGGCAAGAAATTTGAATATTCTCTCTCCTGGCTTTTTGCTTTAAAATGAGAAGACTGCAGGTATGAATCTGTCAAAGTAGGTAATTAATTTTTTTGTTTCTGTTTTGATTCACATCTGCTGTGACTTAATTGCATGTCTATATTTATATGTACAGAAAGTAAATGTACGTTTTTTCTGTGCTGCACCAATTGTGCATTTGTGTTCTAGACTATGAGAGCAGGACTCTCTCAGTCTGCTTTTGGGAGAATTGGCTTCTGGAGCAATAATCAGGAAGATGTAGGGTTCCCTTTTCCCAAAGCAGCAATGACAGTTTATTTACTGTACTTCAAGCAAAATACATTGTGTACAGCTCCTTGTGAAGTTCCATGTTGCAGAAATGCAGAAATACCCATTGGCATCAAAATAGTCTTTTACATTGTGCACTGGGTTGGGGAAGTACCGATGAGATAACTTTACCCTTAGTAATACATAATAACTATTGTCTACATTCAAAGTGTGTTTATTGAGTACATCAGAAAATGGTTTGGAGAATTTTCCAGAAATTACTGATGGCTTAGAACATTTAATGTAGCAGCAAGTGTGCAACTACTGTTAATTTCACCATTAAAAATTACAAGCTGGAAAAGCCGTTATGAGTTGTTTTGAGAGGTTTGTGTTTTATCACCAGCTTGAAATTGTGTTTCTGGCTGTTAGTCACTGGGCTGCCAAAATTCAAGTGGCTTGAAGTGTGGGAGCTACTGGATCTGCAGGGCAATAACGGGAAGGAGGTTATTTTATGGCTGATCTCCCTGCATATGTAGTGTGTTTCCCTGTGATAAAGTGGTTATATCAGCCCCACCTATTATTAAAGTTGTCTGACACTTCCCATTACAGACTTTGTTTTCAGATGCTTATAATGTAGTCAAACTATAACTGTCTGAGTTGAAATCTGACTTCTCCTTATGCTGGGCTGCATGACTGATGCAGGTCTTTGGGGGAAATTCTAGCTTAAATGCTTCGTGTAGAACTAAATCAAAATTATTCCCTTGATTTTTTTTTTTAAATAAGAATAGAGAAGTTGTTTTGCACAGTGAAGATAATCTCTTCTTTGTGGAACTCTAAATGTAGCTGTGGGATCTTTGATCTGCAGGTCATCATTTCATGATCTCATTAGTGAGAGGAGAGTCAGCGTAGGCTTTGTATTAATGTAGAAAATGTGGACCCTAATGGATTTTTCACGTATGCTGTGGGCTGCCAAAGGTATTTTCAAGCCCTGCTTGGCCCTCATTAAAGGAAACTTTCTTGCCTGAGTGCATCTGCGCTTTCTGAGTGGAGACTTGACTTGGAAGAGAAGTGGCCATTGGCTAAAGTACAGCTTTTATCTCTGTGAAATCAGCCTAAATCTGGCAAAGCTGTAAGCTGCTTAAAGAACACATAATTCAAAAACGCTCATGCTTGCTAGATGTTTTCAGCCTTATTCCCTAAAGTTTATCTCTGCATGCCTAGGCTGGGACGGTGCAGGGCTGAGAAGACATCTCCTGTCACTGAATTCCTGGGGTGCTGCTGGCTGTGCTGGCTCTGGACATCACTATGACCAGGGGCACTTTTCCTTCATTGGCTGTGTTTAATAAAGTTATAATATAAAATTATGAAATTGAAAATAATAACAGAGGAGAGCCTGACCTTGGCCAAGGGACCAAGGCAAGAGACTGCAAGGAGGGATTTAGTTGTAGAAGACCATGAAATACAGGGACTGGAGGCTTATGGGGCAGTGGAAACTGGGTATAGGGGTTACTCTGCTGGGTAAAATGCCCCAGGATTTAGGAGCTGGAATCAGCTGGATAGAGATTAGGGTAAGGAATGAGGAAGGGCGTGAAGGCGTAGATAGACAGAGGCTATTTTACGAAGTATGAACAGAAGAAATGGGGCCAGTGAGCCATATAGCCTAAGCAGGTATTTCTTGCAGGAGAGACTGGGAAGGTAAAAATTTTTTTCCACTCGAGTGTCTATGAGAAGATGAATTCTGATTAGAAGGCGAAGCAGTAAAGTCCAAAACTGTCTAAGAAAGGCAAAATGGGAAGAGTTATGTTGAGGATGGACCAGTCTAGGAAAGTCTGTAAGAGAAGGGACAGCAGATGGCTTTGTGGTGGATCCGTAGTTTTTAGTTCTTCACATGAATTGAGGGTGTCAGAATGCAGCACATAATTGAAATTTTGCACAAGGAAGCGTAATAGTTTTTCAAACCAAAAAACCTATACACAACATCTATTTTAAATGCATTAGCAATTCTGCAGCATCAGAGACTCAGAATGAGTAGATTGCAGAGATAAAATATCCCATGCAGCCTTGATTTTGGTCTTGTTTGTTTGCACCCTGAAAATAAAAAAAAACCCTCTTTGCCTAACACATGCACAAAATAGGAGATTGAATACTCTGTGGGAGGTCATGTCACAGTCCTTTTAATGTTATTGTAAGGCCAACAGCAAAGGATTTTAATAAATACATCGCACTGGCTGGTACTTTCACTAGAGAATTATCAAAGAGGGCACTTATTTAAAACAAGTGGAGGGGAGAAGGTGACAAAAAGCTGCTTGTTCTAACCTAAATAGTATGCCAGATTTTAGAACAAATTATGAAAGAAATAATTTTAAAAACTGAACAGTTCAGTTGGAATTAAGAGGAAAATGAAATTGATGTTAAGATGTATCCAGCAAAGTAGCAATGAAAATGTACAAATGGAAACAATGAAGGCAACTGGTTTCAGCTTTTATGTTTCTTTACTTCAAATGCCTGATTTTGCAACTCCGATAATGTTCTTTTAATTCTTGTGTTGGAGGAAATTAGTTGGTTTTCTCCTCAAGACAGTCCATTAATGTTATAGTATACATGTGGAGTGGATGACAGTGGATCAGCACTCAAGAGTGAAACTGGCAGTCACTCAGCTTTTCCTGTAGGATACTGCCTAAAGGTGTGTAAAAGCTCTGTATAGCTACCATGTCAATTTGAATTACTACCATGATGTCTGCTGAATACTTTTTTAACCACGAGACTGGTATTTAATTACAACCCACTAAAATATGGTGCTTTCCTCAGCCCCCGCCCCTCTACCTTCCCCCAGTACTGACAGGTGTGCATATAGTTTTATTTTACTTCTTGAATCTGTTGTGAAGAATGAAACGTTTTCTGTTATCTAATTTTTCACAAGTGTTTACCTCTATTCGTATTATTTCTTACTAGGTGGTTTGCATCTGTTTCTCTTAGAAGATTTTGCCTGCTTAATGAGCAGAAGACGAGCTCACTGGTAGAACAAAACCCTCATGTATTATAATATTCTTTACCTGACACTGGCAGCTTGCACTCGAAGGGGAAGATTTATGCTTTTAAGTTAAAACACCCAGCTTAGGTGCCTATTAGGAATGGTCTCTGGTTGTCCGCTCAATGGAAAGGGTTTAGTTTGTAGTTTAGGACCCACCTCTTTCACTAATTATATAGGAAGCTAAAATGAGACATACATATCAATAATAAAGTTACATTGTCAAAAAAAAGTTCAGCAGCGTGTTATCTTTTGGTAGTCATCTGTTACTGTCTAGTGAGACAGTCTCGTTCACACTTACCACTGCAGAGCTGTCATGAGAAGGCCTTTAATGATGAGCCTTGTTTTCATTAGATGCAGCAGCCAGTGTTCATATATTTCTGCTTGTGAAATCAAATTCTGCCACAAGCAAATCGAGGGTGTGTGATTTAATAATTTATGAGGTGAAACGGTTATAATTTTGGAGAAAATGCTGAAGCTTGAGTTCCCATTCAGTCACAGTAATTGTAATGGTAAGCAGAGAGAAACAACAACTCCCAGATATGTTTTAATTAGAACAAAATTGTGACTATGCCTATTCCTAAGAGCAAATTCTGTTTGCACTGTGCTGAGAACCCCTTGATGCACTTAGCAATTTGGAAATTTTGAATTCAGAATAAAAGCTTCAATTATGTTATTTTTGCACTTTGTGTGCCTTAAATAGAATCAGCAAAAAATGAATAGGCAAGATTTAATTTTTTTCAAACCAAGTAACATACAAATAAAACCATATGATGACAAACAATAGCTCTTGTGTCCTATTCCTGCTATTTGCAGGTCCATATAATGGTCCTTTGGCTAGCTAACAAAACTCATAAAATGCTTTTAGGCAGCTGTGTCCCATTAAAGCCACATGTTACATCAATAGGAAACCATAGAAGTGCAGAGTTGACAGGGATTTTACTTACTTATCTCCATAGACTGGGAAAGGATCAAGCATACCATCCTGGAAGATATTATGAGCCCTCAGGGAAGGAGATTCCACATCTCTTTAGACAGACTATTTTGGCACTTCCCTTCTCTGACTATTAGACAGCTCTTTGTAATATCCAGTCCAAGTTATTTTGCAAATTTTCTTTCTCATGGTGGACATGGTAAACTATTGATTACTGTCCTTTAATAGTGCTCTATTACTTATTGCAAGATTTTTGTCATATCTGTTCCCAGCCTCCACTTCTTCAGAGAAAAGAAACCCAATTAGTAGCCTTTTTTATCTTTTCATCACCTTTTCTGTTCAAGTTCTCTAATACTGTTACAGTCCCCCGGATTCTGATCTTTTAACGCTTTTCTTGAAATTGGATGACATTAATTCTTCATCTGAGGATCCATCAGTGACAAATACAGCAAATTAATGGCTTCTATGCATATATGGGATGCTTTGACTGCCTAGCCAAATATTCTGTCTTGTGTTTGTGCGTTTGATCTGATTATATTCTATAACTTAGTACTTCATAGTTAAGTTTTCCATAATGTAAAAATAATATAGAACATAGACATGAATATCTGCCCCTTGGCTATGGTCAAAGTAAAAGGAACTGTAGAACACGGATACAGGTCTGACTTAAAAGAGTTATCTTTTCTTAACAGTATTTTGGTTAAAAACCTGAATTATACACCTGCGGGAAGGAACTTTGTTAGCAGTGTCTCTTAAGAGTCGAAAGTTTCTCGGTTTTCTTCATGCTTGGAGATAAAATGAGGAACAGTGAACTAGGATAAGACTCATCAGCCTGAAAATAGATTAATTGTGGGGTATTGGCTAGAAATCTGCAAAGTTGTGAGTGGCATTGACTATCATTTCTTTCAGTACACGAAATCTAACAGAAACCAGGTTCAAAACAGAGGATTTATTTTTTTTTAATTATTTTTTATTCTTTTTTAATGTAGCAGGTGATAGACTTTGGAAGTTCCTGTCCAAGTATGTTCTGGATAATTCACACATGTGATAGTTCACATATATTCAAGGGCAAATTGATAAGTATGTGGAAAAGATTATATACATGGTTAGTAAGTGGGTAAACCAAGGTCAGTAAATGGATAAACCAGATCCATTTCAGGAAATACCGTGAGATGGGAATGGCTAGAGGGTAGTAATGTACTCAGAAGTGTCATATGTAATTGTTCACTGAGCATCTGCTTCTCATCAGTGCTGGAGATGAGACACTAGAAGAAATGGACCCTCTGTCTGAACCAATGAACCAATTTCAATGCTGTCATGCTACCAGAAACCAAGGCAGTTTCCTAACAGCATTGCCTTTTCACCAGAAGTTTGAAAGAAAATTTTCTTTTTCCCCCACCCCCACTCAAGGGGAGAAATACTATCTCCCTTCCAGTGGCACCTCTGTACATTATTTCACCAGGCTGACTTTTAACCTTTCAGGAACTATTCCAGTGTGAAAGTGTTTAGGCAAACTGGGTGGCCCAGAATGAAATGAAATGTATTAAATACCATTATGATTTAGTGGATCAGGAAAGAAAACGGTCCCTCCTTCAGTAAGTGTTAGTATTGCAGTTTAAGAGGTAACAAGAAGCATACACTAAAAATTAAAAGAAGCCGAAGAGAATAAACCCCCAAACATATCAGTTTATTCTGTGCAAGCTTCATTCAAACAAAGGACAGCATTTCAGTTAGGTGTAACTGTGATATAGATATCATATGTGTAGGTCCTAATCTGTTCTCCCAAATTTTCTCTGCAAAATGCAGATAGAATGACAGAGGAAAGGACGGGAAAGAAGGGAAGGCAAGGGAAAGAAGATTCTGTTTGAACTGGAAAACGCAGAGAGTTTCAAAAATGAAAAGAAAAATGTTTCCTTATTCACTAGTAGATCCTTTATAATCTGACAAGTGGCTGTGTCTTCGTGTATAAATCACTTGTTGATAAGTGAAAAAATATTAAGATAAACTCTCTAAATGAAGGCTGGAATTGAAACTAGCTTCTAAAATAAACTCACAACCCTCCCTTTACCTAGCAACTCATGTCTGGATGGTGTACCAGTGGAAGACATCAAATTTGCCGTGAGGTCAATGGCATGCAGCATTACCAAAAAGAGACATCTGTGTTTCAGACCTTGGAAAGGAGATAGCACTTTAAAGCATTTGTCTGTGCTCGTTAAGCTTGTTCATGGGTATGGAGGAGTTGCATACAAAGATTCTTTAAAAAAATCCAGAGAAAGTAATTTTTTTGTCAGTGAAAACTCAGAGAGGGCAGTAAATCGTTCAAAGGAGCAGCCTGGTTTTTTTCTGTCTGGCATAAAGGACTGACAGATTGGGCCTGCTGTACAGCACAAGGTAGAATATTCAGACAGAATTCATGGAAAAAAGTATATTTTTAAATTCAGGACAGAAGACAGAGCTCTGGATGGCTATTCCTCGGCAGTGAGATAAGAGAAAGATTGTTGGTGGCTATATGGAGGTTGTGGGAGATTTCAAATCTGGAACTTGAGGTCCTAGAAATAGCAAAGCTGCTCGCATCAGTGCAATTTACATTTTAATCCTGCCTATAACTGAATTCAAAGTATTTAATATCATAATAAAAAGTTGTTCCTAGGCCACTGATTGAGGATTAATGTAGTCCTCTTTTGAACAAAACAAAAAGTTAAGAGATGAAAAGCTATTTCAGAAGGTTTTAAGTATCTTCAGGCATATTTTCCATAGTTTTGATTATTTTTAAGTGTCTGACTTGCTCAAGAGTTGGAAATCCCAGGATATTGGCTGATGACTGCTTTGGAAGACTTCTTCAGAGTCAGGAATATTTCATTAATTGATAAGGATTATTACTACATTATGCTTCTTTTCATTATGTTAAATATATTTTCTTCTTCCTTGGTACCTTTTAAACTTCTGAACACCACTGAAGTGCTCTTAAACATCACTTAGTCAATATAGATTATGTGACTGTTTATATCTTTCCTTGTAGGTCACCCATGCTAGCACCTTTTTTTTTTTTCTTTTCTTTTTCCTTTTTTCTTCTTTCTTTCTTTTTTTATTTTTCTTTTTTATTTCATCATTTTTTTTTCTATTTTTTTCTGTCTTTTTTTTTTTCTTCCAGTGGGGACTTTTCCTTGTCAACATCTTTATGGCAAAAAGTTCCCCCAAATTCATATAATGTCCCAAAGCCCTTAAGAGAATACTGTCCCATTGCAGATGTCTGCAATATAATGTGGTATTTCTTTGGTTTGTTGCTACATCCTACAAAAGATTGAACCCTTCCCCCTACAAGCTCACAGTTCATCAGAGGAACAATGCTTGACCTGAACAGAAGGCATCTCAGACCACGCAGTGAAAGCATCTCTTTGCTATCTGCTTTTGCTAATCTGCTGATTTAGCAGTCTTGGGTTAGCTAAAATCTTATAGGCTTCGGAGTAGCATGGACTTTCAGTGAACATTATTCAGCTGGTCCAAAAGACGTACTCTCAACAAGGTATTCCCATTATGCCTCAGTGGCCAGTTCCTCCCTCCTCCCATCCCTCCATGTGCCAGGGCACCCTGTGCAGGGTGCAGCCAATGCTGTCAGGTACATACTGACCCCTCTAGAGGTAGCATAGGATGCTCTCCTGGTTTTCTTTTTCTTTTTTCTTTTCCTCTTTTTTTTTTTTTTTTTTTTTTTTTTTTTACTGGGAACATTGACAGAGTTTGTGGTGAGCAGATGGTAACCATGGACAAACTGGGCTGAATCATCTTTAAACCAAAAGCAAATGGAAGGTGACTGGAGAATTCAAGATGTTTTTGCCATCAAGAGGTTAGTGCATGGCTCACAGATCCAAAGAGGAGCACCACTATGCAGCAGGAAAACTGCACTGTGCAATTGAGCTATGTCCATTCACACAGGGTTTAAAGAAAAATATTTCTTTTATAAGCTTGCAAGGGCATTAATGCAATAATTAAACAAGTATGCTGTCTTCTCAGTCTTGTGGATGTTAAGTAAAATGTCTTAAAACTGACCCTATTATAGATTGCATTCTCTGTTCTTTCCAAATGTTAACTAGTCATAGCAGTGTAACTGTAGATAACTTATTTCACTGAATTTGGCAATGTTGCTATCCAGGTCAGCTGCAATTAATTTTTAAGTTATGATTTTTATAATATATCAAATGCCTTTCTTACTGTCACTCCTTTCACTAATTTTATAATTGTTTTTTTGGAAAGAGTCAGGGATTTCTGGCAAGCTTTTTCTCTTATAATTTTAATACTGTTTGATTCACATAAAGCTATTGCTAGCCAGTAAATATTTTTTTAGTGTTTGTTCCATTTGTTGTTTAATGATAAAGATAAATTTACAAGAAGTTTACCAGAAATACTCCTTGCTTTTCTCCTTTCTTTGGAAGGAGTACTTTGCTTGTTTTTATCCTTCCTTTCAGTATCTCCCTAGATATTAATAACTTTTTGAGAAGATTGGAAGCTTTTCTCTACAGGATAATTCTCAGAATTTGCTGTGGGGTTCATTGCCTGGACTCATGTACAGATGTTATAAAATTTCCACTTACCTCCTACTTTCCAGCAGATCTTTCTTTCTAATTATACAACCAGAGAACTGAAGAGTCTGTAATCTTGGAAAAAAGTGATCCTGTGCCCTTGGGGAAGCTGAGATCCAGTGTGTTTTAGAATCAATTACTGCAGTATCAGCTGCTTTGCTGGGTGCTGGGTAGAGGGTCATCATCACTGAGCTTGTAGCTAAAAGTACAGAAGCCTATGGTGTGCGTTCATGCTGTTCAGACATGGTGAGTTGGAGAGCAAGCTTGGCCACAGTAGTGCACTCTTTATTACCAGGTGCTTAGGTATGGCAGGTGACACAAATTATGCAGAGTGACTTGAACCTTTTCACAGTTGTTATTTTATGGGTTAAAGCACTCTCATCAACTGCAGTTGACCTACATTGCTAGATACTTTGCCGCGGTTTTCAACAAGTGAGAAGTATTAACATCTGTGTACAATGACCAGTCTTTAAATTCTCTGCAAATATTGTCCTCTGAGATTTTACTTCCCCATCCCTGATGAATAGGTATGATCAGGTTACTTCTGTGTGCACAGATCACTCTGGAAATTTTCCGAGAAATGCCAAGAAGTGCCAAGTGTCTTTTGGAACGGTTCTGCTGCTACATTAGCAAGCCAAAGATTGCTTTGGCTGGCTCAAACAGTGCCCTAGGGTACAATCTATCAAGTGTTTATCTCTAATAGTTGGTGTTTAACATTATCCTCAATGACTAATGGATTCGAAAATTCTTTGTTGTTACCAGTTACGCAAGCACATCATTCTGCTTTTTCTCCTAAGCTGTTCTTTTCTTCCTAATTATCAATTTTATCATCTCCAACTACATTTGGAAAGCAAACCAAAAAATGTCCTTAAATCTGGCAAAAATCCACAGATTTCCCCCTGAATTCTTCAACATTTTAGCATTTCTCTGCACTTTACCCTCCACGCAATTAATTCTTTCCTCACTGTCACTATTTTCTAGTGCTCCTGGGAGGAGTGGAAGGAAGGGGAGGAGCAAAGAACAAGCACTAATATATTTATTTTATTTTCCCCCCTATTTCAGCTCTTTCTCCTTTCAGCTTAATCTAAAATCCTGGCACACTTCTCACAGATGTTCGACCATTAGCTTAAAGTAAACAGAATTCTTGTCAGCCTTTTCATTCTTCTTTTTCCTCTTCCTGTTCCCTGCACCATCCATACTTTTTTGGTCTTTTGACCACAGTGCAGAAAACTCTCATCCTTCATGTTGCTTAAGCCTGAGTATCAGCTTTGGTTTGGACATCCCTGCTGATGTTCAGTCTAAGTCTGAACCACTACTCAATATTACATACTTTAACTAAAATTAAATTAAAATTAATAAAAAGTAATTAAGTAAATTTAAATTAATATCTAATCTTATCCAGGCTCTTATACTAGACAGTAGTGCATACTTATTAGATTTTCAAGCAGATGATTTGTGTTTTCTCTCCACTGAAGGCATCTCTCCCATGCAGGAGGAGTTCCTTGTTCCCAGTGAAATCTAGAACACTCTGCTACAGAGCTTTGGGATCTGCCTTGAAATGCTCTCTCCTCTGGGACTTAACTCAAATGCACAGCACAGCAAACACTGACTCACTGTCTATGTGGTCCAGGCATAAGAAGATAAAGCTTCTCGTGGGCATCATTGGTGCAAAGGAGCTGGGCTGTCTGCCTTGATAAGGGGGCAGGATCGTAGCATCACTTAGACTGGAAAAAAGTCCAGCCATTAACCTAACACTGCCAAGTCCACCACCAAACCATGTCCCTAAGTGACACATCTGCAGGTCTTTTAAATGCCTCCAGGGATGGTGACTCAACCACTTCCCTGGGCAGCCTGTTCCAATGCTTGACAGCTCTTCCACTGAAGACATTTTTCCTAATATCCAATCTAAACCTCCCCTGGTGCAACTTGAGGCCATTTCCTCTTGTCCCATCACTTGTTACTCAGGAGAAGAGACCAACACCCACCTCACTACAACCTTCTTCCAGGTAGCTGTAGAGACCAATACAGTCCCCCATGAGCGTCCTTTTCTCCAGGCTAAACACCCCCAGTTCCCTCAGCCGCTCCCCATCAGACTTGTGCTCCAGACCCTTCCCCAGCTCCGTTGCCCGTCTCTGGACATGCTCCAGCACCTCAGTGTCTGCCTTGCAGTGAGGGGCCCCCACCTGAACACAGGGTTCCAGGTGCGGCCTCACCGGTGCCGGGTACAGGGGGGTGATCACTGCCCTCGTCCTGCTGGCCACACTGCTTCTGACACCAGCCAGGACACTGTTAGCCCCCTTGGCCACCTGGGCACACTGCTGGCTCATGCTCATGGCTGTCACCCAGCACCCCCAGGCCCTTTCCCGCCAGGCCCTTTCCAGCCGCTCTGCCCCAGCCTGTAGCGCTGCGTGGGGCTGGTGTGACCCAGGTGCAGGACCCGGCACTGAGCCCTGTTGAACCTCATGCAGTTGGCTGGGCCCATCCAGCCTGTCCAGGTCCCTCTGCAGAGCCCTCCTGCCCTCAAGCAGATCAACATTCCTGCCCAACTTGATGTCATCTGCAAACTTAGTGAGGGTGTGCTCAATTCCCTCATGCAGATCATGGATAAAGATATTAAATAGAACTGACCCCAATACTGAGCCCTGGGGAACACCACTTGTGACCAGCTGCCAACATGATTTAACTCCGATCACCACCACTCTTTGGGCTCAACCACCCAGCCAGCTTTTAACCCAGCACAGAGCGCACCCATCCAAGCCATGAGCAGCCAGTTTCTCCAGGAGAATGCTGTGGTCAATGGTGTCAGAGGCTTTACTAAAGTGTATGTAGAGAAATCACAGCCTTTCCCTCATCGGCTAAGTGGGTCACCTTGTCACAGAAGGAGATCAGGTTAGTCGGGAGGACCTGCCTTTCACAAGCCTGTGCTGACTGGTCCTGATCAGCTGGTTGTTCTGTATGTGCCCTGTGATGGCACTCAAGATGATCTGCTCCATAATGATCCCAGATAAGCCAGGAATGGCCTTTGCCTTCAGTAATGCTGGGGGTAAGGGGAGGCAGGGAGCTGGGAGTATTTAGGAATGCTGGTCAGGGGGGAGCGGGCAGCTGGAGGCAGAGGACAAGGGGTTACTGGGTGTGCTTTGCCCTCTCTTGGGTGGGGAGGGAGGCAGCTCAGGACAGGAGAGCCGTGCCATGAGCGAAGACTGACCAGTTCTTCAGACTGCTGATTCTGGAGAAAAATTGAGCCAGGGTATGGGCTGGAAGGAAACAAAAAGTGTGGGAAAGGTTAGGAAGAGGAAAGCAAGTGGCTGAGGGGCTTAAGGAGTGTGATTTGGGAATGAGCTTGCGATGGGATATGGAGGGACTTGAAGGAGGGTAGGACTTGTGACAAGTGGCAGATGTGGAGACTGCTCTGTGGTGAGCTACCTCAGACTTCTGTTGTGGGTTACACAATATGGGAACTCTGTTAATTAAAAAATGGGCAGAGTCATCTGATTAATTATGTTCCTCTTTTGTTTAACATGAGCTTCTGTTCTTCACAAATGCAGAGATTAGTTAGAAAATTTTGCCGAAAAAGTAAAAAAAAGTGAAAATAAGTTAAACCCCCCCAAAAAACCTCAAACCTGGGACATACTTTTTTTGAAATAAGATATGACTTTTGGCTATTTAGGATTTGTAGCCATGTGGAATGACAATTCTGGGGGAAAAAACACCCAAAGATTGGGAACATGGAAGAATGAGGAATTTGTTTTCAGATAAGAAATATGCTTGAAGGGAAGGAAACAGGGCATAGGGGCAGAATTACGTCATCTAACTGTGCCTGCCGAGTTGCACGCACCTTGCTCTTGGTTTAGCTTTTTGGCCTGTCTGACATAAGCTATGGTAGTATTGGAGAACGAGCCTGTTACTACTACGCTAATTAAGATTTCAAAAGCGGTATTTCTGAATTCTGTATGAGTTAGAACATAAGGCTGGGCAGCTTGTTGATCTGTAGAGTAACAGTTTGTCTAAATAAGTCAGTCGTGAGCTCTGAGTTTATGTCCCAGTAACTGTAGCCTGCCTGAACTCTATACCTCACTTTTACCTGTAAGGTCACACTTAAAAAAAACAACAAACCAAAACCAAAAAAAACCCAAAACAAAAAACATTAGGGCTTACTTAGCAGTTCCCTTTTTTCTCAGTTTTCCTGTGAGTTTAATTTTTAGGCCTTTACTATCTTTTAGGTAGAATTTAGCCATAGATTTCAGTGCAGACTTGCAAGGGCAAAAGTGAATCACACTGCTTGGTTTGCCTGTGCCAGAGCCCTGCAAGAGCAAGGCAGCTGCCAACGCCACCCACCAACCCACGAGGGAAGGAATACCTGAGTGGGCAGAGGCTACTGCTGGAGGAAGGTCTTGCAGTTAGTGCTGACCAAGCTCACCTGGTTATTTTGGGCAGCTGAGGAGCAGCAAGGCTGGTTATTTAGGGCTCTACATCAGCCTCTCTTTTTGCCTTATCCTTTCCTTAACCCTCCATCTCCCTGCGTTCTGCCCGCACAGTTATCCTCCCTCTTGCAGAGCACTCATCTGTTTCTGAGAAGGCTTCAGACAATTTTGTTACAGGGTTGGGGTGAAAAACAGATAACTGAATTTGAGAAAAAAAAGATTGAAATGAAAGGGTAATGTTATGGTTCAAATGGCACACCATCAAAAGATTTGCTACCTCTGATAGAGTCCTACGTAAAGATAAGTGTGTCAGGGTTGCTCTTGATTGAGTAAATTTGCCTGAACTGTGCTTCATTGGATCCATTTATCACTCAGCAGCCTGGTGGGATTGCTGCAAGGACAGAGATGTGTAACAAACTCAGAGCAAGGTGGCTGTTATGTTCATGTAGTGTGAATTAACCTATCAGTATTTAATAAGGTTAATACACTTCCCCCCCCCCTTCAATTCACTTTCATTTCATACACAAAGATACAAATGAAGAAAAAGGATTTTTTCTTTTCTGTCAGCAGTGACTACTTAGAGTACAAGATTCAAGGAATATTCTTGGCTTGCATATTAAAGAAGCATGCATTGCTTTGTTGCAGAGACTGCTTCCTACCACTTAAAGAGTGCAATCCCAGAAATTTAGAAGTCAGTTTGCATGTCCTTGTAAATTTGTTATGTTCCTTTTTATTTTTTGTTTTTTTGGTTAATATTTTCATGGAATCTGAAAATGAAAAGATTGTAATTTTTTTTTCAAAAAAAGAGCAATAGTAAACATAAAGGCAGTTCCTTTTCTTCTATCCTTTTTTATATATAAAGAGGTGTCAGATTTTCTCCCCTATTTTTAATAGGAAAAAATGGTTTTAAGATGTATTAAAGTATAGAGTGTTTTTAAGGATAAATTTGCTGGTGGTTTCTGCCAAATGGTTCTGCAAAGCAGGACTGAGACCAGGACAGGAGAACCTCCTTTCATTTATCTTTCTTGTTTCTCTGTTAGGTTTGGGCTTTTTTTGTAGATTTTCTCAAGAGTGTGCTTTGTGAAAATACAGCATGTTAAGCTAGAGCTAAGAGGAAAGTCCTTGGGTTGCTGTTCTTTTTCCTCAAATAACCTTTCCCAAAGACATACATGTATTGTTGCTTATGGTTTACAGAAGCTGCATCTGGCTCAGGAAGCCTCCACAGATGAAAATAGCTGGAGGTTGGCCAAGTATGGGGGGATGTCACGGGTGCTTACCTGTTCCTGCTCTTTCCTAGATGTTTGCTTACGGGTGGCGTCGGAGACTTGCTGCTGGGTAGTTGTCTGATCCAGTACAGCCTGCCCTGGCTACTGTCTGACAGCCTTTATTTCTCTGAATATGGAGGACAAGGTTTGCTCTCCATCACTCCTTCTAGAGGTGACTCACACGTGAGGGCTTCTCAGGAGCCCTGCCTTGTGAGGAGGAGACATCCCTGGTGTCCAATTGGAAACTCACTTTCTTGGGAACCAGGCACTAAGGTGCGTGTGCATGTGAGGCTCAGCTGTTGGCAATTAATTTTGTCTGATCTTCAAAGGGAAAATGAATTTAATACCTTCAGTCTATCAAAAGGAAGAGTGTGAGAGAAGCATTTCATGGCATCACCTGACTGCTAGTATACTGGTCAAATCTAATCATTACAAATAGGGTTTGGTTCAAGCAATGAGAGCTTACTCTTAGGATTTTATGCCACAGTCTTCAACTGGCTACAGGGAAACTTGATGTCTTGTGCTTTCAGTTTTGCTCATCTGTGTCCCAAAGGTTTAGATATTGTTTGATATCCAGGGCACAGAGAGCTGGGCCTGTGGAAGCTACAGGTGGAGACTCAGAGCTTTGCTGATGTTCATGGTTTCCTGTGCTAGCAAACGGATGTGGTGCAGCTGAAGCTGGTGATTCTGTCCTGTATGAAAATTCACAAATGTGGATGTTTGCTGGTTTCTGGCTACCTACATGCATTTGGCTCCTCATCCCACTTAGGAGAAAGGCTGTTGCTTCAGCTCTGTTTCTGGGTGATAGTATTGTATTTCCTCTTTTTGCTCACAGATATCTTTGTATTCATGGACAGGGTGGGGTTTGGTTGTTTGACTTGGCAAGTTACAGGTTAACCTGTGTACTATGCGTGAGTGTGCATCACAGTTCACCCCCTCCTTTTGAAGAGGACATAAGCAACTAGTGAGAGGCAACGAAGTCAAATTTAAATTCAGGGAATATGAACGAAGTCTTGGAAGGAGAAGAGAGAGATATTCCTTTTCACTGTTTTCTCAGTTCCTCCATTGAAAACTCAGATACCACATTTTTTTCCATGAATCCTCTAACTGTTCTTTGCCTGCAGACCCTCTCTTATCCTTTAACACTCCACTTCTATAATATAAAAATAATAGGGCTGAAAAGGGTGTGGATCTGAAGTGGAAGTATATGCCCCATGCCAATGGAAGGAGACATGGGTTGCTGTTGAAAATTCAGCCTCTCAGGAATAGAGGAAGGTCTGGGTGGGAGAGGTGTCCCCCCTGCTGGGTGTCCTGGCTGCTGCACTCATCCTGCCCTGACTGTAAGGGCAGAAGAGCTGGTAGCAGTACCAGCAATGCTGGGAAAGAAAGAAAAGAGTTTTGGAGACTCCCCATAAGCAGGTAAATAAATGTTTTATAAATTCCTATTATTCTGTGACAATCAAAATCATTAAATCAAAAGTTTTTTTCTGCTAAGTGTTGCAGACTATGCCATGTGTTGGAGGTTGTACTGTGTGTTGGTGTATTTCTATTGGCCAAATTATTTTGGAACCTCAGATGATTGTTCATTTTAAACAGATCCTGTTCTCTAAATATTAATCTTGTAGAGGCTAAGTTAAATAATGATAGAAATAATAGAAATTCCTTTTGACCTAACTGACATTAATGACTAGTGACAATTTCCTAAATATGCAACCTGAGTTGAATGCGCTTTACTACTAATGTGCTGCTGTATTGCTGGAGTAATTTGTGTTTATTTTCTAACTGCAAGATAGGCAACTTCTGCAAGGATTGTCTTCTTGCTGTACATTGTTCTGGGTTAACTGCATGAGTACTGAAACAGTGTGTGTAGTATGAAGTACTTTAAACCTAGAATTAGCTAGCTAGTACATTTAGAGAAGGATGAAGTTCATGGCAAAAAAGCTCATTTTGCTTCTCAAAAAATGTTTATAAAATTCATTCCAGTTCCACCAATTTTTCCCCAGTTAAAATATGAAAAAAGCAGCATGAAATATCATTAACTTCCTGTTTTGTTATATTAATGGTAAAAAAGTTTGATGTTTTGATAGAAAATCAGCTTTAATTTTGAAACTTCTTTAATGACATTAACAGTAAATGTTTTCCTTTTTCAAATATCTGATGGTAGCCACTTCCTTTCTGTTAAACAAAATGTTTTTTGATAATCTGTTGATGGTTTCTTCTTGCACCCTAGTATTTTCAGCATTTCCATGTGGTGGACATACTTAAGTGATAAGTTGGAAGAATGAAGGCAGAAGACAGAAGGGACATTACATTTGTTTTTCTCTAAATTTCTTGTACCAAACATGTAGTCCATACCTTTCTAACTCTCTTGATCTTCCCTTTTGTCTTTCTTTTTTGCTCAGCTCCATCCCACACCAAATCATAAAAAGAAACTATTACTTGAGAGGTCTATTTTCCCTTGATGTCACTAAGCCTTTTTAAAGAAGTGACTAGAAAATTGAAACTAACTCTATTATTAAATTGTGCTACTAATATAAAGGGGCAGGTGATCAAATGTTAGAGTTATTTGAGTTTCAACTGAAAAATACTTGTGTTAATGACAAACCTTAGCTTTCCCTTACTAATTCAGTGGGTTTTGTGGGTTAGTATCCCTATTGCTGAACTGGGAATTCTGATGCCTACTCTAATTAAGGTTTATTATTATATCTCTTATATTTTATTATTTTCTTGCCACTTAACAAACCTTTCATCTTTTAGGCTCCAATTTCTTCTATTTGACTCCTATGAACAGATGACTTTTCTGACTTTTCCATTATCTTTCTTCCTTTCTTGTTAGAAAATTAGAGGAAAAAATATATTTGTTAATTTTATTTTGTTATGGTAGCCAAAAAATATATACTTTAATCATAGTAAATAGGCCTTCAAGTTTTGCCTGCTGTGTCTGAGAAGAAATGTTTTAAGGTAAAATATTAAGATCTAATCTGCACCAGTAATATTCTTTGCAAATTTCTTGCAAATTGACTTTGCTTAGACTATGATAGATCTTAGAAAATTGCAGTCACATACTTCGAATTTCCCATAGGGTCTTCCTGTAAAGCTATTTAAATTCTTCACTAAAGATGAATAATCTGTGTGAGTATCTTGCTTAGGATTCTTCTGTACTGTATGGGAAGCTGGGTTTGCAGACTGTGTTGTTATATGTGAACTAACTTTAGACTGCTGGACCACATGCACCTGCAGTAGCACGTAGCCTACTTGGAGTTACAGATGTAGTGTATATCCAGACCTCAAAGCAGATTTTGCGCCAAAAGTCTTCTGTTACTGTGTCTGCACTTCTGTCAACACGGGACCTGAATAGTACTATTTTGAGCATGTCTACACAGCTGTAGTGACTGTCAAGAAAACAGCCTTGCATAGGTAATAATGTAGGAACATAAAGACTACCAGAATACAGTAGCTTTTTAATACATTCCTGTGAACTTCCATCTAGTCCTTTGTTTCTCTCCTTATATTTTATCTTCTTCAAATCTTTTTTGCTTATACATGTTCTCCATTCTTACACCTGTAACATCTGTGTTCTTTAATGTCTGTCAATTCCTTTATTGTATCTACAACTGAATATCTGAAAAATGTTCTTTTGATTAGAGATAGCCTATTATTAACATGCAGGTGTTGAAACAGCTGAAAAGACCTCAACTTATCACTAGTCTGTCACTCATAACAACACCTGGGTTTGGCAGGAGGTCAACAGTGCAGGTTTGAGCTTCATGAGTTCAGACAGTTCCTAATATTGGAAAGATAAATGTACACAGATTTGGTAGAGAATTTAATGAAGGTGGATCATCTTTGTCTAAAAATTTAAACTGGTCTCTTTTCCTGCAATGGTATAAAGTTTTATATTAACACATTGTCTAACATTTCTTTAAATATCTTTTAGAAATGAAGGAATTCCCTGTGTAAGACACGTATTTTGTGAATGTTAATGAATCTCTGACTCTATTCTGTAATGTATATTTCTGGTGTAACATTTTTCTGTCTCAGCTTTATAGACTTTCCCTCCTGTATCACTTCCAAAGATTGAATGTTTGTAACTGTTTGAAAACAAGATCTGTGCCCGATTGTGTACTCAGATTTTGAAGTACTTAAAAATCACAAGTGTCTAGTGTCTAACTGGGTAGGCCTCCAGGATGTTTCCATTAGTGGTAAAGTGATCTCTAGATTAGCTAAATCAAATAGGACTGTATTTCCTGGAAAATCAGTTTAACACTAGGAAAAGTTTCCACAGTTTATGCCTAATCAAGTTTTTATGGAAGACAATGAAGCTGATTTCGGTTTGAATTAAAGTCTTGGCACTGAGGAAAAATAAAAATAATACTGTGTTGCTGGTCACTTCAGAAGTGAAACCCATACAATGTGAATCATGATGATTCACCTATTTCAGATACCTCTGCTAAAACCAATACATATTTCTGATTTGCTATTAGGCACCCACAATCTTAGTGTCAAGACACAGAAAAATGTGTGTAAAGAGCTTCTGGGTACTCTTCAGGCCATCATAAAGCCCATTGAAGGAGAAGGGAGTCTGCCCACCAACTTGAATGGACTGTCTCTTAATGCTCAACAGCTGTAACAAGGAAATGAATTTGTTTAACCTTTTGATTTAAACCATTTCTAATATTGTGTTTCTAGGAACTAATTTGTTCGTATAAATCCTGACCTTTCTTGAACAGATGGTGGTAGTGATGACAATGAGATTGTTATTGAATGGCATATGGGGAATGTGAGGCCCGAATAATATATTTGATTGCTGGGGAACAAGCAAGAACCTAATTTGATCACAAGTATGTTTTATGTGAATAAATATGTTGCAGCCTCAAGTCTTCTGGAAAAGCTTCAATGCTTTTGATCCCAACTAGGCTCTTAGGTACGTAGTTGCTTGGTGCGTGTTTTTTTTCTGTAATATTTTTCTGAAAAAGCATTTTTAGTGCTGTATTAAGGGCTAAATTCCAGTTGTACAGAGTCTAAACTGATTAGTAATATTGCGTGACAGAAAAGAAGTGGGTAAGGACCTTCCTTATCAGAGACTGAATTTGCTTAAGTTACTACAGCAAAATATCTCACGGAATTGTGTTGTATCAAAATAACCCAAAGTTAAAGTCTCAGTTACATTTAAAATACTTAAGGCATATGTATCTTTTAACTTTGTTTAATTTTTTTAAATTGAAAAATAACCTGGTAGCAATCTTCAAAAATAATATGAATTGTAGGTCTCTAGTCTGCAGCAATTTTGTGGAAAAGATTGTAGCTGTGACATGCTGGAGGCTGGCACAGCAGGCAGTGGATAATACTGCATAGCCTGACATTTTCCAGCTTTTTGCTATTTCTCTTAGCAGAAATAAGGACTGCATAAAACTGGCTTGCCTATTAAGAATACTAACTGAAAGGTGGTGGCAAAGCTATTGTCATCAGTGTGTGAAGTATTATTATGTATATTAACAGATTAAGAAATATCTCTTGTTTCCATTCTCTTCTTACTTTCAGCACAAAATTACTCAGTGTTTGTGTTTCTGTTAGGGGTTGTTTTATCTGGTTGGGATGAAATTTAGAATGAACTTTAAAGGAGAAAAACCTCTTTGGTAGAAGCAGTCATCCCTGGAGTAGGAGCGTTAGGTTTCATTATTCCACCAGAGCAAATTGGATAAATTTTTCCAGAAGGGAGGGGATATGCTCATTTAGTTTTATATTACTACTTGGTATGTTTAATCATAGACAATCACTAAATGGGTTTAAATATCTTACATGAGAATGGTGTTTTCCAGGACAGTTTGTGAGTAAAATATGTATGCTAGTGTTTAGATCAGATATATCACCACATACTAGTAAATTTGCAGAGATGTAATGAATTTCAATAAATTAGGGGGGGGGGGGGCATCTGTTACTGAAGATTATCTTTAAGCTTTTAAAGGCCAATTTTAACATCAAGATTACTACTTTTTGTTCAAATGGATGTGGATTACAATTATACACAGGAGAGATTAAAAAGAGTGATACGTTGTACTCCTGTTCATGTGTTAGTTAAGACTAAAATATATTGTAGGGTTTTTTTTAAATAAGTGCATGAGAAAGGATGAACATGTTATTAATCTATTTCTGTATATTTGTACTGAAAATTCCCACTAACTACAGAAAGTTTTTCCTTTAAGACATATGGGAACTTGGGGATAGTGGTAAGATTTAAAATTTTTGGGTGTGTTTGATGATGTATTAGTATTGTGAATAGAAAGGGGTCCAAATACTGTGTTTGAAAATGGACGTGGAATAAACTACTGGTCCTGCTATTTTGCTTCTTAAGTATTCTATTAATTTTTGAAGAAATTCAGAAAATTTATTCAATCTAGTCATACTTCTGGGACATAAATAAGTCCAGTTGTTTGTTTGTTTGTTTTTTTTAAAAAGACTTTGTTTCTTCTGACTCAAGAATTTAGCTACCTACCAAGAAGGTAAAATAGGGATAGATGTTTCTAGCAATTTAAATTGGTAAAATTCTTCTGCATGCTAATTTTAATGGTGCTCTTTAACTATCTATAAATTTATTTTTTTTGAAAATTGTAATGTACTATCATGGCAAGTGAACATATTAACTCTTGTCCCTAATATACTTTCAGTAGAAATTTTATAAAATAATAAATATATGTTGGTCAGTATTTGACTAAAGAAATTGAGCATTCAAATGCAGTATTTGTCAAATTGCTTATTTGATGAATGCCTATGTAAGCAATGCATGACTAAGTGCCAGGTCCTGCACCTGGGTCACACCAGCCCCACACAGGACTACAGGCTGGGGCAGAGTGGCTGGAAAGGGCCTGGTGGGAAAGGGCCTGGGGGTGCTGGTTAAGAGCTGGCTGAGCATGAGCCAGCAGTGTGCCAAGGTGGCCAACGGTGTCCTGGCTGGTGTCAGAAGCAGTGTGGCCAGCAGGACGAGGGCAGTGATCACCCCCCTGTACCCGGCACCGGTGAGGCCGCACCTGGAACCCTGTGTTCAGGTTGGGGCCCCTCACTGCAAGGCAGACACTGAGATGCTGGAGCATGTCCAGAGACGGGCAACGGAGCTGGGGAAGGGTCTGGAGCACAAGTCTGATGGGGAGCAGCTGAGGGAACTGGGGGTGTTTAGCCTGGAGAAAAGGATGCTCATGGGGGACTGTATTGGTCTCTACAGCTACCTGGAAGGAGGTTGTAGTGAGGTGGGTGTTGGTCTCTTCTCCTGAGTAACAAGTGATGGGACAAGAGGAAATGGCCTCAAGTTGCACCAGGGGAGGTTTAGATTGGATATTAGGAAAATGTCTTCAGTGGAAGAGCTGTCAAGCATTGGAACAGGCTGCCCAGGGAAGTGGTTGAGTCACCATCCCTGGAGGCATTTAAAAGACCTGCAGATGTGTCACTTAGGGGCATGGTTTGGTGGTGGACTTGGCAGTGTTAGGTTTGCAGTTGGACTCTGATCTCAAAGGTCTTGTCTAACCTAAAGGATTCTACGATTCTATATACATCAGTGTTAAGAACAATGGGGGAAGCATGCATGCAGAATAACACAGATGTGATGCCCTGGTTCCAGCTGTGTAAACGGATGTTCTACTCTGTTCCAATTGTTTCCTACTCTGTATTAAGCTCCAGGGATTTATTGATACTCTTTCTGTTTTACCTAAGGCTCTTTGTCTGGTGGATGGTGTACTTCCTACTTGCTATGCCCTTCCCCCAGAAGGGTGCATTTCTACCCTACTTTGACGTTCCTCTAGCCATTCAATTCACTGCCTTTGCCTGTATGTTTATTTTCCATATTATTACATTTCCATCCCACTGAGTTATCACAGTGCAATATTGTAGTATAGTCCCTACCCTGTGTGTTTTGCAGCTTTCATAATTTCAATCTGAAAAACAAAACATGGGAAAATATGTCAAAAAACATAAAATAAGCTAGGTTTTCAGCCACAGAGCAATCTTGGCTGCCAAGATGAGTTGTAGTATGTCTGGAATGTACAGTAATACTCTGAGAAAGGTATTAGCACTTATGCAGGCCTTCTTTTCTCTGAAAAATGGTAAAGCATGTCATAGCTACATTTAAAAATTATCCAAGAGATAGTTTTTAGGCTTCTTAAATCAATGAACAGGAGGTAGCTGAAGCTTTAGTAATTTTTTTTTTAAGAGCTGTGACAGAATCCACTGGTTTTTGTACTTATTTCAGAGTGAGAGTACATCTCTTATCTTGATCAATGGAAAGCTTCCATTGGCTTCAGGTCTGCCACATTTTCTGCAAAATAGAACAATTTAAGTGATGCAAAGCTTTTTCTAAGAGCACAGTTATAAAAGTTTTGTACCTGGTAAATACTTGGAAGTATGTACACAGTAATATGCACTACAGATCTCAAAATGTATTTTTTTTGGGGAAAAAAAAAGATCCAAATATCTCAGATTTAGTATTTTTTGAAAGATTTCCTTTATATTAAAATAATCAATGGTAACAGCTCTGGTTTATCCTTCTATTCTGTTACTTTGAGTCAATGTTCATGTTTCCTTTCACAACTGTTAATAGGAACAGGGAAGGTACAAAGAGCCTTTTTATGCTACCATGTTTACACAAATTTGTGAAAAATTCAGTGTAAGTATTGGGATATCCTGTAGAATAAAATAGATCTTGGTTTTGTAATATCACAGCATCTGTTTTGATTGAAGATATTCTCTAATTATGTATATATTATGATACATATGTAAGTTTTTTTTGGGAAATTTAATCAGATATTTCACTACAAAGAAAAATTATCTTTGTGTTTTTTTAATGAAAGGAGAATAATTTGCTTTCTTGATTCCTTTGTATATTATTCTATTTTTTCTTGCGCAGTGAGAGTCTGCTATGAAGGATTTTGCATTGCATTCTCTGTTCTTGTTTATCCAAAAGTCTTTGTGAGCCATTTGCATTGGAAGGGCAGGCATTTCAATATTTTGCCTTATAACTGCAAGGTGAGGGTGGTTGCATTTAAGGATTTGAACAAGAAATTATTTCCTGCCCTTCTCCTGTTAATGTATGCAGCGTATTTCTCTTTTCGTTGATCATGGTCTCATTTGTACTATTGTTTGCATCTTCCGGTAAAGCCTTCTTCTACAATAACTGTCCTGCCATCACCACGAACAAGGAGATGCTTGACATTTTATAGAACATAAAACTGTAATAATCTATTTTCAAATAAACTCATAAATGGTGAAAAAGTTAACTGTTGCAAAAGGAAACATGTATTTCCTGTTATCCTAACATCAGTATTTTGCTAGAACCTGGTTTCTACAAGCTTTACAACACTGGAGAAGCTGTTCTTCTAACAGGGATAATTAAACAGCAACCTCAAAATCAGACTATATTTTATTGTTGTATAGAACTTGCATTTGGTCACTAATTCATAAGTTCAGCTTTTGCTTCAGATTCTCTGAACCTTCTCTTTATTTATAACTGCAGATTTATGGTGGATGTTTTACTAGCATATAGGCCTGCAACTATATTTTTTTACTTGTGAAAGAATTGAAAGCCATCTTCAAAATGTGTTTACAGCTCTCCCAATTACCTTAAGAGCGTATGCTTTTAAAAAAATTGCTTCCTCTCTGGAAATAAACTACTAAAAACCTTAGCCTGAATTTGAAAATAGTTCCAGCAGTGGGAGTTTATTTTTAAACTCCAATAGATTTATTTTTAACTTTAATAGATCCTATTTTCTTTTAAGGTCTGGTAATTTGTTGAGATTTATTAGAGCAGTTACCAGGTTTAGTTACGTACAGACAAGGACTGAGATTTATAGCAAAGAACATTTCCCGTGTGCCGAAAAGGTGGCCGATGCCGGGCTGTAAGTTTCAAGGCATTGCCTGTTTTTCAGGACAGTCTAGGTTCCTGTCTAAATTTATCACCTTTTGCCGCTAAGGGTGTGTTCTTGTGCCCACGATATGTCTTTTCTTGCAAATATGCTTCTGGTTCAGCTTCCTTGCTCCCGAGACTTTTCTATTTTGGTTCCCTGTGTCATGTGATCCCCCTGGCCAGTGAGAGCCCCGCAGAGGGAATGGCAACAGCCTGCTGGGATCAATGTAAGTCAGAAAAAACTCTTGGTTTTTTGCAGTTTCTGTCCCTCACAGTCAATTTTAAATCCTGCTTTTACCCCAAAACTTTGCTGGGCACACCTAGTAATACCTGTGGAAATGCTTAGAAGTTAGTTTTTTTAAAATCTGATTTATTTTTTACTCTTTCTAACGTTACTTTTCTCACTATGTTCCTTTTTTCCTGTGTCCTGCAGTTAGTTGAGAAACCTAAAAGAGCAACAGAAAACAAACCAAATGCATCCCAAGTGTTGCCTAAAGTATGTTTTAAGTTTAAAGGAATGTTTCAGGTGTAATAGTACTTTGTTTAACATGTGCTATAGACAGTGTCAAAAATCCTATGCTGCAGTTAAGAAAGAATGATGTGACCACCCCTGCTCCTTAACCAAAATCAATCATTTAGGTAGAAGGACAATAGTAAACAAAATGATCTGAAATCACATGCTGGTGCCTTGGTCAACTGGCTGAGATGTAATGGTGAAAGGACTTAATACAATTAAAGGGCAGCCATGTACATGAGGCAGTGTATAATTTTTTTGGTACGAATGAAATACTGTATTTTGACCTCAGCTGATGCTGAATAATACTTACACTATATGATATTGAAATCGTGCTTTTAGTAGGTTTGGTATTTTATTGTAGAGGCTCTTCCTGGTACAAAGGGAGAGTCTTGTATTTCTCTTTCTTAAGACAGGCTTTAAACTTAGTAGGTAAAATTTACCTGGTAATTACTACTGAGTAGTGGTTTTGTCTAATTTAACTATTTTTTTTTTTCTTGGATAGATATGGTTTTTCAAAAATCCTTTTTCCCCTTTGGTTTGGTTTTCTTTTATTTTTCTTTCTTCCAAATTACATGTGTTTTCTTTGGAGTTTACTTTTAAGTTTCAAAGGATTATTTTGAATTTGGATCCCTAAGTGATATGCCTTGATATCATATAAAAGTTTGAGAACAAGTGTTTGTGAAAAAGATGCAATGAAATAAGCTGTGATCTCCTGATTTGCTTTCATGGATTGTAGCCTGGATTCTTTACTGCATCACTTGGAGGTGCAGAGACCATTACCGCATGTGTCTTTATTTTCTCTGTGTTGCTGATCTAGAACCTAATGACCAGACATCAGTGAAAGATTCTTTGAGAACTTCCCCCCCACCGCAAACCCCCAATCAATTTTGAATAGAGAAATGTTGTTTAATGATTACACTAACATACAAAGAGCAGTGGTGAGGTATGTTTGTCATAGGCACTGAAAAAAAAGGATGTCTCAAATTCTGTGTTGGTTGAATTGCTGCAGTGTCAGAGGTGCAATAGCATCTATATATAAATACCTGACTCAGAACTGAAAACGATAAGAAAAAGTCATCCTTATTATGCAGACTGGATTAAATTTAGGAGCCACTCTTACAGACTTTATTTTGTTTGAAAGTTGGCATTGTTGGGTTTGTTGATAAAGTGAAGCATGTGCAAGAAAGAAGATTGTTTATTCTGCTTTTAAAAAAATAATATGTTTGTTCATTAGGTGATAAAGTAAGTACTAACCCAGGGTTGTCTATTTGCCTTCACTTCATGAGTTTGCACAATACCGACATGCACATTACAGGAATTTTGAGACCTCACCTCAGAGTTGGATTCACTGTTGTTTCCCACAGCTGAAAGCTAAGGCTTATGAACGTGAGTCCCAGCTTAAGTAATGTGCTGATCTCTGTGGTAACCAGAGAAATTGCAATTGGTAAAATACAACAAGTTAAATTAGAGGATCCTTGTTATCCCTTCCTTTCTGTTTTTTTGGTGAGTTGGGTTTTTTTCCTACTGAATTATTTACTTAATTTGTGCTCATCTGTTGTCTTTGCTTCTGAAAAGGAACATGAGAAAACAAAACAAAAAAAAAAAGAGGGGAAAAAAGAAAAAAAAAAAGCTTTTGTTATTGTGAGGGCAGTCAAACACTGGTGCAGGTTGCCCAGAGAGGTTGCGGAGTCTCAGCCCTGAGCCACAGCCTGAGCAACCTGCTGTGGGTGTCCTTGCTTGAGCAGGGGGGTTGCACTAGATGACAGGGAACCCTGAGGTCCTTCCTAGCCACAGCAACCCTGTGAGTCTCTGAGATTTCCCCCAGTCCTCGGCCCCAATTTGGAGAGGTAGACAGACTGTTACTTTGCGGGAAGATCAGAGGTCATGCGTGCATTTTAATTTTAGACTGTCACTGTCATGTTGTAGATCTTGTTATTTTGCTGCCACAGTTCAGTCATTAATAATTCATTTGGAGTGACGACTCTTGCTGGTGCTGCCTAATGCATGCCACCTGAAATGTCACTGACGAGCAGGCAGCTGCAGGCAGCGATCAGAGTTTCTCTTTCACTTCTTCCTCACAGCCATTCAAAGCTACTTCTGGCAGCAGTTTCTAATCCCGTGTCTTTTTTGCACTGCCTCCTTAGGGACCACAGTGTAGCACAGTGAATGAGGGAGACGCTGATGGAAAGTGAATGAGAAAATTAAAAGTAAAATTAATGACAGTACTGTGGGAAAAGCGTAAGTAGAAAGTGAAGGGACAGAGCCAACGTGGACTGGATTCCTACATGTGTCTCTGTACTCTACTTGAATCTCACTGGAATCCCCAGAAGCTGAGGAAAGGGTGCAGGAGCTTGCAAAGGCCATGCCAGGGTGTGTGGAAGGAAGGGAGGAAGGAGAGCCCTTGGGGGTTACAGAAAACATTAAGCCCCAGCCCCATACACTGTACGTGGAGTTGTACTCTAGAGGCTTGGTGAGTGGTGCAGAGAAATGTGAGATCATTTGGTAGTAAATCAAAGTAAAAAAATAGTGACAAGTGAAAGCAAAATTTTAATTTTATATATATATATAAATAAACATAAAATGCACTTGCCAAACATTAAAATGTATAGAGTTCATTTAATACCTTTCACGCTAACATATGAATATAAATTCAAAATAAAAATGGCAAAAGGTAATAACTTTACCTGTGTTTAGGAAAGATTTTAAATCTTTCTACCATAATGCTACAGATGACGTTTTTGCTTAAATATTGTTTATCTTGATGAATCATGAATAATTGTCCTGAAAGCTATTACTGACACAAAACCAAAAATATATGGCTGTGAATAAATTCAGACTGGTGCTGGGTAGATGGGTCCAGACTTCCAGGGGAAGTGCAGGCTAGGACATGTCCCTGTTTGTGTAAAGCAGTGAGCTGGCTGCAGGAGGTAAAGGCTTGGTAGGAAGGATTGCACTCAACTGACTCACAACATCATTTCCATTTCTGGCTAAATAGGATAATTAGAATTTAAACACAGTATCTTTTCCTGAAGAAGACACAATTTAAAAATATGACTGTATATTTTCCCACCAAATTAGTTTTTTGGGTGGTTTGTGGTTTGTTTTTTTTTTTTTTCCTTTGGAGGGCAATATTGTAGATGAATGTGGAAGAAATTTGTACAATTCTTTCTTGTTGATGAATATGAGCATTTGGCTTTGCAAGAGTAAAATAATCCTTTTGATTAATTTTAGTCAAAAAAACCCACATTCCAAGGAGCCAGTAGGTTTAGCAGCTCAGTCTGGCAGCATTCAGCTGATGCCTGGTAACTAGGCTAAGAAAGAAGATAAAACTAGAGGAAAAGATTTTTAAATAATTATCTGTTATTAAACAATTTGATAGCTCTACAAGATACATTCATTTCTTTTGGTTTTGTTCGTGTCTAGCATTTGTGTGTTATAACTTTTGGAATTTGAAGATGTCTTTGATCTGAAAAAAGCCCTTTTATCAGACGGTAAAAGTAATTTTATTTATGATTTCCCAGACCTATAATTTGGGTGGTTTTCACTATTTGTTTTTTCTTTTTTGATTGTTTCTGTTGTTACCATTACTTACTGCAGAAGGTAGATTAACGGAGAAAAGGAAAGAATTTTTTCAGTTCATCATTTATGTTCTAGAGTCTAAATGATGATACTTGGTTATGTTTTAAAAGTGAAAATAATCTTTGTTTTTTAAAATATATTTTTGTGGGATTTTTCTATATTTTTATTAATGTGCAAATATAACTGTTTTAGTACAGTCCTAGAGGCAATAAAACATACCATTTATCTTATGTTTGATTATCTTAAAAATGGACTATTTAAAGGAGAATTATCTACAAAGAATTAAGTATGGAATTATGCAGATGTATTTCAAATATTTTGTTCAAGAGTCCAATTATGTTTCTATATAGAGCTACTAGTTTTGTGTCCCTTCAGTTCAAAAATATCTTTCATTCACAATTTTTATGGCTTTCAATAGCAGAGCAGTTACAGGTTACACCTGCCAAGGTAGTTTGTGCAGTATTGTAACCATCTATTCAGTCTTTATATCATCTATAGCAGCTAAACATACATGTGAAGCCAAAACTGGTCAGATTTGAATTTTGGCAATTTTTTTCAGAGCACTTGGTTTGAAATCCAAACCAGCAGAGAACTAAAGTCTTTAGATTTGTTTGTTCTCTGAAAGTTTGTGGGTAACTTTAGTTTTGCTGCTTATAGTTTTTCCTTGTATGTTCTTTAAGTGGATAAACTGGTTGCATTTTTACAAATAAGGTCACCGAGATTTTGTTTTGTAGTGATACAGTAGAGAGTGTTTCATAGCCAGGTCTCATTTTACTGGCATCACCAGTTTTGAAGTAATGGAGTTGAATGAGATTTGTGGGCTCATCTCGCTATATTGTTATAAATCAACCACCTGCTTATTCATTCCAAAATACCATTAATCTCAGACTGTGTTGCTGCCCAGAGTGCAAATATATCTGCAACTGATGCCAAGCTGTGTCCCCTCTATCCCAAGAAATCACTCAGTTTCTGCTTGGGTTGACTTCCTCTGGCTTTGTCTGAAGGGCGTTTTCTGTACAGGCTTGTCTTGTATGTACATATGTCTTTCTGTATACACCTTGCCTGGACAATTTGGGATATGAAAGCCACCCTGAACCCTTGATTTCATGTGGTCGTTAGAGAGCTGACGGCACATTTCAGAAGAGTGAGGAGTGGTAATACCTGTTCCAGCCGATCTGTTTGTTCTGTTTTGTCAGCCTGAAGTCTTCCTGTAATTTAAACTGGGCACATTTCTCGTGGGTTTACTTCTTGTCCCAGTCCGCCATATATGTCACTATGTCCTGTTGAGCAGCTGCTTTGCACCAAACATGACTGCGTTTCAGTGATGGTTCTGTACATTTTGCTGTACTAGACACACAAGAGCTTGCACATGCATACATGTGCGCACACTTTAAAGTAGGAGGACATCAAAAGCACCGCTTAAATGAAATTTTGTAATTTTATGACATGGGCCATGTGAGGTCATAATTATTTCCTTAGCACCTTGTTTTCTTGGGTAGTCCTCCTCTTAACAAAGCATTGCTCTTGCTCATTAGCATAGTTTTGTATGCAGTGTCCATCACAAACAATGTAAAAGTAAATTTAGGGAAAAAGGAAGGTTGGCACACATGTAACAGAAGATTACTTTCATACTTCCTTTTGGACTTTTGACAAAGAGCTGTCTTTTAAAAAAAATCGATTTGTTTTCTTCCTTTATTTTTTTTTTTCTCTTGAAACCTAGCAACATGAAGAATGTACTTGTGGAAATGTCTTCTAAAATAAAACAGAAAAACCTAGAGAAAGCTGAGTCAAGAGACTCAAGAAGCTATGAATTAGGTGGTGAGTCAGTTATGATATTTTATTTTTATTTTAAAGAAGGAATAGGCACAAGCAAATAATCTTTCTTCCCTCAGGGATTAAACTGAGGCGAGTAAAAGAAACCATTCAGCAAATTTGATCTTTGGTAACCTAAAGGATTGAAAACTAGACAAAACATTGGATAACTCATTATTTTCAAGGTAAAAGTTTTGTGCTTGGGTAATACATTATGAAGTGAGCCCATATCAGCTGCCTGGTGTTACACAACCCTTTGACCCAACCTGTTGCCACTGTAAAACAGCCAGGGTCTTCTAGTAAACATTGAGCTGGTTTAGGTCCTCCCACATGGGCGTCGGGACAATGCCTGTTGTGCCCTGCCCTCCTGGCATGGCCTTCCTGGTGGGTTTCTAGCCATTAGTGTCCACCCCTGTGAAAGCCTGGCAGTGCTGGGGTGGGACAGCGAGGGCCTGCTGTTCTGGGTGGCATACAAGGCCAGATGCACGGCTTGAGATTTCCCAAAGAACCAGTCTTGTGTTCAGACCTTAATGTCCCTGTGAGGAGCCGGGGTGTCTTTGGTATGCTTCTGGAGCAGAGATTTTGGTTTAATTTTCCCCCAAAGAAACCATATTTTTGTACACCCCAGCTGCTCTGCAAGCTAATCCAATGCAAGGTTTGGGGAAATCACTTCAAAACCTCACTACTACTGTGAACAAAACCAGTAACATAGACACAGCTAGTTTTTATTAACTAATTGCCTTCTCTGTGCTAGCTAACTAACCTATCACTAATTCATCTCAGCACTGGATCTGGTCTGGCAAGTCAAATAACTGCTTGCAGAAGACTGGACTGCCACATTTACAGCTACCTCTGCTGTAACAGAAACATGATCAAAGGGAAAAGAAGACCTTTTGGATAGAAGTGGAACATTCCTTCTCTCTCAAAAATACTTTAAATCTAATTATGTCTCTAGTGACAGAAGTCTTGTGACTGAATTACTATTAATTACCTCCAAGGCTTCCTGCATGCAAAGCAAGTCACCTTTCTTGGTCCAAAGAGAAGCCGAAACATACAATGGCATGAAGCAGAAACTTATTTCTGCATAGGTGATGCACAAGGACTTGCTTCTGCATAGACACAAGTCGTAGCGCATCTTCTACGTCCTGCTGTTTTTGCTCTAGTTTCATTTATTGAATATAGCCTAAAGTTGGATGGCTAACCCAATACTGAACTGTCATAGCAACCAGATTCTGTAATTTGTTCACAGTGCTTATCCACATTTGTCTTAAAGCCCAGTTAGGCTGTTTTTCCTCTTGTGGACAGGCTGATCTGGAGCTTCACCCCTCTGGCAGATTTTTGCTGCAATTTCCATACTTAAATTGTTTACAGTGCAAGCTTTCTTTCTTTGGCTGAAACACCTTTTTGGTATTGATGTTTATGCCTAATGTATTTATAGAGAGTAGTCAGATTTTCCCTCTTTTTTTTTTTTTTTGACTAAATGAGCCAAATTTTTAGCCATCATTTTTTAGTATACTCTTCAACCTTCAGATCTTTATTGAATTCCAGTTGCCATTTCATCATTTACTTTATGTTGTGAAAACGTTTTCCAGATCTTCGCAGTTGGCTCTCACCATTACTACCCTAACACAGTATCATCAGCAAACTTAGTTATATTGCTATGCACCCTCTTTTCCAGGTCTCCTGTGAAAATATTAAATAACAGAGCAACTAATAGAAAGACTTCTCTTGTGACCTTCCTCCATCAAAAAAAATCCTAAGCATTAGTACCATCAAAAAAAATCCTAAGCACTAGTATTTGTTTGTGTCTTACGTTTCAGCCAATTATTTAGCCCCATGGGACCTGTCTGTGGCATTTCAGTTTCTCTGAGATCTCTTGGCGACAGAATATATTGAATTACTTAGTTTAATTTTTTTTCACATTTGTACTGATTCCAGAATAAGAATCTTTTTAGGGAAGCTCCCATGATGAAACTTCTCCAAATATTGTATTTATGGATGCTCTAATTGTGTTCCTTGTAGCAGTTTCTGTTAAATTATCTGGTAGAATTGTCTGGCCACTTATTCTCAACTAACTTAGGTTTACCTCTCTTTTCCTCATTTCCCAATCTTTTTAAAGATTTGACATCTGATTTTGCCTTTTTTCTGTCTTTTGATATTGAGGACTTCATCCCTGAATTCCTTTAAAACTCACTAGTTAGTCCTGGTGACTTCTTATTGTTCTCTATGAATTTTTCTATAGTGCCTTTACTGACACTTTAACATTCAGTCAGATCCTTCAACGACCACCCTTAAGAAAGGTTCTGTTATTTGATTTTCTCTTAAGGCCCTTTCTATGAGCATAGATACAAAAACTTCATTTAGTTTTTCTGTTGTAGTCTTATGTTCTCTCAGTGCTCCTGTACATCTTTATGCTTCAGACCTCTGGACATTCTGGCAAGCTTCCTGATCTTGATGTATTTAAAAAAAAACCACACCAAAACCCGAAAAAACCCCAAACACACAAAAACCCCACAACCCCCCCCCTTTGAAAGTTATTTCTCAAACTTCTTTTGGCTTGTCTTATTGCATTTTTGCATTTAGTCTGCCAGAGTTTTATTTTCTTTTTTATTGTCCTCATTAAGAAGCTAACCAGTTTTTTGAAGAGTTGCTTCAAATAACCTCTTACATTGGTGTTTAACTGTGCTGGTTTTCCATATGTTTGTTCTGGGTCACTCAATATATTCCATGTACTGCCTACAAACATTTTGCTCTTCTATTTGTACACTTAGTCCCTTTATAGCAACATCTTTATTTCTATGCAATTCCTATTTTTCCAGTCAAGCAGTATTTTAGGGGATTTTTTGGCTTTGCTTGCTCCTACATAGATGTCTAATTTAAGGGCTTTATGACTGCTACGAGACCCTGTCATTAATATTTGCTTATCTGTGGGTTATGTGTTTGGCTGCTCCCTGAAGCATTTATTAATAGTGTCTAAAGGTTTTGTTTTGCAGTCATGCACAACCTTGATATATACTTGATTGTACGGAACCATTTTGTGTCTACCAACATAGTCTGTCTCATCTCTGAGGTTTTTAGAATATACAGTCACCAGCCTCACTGTAGTTGAAGAAATCAGGACTAGTAAAAGCACACTGGGTATTCCCTTTCATACTGCTCTCAGTGCATTATTGTTTGTATTTTCTAGCTTTTTTAAAGCACTATCAGTGAGTTTTCCCTCTTCTCCCACTCCCTGCCCTGTGTCATGCAGCTGAATATCATGCACCGCCATACAGCTGAGTATCTCCTGCTACTAGGGATGTTTTTTGACAGCTACATTTTGTTTCTTGTTATTTATTCTAAATGTGTCTTCATAAGTTGTGCTGTATCATGCATCTCCTGTGCTATCTTATTTTCAATAATGCTCTAAAACACACCAGCTAAATGTGCCCTAGTGACGTTATTAATTGCTGCTAAGTTATGAGCTCAGTTGTTTTTTTCTGAAAACCCTCCAGTCTGACAATATCTTTCCGATTGATGTGGTGACCAAGATACTGAATCTGATATGATGTGGTGGGGATTCTGCATATTTCAATAAAGTGTAGTAAAAATAAAGTCACCTTCTTCTTGCACCTGCAGCCATCTGAATGAGCTGGAAAAGCCTCAGCAGAGGTAGGCAGCTTTGGGTGGCAGCGCTGCTCAGTTTTTTCACATCACTATCTTGCAGTCCATCATGTTGTTCTTCTCTTGGCTCTGATTGGTCTTGGCATCTGGATGCTGTGAGGATTTGTGAGGGGAACCTTGGGGAAAACACCTCTGCTGTAGCATCTGCCTGATGGATAATTCCCACACTATGAACATGGTGCTTTTACAGTCCTGTTTTCGGAGCTTATGTGGCTGGAAAGATCTTCTGTGACCATCCTGGCTGACTTGCTGTGTAGGACAACCTACAGGATCTCTCCAAATAATTTTCTTTTTGAAATTATAGGTAGCTTAGGAAAGCCACTATTTGCTTCATTGTAAGATTGCTTTAAATCCATCTGGACAAATGCACAGCAGTTTTCCAATGGGTAATCTGTACTGTTAAAAAGCACTCTTTATTTCTGGCCTTTATATATGTTATCCCAAGTAGATGGTGTGTCAGTGACTAATAGAGGCAAATGTGACTCTTCTGGCGGTTCCAGTTTTCCTTGCTGAGCTATGTTGCACAAGGATTATTCTAGCCCTGTGGGCACGGGGTAACATTGGTAGCCTCTGTTCAGCTGTCTGCTAGCGCTCCAAATTTTCATTGGTTCTCCTCATGACAGAGTACTATGTCTAGCAAATGGCTTGCTTTCCGCCCCTCTCCTCCTGCCCCATAAACGCTTTTATGTTTAGCTATAGTGGAAATTATATTGTTTCCCTGAAGGAAGGCTATAAACCATTCCATGTTGTTTCCCTTCATTAGAAGTAGTATTTTTTTATTTATTATTCTTAAAAATATCGTAGTTTTCTGCACATTTTGTTAGTACTGCTGTTATTTGTGCATTCATGACCCAGGAAAATACAAAATAATACAGCTTCCAATCACAGCCTGAGCATTGCAATAGTACATGCTTGGTTGTTGATGTTTCTCTTTCACCATTGTATTTTTTTAAAGTCTAATAAACAGTTTTCTTTCATTTTAATATATGACTATTTGTTTAGTTTTGTTTCATGCTTTTACCTTCAAATTGTCAGACCATTGTATCAAATCCCCTACAGCAGGCAAAATATAATACACAATGTTATTGCTCTCATTGGCCAAATATCTTGAGTTAATAGTTATTCCATTAGTTTGAGAGGAATCACTGTACACACAGATAATATGCTTATTTACTTATATAACCTTATTGGTTGAAATTATTGTATTTGTCTCTAGTTCTTAAATAATCCCTTGATTTCCCAAACCAGAACAGACTTACCAAATGTTTCTGTGTTTTTTCTGCATTACTGTTATTGAGAATACTAATGTTTCATTTCAAAAAGTATCTGATGCCAATATTAGAATTCCTTTTTTTTCCCCCTAAATATTTTAGAAAACTGCACTCCTTGCCTGAACTGCTGTATTATTTTTTAGCCCCTTTTTTTCAGTTATCAAATTTCTGGAATTCCTGAAATGCTGTCTTATATCTGTTCACTTTATGAGTATATTCTCTGCACATATTTAAGTGTGCCTCCCTGGTTTGAGAACCTGAAGTTTTATTATCTCAGACTACTTTTAAATTTATAGTTTTTCACTTTTTGTTCATCTCCTAAACCAAAGGTGAACCAAATTGTATATTCCTTTTAATTTTTAAAACCATGGTATTTTGATGAATTATAATTTTTCCCAACAGCCATTGAAGTACGCTATTTTTTTAAAAAAATGCCATTAATTTTCTAGGCAAATATTTGCTCTTAACTGATTTTAATTTTTGTTGTTTTCATGTGTGTGAAACTGTCCCTTTAAAATTAGAAAGGGGTTGTGTATATATATATATTTTTATATATATATATATTTATAAATCTGATTTGGACTTGATGCTATTTACTCCTTGTTGAAGTCAAATTGTTATCAGTTGCATCTATGTGATTGCAAACTTTTTTGTTAAATGATTCTCTCCTCTTTCTTTTGTCAAATGATTTGTAATTTCTCCATACTGGATCCAGCAATTTTTGATTTGAGAAATTACTGTGTATGATTTTTAGGCTATCCAAAGATTCTTTAACATTGAAAACGCATCAGAAAGCCCCCTATGACAAGGATGGCTCACGTTCTGTATTTAGTTTCACTCTAGTCTTCTGCTGATCTTTTTTCTTCTTTCTTTAGATAGTATTGCTCTTTGTTACTTTTCTTTCCTCGATTGTTAATTCCTCTGCCTTGCAAAATATATCATTAACTTTATTTGTAGTGTGCTTTGTATATTTAATAACATAGTTGAAGTTAAGAACAGAAAAGCTTTTCTGGATCTAGGCCCTAGTCTCGCTTTCTTTTTTTATGACCATTTTTATCTTGCTTTTCCCTTTCTTATCACTCATTCCTCTTTCTATATTATTTCCTTACCTTGTCTACACATCCCACATCTCTCACGCAGTTTCCTTTCTTGGCTTTTTTTCTCCCCAGCCCTCCTTTTTCAGTCTTTTCCATCTCTCCCCACAGTTTATGGCTCTGAAGAATGATTTACATTATCAAAGTTACTATTCTTGGCACTGTACTAATTTACAGTGTCCTATTAGTATTAAAACAGCCTACCCTGAGAAAATATTTATACTTTTGAAGTGATATGTACATCTAGAAACATTCGGTATGTAATCATTAACACCATTTTTTTTTTCTTTCTTGTTCTTATTTCTAGTATAATTTCTGGGTTTTAATATTGGAATTAAGAAAACTCTGTGGATAGAGTGATCGGTAATGTTTTCATGACCTGTTCCCTTTCCCTTCATGGAACTGTTGATACTGCTATCCTAAAAAAGCACTCAGTGGGGACATGAAGAAATACGAGTGAAATGAAGAGCTAATACAAAAAGCATTCACTGTTCTGCATTGTCAGGGTTCATAGATTCTTGCAAAATCTTTGAGGCTCATGAACTTTAAGCCATGAACCTTACCCACATTTGGTAAATGAGAACACTGACGTTATTTCCTACTTGATGATAGCTTCTTTTCCTTTCATTTCTCATTTTCTTCTTCCTCCCTTCCCTCTTACTCCCCTATCCCTTCTTCTTCCCTTCATTCTCCCTTCATTCCTCGTAACAGAGCTGTTCTGTTCATACTAGAACATCTGTTAAATTGAAATAGCAAAATAAGTCACTTCTTTAAGTTGCCTGCTAATTTTGGAGGATGTTAGCCTGCTCTGCATGTCCTTAATTAAAATAAAAGTAATAAAACAACATGGTGGTTTGGTTTCAGCAATTTCCTTCATTTTGCTTGGCAACCAGAATAGAAAAGTTGATTTTCCATTCTGTTGACGGTACGTATTTGAACCAACAACTTCATTGTCTTAGTTGATCCAGATGTTTCAGCCTGTGAGGTAAAGAAAACTCCCTGTCTGTGTTATGTTTTGTTTTGTTTTGTTTTTGACTTGTGGGTCAGTTTATAAGGCAGTGTGATGCACAGCCCAAACAAGATACACGTCTCCTCCATCCTGATGAAGGATTTCTTGCAGTCTGCTGGCAAGCCCATCCTTTCTGCAGAATGTAATATAGCAAATGTCTGTAAAGAAAACTTGAGGTAATGTTGCCTGTCTTTGTAGCCTTCTTTGTCCTGGAAGCAGGGGAAAGTGAAGGAAGAATTCACTGCTGGCTCAGCTGAACCGCACCCTGTGCTGCTATAAAGACCCCCTGGTGGTCCACGCTCTGGCTTGCCTTGGGCTGGAAAGCATGTTAGCTTTGCCGTTGCAAGTTGTAATGCACAGGCTGCAGCACTGTTAGCCATGTGTTTCTGTACTGTTTCTCCTCAGCATTAGGTTGCATTTACCACTTGATGCCTGGTTCAGGAGGAAACTCCAGTCCCTTTGCTGATGAACTTTCTACTGACTGACAGTCACCACTTTTTTCCTCTTGCTTGTTTCATTCTCATTGTCACTATCTGTTTTGTTTTTTGCTCTCTTTTTTTCTTTCCTCCAGGCTTTAGCCTCTGCACTGTCCCTCCATTCTCTCTACACCTTCTCAACTGATGACACTACTGACTGAGACTTTACTGTCTGCCTTGTATGGTAGCTCCCTGCATGCATGCTACTCCCTGATTCCTTCATGGATGGCCCTTGCTCCTCCCAACAACAGGATCTGCTGAAGGTGGAGGTTGTTTGGATGTTTCCCTAGAGCCAGCAGCTACCAACTCTATTGCCTCTGCAGCTGATGTGAGTGGCAGGAAGGTTTGCACATGTTGTCTTTAGCAGGGAGGAGAAGCACAACCAGAACAGTGAAATGCCTAAACGGCCCAGATGCTGAAGAAGTTTTTGACTTTTTTCTCAGTCTTGAATGGATTGGGAAACTTTGATTAATTTCATGGTTCAAAGATGGTTTTGGTTGCAAAAGTGTTTTCAGATAGTACAAAGAAGTCAAAAGGAAAATTTAGCTAAATTTAACAGCCTTCAATTTCTGCAGCTTATTCTCACTTCAAAGTAAGTCAAACTGCCTCACAGTCTGTATGAAAGAAGTGAATCACTAAGCTGCAATTTTTGTAATTGCCTTGGAAGCAGCTTATTTTTTTCTTTGGGGAACAGCTGCTTCCTTTTCTGAGTCTGAACAAATATTGTCAAAGACAGGCTGTGTTCTATAATGAATATATTCCTATATATATATACAAACATGTATATATAATTGTGTGTGTATATATATATATACACACATACACAGGCGTGTATCTTTAAATATTCCTCTCTCTAATGATGATGCCATTAGCACAGAGTTAATGTCTTATATCAAGAAGTTAATTTTGGAGAGATGCTGCTTGGCTTTCCCTCCCCTGCTGTCCCCCCAACATATTTCCTTTCAGACCTGAAAGTTTATTTTTCTTTTGCTCTTAAAAGTATTGCCATACTCAGATCATCATGTTTCTCAAGGGTACATTCAGTGTAGATTTCCGTGTGTTTTACTTAAGTAATTAAAGGGTTGCCCTGGTACCTTTCTATATAGCTTGTCCTACACAGCCACATGAGTTAGGCAAACAGTCAAGATGGCTGGATTCATGCATGTGAGATTTTCAGATTATTCTTTTGTATGGGCAGAGAAGAGAGTTTCATATATTGCCTGAATTACTTTTTAAAGTTCCATAATAACTTGTTTCTTGTAAAGGTAATGGGAAGCTGAATGTTGTTGGATATAAGAACTGCAGTATTTGTAAAATTCAGCAGAAGACACATATGTTCTCTATATATTTCTTACTTCTAAGTGAGCCTGCCACAGATGGAAAACTGGAAATAATGGGAATACAAAAGTGAGAAAATGGAGAAAACACCTCTTTACCATGGAAAGTAGAGGAAGTATTTCAACAAGAGAATAAGAAAAAAGCTGTATTTGGGAAGAACTACCCAAGCATTACTCAAAGTTTATAGAGGACAAAATACTGGTAGAAAAAGAGGACCTTGGTCTAGGGTGATCTGGACAGTTTGGTTAATTTAGTTCAAACAAACAATTCATGTTTTATTTTGGTCACATATAGGGTGATTGGTCTGGAAATAAAGACTGCACCTGATGTATTGTGGATGTGCCCACATTCACAAGTACTGTAGCAGGATAGCAACAGGCCTAGAAAGCAAGGCAGCTGGTGCTGAGAGACCTCACCTCCACACTGTGTGTGCTCCAAGGGATTTTGCTTTGGAAAAGCTGTGGACTAAATCATCCCTAAAGCTGTAGGAGAGCTCCAGAACATCTGGTTTAGTTTCAATGAAAAGCAATCAGCCTTATAAATGGTGGTGGTTTATTAATTTCTATATATGAATAATGGTTTCATAATAGAAGTTGTCTTGAGATTGCAGGTTATTAAGGTCAAAAGCTTGGAAAAAAGGTGCAAATATTTAAAAAGGGGATAATTAACCATTGGAAATGATACAATCCTTTGAGTAATTTTCAAGGCAGAGTTTATTTTCCAGAAAATTCATTTAGATACACAAGTTATTGTACTAGATTATAATTTAAGAAAGTGAGCAGCGCATGGGAAGAAGATGAATTGTCTGACTGCAGTACAGAACTTGGAAGTGAATTTTTCTGGGTTTGTTTCACATGCACAGGTTGTGCCGAGGTCTTGTTCTTTACTACTCCTGACCCTTGTCCCCTCACTCTAATACTGGCTCTGCTGGTAATCTCTTGTGTGATTCCTGGGAGCCTTCCACGTTGCTATTTCTTACTTAGGCAAGGGTAGTGCTAGATGGCTGTGATATGCCTTTAATTAATGAATATTGCCAGCTGTCTTGAAGTCTTCATGCTGGTAGTGCTATAGTAATGTGAAGACTTGCTGTTTGAGTATTACTGGGCACAGCTGTTCTATTCACAGACATGTCCTTGAATGTTTTAACATTATGTCTTCAATTAATTTTTATATTTAAAAGGCTGTCTACTTTTTAAAAGATTTCTAATTGTTTGGAAAACAGCATCTGTATCGAACTCTTCCTTAGATGAAAGCACCCTTTATACACCTTGTGAATTCTTTTATTTCCAGCAGCCATCCTTACTTGGTTTCTTTTGGTTTGCTTGTTTTTTTCCCCCACCCCCTTCTCTTGCCTATTCTTTTGTCTGGCTACCCTTAGCAACATCTTTTACTAATGGAAAAATAGCAATGCTTCTGTAGTCTCACTGTGATTGAATCAGAAACAGAATTTATTTGACAAAGCATTTAGATTTTCAGTCCCACTATTCCTTCTATTATCCTGAACATTTAATATTGTGTATCAGGAAGACCTACAGATTCTTCATTTGCTTTTTTTCATAGTTGTTATTGCAACCTTGCCTGGAATTAAGAAGTGGAAAAATAGCTGTTCATAGTAGGATCTCTGTCTCTGGATTGGATGAAGAAAGTCTTCAGTCCTATATTTTGTATAATTGCATGTTATGGATTGCAGTCTCCAGAGAAACCACGTTTCAGAGTTCCCCTATAGAGGCAAAAGGGTCACACAATGAAAATTCACTGTTGTCTCATTTTGTTCCTGAGGAATTATCTGTAAGAATTGCAGTCGCAAGTTTTGCATCAACTCCCTTAATTCTGGAGGCCAGGGGGTGCTATAGGTATATGCATTATAACTTATGTAGGTTTAGTAGACAATATAGAGGGCTCACAAAACCTGTTGTATTTTTTATTTTCTTGCTGTTCTGAGTGTTTCATTTCTTAAATAAATTATTTCAGTGGCAGAAGAGGTAGGTATGTGTGCATGCCCTGTGCATACAATCCTGATGTGGCTTTAGGCAGGTCCTTGAATTTCCAGTATAATTTGTATGTATGTGCATATTATCTGAGTGAGGGAATGGATAAATGAGGCTCAGGCCTGGGAGTTTACCCTGGGAAACGATGAACCTTACACTGATACTAAGATTTATTTTGTTAAAAGAAGAGAACTTGCAGCATGGAGTGAAACAGGAGAGAAATATTTTATTTCCCAGATAAACTCCACATATATAAATATGTGTAAATATATAAAAAATAGTTGTGTGTGTGTGTAGAGATTTTGAAAAAATAATTTCTTTAAAAAAATATTTACTATTTGAAAATAAATATAAATATTTAGCAAGACTAAATTATTTGAATTGCTTGTTCTCAAAAGCAGTTTAGTGAATCAGACACCTGTTATTCCTTTTCTCCTGCTCTAACCATTCAGACACGTGTAAGCAGCAAGGAAATGTATAAGCCTGATCAGTTTTTCACAAAGTGATAATATAGTGTACATGAACGTTCATATACCCTGAGTGCAAAGGAGACATCAGAAAATACACACAGAGCATATCATACCTGTTTTTGTGTGTTAGAGTCTCTAATGAACTAATAATTGATTAGACAGATGGTTTGTAGGTAGTAAGACCTGGGCCAATTTTTTTTTCCAACACCATGTTTTCTGAGAAGTGGTTATTTGAGACTGCACAAATTAAATCCTGGAACCTCCAGGTTTTAATTACCTTTTTATCATAATTTCCAATTTTCTGTTCTAATATGCCACATCGTCTTACTGACTGTTGGAAAGCAATATATCTTATTGGAAAAGGAGGCCATTAAAATAATATTTCTCACTGTCAACAGTGCAGGGTTAAATGCATATATCATTGCTGTCTTCAAGGTAGCACATAAGCATGTTCTGCAGACATGTATAATGCCTGCTAGCTTTGTGCATATACAGCTGTGTGTGTATGTATGTATTTACAAGAGGTTTTGCAATGTTCTGGTTTTTTTTTTTCCAAGAGATCTTGACAGACTTGTATGTCTTTCACATGCATTTGAAAATCATTCCAGGTGTGAAGGGGTTCAGAGTTACTTCACATTTGAAAAATGATAAAACAGAAAATTAGTTGTTAAGAATATCCTTTCACATACTAAAATTTACTTACCTGTTTGAAAACAAATAGACTACAACCAAAAAGGTTACGGACACATTACATGAATGTTGATATTGCACAAATATAAGTAAGACAGTGATTTCACACTACAAAGAGTGTGTCAGCAATGTTGACTTGACGTATTCCTGCCCTCCTGCTGGTGATTTTTAGAGTTACACTGTCACCCCTTCAGTAGAGCAGACTCCACTGTCTACTGAACTGTACTGCAATCCAGATCAGGGAACAGATCTTAAAAAACCTGAATTAAGGTATGTGAAGTGTGTGTATGTGTTCATTTTAACCTCGGATCAGAAAACCACGCAACCTGCCAACAGTTCTTGTGGTGCCACTGAAGTAGTGGCATAGGTTTAGGAAGGAGCTACCAGAAAATGGGAGGCCAAGAACCTTGTAAGTCAGAAAATAAGCATTTTGAAAAGGAACCGCATTGTCAAAATCCCACCTTGTGCTCTGGGTCAGATAGGCAACCTGAAGTCCTGTTGAAGACAGTGGGGCTCTCAAGTGCATTGGAAAGTGCTGACTATGGCATTGCAGGTTTAAATTAGGCAGGAAGAGGGATATGGTCAGTGTTGCATGCTGAATTTATAAGTCTAACACATATTTTCTTCAAGTAAAGGTTTGCCTTTAGTCTCCTTTTTTTCTTTTTCAAGGCCAAAACAAAGCTGTAATACTTCTATGAGTAGCATCCTAGGCTGATGACTGCAGCAATGACTGGAGAAATGGTTATGGAAGGGTTTTGGCATGAAGCCGTTATCTAAGATTGGGACGATTTTCTTTGTTGGTCTGTACAGAAATGATCCGTGTCTGATTTTTCTGGTTATATTGGCGTAAAAGGTGTTTCTAGTGTGCAAACTCTGATGTGGGATGATTACGCTGATCCTTTTCCCCTGAAGGCAATCAGGATTAGCTACATTCAGTGCCACAATTGAACTGTCTTTAGTCTGAATGCAAGTTGCTTCTTCTAGATCCTTTGTTAGACATAATATATTATTGTTATTATATCCAAAATTATTCTTCTTTGAAGGGTCAACTTTAAATCACCACCAGATTATCTAAAAGCTGTCTTCTGTTGTCGGTTATTTTATGCACCTGAACACAGCATAAATGCAATGCTTTCCTGGAGAGGAGAATTGAACCACATCCTCTGGGTATCCTAGCATTTTGGAGGTATTTTTTTTTTTTTCCTCCTGGTTGGACCCAGGAAGAGAAGAAGGAAACTAGACAAAGCAGTTTGAAAAAAAGTCTTTGTAACTGTATTTTTTTTTTTTAACTAGAAGTCAAAAGGAAGTTTTGAAGACATTTTTAAAAGAAGAATGTGTTTGTTGGGGTTATTCTATAAACACCGCTTGCCTTCCGTTTTCCTCTTTCCATTTATTTTTGGAATGCTGTTTTGTATGAGAATAAGGAAAGTTGGTTTTTTTTTGTCATCCAATTTTATATTTAATGGCAGATATCACAACATTCCTTAGTGTGTCAGACAATGTCTGTTGGCACATGTTCCATCATGTTGCCTGGGAAACAATGTGTTTTCTCCATTGACACTGAAGTATTCTTTCAGCTGTGAAACTGTATTGTAGGAAATAAAAAACAAAGTATGCATGGATGCTTATACTTGATGCCTTACTGTTAGTGAGAAAGATACTTTTAATTATTTTTTTAGTGTTGTGTTCACCAGATAAATACTGAACATCAAAGGAAAAATGTGAGGATTGCAAAATCTGAGAAATTCTATTTCATTCTTAGTTCAGCTTTATTGTGTGTGCATGGTATATGACAGAATTGTAATTACATGATTGCCTGATATTTCTTATAAAATCTTTTCTTCAGGTACAAAATACAAGATGTGTAACTGATAAACAGCTATTCCATGTTTTGTCATTGTTATGTAATGCATGACAAAGTCCCTATTTTAAACGTTGCCATGAAAATATTACAGTGTCTTATATTAAGTTTATTAATTTTCTTGTAAGACTTTTGGTGGTTTAATATAAGACACATTTCAAAATCACCAAGGCCAAGAGGGCAGTATTATTTCTATTTTGGAGCTCATGGGTCACATAAAAATTAATTAATAGAATTTAGAGACTTTTGAGATCTTATTTTTCTCAGCACTCAACATTATAAAGCATTGTAAATATTCAAATCTAAACCTGAGTCATAAGTGGCAGTTTTAAGTTCTCACTTCCTCTATAAATCTGACATGGTTTCTTAGTTCAAGATTCTGAAGGTGAAGATGTTGCTGGAAATAGTTTAGATACGATTAAAAAAATCTTCTTTGCCTGTGTTTTCAATACCTATTTATGAGACTGGCAGAATAGCTGAATATGTATATGGACACGGAAATGACCCAACAAAGATGAAATGAAAATTTACACTTGAGTGTACTTAAATTAGGATGATGAAATTCTTGAGATTCCAAACCTAATATTTTTATCATCTGTCAACTTGTAAATATTTTGATTATATACTGGCAAAGACAGTATTTGTTATTTGAAAAGGAAAGTGGTGGGTGATTAACTACAGTCTGACCTCAGTTATATGCTGAGCTTTCGACTACATTATGAAGGAAAGAAGGATTAAAAACTAGCTAGTAAGAAGAAAATTAACTATAATGAAACACTGATCTACCAGAAGTTGATTGTACCACAGTAATCTGATTATTTCTTTGACAACGGATTTGCCAGACAAAGAAAACCCCATTAGTTTGATTGCCATTAAATGAAGCATCTGGAGGGAAATCACAAAAGAAGTATTAACTAGATTGGAGAAGATTAAACTCTCCAAATCATAAGGTCTATAGTAATTGAACTGTAGAGTTTACTAACAGTAAAACTGAATTGTAATGGTATAAACTGAAAGATAGCGGACTTAGCAAGAAATATTGTCAATTATCCCTGTAAACTGAGGTCTCCCTGCCTGAAAGCAACTAAATCATACTTCAACTTAGGTATACTTAGGTATGTATACATGCACACATCAATATGCCCAGTGACAGGACAAGAAGCAATGGGCACAAAATAAACCACAGGAAATTCTACATAAACATAGGAGATTTTTTTTTTTTTTTTTTTTTTAGTGTAAGTGTGGTCAAACATGGGAACATGCTGCCCAGAGAGGTTGTGGAGTCTCTGCCTGTGGAGATATTAAAAATCTGGCTGGGTACAGTCCTAAGCAACACGCTCTGGCTGACCCTGTTTGAGCAGCGAGGCTGGGCTAAGCAATGTCTAGACATCCCTTCCCACCTCAGTGATTCTTATATCCTGTAATATACAATTGCACAGGTATTTCCCTACGAGGTTTGTATTATATTTTATATAATACTATTTAGCCTTGTTCAGGTCACATGTGTGCTAAAAAATTGGTTTGAACTGCAAGATGTGCCGAAAATGTATAAACTGTAATTTGAAATGAAGAGGTCTGGAAGAGGCATGAAGCATATGACAGAACACTGTGAGTCAAGGCAGCAATCTTCACGTAATGGGTAGTGCTATTTAAGCTAAAAGGCAGTGCTAGAATAACTGAGCTGAAAGTTGATATGAAAATAAATGATGTTCTTAAAACATGAGATTTGAGAATAATTTTCCTCTTAGACTGACAGATTTTAGCTGATACGAAATATCTAATTCAGCTAAACTGAAATAGAATTTCAAAGAAAAGCTGAAGACCCTCCTGACATGCAGGTCAGATTCCTCCATATTTTTCATCTCTGCTTCAAAGTATAGAAGTTTGCAAGATGGTCAATAAAAGGACAATGATTTTTTTAATGCAGGCAAAATGGTTCACTTTCCTTAGTGTTGTCCTTGGGAACATTGCAGATTACCTATGGAAAAAATTAACCTGTGTACGGCATGGCAAATCACTGCAATAAATTTCAGCCCAAACTGTTATAAGAAGCTGAAAATATGAAAAGAACTGTTGCACAACCTTAATTACCAGCAATGTAACTAGACTTCCTATAGTGCAGTACTAGAATGTTTCTTAAATCAAATAATAATGTTTTGTTAGAGCCAGATGCATAAATGCACAAAGGGGTAAGAATTACATATGCAGCAAGCTAGAACTATTTCATGTGTATCACTGCTGTTCAGAGTACTTAAGGAAAATAATCAGAGTTATTAGAGGTACTTGTGCTTGACAGGATTTGCATAAACAGATATAGATTTAGAATGGTTCTCTGTATGTGATAATATTTGCATGTTAATGTTCCAAGACAATGTGTTGAATCTAGGGTCCATTCTGGGGCACTCCAATCAAGTGCTGCCGAAAAGAAAAAGTCACTTATACCCTCCTTCTTCTTTCTCATTTTGTACTGAGACTGTGCAACATCTGGACAGACCTTGGCTATTTGCAAATTAACAGCACAGCCTAGTTAGGGCACACAGCAGTAATTGGAGGCCTATGGGATAAGAGCTATTGACGTAAAAGATGTGTTGCAGCACCTTCTTTCTACACATGTGCTGGAAGCCCGGTTTCAGTCACTGTGGGGGGGTTATAATTCTGAAAAAGCTCAAAGACTGATGATGAGAAGGCAATTCCTCTTTCCTTTAGCCCAACTCCGTTGCTAGCAGGGAGAAAGGTAAGAATGATGCAAGACAGAAAAGTAAACACATATTCTCCCTCTAACACTCCCCCTGCCTTCAGTTAGTTTAGGGATTTCCTGAGCCAGATGGAGCTTGTGATTATTTAGTGAACTTCAGTGGATTGATCTTGTAAATTTGCTATGTGTCCCTTTGAATTCAAGTGAGTTTACAGCATCTGGAAAATTCTTTAGCAATGAGCTCTCTGTCATACCAAAAATTATCTCTGCTTGTTTTTAACGTGGCTCCTAGTGGCTTCATTTGATGCCCTGTGGCTCTTGTACTGGTAGAGAGTAAACAGTCAAAGGACACCCATTTTCTCCATGTTGTTTATGATGCGATTGGTCTCTACTATAACCCCTCCAAATTACCTCTTTTTCAGAGTGCAATACCAGTTTACTTTATCCCTCATCCTTGATACAAAGGAAACATTCTGCATATATTCCAGACCTTTGGTCAACCTGGGTTATCTTAAACTTTTTGTGTCCTTCGCTATCCTGCTTAGGAGGAAGGGACCAAAACTGTGACTGGTATTCCAGCTATAGACAAACTATAGATTTATGCATAAATTTTATGGCAGCGTTCTCTGTTCTGTTCTTTATCCCTTCCCCAAGAATTCCCAACATTTGATTTGCCTTTTTTGACCTAAACTGAGCACTGGCTTAGTATTTTCATGGAAAATGCATCATGACTCATGGTAATGGTCAGCTCAGTGTGTAGCATTGCAGCATCATACATAGGGTCATTTTTCCTCACGTGCCTTCACCTTTACTTACTCTGAACTTAATTTTTTAATTTGTGGCCAGTCATACAGTTTTGTAAAGGGCTTCAGCAGTTGCTCATAGTTTTGGCAAAAGACCTCAGGTAAAGGGTTTTGAAAACTGAAATAGATTGTGACAGCTGTCTCAAGGACTACCAGGAAGGTAATAAGGCAGGTCATCTTTAGTAAAAGCTGTGTTGACTTTTCCTGACTCAATCATGTTTATGCAGGTATCTCTTCTAATTTTATTCTCATATGTTCTATTGAAATACCAGCACAGCCTGCAGGTTCACAGACCTACCCTGCAATATTTTTTTTTTAAACTTCCCATATTTGAAATTCACCAGTCATAATGTACAAAGGCAGATTTGAGAGTGTACCACTCATTATTACAACTTAGTTATTTCATTCTTGAGTTCCTTTAGAAATCCTGGGTGAATACCACCTGGTTCTGGCAATTTGTTTATATTCACTTTGCCAAATCTTTCTGTAGCCTACTCTACAGTCACCTGAATTTCAGACAGATCTTTTCCTGAGTCCCCCACAAAGCAAGTTCAGGTTTCCTTTAAAAACTCTCCAGTTACTTCTACATACTTCTGCAATGGATTGCTCTTTTTGCTCTACTTGCTGGTTTTGTGCCCTGATCTTCAGCTAGCCCTACAGACACCTTGGCAAGCTTCTGCTCCTGATGTGTTTTGAGAAAAAGGTAGCGTTAGCTGTTCTCCAAACACTTATTTGGCCTGCCTTATTATGTGCTTACACTTAATCTCACAGAGCTCATCAGCCTTTCTGTGTTCTTCCTTTAGACACAGCTTCAGCTTTTGGAAGTTTGCTGCCTTGCCTCTAATCTACATCCCCTTCCCTGCTGAATTCCCATTGCCTTTTCTCAAGGCTCTCCTAAGTGGCTCTGTGTTCCTGTGATGGTAGTAGACACTTCTAAGAATTTATTTCTCTCAGGTCCTCCTGTGTTTTTTTTTTAATATGGCTCTTTATTTTTATGTCCTTTTGAGGCTGAGGACAATTTTGTGGTGTATTTAGTTTCTTACCTCTGCAGAGATGTTGAATCTAGGCATATTATTGTGGCTGTTACAGAAGGGCTCTTCCAGTATTCAGGATTTTTGAACCAGGCCATGCACTACATCTTTTATTGCGGACTTTCTAACTATCTGATCCATGAAAAAATAATTAATGGTGTCTTTTATTTGGTCATTGTATTATATCCTGATACATTTTATTTATCTACATAAAGATAGCTAAAATCTGACATTATTATCACGTTTACTGCATGTTGCCTCATGTCCTTAAGCATATCAGAAAGTATGTCATCATTTCAGTTGGTAGACTCACACTCCTTCCTTCCTGCTTAGGCCACGTATTTCAATCCCTACAGAGTCTATGCCACTTTTTGAGGTACTGCGCTCATCTATTATTTTTGATTAGGCTCTCTTTAACATACAGAGGTACTTTATTTGCTTCTGATAGAGTTGGTTGTTCTACCTTTTCCTGTGTATTTTGTATGCTAGCACCACAGGTGATTCACTAAGTTACCATTATGCCCAGGATGTCCATGCCTTCATTTAGGACTAGACATTACAGTTCTGTCATCATATTTTTTATGCCTTCCAGCATTCATGTGGAAGCACATGTACCAACTTTGTTGTTCTCTTGGCACTCTATTTAAATTCACAGCTTGCTTGCTGTTGACTGCTTCCATCCTCTGATACTGATTGTGCTGAATTTTCTTATTTTCATCTGTAACAGAGGTGTTACCTTGTATGGCACGATCTCTTTTGCTGCACTGGTCTTGTCTTACCTTTTATTTTATTTTATTTTTTAAGGTTTACTCAATCTTTCTTAGTTTTAAACACCAGCAGATTGGTTCCTCTTTTCTTCAGCTGTAAGCTCTTTTTTGTAGGAAGCAACCCTAATTCCTAATGAATCGGAACCTCTGTTCTTTCTGCCATATTCTGAAGTAGGTATAAGTATTGGTACTCCACCTCTATTTCTGATTCTGAGCAGAATACTGCAAGCATTCAGGGAATGCCATCATTGAAATCCTGGTCCTCAACTTGTTTATAGGAACTGACATTTTTCCTCTGTCTCAGTTCAGCTATTCCTCTTAGCATCATGCATTATCTGCATTGTTCAGACAGTATGACAAAGTATATGTATATGACATCCAATGGATTTAATCAGATCAGAGATTAAAAGTGGATCAAAATGTGAGGGAAAGTTAATCTATTCTTAAAGCTGGTGTTATCTTGGGCTTTGTGATCTGGTGAAATGGCGTGTCATCATCTTGCATGTAGAAATTGTTAAAGGGAAAAACAAAGGATCAAATCCAATTAATTTCTAGGAAAACTTTCAGACATTTATGTAGAGGAATTATAGAGGAATGAAGGCAGGTTAATTAACATTGATAATACACAGCTGTGGGCTGGCTTGGGGGCGGTGGGGTGGCTGATGTGGATAATGTGCAGCTGTGGCTGGTTCTTGCTAAGTAGTTAAATAGCTCTAAGGGGCATGGAAGAGGAGTACTGGATGAAGGGAGACTTGGAAGAAGCAGAGGGAGGAGAGTGAGCACCCTGGATGTAGGAGAGATGAGGCACAGGCCCTGGGAGAAGCAGAGAGAGGAAGGAGGCCTGGAAGAGGAGCCTGGAGAAGGAAGAATCTGGATGCAGCAGAGAAAAGAAGCAGGGTGGACTGGCCTGAAGAGGATGAAGAAACAGCATAGACAGTAGACAAACTTTTGAAACCTTGTGTGAGACTGATGGTGGTGCTGAGGAGTGAGTGGGCTGGTATGTGATAGTAAAAGCCTTCTTGCAGCTTGGTAGTTTTGCTAGTGCTGCAACATGTTTAAGGAGAAGGATATTTAAGGGATGAAAAAAAAAACATGAGTGTTTCCTAACTGCTTTATGTCTCAGACACCCTGCTCTGATTTTCCATAGATCCCTGGCTTAGGAGGGATGTTTTCACCACCACCACCAACTTCCCCCTGCCCTTTATTTTTTTTCCTATGCTTTTCTAGCATACAGGGACAGCAAATCTCCAGTCACCTTTTTGTATCTTGCAGGGAAATGATAACACGCTATTCAGTGTGGATCTTCTAATTCTGAAATGATCTTTTCCTACATGTATACTCTTAGAAACATAGTGACATAATCCTATTGCTGCATGAATGTCTGAGATTTTACTACGGTTCTCAAAGGACTCCAATTTAGGAAAGAGAAGAAGCTGGAAAAAGGCCTGAAGGATAAATGGAAAGCTCGCTACTTAGGCAAACAAGGTCAGAAGAACACCTACAGAGAGAAAATGGAATTACATCACCAAAAGCTAACTTTATTTCTATTTAACTTCTTTAATCTCGATCCATTTAAAATATAGAAATGAAAATAATACTGCCTCTTTCCTTTGATAAGCTTTAGTAACCAGGGACTGTAATACTATCAAGTTTCTGCCAAAGTATTACCAGTACAGTCTATTCAACTTAATGCTTCAATACCTGCTGATGCACAATGACTGTTTTCTTTTTCCTGAGTCTTAGATGTCACATGTGAAAATGATTTGCCCAAGCTTCTTTCTGAATTGCACCCAGTTAATCAACTAGATATTCTGCACTGATAGATGGAAACATGGATGTATTTTTAGCTTCCTTTCCACCACTGTGTCTAAAGCAAATAACACGTGCATTCCTAGTTTTAGAGGAATCTGTAGGACTCCCTGAGTAATGGGGAGGAATCTATGTGGGTTCATCTCATAAGAACCTGTGAGATAATGGAAAGTTTGCTGTGTGCTGCTGGATACCCATCCTGGGGGATAACTCCTCAGGGTATCTGTAGTCTGTCATTTTTCTCAATCCAATCACTCTTTGGTTTTATTTAAGTGATGCAGTTACTACTTATTTTTCAGAGAGAATATGTAACTCTTCTACTAACTCTTATCTTTTGTTCACTTCCCCCTTATTTTTATTGTGGGTGAGGAACATACTGCTGAATTCTTGGGGGTGGGGAAAAGTAACGTGGAAGACAGTTATCAGACACAGGAAGAGAAATTTAGGATAGAGACTAGGTGAGAGATAAGTAAAATACAGCTTGGGTCAGCAGGGACATTTTAAAAGGTGTCCAGACATCATGGTAATAAATATAACATAAAAGCTTATTTAGGCAAGTCCAAAAGAACAAGTAGGTAGGGATTTTGCAGGAGCTATGTGGGCTAGATCAGCCCTTTTAGTTGTGAGGTTCACAAGGACAAGTTCCTGTCCCATGGTACGCTCACGGCTGAGCTGACCCCAGTTCGGATCTGTAGCTGTCCTGTTAGCTGTATAAAGGGAACGCTTATGATGGGTTGCCATTTCGCTTTTCTGTGCTCAAGGGCTCGTATAACTGTGTATTGTTATGCCCTTGATTTCACTTCTTTTAACTTAGCATTTGCCCTTGTTTAATTTTAATCATAGTGTTCAGCACTGTTTGCAAACATGAAGCAGTTATGTCTTCTGTCCTCTTGAATGTGCGAATGTCATTATGACCGTGGGTCACTTTGGGCTGCCTGTCACCTATAGCTGTGGAAATGAGTTACTGTAATTATGGCTGGCTTTAGCTGGGGCCTCAGAAATCGAGTCTGTATTGAGCGATACTCTTGCTTTTGTGGCATTGTTTCTGCCCTTTATGATTGCGTGCTTTGCAAAACTTTTTAGCTCACGGTAATAATAATTTGGAAGTAGTTTATAGCTTTTAAAGGTTAACAAAAGAGTTTCTTTACACTTGCTTATAAGAATATTCTCTCTAGGGAATGGCTTGGGACCTCGTGCGAACATGTCTGGTTGCTACAAAATCAGAACCTAGAAAGATGACTCTTCCTGTTCTCCGAGAACAGTAGTTACAAAGGTCTATCTGCAAGACTGAATTCTGTGGATGATATGGAGATTTTATGACATGTTTCCCCCTGGTTTGAGATTTCTCTGGTTTTGATAAACTAGTAAAAAATACATCTTAAACTTGCTAGTTCTTGCCCATATACTTGCCTTTTTAGACATGCTATTCTGCTTTGTGTTTTCATCAAAGGATTCAGAGCATTTGCAAGCTGATAGGTCTTGCCCATATAACTGGCTTCTTAAAAGCGCTCTTCTCTGTGTGTTTTCATCAATGGATGTAGAACACTTCTGAACCGCTTCTCTTACATGCGTAAGATGCAATCTGATCATACCTTGCTGTCCTGTTATTCATGAGATCAAAGATTTCTCTCTGAAACAGAGTAGTAGGATATTAGGCTAAGCAAACATTCAAATGGACTCAAAGAACGAAAGAATGGCTACACTGGGTCAGATCAAATGTTTCTGTAGCATGATGTCCTGTCTCCAGCAGTGGTAAAAGTGGGTGCATATTTAAGGACATAAGAACAAAATCAATTTACGACAATATTTTCCCCCAAACGCTCCTCTAGTATTCGTCAGTTTGCAGCTCAGAGGTTTCCTGAGTTAGTGGCAGTATCTGTTTTTTCTAATCTATTACTAGCAGTGTGAATAAGGGATGGCCTGGAAGAAAAATAGGGTAATGAAAAGCTAGATGCCAAGTTTTAGTGACTGGTAGTCAAGTAAGGTAGAAGATGGCAGAACTGCCTAATTTTGAAATTAAGGAAAATAACATCAGTACACTCTGCTGCCCAAAACATGCTTGCAAGAGAAACAAATTGTACTGCCAGTCTAGACCTCTCTTTGTGTCAACTTAATAACACTATTCTTAAAACCATCTGAAATGCTAGAGCTTTGTGAATAAGAATAAGGGTATTGTTGTGGAAAAGGTGCTATATACAGACATCTGTGAGTACAGTAAATGTTTTATATTTACGGGTTGTTGTTTTTTTCCCCCTACCTTAATGATCCATACTTGTGCACTGTGAGAATGAAGGTAGAATCTCATTTCAGAGGATTCCCATGGCAATTTCTACCGGAGAGACTTTATTTGTCAGAAGCCAGTTAGGCTAGTGCAATTGTGTCAATTACCTTTCTCTCAAGAGCCATGAATGGCTACTTTATTTCCCTCTACCCATAAGGCTGGCATTTCTACTAACAAATGTTGTTATTATTGCGCTCCGGAAGTCATTTATTTCCATTAAAAAGGCAGTTTCAAAATGGTGTTCACTGGTAATAAACACTCTTCCAAGTGGCATTATACATGATGTTAACTCAACATTGTTATTCGGCAGAAGTATCTGCCAAAATCCATTGAGTGCTGAGTGAGAAAAAAGGCTTTAGTCATTTTTGGGCCAACAGTCCTCTAATGCAGAAAACATAAAGCTTTTTAATTTCATTGCTCACTCAACAGCTCCAAATCTATACAAATTCTTACTCTTCATGCTTTTTTTTTCATCTCAGACTTTTGGCCCATATCCATATACTGATAAGGGCTGACTACCCTTCTCTATGAAGTCTGACATTTTATGCTTGTTTTATACTTCCTCTTATGGAAGCACTGGAAAAGGGTACGTTGTACAATGTATTCACTGAGGATTTTTTACTTAAAATTTGCTGTTGTTTCAGACCAATATCCTTGGAGGTTAGGAATTTATTTATCCTGTATGTAGGCTGTTCATTTCACAAACCAAACCTGTGGTTAAGAAGTGGTTAGCTATCACTTAGCCCCACCCTGCCCAAGTTAACATCTGTTGTCATTAGGATATAAATGGACAGAGCCATAGCGATTAGTTTGATAGCTAAGTCCTGAAATAATTTCTCAAATTTTATAACATTTTCTGTCCTTATGTAGGTTTTAAAATACATCTTTATGACATTCAGATTTCCTGCAATACACTGTGATAACAATATCCTAATACTACATACTCAAACATGGCTTTTCTACTGGTGAAAACAAAGGTAAGCTTAGGTAATTTGCATCTACTTATTCCTAATTTGGACAGTTGCCCATTTTCCTATATAAAATAGCTCAGCTTATTGCTTTTGTTAAAAAAAATAAAAAAAACCTGTAACCCTGCTGCTCCAGGGCCCACCACTTTCTGCTTCATTGCTTTCCTGCAGTGGATCACCTGGAGAACATTCTATTATGTTGTATTTTCTGCAAATTTGTCTACAACAGGAAATCTGACTCAAAGAGTTGTTGTCACCTTTGGTCATTTCCCCAAAGCTTTTTAATGGGTGATCTTCCCTACCCAATTCCTCCCTGCCCTAGTAAAATTACCTTATTCTAATTTGTCTTAAATAGCATGGGATTATATCCTAGAACAACAGTTATTCTGACTATATAATAAAACGTGTCTGTGGGGTTCTTTTGTTTTTTGTTTTGTTTTCCCTAGATTTTTTGTTTCAAATGGTAGTAGTGATTATGATGTATTGTCAGCGAGTGACAGCTTTTATCTGTGGTTCTTCAAATTCTTCCCTTTTGCAGTTTTTCTAGAGTGTTTTTTTTCTAATTCAAATGGACTACTTTTATAACCAAGATTGCTATCTCCAGAGTTATCTCCTAGTTTTCATTTTTAAGGTCTTAAAAAGCTCGCATTTAATTTTGAAGATAAACTACTACTGTCTTCAGGCAGATCACAATAAATCAGTTTAAAGTGATGTGCTGTTTCACACATGCTTTCTATTGTCAATATTGACTTTTACCTCTAGTCCTAATGCTCTATCATAAATGCTGATTGCAGAGGCGTTGTAGCAGTGATACACTACTTTGTCTGCTGGAAGCATTAATTCTAGGCATGTTTTTACATGTTTCAGTTAATTCTCTGCCAGTCATTGAGGTACCATTCCGACAATAAATACTTTAGTATTGTCTTCAAAGTAAACCCTTCGGAGACTTAGATTTAGTGAGTTAAGCCAGGAAAGGACTATGATAATAAATTTGCCTATCTACAGTGACTTATAATCAAGTAGAGGCAAACATATTTGTAAGAAAAGTTCATTCAACCTGGTTGCAAATGCTGTTTTAATCCATTTTTCAGTAGGCTTTAATTAGTACATAAGAAAATTTTCATTCATCTAGATGTTTTGGTGTAGCAGCAGCGTTCCTCCATGTAAATTTGTTTATTAGTACCGGACTGTGCAATTATTCACCTGCTCCAATGTAAATAAGCTCTTAGGTTGTTCTCACACTGTCTTTGTGGACTATACCAATGAACTGACTCAGCCTTCTTTAGGGTGGCTGATTGCATCCATGCCATGTAGTGCTGGGACCCATATCACCCATGCAGCACTGAGGCACAATTCTTAAAATATTTCATGTCCTGGCTAATGAGAGGGTTGTATCAGTGTACCTGGGTGATAAGACGTGCATTGTTGTGCCTGGTTACAGGTGAAGAAAATGTAGGTCCTGGGTTCAGGGGAATAGAGCCACTCTGGAAGGGGAAAACTGAACTGAGTAAGCACACTTACTCTATCTAAAAGGATCCCTTCAACAAATGGGGCTGTCAGCTGTGCCTGTGTTTCCTGGGATACTCGGCAGAAATTGCAGTCCTTGCTCTGAGCTGGCTGGATCACTCTAGCAGTGATCCCAGGAATGAGATTAGAAGTACGGCACTGTGGCCAGTCAGGGAAGCGGAACCTTGAGCATGAATCATAGAATGACCCAAGCAAAGGTTGTATTTGCACATTTATTATAATCTTTTCCTGTGCCTCAAGAAACAAGGCTTTTGGAAAGAGTATCGAAGGAACCAAGCAACCATGATCTTCCTGTGCAATACTGTGACAAAAAGAGCTAATGTAATCCTCAGATACTGAAACAGAGAAACAACGCGGAAGGTTCAGAAGAGTGTTTGAAATACAGCAGCATACAAAATACTGTTTCATTTGTCTATGATTTTAGAGGAATGCTGAAAGGTTGAAAAACAGATACAAAATTACTTGAAATCTGGGAAGTCCAAGAGTGCAGGATCTTTATTTTATCGAAGTTTCAAACCCTGATAACACTTTTCACAGAAGCTTATGTACATGCTTAAAGATTTTGCTGAACTATGTTCATAGTCATTACATAGTAGCAATGCATTTTCCTTTTTTCTGCACCCCTTCTTGTATTAATCAGATACCCATCCTTACAGGACATGATTTACTCTTGTGGTTATGAATATTCCAACCAATCTCCCAAAAGGGTAAGAGAGGAAGAGAGAACAGATGGACCTTAAACAGTACAGCCAGATTTTAATTGGCACCTTTGAGTAACCATAATGCTACTAAATTATAATGAACTACAAATGGATTTGTTCTTGCAATCGGATATCTTGATCGTGAAGTGGTATGGTTCTGTTTGCATTAAGTTTTCTAAACATTCAGTTTTTTCCCCAAAGTGCTATTGCTGCTGGTATCCTTAGACACACTAGGGAAGGCAAGTGTCCAGTATTTTTGATGTTGAATCACTTATTCCAGCTAGGATTGTAGAAACTGTTATCTGAAATGGTTGCAGAGCTATTGAACTGCATGGTGGTTCCTAATGTGGCCGAGTGCTGTGGCAATAGACTGATGTCAGTGATTTGCAGACTTTTAGATTTTCTTTTATATTCAGAAAAACCAATTATGATTAATGATTTAAAATTGTGTCTGGAAATGTCAAAACCTAAAGTCTTATTTTGAACTCGGTACTTTTTTTGTTCTGTTTTCTTTGTTCCACTTGTGTATTCAGAATAATGAATATTGTATATGATAGTTTGCCTGGGGCTCTTTCACTGTACCAGGAGGATTCCTGTATGGAAAATGACTGCTGTTGCTAAGTAGCCGCAAAAAAAATTGCACAACTGGAAAATATTTCTTAAGGGAAAATATTTTTTATTTATTTATTAAACAACTTAGAATGGCTCTCAGACTGTTTTGACTAATCTTACCACTTCTTTATGCAGTTTCATATGTTTTAGCTATAGATCAGTGAAATGCTGAGACAGTTGACTGGATTATAGTATGGTAGTATCTTCTCCTATACTTTCATCTCTGTTTAACAGGAAGCATTTCCATTGATATTTAACAACGTTGAGCAGCAAAAATAAGCTTGCACAGTTGGCTGGCAGGAATATCAGTTTAATAGGTTTTGGCTTTCAAACTTTGCCTTATTTTAGCTCCTGATTTCTCAGTTTTGTTAGAATTTCAGATCCTGCAGTATTACATTGTATATACTAGTGGCCTTTGAGTCATACACTTTATTGGTGGATGATATTCAATGAGGAATTGCACATAGATCAAGAAACTGGAAGCCATTATCTCTTTTTTAGGTTTCATTCTGCTCCCTTATTAAATTGGTATGTGTTGGACAAGCCATGCAACTTCCTTATGTTGGATAAGAAAAAATATTCCTGACATTTAATGTTTATAAACAGTTCTGAGAACACTGTTTAGTGCTAGCATATAAATCACACCATGAGATTGGGTGGGATATTACACACATTCAGGATGTATATGAGATTGTGACATAAGGAATTAAAAAGTTTTGGATGTGTCAGGCACAAAAGGGTCATGGATAAATGTTTTTTATGAATTACTGCAGCTTGCTTTAGTGAGGATAAGTAATCAAGCTAGCAGCAATCTAGCCATTGCTTTTCATGGTACTACAGCACTGGAGTACTGCTGTTATCATATATCAACCAAGGTGTGCGATTACATGTACAACTCTAAAACAAAGCTAAGCTCTGTGTGATGAGGCAGATACACTTGAGAATTCCTTTGTTTTTATCACCAAAATATTAAAGTTATACTGGCAATTTAGGAATAAAAATGACCGTTAGTTGAAAATTTGGCAGGAAGCTAGTCATTAGTGAGGATAAATATTCTGGTGAAAATTATTTTTTTTTTCAGTTGGAAAATTGTAATTTGTATAAAAGTACGACTTTAATCCCTCTGCCCAGAAAATATTGGAACACTCTGTAATTGTCTTCCTATCTTCTGAATGGAAGAATTGCATGTGTTAGTATCATTGTCATCTAGGACCACAATGAGACTGTGGAAACTGTTTCTTTGACCTCATACTTAGATATGTGTTCAAGGAGGGATGGGTTCAAAGAGGCTTATCAGAAGTATAAATCTTGTTTTGTATCTAATAATTTTGAACTAGTGATCTAAAGAATATTTTTCCAGATCCTGTCTCTTAATACTGGGAAGGGATTGCTATACACCCTATCCCCAGTAAGTTGCTGAGTCTGCTTTTCTCTCTTGGTGCTACAGACTCTCCATGGCACATATACTTTGCATGAAACTGTTTGCACTCAAATAGACCTCAAGAGAAATCATTAGTCTTCCTGTATTTTTGAGGCTACACATTACAGTGTTAATCTAAAACTTATTTTGTGAGTTTTGCATGAAAGCAGACTTTGAATAAAGCACGAATAGTTTTGGGAGCAAGATCAAAATGCAAGTTTTCATTCTCCCCAGTGAAATTTCTCACCAGCAGGCTACATAGACTCTTGCTTCTACTCATACTTTCACCATTTAAAAATAAAATCAAAGAAGCAACTCACACTTGTTAAGCTTTCTTTTAGTGTATGTCTGTAAGTGTTAGACGTGTTTAGAGCTCTCCTTCCAAATTGTCCACAGAGAATTTTAAGGCTGTTCTGCCTCTTTTTCATATCCCAGCCTGCCTTAGTCATGAAACTGGGCACCCAGCTGCTAGGGGAGGACAGCTTCAGTGCTGTACCGAAGAACAACAGCTGATCATATCCAGGACTTTCAGATAAAGCAGGGAGATGTTTAATGACTTTAGGTTCCTCCAGGGTTCTTCAGAGTTGGTTTGATGGATCGTTTGGATCCCAGTTTTAGATTTAATGAAGAGAGACAATAAGGACTGAGTGTTAAGTAGTTCTTCCAAAAACAGAATGACCCCTAGACCATGCAGTGAAACTTAAATAAACCAGGTTCAGAACAAGCAAAGGGAAGTGATTCCCCATACAGTAGGGATTTGTGAGATTCCCTGACAAAGATTGTTATGGATGCAAACAGTTTGTACAGGTTGAAGGGAGAATGAAAACAACTTGGAAGATAGTTCCATTGAGGATTGTTGAATGGAGACCTGGATTTGGCTCAGCAAATCCTGTATATAGGAGAAATAGCACATATACTTGTCCTGTTCTTTCTCTTCACTGAGCATCCATTTGTAGCCATGGTTGCTGAAGACAGGGCTATAAGGATCCTGGGTCTGAACCAATGTGACTATCAGATTTTTCACATCTCCTCCAGTCCACTTCCAGTCACCTCAATCTTCTCTGTTTCTAGCTAGCTGTGCTCTTGTAATTAGATCTGCAAATCTATTTTGACAACATTATTGAGTCAAAGTTTCAAATTTAGGTATCAGTTTTCAACTGGTCAGTGTGTGGTTTTCCACGAAGCGTTACCTTTGTACACCTACATATACCGAATTTGAACTGTGTAAGGTTAGTAAATCTGAGTCTCCTTGGTGTCTCCAATGCTATGCTTGTGTTAGTTTTGGAGAACTGGTAGAGTGATTAAGTTTTCTTGTCATTTGGTTTGAATATCATATCTTCAAGTCAGTTGTAGATGATCAGCAAGTCTCCAAAGAAAATAAGAATTGATGTGAATAATTCAATGCAAAACACTGACAGTAGCCTGGAAAAGTAAAGTTGATGCTTTTATTCTGCCTTTGATTCATGAAATGAAAAGACCACAGAAGAGAACTTTATGCTGCATTTCAGTTTGAACATTAACAAAATTTGCTACGTTTTAAAGTAAAATGTGTTGATAATCCAAGAAGAAAACAATTTCTGTTAGGAAAGCTAATATTGAATATATCTATTCCAGAAACCAAAGCATTTCTGAAAATCCTGAAGTCTTACTATCTTAAGTTGGATAGGTCTATTATCAATACATAAGTCTATATAGATATGTGATCAATCTATAAACATAAATTCAAGTTTATAAAAGCTGTCTTTAATGTATATGGGGTAGAAGTTAAATACAAATAATGTATTTGAAATTTATTTAGAGTTCCATATAGGAAGTGGTAATAAAGCATGCCAGAGGAAAGACTGTAATGCCAAATGAAAACACAATCTATGGTGCCTGTTTCTGAACACAGTAGGTCACATTTCATCTGGAAGTACAAACTTGACACATATACGTCCTAAAAGATAAAGGACAGCCTTTTATCATGCTGGTAGGGAGGAGATTAAGGTGAGTGAACCTCTATAATAAATAACACATGCCTCTGTTTATGGGTAAGCTATACTGGCAAATTATTCTGACTCATCTTTTGCTGTTTGTTTTTTAAGTATAAAAAGGGCACAAATAGAAAGTTTATAGCTTTTGTCCCCCAGAGCAGACCTCTCAGAGATATACACATATATGGGCCATTGTGTTACTACTGATATACACATATTCACACACACATACTATGCATGTATTTATGTATATAAATATAAGCACAATGGTCCATGAGATGTAACAGCCAATTGCACATGCATAGCTGCTCCAGAGTTCGTAGGTCTCCTTCAGGTACTTGGTTATACAAGCCAGCCTCATGTAGTCTCCTGGGTATCCTCGAGTGACCCAAATGGTGTGAAATGTCTGTATTTAGGCTACTGAATTGCACTCAAAAGAACTGTTGTTAAGTGTTATGTATAACTGATTGTTAACTATACGGATTGTATAGTATTGTTTTATGGGTCTAAAGTCCCAAAAGCAAGGGCTGCTAACTTGACCTGGGATTATACACAGGGAAGGACACAATTTTGAAGTTTTTGCAAGACTGCTTGGAAGACAGTAGAACAAAGGTATTGCAGATTGACTTAACTATTGCTTTAACCAATGCTGATGAAGACATCCGTGCAGGTTGGCTCTCCTCATTTCTTCAGACTTGTCAGTACACGATATTGATGTAAGCAAGAAAAGATTTGTAGATTCAGAAGTCTATCTTTGTTGTTATAAGCTGATCCAGAATTTCAAAGAAAATAAAAAATTTATTTGTAAACATTTAGATATGGAAATTTAAGACTACTGAACATTTTAATGTGTTCAAAGTGCTCTACATGTGTTACACACAGAAAAGTTTAGTGATGTTTTGTGACTCTGTGTTCATACATAAAATTCTGACAACTGGTTTCCTTAAAATGTGGATTATTCAATTGTTTCAATTGACATAAAAATGGAGCAAGATCTGAGCACGTAGCTGGAGTTAAAATAGGAATTCATGTGGTCTTTAAAGATTCTGGAAAGCAAACAAGGTGATATGAAACAAGCATTACTAGCTACTTAGCTGCAGATATGTGTCTTTCTGTTAATTCGAACGTGATAGTTTCAGTAGTGTTTTTCAAGCCTTCAGCTTCTGGGAGATGATTAGGCCTCAATTTTGATCAGAATTAACATTTTTCCATTTCTGTCTTGATGGCAGTAACCACTTCTTCTGGAGCCTGGTTTCTGTAATGCTGCATGTGCTTCTATCTCTTTGAAATCAGATTACAGTATCTAAAATTTCACACTGGGGTTTGCACTGTTCTCTTCTGATTGCTTCTTTCCAAGTTATGTTTTTAAGGAACAGAGCCTATGAAACTACTTCAGAAAATACTTCAAACTTCAAGTCGGTTGTGCTGTAGTTTCAGTCAGGAGGGATGTGTTAATGGAGCTGCTTTGGCCTAGGAGAAAGGAAGCTGGTGACATGATGCTATTTAGTAACTTCTCTAAAATATGAAATAAATGGCTCAACTGCTTGGATATGATGTCCTCATGTCTGTCCTGTGTAGGTCAGATGTGTTGACTTGTAAATGCTGTTGCAAGATCAGCATGTTTGGGGTTTTTTAGAAAGGTTGAAAAAAACAGTATGTTAGAAGGCTTTGGTTGTTTTCAGGATTTTTGTAGAGTGCAAACAAAGCTTCAGGCCCTCTTTTCTTTATTACAGTATTTGTAGGTATAAATTTTTTTAATCACTCAACTCCATGTTGATTTTTTAACATAAAATACTATAGGATCGGGTAGTTCTTGCCTCTATATCTTTTCTTGAAATATGATGGCTTTTGATAGAAAGCCTGTTTTATTTTTTGCCAAATATGATTTTAAAGTTGCTGTATCTATTAAAGGAAGAAAGCATGAAGTGTAAATGGAAACATTTTATCACTGCTCTGTAAAATTAACAAGTTCATCTAGAACATGTTTAAAATGGTAAGGTTATTCTGTTTTCAGCCATGGGCTTCCACTCCTGAGAGCAAAAGAAGCCAAATACTCTTGGATAGAGGTGTTATAGCACATCCCTAGCCGTTGCTAACAATGTATGGGACATAAAAATAAAGGACAGTTTATTGCTTCAAAGAGAAAAACTGAGCACTTGAAAAAATAAAACCCATTCAACTTCTCTGGAGTTCAAACATCACTGCTACGGTATGTTTTACGGCGGGTTTTTTTGCTGAGATATGTAGAATGTAAGCTATCAGTGAGAGATTCATGTCACCAAATCACCTGCTAATTCTGTCAGCAAAGCTCTGTAACAGCATTTGCTCTGTATTTCCTCAGAATCAACATTTCAAAGCAGAAATAGGGTAAAGTAATATTACCTAGCAGTATGGTTTTTTTTCTTTTAAAAAGAAGGGCTGTATTATTTTAACATTACATTGTGGAAAAATTATTAATAGATAATCCTATTAATTTTACAGGGATTAGTTATTCATTGATTAAAGTAAGGACCCAGTCATGCTCATCATGAAAATTTGTCAGTTACTTCTTAAGTTTAGATGAAGTCCTTTCAGCTTTATCAAGGGTGTTTTTATGTGGTTTGGATACCACAGATAAAATAAGTACCCATCTGCATTCAGCATACAATTCTGGTTTGTGCTTTTATTTTTTATATAAAAGTATATTTTGTGTTATTTTATCATGAACAATGAACAGCAAGTTAAGAATACTAGATGGGGAGTAGTGCGTTGAACTGCTTGAGAAAATAAGTTGTGTCTGCATGAAAAAAGAATTTCCACTGCTAAAATAACATGCTGGAAATTTTTGGAGTGTGGGTCCCACACAGTGAAGTTGGAGATATCTTTATAATTCATCAATGTTCAACATCTATTGTGGACTGAGAAACCATTTTTGTATATCACCCAAAATACAACCTGCTAACCATGTAGTCTCTGAGCACACATAGCATCTACACTTGACTTGAAGCTGCTGTAATGTTGTTAAGCATAGTCAAATTACATAATATGAATGAATTTAACTCATGTCTTATTTCTAAAACTGATAAAACTGATATATAGTATGAGTGGAAGAAAAATGTCTGTTCAAGGTACTTGCCCTAAAATCCTTACCGTGGTAAATATATTTCAGAACACAGGCATTCAGTGGATCAGTCTCTCAAAAATAGTTCACCGAAATATTTTTAAAAGAATACAAACTAATTTTCATCCAAACTAGAACAGTGAATACTGGAGGATAAAATTTTGAATGGAAAGGGTAACTTTTACATCTGTTTCCAAATGATTTATTGATGGATACTATGTGTCAGGATGCAGACTAGATTAGAAAAGACATTCTAGCAGTTTTTGATATCTGAAGACTGAAATGTGAGGATTTTTGATGGGCTGCATTTTGGAGCACAAGCTGTTATTTAGGTAGGATTCTAAATAATACTCATTCTGTTATTTGGAATACTGAAATATACTGTAGGGATTGCTGGTAAAAGTATAGATGTGGTCCTCGGTGTGTAGTCGTGTCAGGCGTGTGCTTTCTGGGTGGTGCAGATTTTGCAGACTGAAGTTCATACTGCAGCATTGGAGCTCTACTGGTTAATGAGTCGTGACCCTATGATGGTGGAAGGCAAGGACAAGTATTTTTCTCCTTCAGTAGCATATGCAGGCTTTCAATGTTGTGTTAATGAATGTTCTTGTGATTTGATCTACTCATATTCAATCTTTCTCTGAAAAGCAGAAACATAGGCATACACAGGAGTTGCTGCTCTATTAGACCAAAGTGTTGATATGTCGGCTATAGTATTTTGCCTCCAACAACCTTTTAAATCCTATGTGAAACTACCTCTAACTCTGAAGAAAAGTCTTAATATTCTTAATATTATGGTTGAACAGTTTTTCATCTTTCTGTCACTCAACCTGTAATTTTTAGTTATTGAAATGAACAGTATGTTTTATTTCACTTTTAAAAATTTGTTAGTGTATATTCTAGACAAATATTTCTCTTTCAGTGGAAAAAAAATCAGGACTCGGTGTCACTGTGGAGTTGAGTTAGATAATTTTAGTAGTAATTATGTATGTTATTCTTTGTTAATATTGGCTAATTATAAATATTTAGAAGTTCCTCTCAAAAATGGTTTATATTCCTGCTTGTTTTTTGGCATAGAAATGTGGGGGGGGAAAAAAAATGAAGTGGGCATCCTCATAAAAGCTGTGAAAAGCAAAATACTTCATGATCTTAAGAAGGGTCTAATTCTTCTTTTGCAAACATTGAATCTTTAGATAAAACAAAATTATTTAAGGACAACATAGTACAAGACAGATAATAGAAAATAAATAAGTCATATAATGGGTATAAGTAATCCATGGTGTATTTGTTTGATTCATCATGACCAATATGAATGTGTGGTGGATTAATATACCTTTAGCAATTTGCATACTTAATGCTTTGATTTGTTCTCTTGGAGTGCACTTTTAAATGAATCTGAGGGCTAGCTGCTGCTGAACAAGGTAGTCTCTCTCTTCACTCTGGCCACGTACTCCTGCAGCTTCTGAGCTGGCTCAAGAGCTGCATCAGCACAATATTTACCTTTCAGAAAACAACTAAGGCTTTTTGCTAATGTTAGTCTCCGGACTGGAAGCATGGAAGGACAGGAGGAGGGATACCACCACTTTTGTCAACAGTTCACTGCTAAATCACTTGAGCTGTATTGCAAAACTATCCTTTATAAAAGTATATCCTGACAAGTATGTAAGATTGACTTTCCAGACTGTCTTTCAGGAAGTTGAATTCCCTGAATACTGAGACAGGGATGTTCTTCCTCTGTGCCTTGTTTCAAGGGAGTATTCTCCCTTGACCATTTCAGGTCAGAAGTGCCCAGCAACTCACTGTGCATGCTGAAATAATGCTGAAGCTGCTGGGAGTGAGGCATGCCCAGGCTTTAACAGTCTGCATTGCTCTTGAACTTTGGCACCTAACAAGCAGGTTGCAAACCAATCTTTTGGACTGAACTTAAAAGTCAGGGGCTGTAGTTATAAACATAAATCAAATATACCCAAGATTATTCCCAGGCAGCTGGACCAATGGCCCTGGAATAGCTTGCATCTGTGCCAGTAGTTTCCATGAAGCAGTGGACGGATATAAACTAAATAATAGGAATGGTCCTGTAATTTTTTAATGTCTCAAAGAAGCTCAGTTTGGCGTAGTGCTGTTTGGCACATGCCAAATTTATTCCAGGTGATATGGCAACAGTTAATAGTACAATTGCAGAGAGTCTGCAGGTATGTCATATTTTCACTAGAGCAGAAGCAGCCTGGAGTTTCATCTACCTGTAGTTTACTAAAGGCAGTACTTCCCTGAGAAGATGTTTTCAGCATCTTCATTGTCACCTCTTCATGGCTCGCCACCTCTGATGAGGGGGGCTGACACTAATCTCTGTATGCTGACCACTTTGTAGGGGCTTCAGGCTTCCTCGTGCCATTTGCAAGGTCGCCACTTTGGTTCTGGGCTGTAATGTGTTACCAGCCTAATGATGCCAGGACTATTGGTACTCGGGGGAGGAGAATCAGTAGAGGGTCTACACTGCTGATCTTTTTTATTTCCTTTGAAAAGGCCTTTCTAAGCATATCTATCCTATCTGAAGAAATGTGGTAGAATCATGCAATATTACTACCTGAATTAATGTGTTACACAGTCCAGAGATAGTAACTTGGTATACAAAGCAATATAACCATATTAGTGTTACACTGCCCGTGAGACTGGGGTTAATCACTCAGAGCATGACACCACGCTAGCAGCAGTCTTTCTTCACATTCCAGAGCTGAGACATGTAAAGATGGCTTGGGAGTTATATGTATCAATTGTCTTTGCATAGTACAGATCTGCCCCTTTTCTCTGTTATGTTGCGCAAGTGATGCATTGCTGAGGTTTTGATTATGGCAAGATCTCAATTGGGGATTGTTAGGAATAACCCTAATCCTTAGTTACACAGTAAAAAGTTGAATTTCTTGATATTTCTCCAGGCAAAAAACCACCACTATCATGCAGAAAAAAAACCCCAAACCCACACCAAAACATAAAAAAACCAACCCACCCCCCAAAAAAACAACTTAAAAAAATTGAATTAATTTACCACAGGTGTAAGAAACCTGTGATTGCAGCTTTTAAAGGTTTTTCAGCTGTAACCTCACTTCCTTGGAAAAATGACAACTAGTTATTTTGAATCTGGTTTTCCTATAGTATCAAATCAAATATCAATATTCTTATATTAGGTGTTTCTAATGCCAGTGGTTGCTGTTCTTTCTTTCAACTTTTCTAATTCATTACTAATAGCTAATAACTTCTGTGGCTTGTACATCATTGTGCTAAATGAGTATGGGGAACTATGTATTTCACACACCCTTAGGAAAAGGAAACCTACTGCTCTGGTGGGTTTCTGAACTTACAGGAGATCTTGTATTGCAAAAGAACCATTGCATTACATTATTGACTGCTCTGTTTCAGGAAGACCTCCATCTTGTTGCACAAAACAATGAAAATGGTGGAAGAACAAATAAAGATAGGGGAATGCTGAAATAATAAATAACTTTGACCTTTTCTTTTTTTTTTTTTTTTTCTTTTCTGTTGGCATTCAGTTACTTCCTTTGATCTTCCCGGCCTTAAACAAGCTAATATCTGCCAAGAAAGCACAACTGTTACTGAATCACTAAGGTCCTATTTGTTCCGCTTGACAGATGACAATGCGTTTTTGTCTTTCTACACTAGCATAGAAGTGACTTTGAAAGCCTTCACCAACCAGAAACTTACTTTTTTCCTACCTTGCTTTTTTTTTTTTTTTGCGTGGGTTTTGTTGCTCATCTCCTTGAGACTGTGTACTGCAGATGATATGACATCATTTTCTGTTTGACACTGGTTAGACCGCATTGAAGTTGTATGATTCTGTTGTTGCTCGTGATTGTTCTGGTAATAACTGAAGTCTTCAGCAGCTGTAACGTATATTGATGCTTCGATTACGTTATGGCTAGTTTGTGAGTGTCCTTTGCAATTGCCTTCTTTGAAACTTTTTTTTTTTTAAACAATTGCTGTTAGGGTTAATTCTATAGTTCTGTATAAGTTTCTTGTATTTGCAGTTGTTGAATTGTTTGATAGCTTGATCAAAAGATTTCATATTTAGGGATTAGAAAACAGACTTCAGTTTTATTTAAACAATGCAACCTCATAATGGAAGCAGGAGATACATTATCAGCTCTATTTGAATTTTGTGAAGAAATTGAGAAACTCCTGAAGGGTGCTATTTTCAGTCACTAGTATAAGCTTAGATATTTGAATCTGGGCTGTTAAATAAACATTCTTTGTTCTAAGTATACATTGTAATTAGCACAACAAGAACCTAATTTCTGATGGTGATCTTGGGTACCCCTGAGCATAAATAACAACTATTACAGAACTAAGTGTTTCACATTGCTTTTTGGTTCAGATTCCATTGGCCATGCTTGTAGGCTTGTTAAGTCAGTTCTAAAACTGGACTTCTTCTCTGGAGTAAGGAATATATGTTGTATCACAGAAACAGAATTTTGGAAGCTGGCAAGTTATTCCCAAAGAATGAGATATAAACTCTGTGGCTCTTGATTTTTGGAATTCTTTGATGGCTGGAGATGATGATGTGTGTGAAGATCAGAGACTTGGGCCCTGATCCAGCAAAGCACTTAAACTCATTTTTAACTGAGCTCGTCATGATCAGTTCCACTGAAGACAGTGACTGATTCATATTACCATAGAAGATATAGCACAGTCTTATTTAGGACTATATATTTAATACAGTCTCTTACTTTTTTAAATAAATAGTGTAAATGTATCAGAAAATGTATTATAAGTATTCATTTCAATATCTTCCTGGTTTTGTATGTCTTTACTATAATGATTATGGAAGAAGCTGCTAATTAGTTCAAAAATGCATCTTCTAATATAGATACATTTCTGCTACTTAAATGGAATCGTATCTTCTGAGGGAATATCTTACCGAGACTTATCTTCTAGAAGGGCTGAATTTTTGTTAAATTGAGAAATATTTTGTTAATTTCTGATTGAGAATTTAAAAAAGTACACCAGAACAGAAAGCACAGATCCCAGTTACAAAGGCCTGATGAATTATTGACTCGCAACATCTTTCTCTACGCCTATGTACTTTTTATGTCTGGAATATTGAATTTTCTGTTTCACTTGGGGTATGCACAGGATAACTGCAGCCTTGCTGGACATGATAATTTTAAATGAACATTTGCTGTCTGACTATGCTTTTCCAGACTATGTGCCAGATGGATGACCAATGGCAGCAATGAGCCACTTGGATGTGGCTGTAGTTGTTGCTGGACCAGTGGTGGCAACAACAAGCCAGCTCTTGACATCAGGGGGAGAATACAGAAAAATGTATAGCAATGCTGATTAGTTCAACAACTGATGAATGCCTTATGGACTTTTCCTTTTGGACTGGAGGTTTGCGAGAACAGGCTCTGAGGTAAATCAACATACCTTCCTTGTGTGACACTGGCAACAGTCCAATGGCTCTGTAACAATCTGTAATTGGATAGAGAGAAGCTGAGGTACATCAGAGGACTTGATGTGCTCACTGCAAATCGTTCACAGGTACATGTAGCCATACTTGCAATAGCAGAGAAGATTGATTGACCGTGATTGGTGGAATAATTAAAGCAAATCCAGTTCTCTGAAGATGTCAGAAAATGAGTCTGGTGGACAAGAATGGGATGCTGAAGCACCAAGACTTTTCCAAACCGTTTGGGTGAAGGCTTATCTTGGCCTTATGATCACGATAAGTGTAACTTCTTGAGATGACAGGGCTAGCCTCATGACAAGGACCCTGCAACTGGAGGATCAGCTTCGAAGAAGGAAATGTGAAGTGTTAAAACCAACATAGCATATTTGAATACTATTACTGGAGAGAAATAGAATGAAGAAACTAGGTCATGCTGTAAGATTGATTACACGCTGTTGTCTGGTTTGGGGATGGGTTTTACCTGCTAAACACTTTGACACTGTGGTCACTTTACTGTACATGTCCACGCATCGTATGTATGTATGAAACTAGATCCATGGAATGACACTTCAGAATGAGTCTTTTGATGAAGACAGTAATCTCCATCAAAAGATGCAGCTGTTTTTGCTTTGTAGAACCCACAAAAAATGGCTGAAGATGGCTAACTACTTACCACCTCAGTCTTGGTGGGTGTTTAAACATGTGTGTGCCATTTACTACTGAAAACAGATAGGTCCATTACTGAGGCAATGGACAGCAAAGTTATTTTGGAGAAGGACTGGAGCAGTTTATGGAAATGCTGAGAAGGTACAGTGATGCCAGTAATTCCCCCCCTCCCCCTTCAAACTCAGATAATGGCAAGGAACTAAGACACTAATATGCTGATCAGGCCAATGAGAAGATGAATTGAGGGGGAGACTGAATTTGCCCACGGAGCTTCCTTAATTCCTATGTAATTTAGGGAAAGTAGCAGGCCAATTAAAAAAGGCAGATGTCTTGATTAAAAAGCAGCAGAAGGGTCAAAACTGTGAAATGGGCTCTTGAAATCAGGCATCTGCGGGGAATGGGGAAATAGCCCATCATCAAAGTAACTGATATCTTCTAAGTATTTTGTTGCAGGTCTGTGTATTAATGCACAGAATCATAGCATAAATTGGAAGGGATGTGAAGATGTCGTCTAGTCCAAACCTCTGCTCAGAGAAGGTATTTTTAGATCAGGCTGCCCAGGGGCTTGTCCAATTGTGTCTTGAACTGAAAAGCTGAGCATCATCCTCAAAGGATGCCTCTGGGCTTGCTCCTTGCAATGGGAGACCCAGAAAGGAGTAAGGGTAACAGGAAGTCTCACAGTGACAGGCCTAACTGAGGCCTCTTTAATTACATAGATTATAAAAAGGCCAAGCCCTTGTGTTTCTCTTTAGTTCTTCATCTGTTAGCAAATGTGTCTTTTAGAAAACTAGAGCTGGACCCTAGGTATGTGTTGCAATGTAACTTGAAACTAGAGCAAGAGATATGGAAACAGTAGTCTTAAAATGCAGTGTTTGAGAGGAGAGACCTGAGAGACTTTACTTGAGGAGAATGTCATTGTGCATGTTTTGCATACCCCTGGATGTGCTTGCACAAGGCCACTTGCGTGCACATGTTTAAACCTCTCGCTAAACATGTAAAAAGTCTGAGAGGCTCTCGTGCGTGGTTCCAGTACACAGTCAAGCATTTGGCAATAAATAAGTCTTGAGAAAAAATACTGTGAGCAAGGCAAATTAATTATGAAATATGAATGATTAGCAAGTGGGGCTGACATCTGCTAGCTGCTGAAACAATGGAAGACCCTGGGGGAAGAGGTGAGGGCAAAGGCAAGGGGAAGAAAAACGTTTGTGTTTCATATGGTCTGTCATGCCTCCATGTCAAAAAAAGATTTTTTTTTTTTTTATTAATCCTGATATCTGGAAGATGTTTTTCGCACATAGATTCCTGTATTAATAACATTCAAATAGGTTGTACCTCTGTCGAACAACACAGACCGATCTTTCAAGTGATCTGAGGAACGGTGTTACACTATGCCTTATACTAAAGGTACTTCGTAAATTTAAAGATTTATTCTTCTATAGGGATGGCATACTGGGGTGTGTGCCAGTTAGCCTGAAATGACCCCAGGGTACTTCAAGGTTAAACTAAATAAAGAATTTACAAATGTGGAATACAAGTATCATGGTTAAAAATTTATAATGGTATCTGAGAGGCTTCTTCATGTTGTCTTCTAGTTAAGAGACACACTTAACTCATGCCTAAAGTGTCAGTTCTTATGCAAAGCTTAACCTGTCAGGTTGGGGAAGCAGGTTTGCTTTTATGAACATTCTTTTTTAGGGGTTTCCTAAGAGTTCTTTCAGATTCAAATCTCTCCTGCTACCCATGCCTTTCCCACATCTCTGCCCCAAGACATCAGACTCCTAGACTTAAGGACCTTGTTTCAGTCCTTGTTTTCTCACACTGTCCTCTGAGAACTAGAAATAAGTTGTATTTCATTTGTCTTACCAGGCTGGGCAATGCTGAAATTTTATGCGTAGCTTTCATATCTCATAAAAAAAATATGCCAGTTTTGTTAATATCATTGCATAAATAGGATTAAGCATGTGGCTCATTTCTGACTCTCTTTGGGAGCCCAGACACGGTAATATTTGATCGTTTTGAAGATGCCTCACCCTTAAGTCAATCTCAATAGATTCAAAGCTGTCTTCTAAAGACTTCAGAAGTTTTCTTGCTCAGCTGCTTCCAGAATGCTAAGTCTGGTGATTGGTCACTCCATTCTGTTTGTCTTTGATATAAACACAACAAATGAAAGTGAACGTGGAATACTAAGCTCCAGCTTTCCATTTCAGAGCTCTTTTCTGTTTATAGATGAAGCTAGATCCATGAGAAATTATCTGTTAAGATTTGTGTTTGTGATTAAGCAGGGAACGTTACTTAATGTTAAATCATGCTACTGTTGCTTTTCTTCCAGTAAACATCTTTGTTCACAAGTGGTTAACGTTTTGTGTAGGAAAGCAGAGAAAAGTCTTTTTTTCCTTCTGTTTTTCTGCCTCTGTGAAAACATCTGCTAACTCTCTTTGAAACATTAGTATTTGCTAATATCTTTTGAGTTTGTCCAGAGTACTCAGGTATTTTGGCCAATTTATGTATGTAATTTATTCTGTGTGAGTTGAGCACAATTATTTAGTCTTATCCTTTCCCATCTTTCTTAGGTACCAAAAGCTGAGAAATGGATAAGCTAGTTATATTACAGCATGTCTTTTACTCTGTTAGGAAAGGGTGTGTTTCTATATGTTGTTGTCTAATGCCGTATTGAAAAGGCAGATGGTGCCCCATTTTGGTGTCAGGAAATTCAGCCTGTACATCTGGGGATTGAAATTTAGTACTATAACTGACACAATAATCTGCATTTAAGCCCAGACCCTTATTCTTCCCAGAAGAGTTATGAAAGGGGAAAACTTTATGTATCTGTACTCGTCTGGATGTCAGCATGTCTTTCACTTTTGGGAAGTTTTGTGCCCAGTCTAATCAGGACTAGGATCTGAGAAGGGAAAGAGTAGCCTCAGTCAGGAGACAGCTTTTAGAAATATTTATTCTTAAAATCTTTCAATTTTTCAAGGGCTGAAAAGTTGGCCAAATGTGGATGGGGTTTCAGAGATATAGCAAAAGGCAATTTTGTGACACACAATTTCAGCTCTCTGCCAGATTCAAAGTTCCTGCTCCAATACTCTCATTTGCTACAGCAAAAAGGGTTTCTCATTTCAAAAAATGGTTTCTAGAAATCTTTAAGGAGGGAAAAGCAAAAATTTTCTTTCCAATTATCTCAGATACTTCCAAATTATCCTCTTTGAGCTCATCACTGACAAGAGAATTTTCCATCTGAATGGCTAAAATCTTCTAGTATCATAAATGGCTGTAAAGAGTCTTAAAATTTAAAGCATCAGAATACTTTACCAAAAAGCTATGCTGGCATCCCAACCTAATTTTTCTCTTGGTTACACAGTTAGTTTAAAAATATGCAATAGATCTTTTCATACAAAGTATGGATAAAACTTAATATATATTTAAATGTTGTAAATTAATAAACATATGTACAGAATAATAGTATTCCACAGTTCCCTGTTTGGAATAAGATCTATTTTGAGCAAATGTTCTCAAGTTCTCTACTTACATTTGACATGAGAAAACAGAAACTCCCCTTTTACCAGTAAAACCAACTTAAACCACAAATTTTAAATTAAAAATCTTGAGTCCAGGCTTTTGGTGTCATGGTTCATTTCGGTAAGTTATTTGGGGGTGGGGGGAAAGGTATGCATCTTTGCATCAAATTATAAACATTAAATGTTAAAAACTTCTGCTAACAGGGTGGAGCACTTATCTGTACTAAAAGCCTAAGGAATTTTTGGACATACCTCTTGCTTTGCCTAGTGGTATCAAGGGCTTTCATTTTTATTTTTATTTTTTTCAGAGAAGATTTATAAAGTAGTGGGGTAGATGGTGCTGTTCTCCAGCTGTCTATCTTGAGGAGTTTCCTTACTGGACTAAACACAACATAATTTCTCTGTAATGTTACAGTGGAATCTTGGAAAAACATAATGTTCCTCCTGTTATGTGCAATAGATTCTTCTTTAATTGCAGCAGCTAAAAAAAGCTTCTATCTTTATAGCTGTGGAACCAAAGCGATGAAGTTTATGGTCTCTCACTGTCAGCAGGTTTATAGAAAATTTATAGTATGTGTTCTAAGTTCTGAGTTTACCATTTTGTGTTGGAATACTTACTAAAACTAGTGCTGAGAAAAGCCCATTACAGGATTAGGAATTTTTCCGTCTTTAAAGATTCCTATAATATGAATAGCCTTTGTGCAGTGATTTTACTTTCATCTCCTTTTCCCTCGAACTGCTATTTTATCTTGTCCAGAATCAAGAATCTGTTCAGACTGTTTCTTCCTCCTTTTTTCCTTTTTTTTTTTCTTTTCTTTCTCCAGTCCCTATAAACTGCACTTATTTTATTACCATTCCCTGACTGGCTTTCAGAACTTCTAGTTAACAGAAAGTTGCTCATGGCACTGGAAATCCTCAAACCTTCTTTTGGTTATTTCATTAAGTTAGAGTATTTTTTATTTTGAATTTCATTATCTATCCTTTTCCTTTTTCTGTTTCTGAGTCCGTTTTGCTGCTGCCACATTATCTGCAGTCAGTGGAAGGATGCTACTTCTCTCTCTCTCTCTTTTTTTTCTTAAGCTATCTTCTAGTTTTGAAGTGAAAATATGTTCATATTTTCTGCTATGATAAGAATCCTAAACTTGTTTCAGTACCCTCCTGTTTGTAGCTGGTAAGGGTGTTGGACTGATGGTCTACTTGAGCCAAACTGCACAATGTATGACTCTGCTAGCTTAATCTGATCACTCTAGTTTGTAAAAAAAACCCCAAACACCCAACAACAAACAAACAAACCCAAACAAATAACCAAATCAGAAATATAAAAAGTAGAAGCAAACTGTTCAACACGAAATGAGCAAAATTTGCATTTAGAAACATATCTAAATATTCTTCTGCTGTAGATGAGGCTAATTTAACCACAGAGCCACAGAACTAGAACTATGATTTAGTTTTAATGTTACTGCATTTGGTATTTTATTAGTGTAATTTAGAGTAAATTCCTCACTCTGGAAAATCTGAGTCAGGCACTGGAACCTCTGGCATATCTTGGAAAGGAAAATAGAAAGATTGCCATTTTAAAAAGGGGACCACAGGATTTAATCAGCCACTTCCATTCATTTAATTCATTAATTTCTTATTTCCATGAGTAATATAATGTCTGAATCCTTGCTGTTTCAGGAACTCCTCTCTCATCTCAGTCTCACTAAAAATCATTGTGCATGGAGAAGCAATTTCTGCTTTGACCTTGCTTGCCAATGTCTGTAGTGCTCCCCAGTCTAGGTGGTCTGTCTCCTCCTGTTACCTCAGTATTCATTAATTTTTATTCTCTCTTTCCTTCCTGTTTCTTCCCTTTTTTAACATATGCATACATAACCATGTATGCATAAATCTGGATGGATCAAAGTTAGCATTAATTTTATTTGTATATTCCCAAACTTCAGAAATATAGCAAAAAAGCAATATATACCTGATATAAATTTAGCTAATCTTCAGATTTTGTAGAACCTGTTTCCCTCTACTTTTTACGGGTGTCTGAGGAAGATCAGGATAGATGACTTTCTCCTGTAGTATGTGCTCAGTAATTCCAAAATAATATTAAGCCTTCATTAAGGTGAGATAAATACATAGGGCAGCTTGGTTGCACTTGAATACACATTAGTGGAGAAATTACCAAATCTGAAAAGGTAAATTTCCCATTGACTAAGTATTTTTTGAACACTTTTTGTTTAACACTGGAAATGAAGATTCTGCAGCCAATTCATGTTTTTATTTACTCTGTCATTACTATGTGTGTTTTTTGTGTGTGTTTTTTAAAATGAACAGTGAATGAGGCAAGCAGTTCTGTATGAGATCTACATATTTTTGAAGGCATACATGAAATGGGGTTTAGGAAAGTCAAATTTTTGCATAGACTTTGTGTCCATTGGTAAAAAGTACCAAATACTATTGCTACATCCTATTCACACTTCCATACTATGCTCATAACATGTAAAACTTGGCATCTAATAGATTAGAGTGATTAAACTGGGTGGTGGAGTAATTCCTGGCCTTTAAGCACAAATATAAGGTTTTAGAAACTTAGGTCTCATTTCTCTGGGGGGTGAGCCCACACACAGACACATCTAATGCCATCTCTAAAGCAGGATGAATTAACAGCATGCATTAATTTGGAGCAAGCAGGATAGTCATCACCATGCAGGAAAGAAAAATAAACCTCCTGATAATTTGTTGCATTTCATAGCTTTTTTTTATACCTAAAATTCCCACATATAGTATGCAGAATCAAAAATTGATTTTTTGCAGTATACACAAATGAAAAAATTCAACTTCTTCATGGGATTTGGCTTGACTGACTCCCCCACCTCGCCCTTGCCCTTTCTTGCTCTCTTGCTCTTCTTCCACAGAAGAAGCCAGCCAAACATTACAGGATGCTATATCACAGGGATTCCCAGCCAGCCCCCAAGATCTTGTTGGTGGCATTCCGATTTTTTCTTCTGAGATGTGTACCAGGCTGTGTGCTGCAGGGATACCGCAGCTAGCTATTGCTGAGCTCTTTCAGGGGGCAGGACTCTAACTTTCCACACTGGCCTGTGGAAAGCTGCTCACAGGATCCCTAGTTTAAGTGGTACAGAGCAAAGTGATGGTGCTTTTATTTAACCCTACAGTGTGTTTTAATGCTGTTTGCGTATAGTGGAAACTAAATATTTGCCTCCCTGAAAACACACAACTCTCCCCAAAAAGGTTGCACAGGATGTACTCAAAAGTCAACTCTCTGTGTGCGCACTTATCTCTTCAGTCTTCTGCATAGCTATTATGCTGGAGCATTTTATTGCATGTCAATATAACAGTTCTGACATGGCATACATGTTGGATAGTGCTTTAAATAAAAATGTAAAGTCCATTTTGTAGCACTTTATAGAAGTGGGTACTTCTTTACTCACTTCACATTATTTACATTAATTCTTAGATTATGCATCTTAATAGAAATTAATCCTTTCCCTATGTATTACCAAAGCACTAAATGAATTCGGGAACAGTGACTTAAACTCATAACTGCCACTCACTTCAGTCTGTGTAGCCCAGCAGACTGGCTGCTGAGAGCTATGCTTGCTTGCTGTTTTGTGAGTCTCTGCATCTGCAGATTCGCCCACTCTATGCAAACATGCACACACTCTTTTTTTCTCTCATACTGTCTGGCATATTTTCAGAATAGCTCTTCGAAGACTTTCTGAACCACTGGGTATGATTGTCTGATTATTATTTTTTTAACTGGGAACATGTTTAGTCCAGCGTTATTTAAGTGAGCTTATCTCTGATCAAAGTCTACAATCTGAAATTTGAACAGGGTAGGGAGGGTGGCTGGGTGGGTGAGGAAATCTATCAAGTACATGTTTATGTGTGTGCTGCTGTCTTAGCTGTGTGCCTGTGGAGAGGTACAAATGTATATTGGTTCAGAATAATCTTGCAAATGTAAATAACTTTGGCTGTTTTAGTAGAAGTTCTGAAAACATGGTCTTATTACTGAAAGAAGACAATTTTTAATAAACTTTTCTTGCACCTATCAGTGACCTGCATAATCAGTTTTTTGGTTTCTTGGTTTTTTTGAAGGTTGAGCTGAATAACTGTGTTGTTTAAGTATAGCATAGACATTGCTAGTATTCAAAGCACTAACTGGAGCCCATATATTAGTGCATTTAGAGTTGGCTTTAACCTATTTTAATGACTGAACCACAGACCACAGCAGTAAAGCTGGAGAGCTTGAAACAGTTTCTGGAGGTTTTCATTTAGCTGGTTCAGGAGAACTGGTTTGTGCAAAGTTAAAATTATATGGAATGAGATTGCAAGATGAAGCATGCATGCCACACCTTTTCATTATGTTCTCTCTCTTCCTTCCTCCCCCCCCCCCAAATATAACTCTGAGACGTATTTCAGGGTTTTTTTAAGTCAATCCCATTTGATTATTTTAGGTTGTTTGATTTTCTACTCTGATTTCAAAATTCAAGTTTGAGCTTTTGTTTAGAGGACTAGGAAAAATAATTTCCTGTATTCAACTAATGTGTCATGCAATCAAATAATTTTTTCCTAACTTTTAGGATCTTTCTGTGGCAAAGACTGACTGATGCTTTGTGTAATCATTTTACAGTCTAAAAAGAAGCAGACACATTTCTAGGCTAATCTAAAGATTTTTCTCACTTTTTAATGTTACTATTACACTCCAGTAACTTCATGTTGCTATTACTGATGAAAGTGTATTATAAACCTTTTCTTCCACATAAATACAATATATCCTTTAATTTTATTAGTTTTATTGACTGAGTCTTGTTATATACACACACGCAAGCAGACACATGTGCTTGCACACACACATTCTGCTTTGCCCTATCTCCGTTACAGCATAGTCCTACCCAGGGTCATTACGATGTACACGTTACATATTTCTAGCAAACATGAAAATGAATCAAACAGGAGGAGAGATAAGCTCTGATAGATGGGAGCCTGCCGAGGAAATAAAAGGCAGTAATCTGCCTGACCACTGGACTGCTCTTCCTGGTTGTATTTAAGTGTCCTTTCCCGTTAGTTGCTGCGGAGTGCTGGCTACTCTGAAGTGAAAAATTAAATGACTAGTAAGAATGAAGCAACGTTTAGAGGGACAATTATTTGGTATAACTCCAAAACGAATTGTTCCTGAAGTGATGTTTAAACGAACATCGGCACAAGGCAAGAGCTCCTGGCTCATGGCCAGCACCTTGTAATGGATATTAGTGCGGATGAGGAGTTCCTAAAAGTTAAAGAGAGGGAGGGAGGGGGAGGGAGAGAATATGCGTTTTCAGTGCTCACTCTGCATTTGTTTGTATCCTCCTCCTCCCAGAGATTAGAGGAATACCTGTGTAGTGCTGCTTTATTATGATTTCTACTGAGCCTCAGAATAGGTTCTGATATTTTTTTTCAGGTGGACTGTCAGCTGCCGATCTCGCTGTTGACAGTAAAAGCAGGTATGTTCCTTGCTCACTGCCATTAGCACTGACCATGACCCTTCACACCAAAACCTCTGGAGTTACCCTGCTGCACCAGATTCAAGGCACTGAACTGGAGACACTGAGCAGACCTCAGCTGAAGATTCCCTTGGAAAGATCGCTCAGCGACATGTTTGTGGAGAGCAGCAAGGCAGGAGTTTTCAACTACCCAGAAGGAGCCACTTACGATTTTGGTACTACGGCTCCCGTGTACAGCTCTACTACTCTCAGTTATGCCCCTACTTCTGAATCTTTTGGGTCCAGCAGTCTGGCAGGATTTCACTCGCTGAACAATGTCCCACCAAACCCAGTGGTGTTCTTGCAAACGGCGCCCCAGCTCTCACCCTTCATCCATCATCACAGCCAACAGGTACCCTATTACCTTGAAAACGAACAGGGGAGCTTTGGGATGAGGGAAACTGCTCCTCCAGCCTTCTACAGGTAAATGCTACAGATAATTTTTCTTCTTTCTTTAAGCAGATATACCGAGAAAATTAGAATGTGGGAATTTTTATGCCTTAATATTTTCTTTTTGCTTAAAGGACCATGTGATTAACTTGAATTATCCATGATACCTAGACTATAAAAAATACTGTAGAAGAAAGCAAAACTAATTCACAGCTCACTGTGACTGTAAATGGTACATTTTGAAAACTACATAAATGAGAAACAAATTGGATGAGTATAAATATTTCTTGGGAAAGCATAAGATCATAATTGATTAAAGAATGGCAAACAACCTCCCTGTTGCAATATATTAGAATTACTGTCTGAAGTACACTAAACAGACTTCCACCATCACACATTTCTGAGTGTAAGTGGCTGGTTGTTCAGCTTTTAGCTGGTATTTTTTTCCCTCTGCCTTCCTTTACAGTGTGAGAAGTGGCTTATGTAAGAAGTAGTTCAGAAGCACAATATCCTTCCTAATCAAACTGTTAGAGTTCACTCAGTGACAGTATATCAGCCGTAACCACCTTCATGCGCTATCCTAAGAGCTGTGTACATATTCACCTGCATTCTTCGTTGGAAAGTCATATGTATTAGGCATAAATCTGGCATGCTGCATTTCAAAAGATAAGATTTATTGATTTTTTTAATGTGTTTGTCCCTCAATAGAAGGGTGGTGGTGTTTTTTTTTTCTGGAATAGAAAGATAAAAGTATCTTTAAAGGGGGAGGGGAACGATTTTCCTTGGTTTAAATGTGTATTGTCAGTTGTGAAAACATTTACATAATTTTTGAAGTTGTAGAAATTGATAGAACTGCAGCTTCCAAACACACCAACAACCGCACTGTTAATGCTTGTACAGTGTTAATAGCATAGTTTTGCGTCAGCTTATTATACTGGGCTTCAATGAATCGAAGTGAACAATTAAATGCATTTTTTGTTTTCCTAAAGTCTGTTTGTATCTGTTAATTTGAGAGATACAAGTGAGTTTGCTAGAAATGGAACAACTCTGAAAAAATAAAAGCAAGTTATTTTTTACCCGTTGAGGGCCGGACTCTGCCAATTTTATTTGCACAATATAATAAGTTACTGTGAATAGCAGTGTAACTCACCTTGACTAAGAATTTGGTAGCAGAATCTGGCCCAAAAAAACAGATGCTGATTGGAGTTTTTGTAAATGATTAATCAGTTTTAGGGAGCAAGTGGAGTAAAGGCTGGTGAAATGATAGATAACGGTTATGTCAGGCTGTTCAATACGGTGATCTGTTAACTGAGTCGGTTCAAACAAAATGCATTTTAGTGCAACCAAATACAATACCTGTAGGAAGAGTGAGTACATGTCAGAGCATAAAGCTCTTGAATGATTACCAGTACTTGACGGCAAAACTGCATTTTATGCTAGATTAAAGGGTCTTTTCTATGTGACTGTCCAGTGCAAACCTATGGTGAAAAGTGTGCAACTGACCTTAGCTATGTAAACATTGGAGTAGTGAGTTTGTGAAGTTAAAATACAGAGGCAGAAAATGTACTGTTGTTGGGGTACTTTTACTTGAAGGAATCAGAACCAAGAATCCCCTGGAAATAGAAGCTGGACTGTGGAAATAATGTCCTTTTATGTTTAAACTGTGAATGGAGGTGAGGCACTTCTAAATGAAATTAACATACTTTTTTTAGTTTAAATGCTGCAGCAAACATGTAAAGCCAGTGCTGGATTCCCCATTTCCTGACATTTTTAATGAAGAAATCTGATGAAGGTGTTTCCCTTGCAGATGTATTTTAGCCATATGCTATTCATGAGGCTTTATGCAGCAGTAATTAGGTGAATTTATGGTCTTGGATATGCAGGTGGTTTATCTGCATACAGTGTTATACAAATGATTTAATGATCCCTTCCAACAATAATTCTGTAAAGCTTATCTTATGTGGTAATGAGTAATGTGTATCAAAGTGCTTTCTATGATTATCTTTTGTTAACAGGCATGGTACTGTTGGAATTAAATTGATAAAAGCTTTGCTTTTTTTTTCTTTTCATTTTTGCAAGATTTTATTTACAAATTTATCACCCTCACAACATTAAATATTAGGTCTTTGTTCTTGTGTTTTGGCAAAAGTCCAATCACCAATAGTCTGTTAAAAATAATTTGTATATGTGTTCAGTGTCTGGGAAATATTTAAATACCTAATCATGGGGCTTAAGAACAAGTTCTTTAAGATATAGTAATGCATGAATTTCCAATTTGCTTTACTCATTAGGCTAATCTCATTGGGTTCAGTTGGGTTTGGGGAGAAAAGACAGCATGGGGCAGTGAAATCTGGCAATGAATAAATTGATGCTGTAGATTGGAAGATGTTTAACTGCCAAAATGGTGAGTTTCTGGAACGACCTACCAGTAGGAGTGGTAAAGGCAAAAATTCTCAAACCAAAAGCCCTAACAAAATTTAAAATGGATCATGATCAGTTTGTGATATGGCTGCCTATTTCTGTAATAAGTAATGTAACCTCAGACCCAGAAGGACTCCTCTGTAATTCTCATTTACCTTTCTGTGTAACAGAATTGTGATTTTGGCTTGTAGGACAGAAACAATTGCATTGCATCATCCTGTTATACTCTGGATTTGAGATGCAGATGCTGCATTCAGTGATTAAAGTGGCTAGGACAATAAATTATCATTGCAGGCTGGAGCTGAAGTTATATTCTGTTAATACTTGGATAAAATGTTAAAAATCTTCAGTCACAAAACTCAAAACATAATGTATGTGATAAGGAAAACTTTTAATGTCACTTGATTTTATTAATAATTATTCAAAATCACTCTGACTATCGACAAGTGTAGTTACATGTGTATTAACTCTGAAGTTAGATTTTATTTCTTTCAAATAGTGTTTCCTTTTCCAAAAGGCTTTGTCTCTTATTGCAAGATAATGACAGGTTTCTATATCTAGCTGAAGAACATAATGATATATAAAGGGAAAAAAAAAGATTTTGTAAAAACCACAAAAAATATACCAATCTCTTCCTTCTTGGAGTCTCTAAATCACTAAAGGAGTTTAACATGACTCCTTTTATGTCTGACCTTGTGGCTGTTTTTATAGGGAGCCAAGCTAAAATGCCTTTCCCTTATCTTAAAATGCCTGTATCTTCCAGTAAAAGGGAGAAGACATAGTGTTAGTTATGTTTTTAAGCCTCTTCAAATCTCACATTTTATTTTCTCAATCATTTTTTATAATAGGATTTTTTTTATTAAATGCTGACTAGTTGTTGATTATCGTTACAGGAAATCTTGTGCTCATGGGTATTACAGTAAATTAATTGAAAGATTGCCTTTGCCCTTAACTATTAAATTCAAGTTCTAGTAATTTCTGGTTATTTCCTTGTCCTTTTCGGCAGATGTTTTTTCATTCAGGGAAAAACCAAGATGCCTTTCAGTAGCTAATTTACCTTGGTAAATTCTTACAAGCAATAGCAAAGATGAATCCTTTTTGTTCTGCCAGTGTGTGATGTTCCTGTGCCATCCCACTGAGTCTACATTTCCTCACATCTGAAGTAAAATCCTGCCTGTACTTCCAGCTCTCTGTAGATTGTGTTTAGTGCTGCTTCCAAATCTGGCCAAAAAACCCATAAAAATGGACTGCACCTACCAGCTACCTGATGAGGGTTGGCTGTCAGTCTGTAGTGAGTGACAGGCAGGGTAAATCAGTGTACAAACAGAAATACCAGGTGAAAAACTTATTCACTGCTCCCTCACTTTTAGTAGTTAGTTTGTGAGTATCTTCTAGTACCCTAAGATCTAGGTTTAGATTAATAAAGTATTTGTTTAGTTATAGTCCCAATTATCATACTGAAATTAAATCTGAGTGATTTAAACCTGTTGTTCCAATCAATATAGTCACAGCTTTAATTTTTAATGATTGCTAAAATTGAGAAAGATTACCAGTGTAGACTGATCCCTCTTCTGCTGTGTTTCATAAATCCATCAGTCCAAAAAAGTTACTTAAACTAACACATATTTTTACATTGCCTGATTCATTATGAATCTTTCTAGTTGTTCCTAAACAAGGAGGATTTTTCCAGGTTTTCAGATTAAAAGAATGTTACAATGAATGCAAAATTCAAAGATAATTTTTTTTCCTTCTGTAGTGTGAGGTATTCCATAACATGGAGTACTATGTAAAGTAGTGTTTTGCCTGCTTATGAGTTTTGGTTGGGTTTTTTGGCTTTTTTTGTTTTTAAAAAAATATTTTTCTCTAAAGCATCAATCTGTTCTGAGTCCCCTCTTGAACAGTTTGAGTGTTCAGGCAGTTTCTTGAACACTTAGAGTGTTCCTGTTTTCAAAGCTTGTACTGATATCGCTGACAATTTTACAGCAATAGAAGACTACAATTAGAAAGGCAGGAAAACATGGAGTTATCCTATCTCATGGAAATGTTGTAAAGATAAACCCGTTAAATGTTCTGAGATATACATTACTATTATGAGGGACTTGTATAAACCAGTGTTGCTGTGTCTGCAGCTCTTAGACACTGTGCTGGTGCGGATCCTGCTGCAAGTTTGCTTGCACCATAAAGTCACCAGCCCATATTGTTGAAGAGAAACACTTGTTGTCTGCCTCCTTGTGTCCCTGAATAAGACTGGGCAGTGGTGAAGAGTCGTAAAGGAGCTGTTATGGTTCCTCATCACCCTCCTTTTACCAATACAAAGATGGATCTCACCTGCTCCCTCTGAGCTTCCTTTTCAAAGTTTCCTTCTTATTGAAGAAAACTGTCTTAACTTCTCTAGCAGATGTATTTTTTGCATAAACCAGAGACCCAGGAAGTGCTCCATATGCCTAGTCCTTTCCATGTGGATTTAAAACTTGTGGCTAAAAAATAAGGTTGTTCAGGAAGCCCATGTGGATGGGGTTCATCTGTTTTAAAGGTAGACACCTAGGTCTTTATGCAGTTTTCCACTCCTTAGGCATCTGGTGCCATTTGAGAGGCCATAAGGTCAGAGGGGTCTAGCTAGCAAATATGACACAGGACTTATTGTGTAGATATATTCTTTTCGGAGTAGGAGGTGGGTGTCAGTGAGGGTCATCACCTGGAACACCTCAAATGACATGTGGCATAGACAACAGCATCAGACCTTCACACAGACTACCTCTTAGTCTGTGGAGACACAGAGAGAAAGAGGCACTGTGAACACACACATTGGCTCTTTCTAAGGTACCTGATTAAAACAGACCAGGTGCATTAGGCTCTAAAGGAGCAAGGTTCTCTTTCTGTGCTGTAAAATATGGCTAAGGTGGCTGATTCTGGTACAGATATCTACTGGGTGAATATGGATGCCCAGTGATGACCAAAGTACATGAAATTAATCCCACCCATACAACTCCTGTTTCTAAAGAGTCAAAACGGTCAACATCTGTAATCTCCCTTCAGACAGACACTGCAGTATGTCCCTTGAGAGGAAGACAGGGAATTGACTCTGTGTCATTGGCCTTGATCATTCTTACTCTGAGGCTAGTGAAACAACAAACACTGCTGGCCATATCTACTCTGATAGGGAAAGCATTAGTTGCTGGCACCAGTTCCTCCAGCAATTGCAAAGTGAACATCGAATGCCAGCATTTTTTATTAAACCAACAAGAAAGGCTGACCAGATCTAAGGCATAGCTCCAAACAAACACAGAGGAGAACAGTCCTGCAACTGAACTGCATCCACCTCTTCTAACAAATAAAGATTTTGGTTATTTTGTTTATTTGATATAATAAATCAACGACACGCTGAAACTAATCATGAGCTCCCTGGTCTGTCTGCAGGGAGTTTTCTGTTATCTATTCAAGCATCAGAACTGAGATTAGAGCAGAGATGCTGTCCTTCAACATCCTCATTTAAAGTGCTGCTTTTATTGCATTAATTGTAGGGGCTGTTTGTAAAATTTGCCGTGCAGAGGGAAGTCACATTCGAGGTTGTACACTAGCCCTATGCATTTGGATGGCCTTTCCAGTGAACTGCAAAGGTCATTTACCACAGCTTACTAGGAACCCTGATCAATGGGATGCTGGGCAAGGCACGGTATTTCTGCTTTTCTGCCAAGCTCAGATTCCAGTTGCTGGGAGGGTTCTTACATCATCTGACTCAAGTTATTTCTTCTTCTGGTGCAAGACTATGAACATGTGAGATATTGCTTGCCAGATTTAACCTACCACATACTTAGGTGATACCTGTTAGAAACAAGAAGATCATAAATCTGCAGGATAATCTTCCCTGACAATATGTTGGTAACACTATTGGGTTCAGGAATGATCTGGGCATTTTATTTTAACCTTTTACTAGAAGAAGGAAATACGGTCCTTGGAAAACCCAGAGCTTATATATAACTGTTCTAAACTTAAGCCCTATTTAATAGGTGTACATAACAATTGCAGTGGTCTTCCAGCCATCGCAGTGACAGTCTTAACTAGTAACACAACAGCCAGCATCTATATAAATAAGAAAAGATGCCTCCATTTTCCTCTCTGGGAACTATTAGTAAAAGTAAAAAATAACGCTAAAAGTTGAAAGTCAGAAGTAACTAAAAGGACTTCTTAAACAAGCAGTTGGTGACTAACCATGTCAACATGCATGTAGCCACTTCACATCCCGTGGGTGGAATTTCAGTCTACAATGACTGTTCAAGAGTGCAGCCCATTTAGAATCAGACAACATGGGTGGAATATGTTTTTCTCTGTTTCCATGTGCTGCTATCTCACAATGCTGCCAAATGTCAAAACCTACCTCCCCAGGACCCAGGCATCATCATCTTTGTAGAGTAACTGTTGAAAGCTACGGGAGAGAGCCTTCTCTCCCTTTGAGGGTGATACAGCAGTGAGCATCTAGGCAGCACTGGACTGCATTTAATGCCCATGCATTTCACTTCCCATCCATAAGCTATGTAAGTGGTGTATTTCTCCATCTTGATCATCATATCTAAATAAGGAAACTGCTTTTAACTGATTTTCCAGGGAAAACCTGTATTTTTCCTTTTAAGATTTTTTCAGTGTCTCATCAATCTGTTGTGCAAATGTACAGATTGCTACTTCCAGTCTTTCCTCCCTCTTATTACTCACTGTCATGCTGAAACACTGCTTTGATCACTGCAGGCTACTTCAGTACTGATTTGTGTTGCTAAGGTATGACTATGGAAGACTTTGTAGGATGCCACAAAGGGGCTGTCAAAGCTAGCTAGAAAGGGGAAGGAAAACTTGCTGCAGCACGGAAGAAATCTCAGCTCGTGTTAAATAAAAATAATTAGGAAAATGCTGTGCAGAAAACAGCAGCTGCAGAATAAGATGTAGCATCAAATTTAGGCCCAAGTCTTAAATCCAAGACTGGGAAACTCATAATATGCTTTCCAGATAACCTCTACTGCAGTTTTTACATATAGCCCTGTTAAAATTGGAATCTATAACACCTACTTTTTTCTTTCTATTTACCTTTTTATTTTTTTTTCACTTTAAGTGTAGTTCAGGTTTGTGAGACAAAATCTATTAATTCATAAATCTATGAAAAATATTCCATTTTTTTAAACTTTTTTCTTCAAATTTATCTGTAAGCAGATGGAAACTTGGAAGGTGCTAAATCTAAAAATCGACATTTAATTTTAATGTTGAAGACAAGTACTATAAAATCTGATACTTGGCAAAAATAAGTCACATAATACCTTGTCATCTGTGTTTTTAGTTTATAAAGCTGGTAAACATTCTTAAAATATTATTTTTTTTTTGCTGAGCTATCTTGATCAAGCAATATCTAGTTATTATTCAGTAACTTGTGTCAGCTGGTGTCTAAAGAAAATTAATTCAAATAAGTGTTCCCTGCTTTGGCAATTAGTTACAACTTGAACTTGACAGTAAGATCCCTGTTTCAAATTACCTATCACAGAATCCTTGTATCCAGGAAACTGTAGCAGTGGCAAAGAATACTATGGCTGAGAGTGTGTGCCAAATCTAGATAACTTTGGGGAGCTAATACGTCAAAGAACAGCTTTGTCTGTTTGCTTCCATTCTGCATTAAAATGATACTCTCTTTTTGGCCACATTGTTAAACACAAGCAAGGATAAAGTGTATGTTACCAACGCATGAGCCACTGTAGGTCATGTATTACCCTGCAATAGTTTTGCCTATTTGGATTATTTAGAACTTGTGGGTTGAAAAGTATTTATAGTTTTGTCTTGCCAGCTATGAGAAATATAATCCTAATTTTCACCTACAAGGGTATCAATAAGAGATAAACCATGCAAATCCTGGAAATGGTGAATCAGCAAAATATTAAATATCTAAGAGCATTCTAACTAGGTTTATGGCAAAAGGTGGTGAGGTAGAAACCCCTATAAAATAAAATATGTGGAAGTTTTATGTGGCAACAATATTGAAATTATTACAATTGTAAGAGGCATGCATTAAGAATATCTGCCAGGCATATTCCAGTTTAAGGAGTCAAACATTGCTAAAACTGATTGCATGCAAATGAGTTAAGTTACTATTACCACTACTTCTTGATCCAAGTAATAAAAAAACAAAACAAAGTGGAAATCTGATTCTGCAGAGAAATTCTTAAACACCCTGGAGCAAAACTCACCTTTCTTTTACAGATGGTTCTAGTAACACTGCTTATTATTAAGTCTGCCTAGGTACTTTTCTTTTTTGGTTACGTTGTCCAGCTTTGGCGCATATCTTCAGTATTAGATGATTGTCTCAGGTAATTTTTTTTTTTAACATTTTGACAAAAAAGGGCTTGATTTTCTAATAATCATGAAGGGAAAAGAAAATTTTGCAATACTCATGCAAAAAGCCCCCAACTTTTTCATTGGACAGCCTAGACACTTCGTATTACAGATACAGCTTTGATATTTGGTAATGTGGGGATACTGTCAAATCAAGGTTATTTTTTTTCATTTTTCCCCAGAAAGCTTACTCAATTTAAAGCTACAAACACTTGAAACATCTCACTGTTTACAGTGGGGAATTTTTTTTTTTTCATTTGATAACTAAATTATATGAAATTTCATGTCATGCGTGCTCCATCCTCTCTCAATGATTATATATTGACTGGATTATAAAAGTATCCCTCTCTGACAAAGCGTAAGGTCGCTTTATTGTACAGTTGCATGGATTTTGGACAGGAGTTTCTCTGCAATTATTACTGTGGGCTGAGGCAAGTTACTGAGAGATGAGAATCACAAAGTAAGTCTGGAGGGGCCTCTGATGGTTATCTGGTCAACATCCTGCTCAAAGCAGGGCTAACTCCAAAGTTGTATCAGGTTGCTCAGGTCCTTATCCAGCTGAGTTTTGTAGATAGCCAGGAATGGAGACCTCACATCCTCACAGGACAATCTGTTACAGTGCTGAACCACTCTATCTGTGAAAAACTTTTTCCTAATGAATAGTCACAATATTCTTTGCTCAAAGTTGTGTCAGATGTCTCTCATCCTTTCACTGTGTGCCTCCAAGAAGAGTCTGGATCTGTCTTCTTTAAAGTCTCCCATCATATAGTTGAAGACAGCAATAAAATCCTGCCTTAGCCTTCTTCTCAGAAGACTAAATTCAGCTCTCTCAGCACCTCCTCATACGTAATTCTTTCCAGCCCCCTCCTCATCTTGGTGGCTGTCCACTGGACTTGTTCCAGTTTTTCAAAGACTGTTTTCAGCTTGGAAGCCCCAAACTGGAAGCAGTCTTGCAAGTGCCAAGGAGAGGGGAACTCTTCTCTCAGCCTCCTGTCTGTGTTTATACAAGTACAATCCAGGATGTGCTTGTCTTTCCTTGCTGCCAGGGCATGCTGCTGACTCATGTTCAACTTGTCCACCAGCACCTCCAGGTCATTCTCTGCAGAGCTGCTTTCCAGCCCCTTCTGTATTTCTGCAGGGTGTTATTCCATCCCAGGTGCATGGCTTTGCATTTTCTGGTGTTAACTTTGTGAGATTCCAGTGGGACCATTTCTCCAGTTTGTTGAGGTCCCCCTGATGGGCATCTTTGCTTTGCAGCATATCCACCAGTCTGCATGCCCCTTCCTTCCAGTTTCATTTCAGTCATTAACTTTTGAGGCGTGACATTTCTCCCTTCATTGCTGTTAATGAAATATTCACCTCAGTATTGATTGCACAGAAATGCTACTAGTACCTGGCCAAATTTGAACTGCTGATTAAAATCTGTTGAGACTAATATTCCAGTCATTTTCCACCCATCTTATAGTTTGTCTTTGCAGCCATTACTCACTACAGTGAGAGTGAGAAAAATGGTCTCTCTTCTGCTTTTAGCGTCCTTTTGCTTCATCTGTAATAGTTCTAAAGAGTTTGGCAGAAGTCACACCAGAAAAATGTAATAAAAACTTAAGTTTTCAGGATAGGAAGATGGGATGAGGAGTAAATAAAGGTGGTCTCATTAAAGAACAGAATGGGACATGCGAAGAAATCCGGTGGGTCTGGTAAAGGTAGTAACCTTGACTCTCTGGTGAAGTGCTGTAGCATGTTGTTGTGAGCTGGCAGAACATGGATGAAGAGGGAGTGGTCCAGCAGGAGAAAGTAGATATAAGGACCTGGAAGAGTTTGGGGTGGACCAGAAAAGTAAAGCTGAAGTAGAAACTCCGGAAGAAGACAGAGTTGGAGAATAAAGAGTGGAATTTAAAGGTACTTGGTGACTGAGACTTAGACTGGGGACAGGGGCTGTAAAGAGGACTGAAACAGAGCAAGTGCATGTTGCAGAGCACGGGGAAATAAAAAGGCTGAGAGGGAGAAACAAGGACAGAGCTGGACCCATGCAGAACAATCTTTCTCCCAGCAGATATGTGCAACTGTTGCGTTTGATTTCCATCTACTACAGATTTAGCCAGAAGGTAATGGATTAGCCTGGCTGTTGGTATGTTCAATAGCCCAAGTGGCAGAGGTCAGTGCTGTAGGTATGAGCTTCCATCACTCCTGAAACACCAACTGCCATCAGAAGGACTCAGTGAGATCCTGTTTTGGGTGCTGATTGTTTAATTTCTTTAAAGCCTTTGTATTTCTTATGTGCATAGAGAAAATATATTGGAATTACACCAGTAAGTTCATAACATCAGCTTTCTCAAAGCTGAAACATGCTAGAACTAATTTTGTGTGCATGTATCTCTCCTTCTCTGCCTAATATTCTAACATGTGAAATGCAGATACTACTGCTTTACCACACAGGACCCATACAGATAAACATTAATTGGTGTCTGTGAAGTGCCCAACTGTTATAATTAAGAGTGCTATTGAAAATCATGTGGAAAATTGACAAGACTGTTTTCAGAGCAGGCTTCATTAAGAAAGAAGACATGATGCTAGATATGAACCAGGGTGAAAACCCAAAATATTGTGCTCAGTCAGTGGAAATGGTTTTGGAAACTAGCAATGGTATAACTAAACACAGTATCTGAAATGGAACAAAAATGGTTTACAGGCTTGTTAAGCACACATACCCAGCATTTTTCTCGGAAAAAATGAACATATTTCCACTTCAGTCCTTATATGGAATTGCATGTTCAGCTACCTTGCATTTGTTTATTTCATAGGTAGATAAGGGATGAATGCATAGAAGCAAGCAGTTAATGCACTAGTTTTTCATGTTCTCTAATTTGCTTCTGACATGAACTCTGAGATATGACCCTTCTTACTTAGGATGAAGGATTTTGCTGATTTCATTTCAGACACGCATTTCAGTACAAAAATCAATACATGAGCAAATATTAATGCTGTGTGTGCTTTTTTTATTACACACACACACACACACACACACCCCCCAATATAATAAAATTAGCAAGAGCAAGATTGTCTTTTCAGGAAAATCAAAAACATCAGTGTATGGCTAGCACCATCTTTATTATTTATTAAATATCAGCTTTAGGTATTAATATCTTCAAGTTGTTTTCATGTATGACCCATTTTCTGACTCATATATACCTTGTTTCCCCTCTACTTCATTTTATTGTTGACAAATGTGGACCTATCTGGAAATGGCAAGCAACCTGAAAGGTGCATTGCCTAAGAGACTGGCCCCACTTCTGCATTGTCCCTCCAGGTTTTTCCAGAATTAAAACCCAGAGAGCAGAGAAAAATGAGTTTTCTTGTTTATTATGAGGGAGATGTGGTAAGAAATAAATGATAACAGGTCTCCGACATCTCCACTTTATGGCTTCTGACAAGCACCATGTTTGAGTCACATAGCAGCCTAAAATGAACGGAGTCTGGAGGTGGTCTTTGTAGGGTAGGCTTGATACCAGATTACTTGGGGAAAGTCTCCTTGTCCCAGAGAAATTCCTCAGGTTTGTCTGCTGACTACTTGGTCCTTTTCTGATGACATCAAGGAACAAATTTTAAAAAACAAGGACAAGGTCTGTGTCCTATGGCCAATTCTGAATCTCAGATAAAAAAATCAGAGTTTTCACCGCAAATTTATCTCTCTGGGTGTGGGAGATATTCAAGGCTGTTTTTGTGAGAACTGAGACTCCTTAAAAAGTGTAATGCTAGACATAAGTTAGCCCAACTAAAATATGCCAAGTAGAAATAGAAAAAAGAAATGTAGATCTAATGGAAAAGAAGTAAAATAGTTCAGTGCTTAATAAATTTGAGCTCACTAGCTTTACTGTACACCTCAGTCATGTCAGCATAGTCAAGGAATGGAGGTTTTGTTTACTACATGCATGAATCATTACAGAAATGTTTAGAACAGCTCTTTCTGCAACTGGGAAATGAATGCAGTAGCTGTCCATTTTTTTTGGTCTGTGCTAAGCTCTACAAAAATTGACTAAAATTGTTACAGGGAAAAATTATTTCAAGAGCTACTTTTATTCCTTAGATTTCCATTTTGATACTATCAGCACTCTCAAGCTATCTTCTTTGCCTGTTTAATCCTTGGATGTTCTGAGGACAGGAGGTGCTGTGTTTCTACCATTAGACATGTGCACAGCTGCTGTGTAGAAGAAACAAGTCTTGTACAAGATGATGCAGTAAGAAAAACAATTTATACTTGCAATCAGAGGTTCTGAGTTAAGTTTGAAGTTCAGTACAGATTCAGATACACAGATCAAATATTAATCTGCATATTAACTGAATTCTAATACTGAACTGAATTAACACCCCACTAGAGTATTTCCTATCAAATATGATTTTGCATAGATCCAATCTATGAGCCCATTTCAACTGCATTTTCTGAGCTAATGAATTTGTAATGATGCAAGCATACTGCATCCACGACAAAAGATTTAAACTATTGTGATTCATTAATTCAGCAAGGCTACCTTATTACGTCCTTGTAGTTACCACAGAGTATTTTTGAGAAGAACTGATGGATTTTAAAGGAGAAATAAAATACTGCATGAGGAATATTGCTGCTAAACTTGAAGTAGTTTGTTTGGGTTTTTTTTGGTGGTTGTTTTTTTTTTTTTTTTCCCCAGAATAATAATAATAATTGCTTAAAATCTTAGGATGAAACTCAAGTCAGTTCAATTTCTTGTCTGAGAATATGGCCTTTTGCTTTTTGCATCTGCACATATATACCAAGGGGTTTAGCTGAATTCTGTCTGAAAAATATCTCCTGTCTCCTTAAACAAAAAAGAACCCAAACCTTTTGTCAGGAGGTGCTTTGAATATGAATCAAATCTAACCCAAAACCTACTTGCAGGTACCTATATACATACATTATAAGTCAACTAAGAGTTGTTGTCTGTTGTGTTCGGTGGATTTTTCTGGGTCTGCAGAGCTGCATCATAACAGGGGTGGGATGCTCTTTATGTCTCCTTTCCTATGTCTTTTTCTCATCTCCTGACTCACTAGCATCTGCAACAGCAACCCTTCTCTTAAGCACCATGATGCAGAGTTACGTGTAGTTACCTTTTCAGAGCCTGCTGCTGTGCGTGTACTTGTACCATTGTTCAATTCCTGTGGGATGTGTACTTCAGAGTGTAGAACTAGCGAGGAGCTGAGCTCTTGGGTATGAATGCGAAGTGTTCACATTTTATCAGCAAGTGAAAAGAGGAATCAGGAATATGTCTGGTGTGGCAGTTCCCACAGGGATTTGTGGAGCAGTGTTGAGGCTGGAGAATGAAGACACAACTAAGACATCTTCAGTCAGAATCTCTGCGCTGTTGGCTTATCTTTCCATTTTTCATATTATACTTTCCAAGATAACCTGATTGAAACTGGTTGTGGATTCTGGATTTGGAAACAGACTGATATTGGTTAGAATTATTTAGTTTCATCATCTCTAAATCTATGTAAATATGTATGTGAAATCAAGCGACTATGGTTTCAAGCTTGGCTATCTAATGCTATGTGCTTCAATTTAAAAACAAGTACCTGAGATGTTAGGTGGAGCCATATGAAGAAAGACAGTAGAACTTTAGAACTGTTATTGATGCTTCTAAGTATTTTTATTAAGGTTGGAACAAAATTAAAACCAAAAAAAGAAGTAAATCAAGTAACAGAGGCCTTTGGACAATAATTTAAATATCAACCTGTTTGTCTTATGGAATACTTCTGATATATATTTTTAATACATGGACTGTTTGAAAATCAAGCATTATTTTTGCTCATATTTATACCACAGTAAGCCTAGATGAGAGCCTGGTGTTGTGTCTGAAGCTGCTGCTCATTCCAATAATTTTCTGGAAGAGTAATATCTGAAATAGAGTGTTGGAAACTTTTGGGTCCATTTTGGTCTGAGGAAATGCAAAATCTGTTAGGTTGTTTTGAAGAAAGGTGAGTCATAGCTGCTGGCTCCTGCTCAGTCCTAATGCTGTGAGGGGCAGAGTGGCTGTGATCAGATGCTGCCAGCAGAGGTGCGCAGGGATGTGCTGTAGTCAGCCACCAGCCTCAGCTCCACTGACCTGCTGCTTTCCTGCTGAGGCTTGGGTTGGACCAGGGTGGGTTGATAGATTTGCCATGCCAAGCTTAGTACAGCATCCACTTCCAACATTCAGCTGTATGCAACAGGGAATATTTTGGCTAGAAATGAGTAAATAGATAATTTTTTTGCCATAGGTAACCATTAAAGAATATTATGCAAGAAAAAAAACCCACCCACCCAGGTTCCACTTTTTTCTTGCATTTACAGGAAGCGTGCATATCTGGAAAAGAAAGAAAAAAGATTCAGCAGGGGTTCCTTGCATCTAGTACACTGGTATTATGTGTGTCACATGTGAATAGTTAATAATATGTTTATAAATGTCATGACAGAAGTGTGGCTACTGTGTCCATAATACTGTACATTTAATGCTGCATGGAAAAAAAACCTCTATCTAACAGACTTTTTCCTTCCTTTGTAATTTTTAGGGCAGGGAGCAATTACCGCCTACCAACAATAAAAAGTGAGATTAATGAGGTGCTATATTGTGGCACCTCTGAAGCACTTCAGCGTATTCTCTGTTGCAGTGAGGAATAAGAAATAACACAATTAGATGACAAGGATTTGCCAAAACAAAATGTAACCTCTTAATGTCTTGAAACAAAAATATCACCAACACAAAAGGCAAGTGCACCGATTTCTCACAGACCTGATTTCTCACACATTGCTGCGTGTTACTTCCAAAATACATCAACAAGCAGTTTTGCAAACATATATTATGTGCAGTTAGCTATATGAATGTATTTCCTACCAGGTTTTCTTTATTTACTATTGATTGCATAGTTCAGCATATGCAAATTTATCTGTGGACATTATCTGAATGAATATTTTAACTACTTTGGGATAATTTAGATAATGTAGATACGTAAAACTTATTGTTTACTATTTGGTTAGTACTGATGATTGAGACGCACATGAAGAACAACAGAAAGATCTTCAGTCTACAAGCAGGAAATAGAAGATACAGAGGAGTAAGGAAAAGAACACAGTCCAGTTTTTCAATCCGCTATATTAATACGTTATACAGCTGTAATGTAACCATTAGTCTGATCAGCTGAAAGTTCCCACTGAAAGTTTTTCCCGTCACATTTCTGGTCATGATTCTTGTGGCTGCATTAGTAAACCAATGTGACCACACAGTTGGGATCCTTCTTTCTTCACCCTGTGTTCTCTGGTCTCCTTTTTCTCAGGTTTTGTGGCTGTGTGTTGAACAGCATTAATTTGCTACTCTGGGCCTAAGTGTCTATGGCCAGAAATGAAGGGCGAGCAAGACTGCCCAGTGTGGCAACAGTTTGCAGCTCTAACTTCTTAGACATAAGGAAAAATGACAGCCGTTGTAACCTTTAACACTAAATTTTCAGAAGTGATGTCTAGGGGTTACTTGAAGGGAAGGAGAACTGTAGGATCTAAAAACTTTAAAATCATTTTGAAAATCAGTTTGGCAGAGGTGTCTCAAATTGTATGCTTTATATAACAATCACTTCAGCTTTTCTTTCTTATTAATTTTATTTTCTATTTCTTACACTTTCAACTATATTTTTAGCATATGTAATTTTCTGTTTCTGGAGATCATCTATGACAAACATTATAGATAAGTTACATTTTATTTCACTGTGTCAATGAGGCCTGGCCTTATAAAGATAGCACACACCTAATGACTAGGCTACCTTGCATTGCTAGACTTCACTGCTCTGTTTCAAACTTCAACATGTCTATCACATGGTTTACTCTTCATTAATATTCAAAGAATTAATTGGCACGCAAAGTGGAATTCATCACTTTCCAGAGAACAAGTATGAATCAAGTACCTCAGCTGGAGCAATGTTTCCCCACAAACTACTCGGATTTTGTGAGATATCATATTTCTGTGTGCATCCGTCTTGCCTCCATTTTGACTGAAAGGACAAACTAAAGCATGCTACTTTGAGGTTTGCATCTTCCCTACTCAGGTCCAGACTTCTCAAGGCTGAAACGTGACATGATTTGTTATTAATTTTTCTTAACAGAAGAAGAAGAAGAGTATATAACAAGCTACAAAGCACAGGTATTCTTTTGGCCGGACAGTACTAGAGTGCTGTGAACATGTTTAGTAGCCCAATGCTGCAGGTGAAATGCAGCCCTTGTATGCAATGACTGGTCAGTACGATGTGTTTTCAGATGGGCTATTTGTTTGCCTTCTGTCATGCTTATGTCACCCGTCCTTTGATTGTTAACACTCAGCCACGTGCTTTTGTCCCATCTGTTAAACTTGTTATACTTTCAAGCGTGTGACTTCCAAGCCATAGTTTAATTTCTAGGATGCACATTCCTTGTACATGGGCATCAGCTAGGGCTGGTGCCTCTGTCTTTTCAACTGTCAAGCAAGTGTGGCACCACAACACACAGTGTACCAGTTGTGGATGGGATTTCATCTCCTGCTGATACTGCAGGCTAGCCGTGGATTGCAAGGAAATTAATCTGCTTGTGTTATGGGGATTGTGTAGGTCCCATGTATTAGTAGTTTGATTTGATGAAACTGGCTTAAGCACAAACAGGTCTGTATGTTTAGGAACTCTTTTTTTTTTTCTTTCGCTGGGCCCTAGACTGTGCAATTTTAGTTCAAGGACTGCAGAGGCTCTGTTCCTAGGGTTTACTGTTTTGGGGCACAAACAAGAAGCTGCTGATAAACCACATCTTCTGAGGCAAGTACACAAGCATTTCTACGTGCAAGTGTCAGATTTTCCTAAGTGCCTAGTTCCTTCCCTGCTGCCCACATAGTGTCTTTGGGCTTGGCACCTCTGCCTAGTCTTTTTGTATTCTTGCTAGCAGCTGCCAGAGTGGCTTGTTGGCCTGGGCTGTAAACTCTTTGGGAAAAGATTTTTGTCTCTTCCCTGTGCTTTGTATCAGTTGGTTCAAGAGGTCTGCATGCACTTTGATGAACTTAAAAGCATTACTTTAAGTAGTCTTTTATTTCCTTGTGGCCCAGAGCCCTCTGATTTCTTTGTTAGGATCATATGTGGCTGTGCCGGTGTTTTGTTTCAAAAGTTTCTTTTCAAATTGCAGTGTACTCAGTTATATTTTCAGTTTAAAATGTTATTTAAAAGAAAAACAGCCATTTTAAATCATAGATTGGTTTAGATTGAAACAATGTTATCTACATTGTAATGTTGTGTTACACAATCTGCATTCATATTTAACATATTTTTTGAGGTTGATGTAAAGGAGAACATTTATATCTTTTAAGCATTTTTCTTTAAAAATGTCTTGTTTAAGGTTGGTCATTGAAAGATTTTCCTAGGAATTTAATGAAGCTTTGGGCAACTGGTTAAACTGCAGTCTTAATGTGTGCATCTGAAGTATTTGGAAAGAGGGCTTGTCCAGGAATAAAAGGAACATACAAGCCCATAAAAGCCCTATAAAGGCATGGTGAAGGAAGATTTATGACTGATTCCTGTGTTTTTGCTGGCATTTACCTTTGAAATTGTCTGGAGGTAAGTGTAAGAATCTGACAGCATTTCCTGAAACACCCTTTTCCAATCTATTGAGTGCATTTAACCTTTTCCTTTCAGATGGTAGGATTGTGCTAGTTTATCTGAATGTTAGAAAAGAAAAACTAAAATAGCCAAGTGACTGAGTAATTCTGAAGGAAGTTTGCTAAGAAAAGTGAAATCCCGAGAAAAGACCTCTTCTGGATGTGTTATATTCTTATATGGAAGGCTGAACTTCAGCTTCTTCACAAAATTTGTAAGACACGTGAGATATACAGCGGTACAACTTTTCAGCTTGGTCTTTGAGGCTTAGCGTAGCTTTAGTAGAGACAAGGGTGACTAGATGTTTCTAAGCATGAAAGCTGTAGAGATTTCTGGAGATTGTCAGCTGAAGCTGCCTTTTGATGTTGTTCATGCTTCCAGCTTTTCAAACGTATTTTATTCTTCTGACCGTTTACACTAAAGTGAGATGTCCAGTGTCCATGTTTCCAGAGTGTTGGTGAGGGTGGGGGCTGGCTCCACTCTGACACACTTGTGGGCACAGCTGATTGTCACACTCAGGTCCCTGTTGCTTCTGTCCCCAGAGCCACACACCAATTCAGTATTGCTGCCAGAAAATCATATCTGTGCGTTTCCCAGAGGCACTTTGTTTCAGCAGCTTTTTCATCAAATTTGGCATGCTTTTAGACAGTGGGTTAATGTTTTTCCTTAGATGACTCTTCATGCACTAGTCTGTGGGATTGCCTAACTGATCTGAGAGATTGTGACAGAGACAGATAGTGCCCAGGCAAAACTCTGCCTGGCAGGAGGTACACACGGGCAGAGAAACCCTGAGCAAGTTGGCTGGTCATTATTTTGGATCCTGAGGAACTGGCTCAAAATATTTATTTCACTTGTGTTCCTTAAAGAGAAGGAGGATCATCCAGTAATCAGGGATTCAAAAGATACGTAAAAACAATAATTTGCAGATATTTTACTCCAAAGATAAAATAGTACCATTAATTTTAAATAGGCATATGTTATCTGCCAATTGTTAAAAGTAGTAGAGAACTGTAAATGGGCCACCTGAAAGGTAAGTATGTAAGAGAACGTTTTCCTAGCGCTGGTTGCCAGAACAGAATCTGAAACATTAAATATTTCTCAAATTCACTAAAGGTCAGTGTGGTGCCCAGTCTTTGGGATGGAGAAATCTAATGCACAAGTACAACTGGGGAATTACTAAGTAGGCAAAAGGACTGTAGAATACATAATAGCCTAAGGGGTAGAGAAGATAATGAGCTAAATACAAGACAACAGTAATCTTTTGCAGAAAAGTAAAATTTTATTCTGTGAACAGAAGAACAGATGAACAGGTCAATATGTTGTTTCAGGAGAGACTGGCAAGGCCTCTTTCAGAATTATGCCCACTGAGGGGCAATCAAAGTCCTTATGAGAGCAGCAAGATGGGGGAATTGAAGGAGACTCTGGAAGGAAGGCTGAAGGCTGAGAGCTGGTGTAGCAGGAGCCTTACAAAGGTAGAATATGTACTGAGAGGGCAGCAGCCGAATTGTTCTCTGGGCTAACTAAAAAGAGCTGAGGACAAATGAACTTAGATTCCAGCAGAGAGGACTTAGGCTGAACGATTTGTAGTGAAGCAGCAAACAGTCCACGGAGAGAGGCTGAATTATTGGAAATAACGTAAGGATGAGTTAAAACAAGTTCCAGTGGGGCAGGTCTAGATATATAATCTTTTCAGCGATACTCTGTCCCTGCTTTACTGAATGTTAGTGTATAGTGATTGAAGAGTATGTAATTTTTTTAGGTCTGTTCATGTCACTTTCACATTGAGACTGTAGGACAGTTTGACTACTTGTAGTTAGCATCGAGTTCTGCTCCTGCTTAACCCTGCAGAACTGTACCTATGCATGTGTCTTGGGATTCTTCTTGCTTATTATGTACATTTGTATTTCTTTGTGTATTACATGAAAATAAACGTTTTGATGTTTGAATATCTTTCTGTAAAAACTTTTTAAAACTGGATTTCTGCAAAATGAAAATCCCACAGAAAATGTTTTTTGCTTGAAAATTAAAAAATAAAGAGGAATTTTGTTGTCCGAACCTTTTTTTTGCAGAAATTTGATTTCGGTGTTGATTTCAATAGTCTCCAAAATATTAATGAGGGTAATATTTTTTCTTAATTCAGAAGTGAAATTCTGGCAAGAAATATTATGGGATTTATCACATATTATGGCTTGCATGACATCTCTCAATTAGTTCTTCAAAGATGTGTTTCTGGCCCCTGTTTTATCCCATGGGCAAGGTGTCTTGGCACACAGAACCTCAGAGCTCCAATGAGGGTGGTTACTGTGACGAAGGCTTCCCTTACAAGAAGTGCAGTCCCAGCCCAGAGGAGAAACGACAGAAGTACAAACCATAGAAGGCAAGACCCTTTACATAAATGACATTTCATAGCTTTAAAGCTATCATAAAAAAAATAATAATTGTGTTGATGGTTTGGTTTTGGTTTTTTTTGTTTGTTTGTTTGGTTTTTTTACTTTATATTTTTAAATTCTGTTTTGACTGACTTGAAACATAATAGGTTTTTTTTGTCGATAGTTCATAGCACTTATTGTGGTGAACAGCTCATTATTTCAGAGATTTTAAGTTCAGCCTTGGTAAAAAGTATAATTTTGTCCTTTTATGATCAATGAGTTATACATGGTCAACAAATGGCAATTCTCGGGTCCCTCAGTCCTTCCTCAGTTACAAATCTTAGTATGTGTTTGTGGAACTGGTGGGGCAGGTCAAAGGAAAGAAATCTCGTATATCAAGATTAACAGGAGCTAAGTAATCTTGGCAGACAGGTTAAAAGGGTACAGAGTGAGGCAGAAGAGCAGAACCTTTCTGCTCAGGACACAAGGAAAGTAAGCAATGATAGAAGGAGAAGGAGAGTTTTGTGTGAGGTGCCTGCAGGGAGTCTGGGCATGGAAGTAGCCAGAGAGTCAGGCCACACACTGGAGAAGAAGATGAGTTTGTCCTTTCTGGACAGGGAGACTGAGTCTGGAAGGAAAAGCCCAAAGGTACAGTTAAGTGTAAGAATAGGACAAAAGGAACTGGGTGGATCAAGCAAGAGCATTTGAAAAAGAAGAGCTGTGGAAGGACAGAGCAGACACTTCCACTGACAGCAGTGGCAGCAGCCTTTGTGTATTTACTAGCTTTCATTTCTCACAAACAAGAGTAGAATAAAGGACTTGTAGTGTCAAAATGTACAGCTGTTAGCAGGTATCACTCATAACCTTCCTCTGCTGCTCAGGAATGGCAGTGATCTCCTGCCATCACCTGCTGCGTTAAGGCAAGCGAGAGGTGCACCAACATGTCCCAGCCCTGCTGATTGTGACTATAAATATGAGGCAGAAGGATAACATTTTTGGTTTTCTAGATGTCCTCTTCAGTGTGAGAAGCTACACAGAAAAAACATTTGCAAACTTTTATTTTTAATAAGCTCAAATTAAGACGACCTGTGCAAATCTTATTTGGTCTTATTGTGCCTTTGTGATTATTATTATAATACTTATTTTCATAATTATAAGGTAATCATAAGTGGGCTGCTGTTTCAATAAATGAAAAGGATCAACTCTGGAATGTGTCATGCCCATATAGTGAAATATGTCACTCTTTGTAAATTCTCTACTCATTTTTTGCAAAGACTGGTAAATAAAAAAAGGAATAAGGCAAAAATTTCAAGAAGTGTTATGTGAAGGCAGCTGATTGCTGGCCTGGGGAACTAAATTCTCTGTTTAACCCTGACACAAATGCTTCTGTGAAGTTCAGAAACCATTTAAATCAAACTCCTCCCAGGTATTCTCATGTTGTTTTGGAATTTTCTTTGTGCTGAATGGAAGTCCTACGGTCTGATTCATGTAAGTGTTGAACATTTAACCTTGCAATTGCAGACAAGGGAAGTAGCACTCTGAACATTCAAGATGTTATTTAATGGTGGGTACTTAACAAACTTAGGTTGCACATAACTCACTATATACTTTTGACCTTAATCTCTCTCAGCCTCATTTTTTATCCTTTCAACTCACAAGAGGATTGGAAAAATACATTCATTAGCACCTGTCAACTGCTAAAATGCTATAGTGGCAGGGAAATCTTGGAAGGAAATTAATTCTGATGTTATAGCTGAATTTGGATAGTGTGCTGATAGTAAGGCACCGGACACTGAACTGTCAGGAAAAAAACACCAGACAGAATAGCTGCTCATTTAAAGAATTCTTTTTATTTTGTGCACTGATGAGCTGTTGCCTTGTAAAAAGTATGGTCATATAAATGAAGATAATATATATATGCGCAGCAGGGATAAATGAAAGTTTCAGTTGTATTTGCAAGGTGCAGTTCAGCCGTGTGCTATATTTAAAATGTGAATCTTCTTTTAATGTATATTCATATAAAGCATGTATGTGGGTGTTTCTGCATTCACCTTATGTACAGAAAGAAATTACTAACCTTCTGTGCATAAGAAAAAAGCCAGAAAATTTCCATTGCTTCAGAATTGTTTGAGTTCTATTCTACTCAGTGAGGTACAGCTATACCACCACTTAAGACTAATGAAAATGACCCTGTGAGTTGTAGTTTAAATTCCAACCGCACTGATTAATAGAATGAAACAGTACTAATTTCTCAGTATTTATTCTGAAGACTTATTTGTATAAATTCAAATTTCAGACCCATTGAACTGACAAATAGATTGATCTCTTTCCTCTTTTAAACACACCCCGCAACTCCCTTGCCATCCCCAAGGAAAGCTTCCATGTTTTTCAGAATGTTGAGCAAACTTCTATGTTGTGAAGGGGGTCAGCTGCTCACATTTATAAACTATGGAAAACTGACCCCGAGAGTGGAAGTATGGGAAAGGGAAATAATGAAAACATCCATATTCATGTATCAAGCATGTGAACAAGGAACCTGGGTGCTCTTTGCCTTCCGTAAATAGAACCTCCAGAAAATGTGGCTGGAAATGCCATGGACTGTGCAGTGACTGTGTATAGAACATCTCTCTAAACTTTAATCCAGTCTGCAAATATTAGTGACAGATCTGAGAAAAAAATTAAATTTGTCAAAAAATAAGTTTTAAGGGGCTGAAAGATGTGCAAATTTATACTGACTTTAGCAAATGGATTTAGAAGAGATTAATATTTTTATCTGTTTAATATCTTTATCCATGATCTGCATGAGGGAATCGAGCACACCCTCAGTAAGCTCGGAGATGACACCAAGTTGGGTGGGAGTGTTGATCTGCTTGAGGGCAGGAGGGCTCTGCAGAGGGACCTGGACAGGCTGGATGGGCCCAGCCAACTGCATGAGGTTCAACAGGGCTCAGTGCCGGGTCCTGCACCTGGGTCACACCAGCCCCACACAGCGCTACAGGCTGGGGCAGAGCGGCTGGAAAGGGCCTGGTGGGAAAGGGCCTGGGGGTGCTGGGTGACAGCCATGAGCATGAGCCAGCAGTGCGCCCAGGTGGCCAAGGGGGCCAACAGCGTCCTGGCTGGTGTCAGAAGCAGTGTGGCCAGCAGGACGAGGGCAGTGATCGCCGCCCTGTACCCGGCACCGGTGAGGGAACCTGTGTTCAGGTTGGGGCCCCTCACTGCAAGGCAGACACTGAGGTGCTGGAGCGTGTCCAGAGACGGGCAACGGAGCTGGGGAAGGGTCTGGAGCACAAGTCTGATGGGGAGCAGCTGAGGGAACTGGGGGTGTTTAGCCTGGAGAAAAGGACGCTCATGGGGGACTGTATTGGTCTCTACAGCTACCTGGAAGGAGGTTGTAGTGAGGTGGGTGTTGGTCTCTTCTCCTGCGTAACAAGTGATGGGACAAGAGGAAATGGCCTCAAGTTGCACCAGGGGAGGTTTAGATTGGATATTAGGAAAATGTCTTCAGTGGAAGAGCTGTCAAGCATTGGAACAGGCTGCCCAGGGAAGTGGTTGAGTCACCATCCCTGGAGGCATTTAAAAGACCTGCAGATGTGTCACTTAGGGGCATGGTTTGGTGGTGGACTTGGCAGCGTTAGGTTTGCAGTTGGACTCAATGATCTCAAAGGCCTTTTCCAACTTAAATGATTCTACGATTCTATGACAAGTTGACAAAGTATGGGTTAGGTAAGTGGACACTGAAAGGGATTAAAAACTGGCTGAACAACCAGACCCAGAGGGCCACAATCAGTGCCACTAATTCCTGTTGAAACTAGTGTTTGAAACCAGGCAACAAACTAGTGGTGTATCCCAGGACTCAGTACTGGAGCCAGTACTGTTCAGCGTATTCATTATTGACTTACAATGGGACAGAGGGCATCCTTAGCAAGTCTGCTGATGAGACAGAACTGGGAGGAGTGGCTAACAGACCAGAGTGTCGTGCTGCCATCCAGAGGGACCACTACAGGTTGGAAAAATGGGCTGACAGGAACCTCATGAAGTTCAACAAGGGGAAATGCAAATTCCTGCACCTTCAGGGGAATAACCCCAGGCACCAACCAGTACATGCTAGGGCCCAATTAGCTGGCAAGTAACTTTGCAGAAAGGGACCTTGGGTTCCTGGTGACCAGCAAGCTGAACATGAGCCAGCAAGGTACCCTTGCAGAAAAAAAAAAATAGTATCAAAGGCACAAATTAAAATATACCTATTTCCACCTGAACATAAGAAAACATTCTTTTACTGTGGCACCAAGCACTGACACAGGTTTTTTCAGTCACCATTCTTGGAGAAATGCAAAACTGTACTGGATGTGGGCCCAGGCAACCTGCTCTAGAATACCCTGCTTGAGCAGCGGGTTGGACTAGATGATCTCAAGAGATCTCTTCCAACCTAGATGATTCTGAGATTCCGAGATTTTTCTTCACACATGGCATGGTTTAATTTTGACATATCTAAATGTATTATTTAAATCACCCATTTTAAAATTAACCAGAGTTAAGGATGGAGGAAGATGATAGAACTAGTGCCAAAAGAAATGTTTAATTTCATGTTGGATAAGAACTTTTGGTGACCTAAGGAGATAAACTTTTGTTCTTACGTTGACAGAGCCTGTCCTCAACACTACCATTTCTTGGTCAATACTGGGTTATTTTTCCCAAGTTATTTTACTTTAGTTACCACATAAAATTGTATTTTATTCTAGTTCTAAAGAAAACATCCCAGAGTCTTCTGACTATAAAATACATTTTCTGAGACATTGTAAAATACTGTCAATATTTTAGGATTGTTTTATTATTCAACTTTCATATGACTTCATTTCTTTTAATATTTTTCTTAAATTTCTCTCATGTCAGTTATCCTTTTTTCCTTTTTGCTGCACTAAAACCTGTCCTGCTTTCAGTTGGTTTCCTTGCAAATTTTTTTTCTTAGTTGGCCTTCACATGTATCTTCTGTTATTTTTAAAGTAGTCCTTTACATTGCTTCTCCTCATTCCTTTATGTCAATTATTTCTTCACCTCGTCCATTCACTGCACTAGCTTAGGGTCTTCTACATAGGTAATTATGTTTAGGTGTCCCTGCACTCATCCTGAAGAAGGGGAGATATGAGCCAAACCCATGAAAGGAATATGAAGTGACCAGGGGAGATTTCTCTAGCATGAAGGTCTCCTCCGGCATTGCTGTCACAGGTGGGAAGGAAGGTGCTGTACAGTTCTGCTCTGGTGGCCTTTCTGGTTGCACTCTGTATTTAGCCTGGTGGAAAGCCATTTAGAGATCTGAATTACAGGCAGCTCCTTCTCAGCCTACAGCTTATTTTCACCCAGGAGTATCAAACTTTTACATCTGTATTTATCCCATATAGAAATTGTAGATGAACTTAAGTATCACATTTAGTGAGGTAGGCACTAAGATGCAAGGGGCATTATTGCTGTGTAAGGGAAATGCTTATTACTATCATTTTTAATGCTGCAGCCAGACATTAACTTGCTGATGATCAGGGAGTAAACTAAGGATAGCGGGGCAAGAAAGGCCTGCATGTATTTTTAGTTACCTAAATAAGGCCAGGGCATGGGTGCAAACACCAGCAGGATGGCTCTCACTGCTTAATAGCTTCACGCTCTCAGGCACAGTTTGGTTTGGCTGACTAATCCTCTCCTGGGGCATGGTTCCAGCAGAAGCTCTGCAAGAGTCCCTCTCCCTTGGTAGCATAGACAAAACCATTCTGTTTTGGGGAGGAAGAGAGTGAGAGAAATGTGCTCAGAGCCATAGATCGGAAATCACTCACAATCAGGCCCAGGGTGAGCCCCAGCTGATCTTCATCACCAGCGGAGGATCAGCCAAGGCTTCTGGTCCCGTTGTTGGAATGCACCCTCATTGCTGTAGCCTGTCTTGTGCCAATGCTGCCTCGGCATGGGGCCACCTCCCAAGGTCCCATCTATCCTAAAATATCTTGTGATTCTGTCTGATATACAGCTCTGTGTAAGACTGTGTCTCTTCATCGTCAAGTTGTATTTAGCTTAATTACAACCCTAGGCATTTTGGGATATTTGTTTTAAGCCAACATTTTAATTTGGATGGCTTATGGGTTTTTTTTTGTTGTTCAGATTCATTGGAGCTTTCTGAGAGTACAGTTTTGAGGTGCTTAATGTACTGGGCAATTTTCTGTTTATTTTTATACTTTGTCATTCTTGTTGCAGTACTTCTCCTTGAGATGTCTTTTAAGTATTTTCAAGGACCTAATTCTGTCCAAATAATCTTTCATAAATATTTTGCCCCATGTAGTAAATCACATACTAACAGCAAGTTAAATAATTTCATATTGAACAGTAGAATGGTGTTATAAGTCCGATGTGTGGAAAAGCATTTGTGCTAGATGTTGACTGCTTTTGAAATGGCCATCAGTTTTGAGGCTTTTTACACTGTGAACTTCCATCCATTCTGGTAAGAAAGATTTAACAGCTGCAAATTAAAGTTTCTTGTATGAAAGTAAAATCAGAAAACTAGAATTTTTCAAGGTGTCTGCTTTAACTGCTTAAATGACTTTTCCCTTAAGAACTACCTATGAAATCTCTTTATTTCAGATAAAGCTGGGGTTGTTGTAAAGTGGGCCTTATCTTGCTGTTGGGTGGATTTGTAATGTGGGTTTCCTAAATTCATGCTGCCTGACAGTCAGATTACGGTGATATAAAACCCTGAGTTTATATTATAAAACCACAATTCCTTCCTGTAAGCATTCTTTTCACCTTACAGTCAACATGGGGTTAATGATCTCTATGCTGATTCAGAGTTGCAGGTGATGAGTGAATGTTTAAAGCAGAGGTGTCTTGTTTGCTAACAGATCTATTGAAGAGCAGTCTCAGTGCGACATAGGTGGAAAAACATGAAAGTGAGTGTGGAAGACAAGTTTCTTCTGCTCTGTAGGTTTCAAAACACTTTCCATTTTATGTCTGCTATGTTATTACATTTGGAAATGAGCAGTAAATTCTGAGGGTTTTTTGCTTTCTAATTTGTTCTGTTTTGGTGTGGGTCTTGGAGGGAGGGCTTTATCTGGGGTTTTCTTTCCTTTTGATTTGTGTTTCTCTTTCATAAACTTAGTTGACAGAACTTTTGGTCTTTTTTTTTTTTTTTTTTTTGGTGTTGATGTTATAATTAGCATAGATTACAAAGAAAGTTGTTGAAAGGGTTCTGCTATTGTATTTTAGGAATGATGATCTTGCCACAGTTATTAAAGTTGGGTTAGGTTATTGCATTATGTTCTCCAGAAGGCTAACCCTTGAAACCTAACTGAAAGCTGGGTGAAGAACAGACTGTTATTTTTTGTCAGGACACAGCATTAGTGGTCTGTGATGTGCACTAACTAGCAGCTGATTTCCATTATTTTGATTTAGATGTTATTTTGATTTGCAAGCTCTGTGTTATTGGGATATTCTTTTCTCAAAAAGATTTACTCCTCACCTCCTCTAATACATACTAGAGTTTATTTACTACCTGCTTTCATTTTCATTGTATAAATGAAAAGGGGTGGCAAGGTATTATTTCAGAGAAGGATGGGGCTAGGGGTGTTCTAGTGTGCTTCCCACTGTGGTTCACAAGAGCCTGAATGTGATGACTCTGCAAGGCCAGTTCACAAAACCTTGCTCAAGTGGCACTCAAGTGGCACTGATTTTGGGGGTGGGAAGCCAGCAAAGACCATCTTTAGATTCATTTTGCTTTGTGAAGGTCTCTGTAACAGATTTATAGTGCTCTTTCGATGTAACAAGTTTGTGTGCAGGAAAGGAACGGTGGTCTAAGTCAAATATGAAATGCATGGGCATTAAGGGCAGGAGTGAGCAGTGGCATTGCTGCCCTGTCTCTCTGTGATCCCTTGCACCGTGGATCCTGCGTGTGCTTAGAGGGAGCATGCTGTCTCACTGCTGCTGCCTGCAGCCTCCCCCTGAAAAAGTGGCTTTGTGTGACTGAGGATGGACTCAGTTTTCCCACAAGCAGCATGGCAAAAGATGTCCCTCTTTACTGCATCTTCCTTGTTAGTATCTATGCATCTTATTTTCTTTGGAGAGTACATTTTTTATGAGAGTTCTTGTCTATTCTAGATAGAAAAAGTTTTTTTTTTTCCCCCTTCTCCAGGCTATTTTTCAATATTTTTTCTTATTCTTAAATAAAATTTTAATAAAAAAATATTTGTGAACCTAGTCTGGATCTGAGTGAAGATAAATATTCTGAAAAGATTAAAATTTAATTTTTCTGGGCTGGGTGATGACTGATCCTTTTTGGTATTTCTTTACTCTATTTGAGTTTTACTTATTAGTTGAAGTGTTTTCTTTTGTATCCAACTAGGAAACTAGGATTGCTTTAGTAAGTGTGTGTGTGTGTGGTGTTGGAAAATTATGACAAGCATGCAAAAATATGCAATCATTTTGGAACCTGATTTTTTTTCCTTTTACTGTTTTTTAAAAAAATAACTTGAAAGTTAGGCTTTATAAAATTGTAATTTATTTTTAGTTCTATTGATCTGAAAATAATTTTGGGAACCTTACCTTCAATAACAGGTATATTTGTAACAGTTTTGAAAAAACAACCCCAAAATTCTAAATATCTATTAGATGGCTATGTGTACCTAACAGACTAGTCTAATGCTGTTAAAATTACATTGACAGTTATTTGCTTGCTTGCTATTTTACTCAAATATTTTAAACATTCTTGTAGTTCTATACCCCTAAAAATATATGTTTATTTAAAAGCCACATCATGGTTTGTTAAAAGTTATACTGGGAGGATGGATTAGGTGATAGTTGCAGGCAGGGGAGAATAGGGTGGAGAAGATAAGAAATGACAGCTTTGATCAGTGTTCAGTAGAAAAAAAGAAGTCAATTAAATGAGGCACTCGGATAAAGCAAATTCAAAGGCAGATTCAGGACTTGGAGAAGAATAAAAGAGCTACCTGGGTTTGGTGAGCTGGAAAGGGTAATTACACTAAGAATATGTTATGCCCATAATGATTTATCAATGATATTGTTTTCACCTTTTCACGTGGCAGCATCTAAAATATACAAGGATTTTTTTTTCCTGCCTAGTTTGTTAAACTCATGTTGTCAGAATTGTGACATTCTCCAGTTTTCCTGTTTCACTAAAAAGCCAGAGTTGTGCCATGCCAATGCTTTGCCATTTGCAGTTTTTCTGTCTTGTGCAGGTCCCAAGGAAACAAAAATTATTTAAATAAGTGCTCAAAATTAGCTGGTATATAAGGCTTGGTAAAGAACTTTGGTTTTAAAAAAATGCAGTTTCCCTGAATGATGCCAGCAGCAGTTTCTGCTATATAACATGGTAAAGCCTCATGTTTCTCTAATAACTGATAGCCATTCAAAACCATTCAATGAAGACATATCATATTTGGGAATGGAAATTATATATAAAAAGTATTGAGGGGGTGACTGGCAGCATGTTTGAGAGTGTCCAGGTGGCTTTGGCTGGTAGAAAGGTTTTGGGCATTGGGATGAACTGCAGCAGGGGATGTCCGAGAACTTTGGCTAGATGAAAGCAGATGGTTGAGCACATGTAGAGTAATCAGAAAGCTGCTGGGGAGTATTGGTTTGGCACAGGATGGTGCTGTTGGTGCCAGATGCCTCAGTTCATCAAAACAAAGGAAGTTTTGCTGTGCTGAAGAAGGGAGTATGGCAAAATTGGGTATGTAGGAAGAAATCTGAAAGACAGCGCCCTGGTCTCCTAGACTCAAAACCAGGATATGTTTCTTTGAGAAAATGTTGGGACTCTGGAGAGATAAGAGCCACCTGTTATACTAACCAGCAATTAAAACATGCATGGTAAGTAGATAATTACTGTAAACAGCAGGATTCTTCATGCCTTAGGTTGTCTGATGCTGTCACACCCAATTGTATTTGTCTCCTGGACAATTTGTAGTGCAGTTTCTTACTGGAAAGCATGTTTTGCAAGAGCTGTTTGCCTTCCAGGAGCAATCCCAGAATTAATTTCTGGTTCCCTTGGTAGTTCCATGTGCTTTCATCTATTTGAATATTGTTTACCACACCTGCAGCAGCTACCCATAATAACCTCTCACTAGATTGACTAGATGTTAATTCATTGCCACTTAGATTATAGATTTATTCAGTTTTCATTCAGTAGTATACTGCACATATGAGTCGTGCATGTCTAGTAACATGTATGTCACTGGACCGAAAATTCTTCAGCAACAATTTTTAATACCTTCTGACTTTTCTTGTGTTAAAACCACTTCTTATTTTTTATTAAAGTGGTATTCTAATGCGAATAGAGACTGTTTTATGCACTACTATGTCTTTGACAATGTAAGGAAAGTTTGCATCTCTAATTGGGCAATAATGCTTGAAAATAACCTGGTTAATAATTTAAGTAACTTGCAAATTCAGATGCAAACATTGAGTGATTTTTGCTGCAGATTCTCAAACTGCCTACTGATACTGCAGTCAGGCTGAACCCTTTGTACAGGAGCAGATACACAAAAGCATGCTGATTTTTTTTGTATTCCTTTGTAATGTCTTGAGGAAAAATTATGACTATCAAATAACTTCTTAATTTTTCAAGATACAACACCTAATAACACCAGATTGATTTGTGAGAAATTCCCCTGTATCTTGCTGGTTCTACACCTTTCCAACTAGAAGAAGACAGAGGGTGATAAAAGATTATTTTTCTGTCCATCTGTCATTTCAGAACTATATCTGCTTTTCTTTCTCACAATCTGTATGAGTGGATGAGCCTTAACCTTGCTGAAAGAATGATTGTTGTTTTGCTATTAACAGGCCAAGCTCTGATACCAGGCGCCACAGCATCCGGGAAAGGATGTCCAGCACCAACGAGAAAGGGACCCTGTCCATGGAGTCCACCAAGGAGACCCGGTACTGTGCTGTCTGTAACGACTACGCTTCAGGCTACCATTATGGGGTCTGGTCTTGTGAGGGCTGCAAAGCTTTTTTCAAAAGGAGTATTCAAGGTAATAAAGTGTTCAAGTGAAACCCCTGTACTCTTTAGTCTTAAGGAAACTGTGAAGCTGCTTGGGATTGTAGCCTGAGCCCAGGACAATGACATTTATTGGGTTTTCATTAACAGCTGCTGTGCTTTGCCATGTATTTTTTTAGCTCTATTTGATGAATGCTTCCAACAGGTATGAAATACAGTGTAATTTATTGTCGAAGATTAATAAGGGAAAGAAAAGTTTCTCTATGTCGTCCTAGGTTTAGGTATGTCTGACCACAGAGGCAGTGAGAAATGTAACTTAAAAATCTCTATTGCATCAAGATGACCCCTCTTTCAGGCAATGTATCTTTCTTTTCTGTGATTAAGTTTTTATACAAAACAGTTGGGGGTTTTTTTGAGAATTCCCTGTCAGATGACGATGAATTTATGTCAACTGATTTACTAAATTTAGTGCTTCATTAGCAAGATGGTTCAATCCAAATCTCAATTCTTTGAAGATGTGAGATGTCTTTTGAGAACCAATATTGAAAAGGAATGTTTCTTTGATGAAGTATCAGATGTATCTGTCAGCAAAACAGGGCTTTTAATTATACACAGAATAGTTCAGTTTGCAGTCTTGTCATGGCTAAAAATGTACTGTGCGAGGTGTCCAGTGGAGTAAAGGGCATCTAACAGAAACAGCGTAAATTCCTGTGACTGAAACAATTCTTGCTTTAAATGGCCATCACTCTGTGGAATGGATATTTTTTTGCTTTGTTCAACATCTCCTAAAGTGAGTAAGAAGTGAGTATGATTGTACTGAAAACACAGGTACTGTTCAGTGTCTAAGCCTTATTTTTGAGAAGAAAATAAAATGAGTTTTATTCCTTTCCAAGCAGAAAACTAATAAAGCACTATGCTTTAGTTAGATTTCTACAGCCTTTCAAATCACCAGGTGATATATAGGCACAAAATTTCCTGTCACTCCTTTTTTGAAGTAAACATTATGAGGAACAGTTCTTACCTCATCATAAGGTGTGATTATTGCCTGTTTTGTTGGATGACTAACACTGAGGTGAGTTAAATAAGACTTCCAGCATTCAGTTCAGAATTTTCCCCACCTTAAAGGAAAAAATGAAATATTGGCTGCGTGGTAGACATTGATGAAATGATTTGAATGTTGGTGTTTAGTTAATAGTTACTTGTATTTCTGCTTTTCCAGACTCATCAAAATGATTTTTAGAAAAGAAAGTGGTTAAGGCCAGATGTTGATAATAAGCAACACTGGAGGGAGAAAGGGTGAAATGCTTTTAACATCAGAATAATTTACTTAAACTTGTGATGTAGGGAGAACAGCTCCCTTACCGCGTGCTTTTCATTATTTTTCATTTTGAGTTCCTCTGACCAAAATTAGAATTTTGATATACTCTTCTTGTATGTGAACTGAACTAAGTCAACAAGAAAGTGGAAAATTAAATATTCTTAAGCAACAGTAAGAGTTAGTTATCCAGTAATTGCATAGCACAGATCTTCAGCCTTTGGCCACTATGGAAGAAAAAATGAATCTTACTGTCTTGATGACTTCCATGGTTCTGCAGTCAGCACTTGGGTGGTTTTGCCCTAGTCTCCATGTGGACAAATGTTATGGTCCTCCACAATGCATCCGTTATCTATTTGTAATACAGTACATACCAATTAGTAAATTTAGTTCTTGCTACATTTGTATACTTAACATAATTTTTAAGTAGGTAGTATTTAAAAATTTAAATCTTAAGTTTCCAGTGTTCCATAAAATGCCTTTCTTGATCTCTAAATTGTATTTGCTTTAATTTAAGCCCATTGCTTCTTGCCCTACTCCTTGTGGGCATGAAGAAGGCTTATTACAACAACCTTTTACATAGTTGAAGACTGTTATCATATCTTTCCTCAGTCTTCTCTTTTTTAGACTAAACAAACCCACTTCTTTCTAGTAGAACATGCTTTCTAGCTCTCTCATCCCATTTGTTAAACTCCTCTGTACTTTCTCCAGTTGATCCACCTCTTCTGTGGTTAACATCTGCCATAGAAAATGACATCCACTAATATCAAGAAAGTATTCAAGAATATCGGTACTCATGAGAGAATTGTGATCACTTGATCACAGATGGTATCAAAAGTCCTCTAAAGAACTTTTAAGATCATAGTGCCCAGTCCTGATGAACTAAGGGATTTTTTTGAATTTTCTACTGGATCTGGAAGAGATGTCTACCTTAGTAATCATATGTTCTTATTGAACACGTGTTCAATTTATGAAAATGACAGTGATGTTTAGATTGAGAATACATAAGAAAACCTGCTATTTACCTTGCAGATAATAATAATGTTAAATAGCTTGTGATTAGATATCTAGGAATGAATACTACTAATGTGTAGGTGTATGTGTAGAAGAATATGTGGACTACATATTATTATATCTGCATTGTATATATTATATGCATTCCTAAAAAAAGGAACAAAAGTTTCCTGGGAATCAGATGATTAAGCTGTATTGAGGTACACAGGACTGGTTTGTATAAACAAAAGTAACACAGAATGCTTTCAGCACAAACTTCTTTTTTGCTGTTTATAGTGTGTCTTTCTTTAAATGCAAGAGAACCATGCTACTTTTGTGCTTTGCTATCCTGTATTTCCCAATAACTATATAGATGCAGAGATGATAGGCCATTTTTATGCTTCTCATCAGAGACTTGATAGGAGAATTGCTGTAAGGAAGTTTGATGGTTTTGATAGAATGTAGTCAAACATTCTATATGATTTTTAATAGAACCACCAGAAAAAGTGAGTACAGACGTGAACAAGCTGTATGGGGTGATCTGTTTCCTCCCTGTGTATCTGTTCTCAGTGATATCTGAGGTATCTATGCTTGCTTGCCTAAGTATCTACTTAAATTTTGTGAAAACTCACATCTGCGTTGGACCTTACCTGAGGCAGAGATGGGTAGCTTCATTTTTATCCAGGGGAGCTGGAAATATTTTGTGAATTTTAAATGCTAAGTTGTTTTTCTTTGCTGTCGAACAGTTAAAGCTTAAAAGGCAACCTGAGTTAGTAACTGTCTCTCAATATGTGCAACTGCTCAATTTTGTTTAAATAACAGATGGCTGGTGTAAAATCTCAGCTGCCTCCTGAAACTGCCCATGTCAATCTGTTTTGTTAGTGTATGTCCCAAAAGTGATTTGGGACCTTGTTTTGAGAAAACTTTGTGCAGACTGATATTAATGTATAATGTTTCATGTGAGAGAAAAATCATATGACACCAAGAACACTGTGTTGCTTGGTGATAGAAGAGTACTTTACTCTTTGGCCAGCATATGTAGCCTTCAGGAGTGTACTTGCTCAACTGACTTGAATCCAGAAGCATAACAAGCAGTCACATCACGGTACACTGTACTTCTCTACTGAAATATTTATGGATTTTAAGACCAAGGAGGGCCATTAGATCATTAAGTCTGGTCTTTTATCAATATAAACTTTATATGCTCTCTGTGTACAAATCCTGGTAACGATGGAGGTCAGCCTTTTAGAAGATGCCCAGCCTTGATCTGTGAGCTCAAGAGTTTTCTTACAATGACTGCTTATTTTAATGATTTGTTCTCCAATCTGCTAAAAAATTACCTTTCTTATTTATATTACTTTGGGTTTTACATCACATCCATGAACCAGAGTTAGTATATAGTATCTCTGTCCTGTGGGAAGTTCTTGATATCTTAGATGAACTAAAATGTTTCAGTCCTCTGCGGTATATATTTCTGTCTTCTGAGTCCTTTGTTTTTGCACCTTTCATGATCCCCCCACACCCATAATAGTATCTGTAAAGTTTGGATGCCAGAATTGGATGAAGTATTTCAACATCAGCTTTACAAATACCATTTACAAATTAAAAATGCCCTTACGACTCACAAATCCTTTCCCCCTCCTTCTAATTCTCTTGGCTTTTGGCTAGCCACCAAAGGGTACAGGAGAGGAAGGATTTACTTGTACCATCATACCACCTCTGACAGACATCCAACAAATGCCTACATGTGTGGGGCTGAGAATCCTCAGTGAAAGCACAAGGCATTCAAAACAAATGAAGGGCAGCTCCTTACATTGGAGGGTATCCTGATCTCAGAATTGCTGAAGTACTTTAGAAATCCCCAGTTTTATTTCCCTGCCTCCCTCATATGCCCTTCTGATGTTTTACAGGTGCACCTTCTCTGCCTTTTCTCACAGCTGTATACTCAGACAAAAATCTGGGATATTTCACAAATATTCACTTAAGAATTACTGCATGATGGGAGACAGAACCAGTCCAGCAAGAACAGGTTGGCATCTGAGAATGGATTAATAGCTGTGTTGAGGGATTCCAGAGGCCTGCCATTAATGTCCTGATCACAGAGATATAGTGATCTCCAAAGTGCAGGAATTATTGAAGCTGGGAAGTATTTTATATGTGTGGCTTGAATATGGATTTTATTTATCAGTTATACCTTCTGACCATCAAGTAGGAGAGTTTTGGCAGTCAACTCTACGTGTTATCAATTGTTTTAACTTCACAGTGATAGAGCTGTACTTTGTTGAAAGTATGTAATTCAAACAATGCTAGGAGGGGTTGTTAATATATACGTATTTTCATCTGAGTTGGAGAGAATTTCACTGGTAAAACATGTCTAATAATTGGGTGTTTAGGTAATGTTGCAGTGCAGTAATTTCAATATTGTCAATTTGGGAGGTTTCTGAGATCTTCCCTTCAACTTTCCATTATTGTCTTCTGTTTTCATGGTATTTTTGTAATCTGTTTGATAACAGCTACAAATGCTGCACAAATCCGGCAGCCAAGAGGACAGAAACTCCCTATAATAAGACTGCTCATACAGGGATTGTATGAGTTGTCAGCAGAAAGAGCAAAACTACAAAATGTTAACCTAAGTAAAACTAGCAGAGGTAATCCCAGCCAATGAACAGGGGGCTGCAGACCAGTATCTAGTCTCAGGGTGGAAAGCACACTATTCCAGTTTGAGAGGTAGGTGGCTGTTGGAAGTTCAAAGGCTAGAAAACGTGTGTTTGGAAAGTTCTCCAGAGTTTAGCCATCACTGGGACTGCTCTAAGAGCCCATGGTCAGCCAGGTTCTTCTGAAACTTCTTTTGATTTATTTTGGTGGTTTTTAGTAGTTTTTCTGTAGAGTCCCTTGAGTTAAGCGCATAACTCTTATTGTTGTCCCCAAATGTGCATTTTTAATATCAGCAGTCTGATAGGTGGTGATCCTGTTTCAGAAACGTGTGTTACTGAAAGGCAAGAGTCAATATATCTCTTTTCCTAGTAAGCCAATTTTGAATGTGGTACTTTTCCAGCAAGTTTTAAGTGCTGCATTCGGCATGGATGTGGCGGTGACTTGAGATGTTCACATCCAAGATACTTCCTTGTTTTTCATGATCTAGGAAAATCATAGGGCTGCAGCAGACCCAGAGCCCTAGTCCGTCTTTCTGTCCTGTGATAGGATCAATTGTTGCCAATTCCTTATATATGTTGTTTGAACTGCCTCTTAAAAACCTGTAGCATGATCCAATATTTTATTTTCCCTGTCTCTGAAGGCCATGGTGAAATTTGAATCTTCCTTCCTGCAGGTTAAACTCATTGCTTATTTTCCTGTCTATCATGCCATTCTCTTTCCATTTGCAACAGCCTTTAAAGCATGGAAGATTGCTATCACACTTTAAAAAAAATAGTATTAAATTATGCTGCTTTATCTACCCTGAAGAAAAACAGTTTATTCAGGCTTTTCTTATATTTTTTCTAGACTTCTAATCTTCTAGTTGATCTGTGTTGGAGATTCTCCACTTTGTTCTGTTTTTCTTTTTGTCTTGAAGCACATTTTCCTTTTATGTGATGTTTTACAGCTACTGAACAGAGCAATAGGATTATCTTACAAGCCCAGCCGGTGTATTTGTCTACATTCATCACACTGTAATGCTTGCCTTATTTACAAAAACATGACACTGTTCACTCATAATCAGTGTGTAACACAGAATTAACTCAAAAATTCTTTTCTAGAGAAGAAACCACTTCTTTCCCATCTAGGTTTGTGCATCTGATTATTCCTATTTTAATGTAGTGGTTTGTTCTGGTCCTCACTTTTGTGCTGTTTTTTCCCATGTGCTATCTCCAGTTTGCCAAGATAATTTAGAATTCTTATCCTGTAGACTCCTGCCATTTATTTCAGATCTATTTCTGTCTGACTATCAGAGTAGTCTGGTCTTCTAACACATATAAATGTCATCTACAAATGAATAACATTTAATAAAATAAATACTTCAGTCCATTACCTGTTAGTGAGGAAAATGCTATATAGAACTGGATCCAGGACAAACACTACAGAGCCTTATTCAATATCAGCTTCCATTGGAACACTGAACTCTGATAGTTCTTCCCTGAGACTGGTTTTCTGAAATCATCTAAACTATATTTCCTAGCTGACATATGAAATGTCACCCCAGGCAATGCTGAAAAACTTACTGAAGTTGGGTAGCACACTTCAGAAAGCAGGCAACACTCACTGATTGTTACCTGATTTCATAAATGGCCACTGGTTCTTCCCCTGGCAACTCCAAAGCTTTTTCTGTCTCCTAGAAAAAACTCTAGCCCTTAGAAATCATACTTAATTTATCCTGTATTATTAGCTCTAACAGTGTTTTACTTCATCTGCAATATGATTGTTGTGCTATATCAAGCAACAAAAAAACTTAAACAGTATTTTGTCTTGCAAGTATTTAGTGAATATTTCATTTGGAAACTCACATTATTCCTAACTCAGGGCTAAGTCTGTCAGATATTCAAAATATTCACATGGGGAAAAAAAAAAAAAAAAGAGCTTTACCTTTACAAATTATAAGAGAACATGTTTGTTTGTCCAGCGGGAAAGTGCTTAACTGTTCCACTTGGTTTTACAGAGTGTGAAGGGAAAGATATTTTAGTAACCTCTTTTTATTCAGGTGGTTTATTAATTTAAACTGGCTCCATAAGTTTCACTCGCACAAAGTTTCAGACTTCTGTAGGTTAAGTTGTCCTTTGCAGTCACTTCTGAAAAGTGGAAATCAAACTAGAGAGAACTGTGTAGGATGACTAAAATGACAAATGTATTGGAAGTGCATGAAGTAATCTTTGACATCATTTATTTCCAAAAGGAGACTAATACACACTTTATTGAAGTATGTATGTTATTTCAGAGTTACTATAAAAAAGCTAGCATAGCAATTAACTGCTGGTATTATTTAGTAACTGATGTAGTAAATATCTCATTTTCAGAATTCTTTGAATAAGGGTATGTAGTTCTCTCAAATATTTGATTTAATTTAGTCACAAATTTTTTAAATAGTTGGAGTTCATTTGTTATGGGTAACACAGTTATTCTCCTCTCTGTGGTTAGAGATATGCAGGACAATAGACTGAATTATCTTTGTTGACCCTTCTGGTTATAAAATGGATGAACCTTCTACAGAGCATACATGATGTTAAGAGTATAAAAAAGCAAACCAAGGAGCACAAAAATGTATTGGTAAATTAAAGAAGAGGATAACTAGGTTTTGCTTGGCATGAGAAAGTAGTATATAGGCAGAAAAGTGGCTTTTTGTCAAAACACTGATGTTAAAGTTTAGTATAATAATTTAACAAACTAGGAATTGACTGTACTGCAGTTTCAGTTTCACAGACTTCAATGAAGAAAACTCATTGTGCTTAGAAATGTCCACGTCCACTGCATGATCTGAGCAGTGAGAATCCTGTGTTCCGTTGTGTTCCTCCAGGCTACCCCCCTCCCTGCCCCCCAAAAATAGTAATACCAGAACTTTCTTTATAGGGGTGCTGTGAGGATAAATATGTTACAGCTCATCGCAAACTTTATGATACTAGAAACCAAGATACCAAAAAGGGTACCAAAGATCCAAATATAAAATAAGCAAGCTAAACTTATTCAATAGGTTCCATCACAATCCAAAATCTGATGTTATACCTGGAATAAAAATAGAGTTATATTAATTTTGTTGTTGCTAACAATAGATTGGATTTTAAGTGCACGAGAGTAATTTGCAATATTTTTAACTTTTTGGCTTCTTTATTTTATATGTGGGAATTTTCTGTAGTAGAATTCCACCCCTTCCCATTTTAGCTCAAATAAACTAAAAATATGAGATTTCATTGAAAGTCTATGGGAATAAGACAGCCATGGCTTGCCTATGACTCTCTCTGAAAATGCTTTTTGTCTCTGGAGGGATCATATTGAGATGGTTGTGAGTAATACATTGTGGGAGTTTTCCCTTTAACACAGCTGTTGGTTTAATCATGTGCCAAGGATTTAAAACAATTATGATTTATCAGACAGGGAAACAGAAACTAGATGTCTTGTTCCTTGCCAGATTTTGTAGAGTCTGGGATCTGGATTGGTGTCTTTTTTTATTTTTCATAAGGAGAAAATATACTTCCTATTTTGTTACCTTGTCTAAAAAGACAGGAATGGAATTGGGGTAGAAGTAGACTTTGTACATGATATCATAATCTTGAAATAGCAGATGAAACACCAATTGAAATTTTAGGACTAAGGCCAATAATAAAAACTTTGAAATCAACTGCTGGAGTAGAAAATATTTTTTTATATTTATATATTTATAAAGTTAAATATTTCACTTTTTACAATCATATTTTTTTTTACAATCACTTTTTCAGCATATATGTTCATGCATTATTAAACTGGTGAGATGACATCATGTTTAGTATCCTCATGTAATGCCCATTCTCATTCTTCATTTTTCCTGCTAGCTGAAATAGTGTATGGAAAGGTTAAAGGAAAAGTCGGTATCATAATAATTTAGCTTGAATTAACTTCTCATGTGAACAGTGCTATACATGATGGCAAGATTCCACGAGAAGGTGAACGCTCAATGTGGGAGCTACCTGACACAGCTGAAGGACATAATACAGAGTATATAGATTTTAGCTTTTCCTCCTTTCTTACTATTCAGTGGTTCTGTGATCTTTCTTTCTGTGTTATGCACAGAAGGTGGACTTCCTCACTGGATGCAAAAGGAAGTATATTTACAATCTTGTAGGCCCTTCTCCTTACTGTCACATGTAGCAATGTCTTGTTAATTTAAACACAGAAAATGATTGATTTCAGCAGTGCTGGGTAGTTGCTGTAAGAACTGAAGTTCCAAATGCAAAGACCTTGTCTGAGAGTACTCAAGCTATGAATTTGAGTGCCTGTTCTTTTAATGAAATTAAACTTAACCTTCTGCTCTTTTGCAAAACCTGTTAGGAAACAGTGAGATTTTAAAATCAATCAGTGTGGTTTCATTGGGGCGCTTTAACTTAAAATTAAGTTGGTATAACTTTTTATTTTAGTTTCAACATTTGTTCATACTGGGTTAGCATATGCAATGTCCAGGTGCTATTTCTTTTCTTTTTGTTGTTTATGAAAACTTTCCACTTGCTGTTGAGGCTGTTCTTTCCAAGATTTTGGTTTTTGTCTGCAGGCTTCCCACTTGTCGCTTGCTTGGCTCCTTAAGGTGTAGATAAAGTCTACACTCTAGCCTTCCCTTCACCTACATGTACAAAATTCTGCTAATTTAACTGTCAGAATAAGATCATAGAAGGTCCTGGTGCTTCCACAGGTAATGGCTAACATGGCAGATGCCTTATGCAGATAGGTAAAGAATTTTGTACAAATTCTATAATGCTTATACTAATCATTCCCGCAAGATAATCTTGATAGTTATTGGAATATAATATCACAACTATTTACAGATTTAAGAAAAAAATATTGCTGTGTTAACTGCCCTTCATATATTAATATGACCCCAGTTTTCACCCTTGCTGCTCAAGGACAAAATGAACTGAGTTCTTCAAAGCTGCAATTCCACGAAATACTCAAGCGTGCATCTAATTTTAACCATATGTACTATGCTGGGACTACTTGATAGAAGTACCGAGATGCTTAAACATTCTGCTTAAACTTAACTTCAAAGAAATATGGATTTTTTTGCTGGCTGAAGCCCTCACAGATAAGTCATCTGTGCACTCTGATTCAGGCATGTGCATACTTCATAGCTATCTTCAGAACCCTTGGACTGATAGCAATAAGTCTCTGAACATGACTCATGGTGACAAAAGAAAGTCAGACTGTATGTGCATTAAGAGAAAGCTTTGATTATGGCAGGCTGCGTTAGAATAAACTCAAAATCATCCTGATTTCAGCCATTGTCATCTTGTTGACACTTTGCTTCCTTCTCCTTTCCCCCTCTACCATTGGTCATTGTCATACAGATTGCCACATCTAAAATTAGTGCTTTGAGAAAAGATCCAGATCTTTGCACCCTTTTCTGGAAAGATATTAGCATATAACAAAGTGCTATAAAAATATTTGACATTGTTTTTACTGTTTTAAAATCTACAGTGTGTGAGATATCATAAGAAAAACACACCACTCCTCCTCAAGCTCCTCAATAGCTCCTTTAAACTCTTCCTTTGTAGTCCATGGCAGTACAAGTCATACATAGTGGGGGATTAAAACGAGGGGTCTGCCCTATTAAACTCACTGCCTTTAATTTTGCACAGGTCATCTGAGAATTTATTTAAAAAAACCCAACGACCACAGAGTCCAAGTGGCACATGCTTCCTTTTATGAGTATCAGTGATCACTGAAGACCTTTCTTCCTCTTGGTACTCCTGTAATACCAACTACCCAAATGGATTAATTAGCCTCTCTTGTAGCATCTATTGCTGTTTGAACACCATGAAAACAAAGTGCAGGGCAGCTGGGCACCTGCTGATGTGTCCACTTTCATGCCGACGATTCCTACCAGTGAGAAATCCCTTCTAATAACTCAGATTGTCCAGAATCAGCTTTGTAAAGAGGTGAGCTTTAAGGATAAAATAAAAGGTAGAATAATTAAAAGACAATTCACTTTACAGCAGAATTATTGAGTTACACTATTTCACTTTAAAATAAAACTTGTCTTTGCGTGTTACCTATTCCTTAGCTCTGGTCTTCTACCTTTTCCCTTCCATGCCACCCAAAGCCAGACTGCCCTTGCCTGTGTCTGTGCCTTGCCAAGGAAATTTCCTTCCTCACTTCATGTGATTGAATACTTGAAATCAGAGGGTATTGTGGAGAAGCTGGAAAGGTTCCTGCCACTCTTCTTCACTTTGTTTCTTTCTTCTTCTCTAATTAATTTGTTAATTATTTCTATTGTATAGTCTAATTATAAAATATTTTCTTCTGATTGATTACATCTTTTCCAGTCCCCTGAAGGCATGCTGGTTAAAATAAACAAAAAAATATGAGAAATATTAAATGCATTGTCTTCTTCCTAGATTTACAGCAAATATAAAGTCTAAACAATGACATTGCTATGGCATTCATAACCTGAAAAAGTACACCACTCACATTCAGATCTTCTGTTTTGTGCACTCTAAACTTTACAGGTTTTATTCTGTGAAGTCTGTCAAACACTTTGAAAGAAAAATGGATCATCTAAGGTGCTGGTCACACACATGAAAACACACTAATTATGCTAACCTTTAAAGTGTATACTTAAGATAAAACTTTTCAGTGTAAAAATATGATAATATGAATCATGTTAGTTTCAGTAGGAACTGTAGCTCTATCACAGATATGACTATTTTCTGTACTGTTATACAAACCAAATGCCTGTTCCCTAATGCTTGTAGTTTGAATAAGGAAATCTAGGCTGAGAGCAGAACAAAAGGTTATTTCCCACATAAGCACTGTGAAAACGGATGGTTGCCCTGCTGATATTGATTTCACTTGATTTTTTTATTTTTGCATAGTCACCCTTTCTTTTTTTTTTTTTTTTTTTTTTTTTTTTTTTGGAGAGCTGAACCTTATGAGCATCAGCCAGTGTGGTAAGCATATGTTCAGCTTTGACCTGAGTGGGAACATTTATCTGCTTATTTTACAGACAGCTAAATGATGTTCTGAATCATTTGCTGAATTCAGAACTTGTGCTCACTCCTTTTGTGAATTTACCTTTTGTTTTCATTATGAAGAAGATCAGATACTCTGTCCAAGTCTTTGTTTTGAAAAAGAATAATTAAAGTTTTGTGTCTGACTTTCACCCTATTTCAGAGCCAGGCATATAAAACCAGGCTGGTGATTGAGGTCAGGTGCTACAATCTTTTGCTGCTTAGTGTAACCTAATAGAAGTGCAGTTTCTTAAAAACATGGCTTTCCCTTTTTGCTCCTTTTCCCTGTAGATATTGCATTTTTGTGAGATTGAGGCTGTTTTCTTTCTGACACGATATTTTTTTCCTTACATGTGAAATCTTTTGAATCAGGTATAGAACAGTCTGTATCCAAACAAAGGAACTGAAAATTAAAATGCTCTTTCGTGCTGTGGTTGAGGTAGTATTTCTGTTCTACCTTTTCACCTTGGTCCTGAAACAAACTGTGGATTCAGATTTTTCCAGTACTATATTGTTCTGTCAAGTAGAGCTAAAAAAGTAATAATTCTGTTCATTTGAGACAATGTGTAGTCAGCTGCCACCATATTAAAAAGTTTACAGTTTGGCTGCTTATTTTGATTGGATTCCAGTTATGTAGCATTAGAGACCAGATGTTCCTGGTGTAACATGATAGTAATTTTTACTCTATTTTCTAATTTCTAGTCAAGGAGAGATGATTTGATAAGACCAAGGCCTCTGTCAAACCTCCACCTTACTCTACCTCAAGCTGATCCCTTGACCTGAAAGAAAGAACAAACAGTTCTGCAGTAAAATTGTTTCATTGTGTGCTGTACTTAGTTGGTTTTAGATGAATACAGAGCACCAATAACATCGTTTTGGATAGTGTTTTTTTTCCTAGCTAAACATCATTTATGGTTGGGAAATAATTTTGTAGCAGGTTTAAGCACACATGTTTTAAAAGAAATTTAGAATAGAGGCTTGTTGGCAGTAATAAATTTAATACATTTATTGCTGAAATAATACGTTTGTATGCTGAAAATGTTTGTAATGACAATTGAGATGTACAGGGTAATAAATAAGGAAGTAGACCTCTGAAAGCAAAGGTACAAGTACCAAACTTGGTTGCAGCATATGGTAATTTAAGAATTTGTAAGGAAGTAGACCTCTGAAAGCAAAGGTACAAGTACCAAACTTGGTTGCAGCATATGGTAATTTAAGAATTTGTCATTACAAAATGTTTTTGCATATATCATTAGATATGCAATTGGAATTAGAGACTGATTTATCCCTGAGGCATAATTAATTATTGGTTGTTACTTTTATTTCATGTAGTTTTTGTTTGTTTCATAATTGCCCCAGATAGTGGTAGATATTAAAAAAAAATGTTCTATGCATAGGCCTTTTTAATTTTATAAACCTCTAGCCATTTTGAGCGGTCTTATTGGTTAAACATCAACACAAGCACATGGACCAGATGGCATTGTATTTCTCAGGCTAAGATCAATGAAGTCAAGGGACTTGTTCAAATCAATCTATTCTCTTTTGTGACTGCTTTAATTGTTCTTATTTTAATTATTCTACAGAAGTTACAATTTGTGTTTTCAATAGTACTTTTAAAGAACTTGTGAACATATATATTATGATTAGATGTGATTAAATGTATTGTGAATAGATGTTAGTTTCACTGTCTGTATCAATATTTTTGTGATACATTGTGATGGTAACCCTATCTTCTGCCTGAGATGTTAGATGCTGTACTAGATACTCAATGAAAACCAAGAGTATTATAAGGACTTTTGTTATGTCTGTGTGTAACTGTGTCCTTACTTTCCTTCTGGTTTTACAGGGCACAATGACTACATGTGTCCTGCTACTAACCAGTGCACCATTGACAAGAACAGAAGAAAGAGTTGCCAGGCTTGCCGACTAAGAAAATGCTATGAAGTGGGAATGATGAAAGGCGGTACGTACAGAGCGCTCAACAAATCCTCAGCACTGGTGTCTGCCTTCCTGGTTTTTAACTTCATTGGAGAACTGATATGGTTCCTAAAGGAAGAAAGAACTAATTTTATTAAGCTGAATTGTATTAAATCAGGGGGCCTCAAACTATGGCCCCCCAGGGTCATCAATCCAGCCCCCGGTATTTACAGACACCCCCCGCTCCCCTGCCCCCCCCCCCCCCCCCCCGCCCAGGGGTTGAAGGGGGGAAACCAAGCAGCCGCAGATGACCTCCTGCCACTTCATCCATGCGCCGGCCCCCTGTTTAAAAAGTTTGAGGACCCCTGTATTAAATCAAAGAGTAATTAACTAAACCCCCAAACTCTCCCAAATACCATTTTATCAATCTTGCCCAAATTTTCATGAAAATTAATAGCAGCATTGACTTCAATGAAATTAGGATTCTTCTGGTAATATTTTTTTGGCGTCTTGTGGTAGATACCAGATCATGATGAATGAAACTTAACTCAAGATTTTGTAACACTTTGCAGTTCAGTGTAGAAAGCACTGTTAGCCTCAGATTAGTCCATATTAATTCAAATAAATTTCTGAATATGTAATACTTGTTCTGTGAATTCTGGAAGTCAATTCCTCTATTCCAGTACTGTACACATATTTTATATGTCAATTAATTTCACTCAAAAATACTAAAGGATCACTCATTTTATAAAAACTGAGCTAAATGTCATTTTCTTGAAACATACATGTGTAATAATGATGCCAAAGAAGAAGAATCAGACACTGAATATTTAGGATGAAGTAGAATACCACAAAATTACTTTATTTATATACGCTTTTGAAGGAAAAAATAGAAATATGTGACAATATTGAACAATTGCTACGATGTGTTCTTAGGTGAAGAGTTCTTTTGTAACATACTTTGGATAAATCCTGATACCTGGCTTTCTCCTTTATGTTACAGTACATTATGTTTGTCAAAAGCAGATAGAAGTTAGCTATTATTAACACTTTTGAAAAAGCCCAGCTGCTCAGAATTAAGAATGTTTATGAACAAGAGACCGTAAAGTTTCACATTCTCTTTAAAGCAGAAGAATACCTTGTTGTAGCGTATTGAAATTATCATATTGCTTTTATTAATGAAGGGTAAACACTAGCTCTATTGAAACTTATTTCTATAGGAAAGTTCAGCAAACTGGTTAAGTGCTCACAAGAGAAAAGATTAGAGCCCATACCTTATGTGTGAAAGGAGCTAATTGTTGAATTAGAGATTGGTTGTCCCTTTCTCTGGCACACCTAATGTTTACTTATTCCACAAAAAATCTGGGGCAAAAGAAAGTAGCTCATCATGTTTATCCTTCCCACAACAAAGGATTGTTTGTAAGTCCAGTCAAGGTCAAGGCAGGCTATGTCTGGGAATCTTGGGAGAAAAAGTAAAGGGAAAAGGGTAAATGAAATCTAGCCATTTGTTGCTGCTCTTTGAGGTTGAATCTGCATTTTCCTTAACTCAAGGATTAAACAAGAGCTGAGAATGATGTTAATCTCAGCTTTGGGATGCAAGCAGGAGGAAGGTGTCAAAACTTTTTAGTTCTAGTACTTAAAGGCAGTAGTTGGTTTTTTTTTTATAAGATTTAGTTTATGGATGCAGGGTTTTTTTATTTTATTTCTGTCTTAACATCATGGTGCATATGGCTAGAAATTTTTGAAGTAAAATGATCATAATTAGTATCACAGTTATGGTCCAAAGAAGTTAAAGTTTCAGATAAAGCAAACTAAAATCAGGAAATCCCATACAAAAATTTGCCATGGACATTTAGCTTTGACCGTTGTACATATGGCAAATCATAGCTAAGGTGCATCATTATGTTTTATGTTGATGATACTACATCTTTCATTAGGTATATTTCCACCTATTTATGCTCATATGTATTTAGTTAATGATCCCCTGTACCAGTTTGATGTTTTTCACTTCTATTCTCTAAGATACATGTTGCATTATGTTTTTCACTGTGCCCCATACATAATTGTTTCAATGACATAAATATTGCACAGTATTCTCAATTAGCATTCTGTAGACTAAAAAAATCCAAAAAAAGACTGCAATTTTATAAAAATTTTCTTTCTAGATGTTCTAGAATTTTTATTTCATATGGTGGTTCTCACTTCAGGAAAGTTCTGTGGATTTCATCCTTTCCTTTTGCAATGTTGTTTAGATTTCTACGGTCACTACAACAATCAGCAGTTCAAAAATAGTGTTGTGGGTTTTTGTTTTTTTTTTTGTTTTATTTTAACTCAGGTTACCATTTACAAACAAGGAGATCAGGTGCATAAATTCTGCCTGCTGCTATAAGACCACTCATAATACACTGAAGTCCATCACTGGTTCACAGGCAAGGGTTTGAGAATATTTATTTTATGAAGTCTGGGGAAAATTTCTCAAGATCCCTCAGTTGCAGGTTATAAATATGGGATGCCTGCAGATGAAGTGTTCAAGAAAGGTGAAGTTAATGTAGGATAAATATAGCATTCAAGGTTCTGCAGGAGTCATTACCAATCCCATATTGTCCACATAACTGTGGGAGAAAGAAACCTTATCTTTAGTAATACTCGATAATTTTTACATTTCTCTCAATGAAGATAAAGGTTAAGTGAATATTCTAGGTATGCCATTTGGTTAACTTTTAAAGTGTTAACTTTAAAATGTTTTAAAATATTGTTGGTTATTTTTTCCTTTTCTCTGGGGAGATCTCTTAAGCTTTTCTATTTTAATAGATCTCTTATAACACTTCAACATATTTGAGTCATTTGTGCTGTGGTTAATGCAAGGTCCTCAGTTTTCTCTAATAATTCATTGTTCTCTTGATTGAATCTTTTAATTTAAATTATCTCCTTTTTTCCATATTGAAGGATTTGCCTTGTTTAAAGTCATTAATTCTATAATATATTTGAGAAATACTTAGTTGTGTCATATCTCACTTCTATATCTATTTCCACAATTTGTTTATGATTATATACCTTTTATTCATAGTGTAAAGCAGATGTAACTTTTCTCTAAATATAATCTGTTTTCCTTCTACACTGAATTAGCTGAGGTTTCTTAATTGTCAAAGCAACTAACTTGTGACTTGTCTGTCAATTAACTTCTTAACAATAGTTGATACTAATTATTGAGTTTCAGCAAACATGGGGGAAGCTAGATAAAATTTTCATTAAAAGTCTGGTTAGTTTTAAACATAGTTTATAAGCTATGGTTGCTAGGTTTTTCTCATAGGAGGTCACTTGATGCAGCATAAAAAAGTTCACATATATTATCTTTAATAAAGTGAACACAACTGAAATACGTTTTTGGGGCTTCATTCAGAAAAAATGCAGCCTTCAAGTGGCTTGAGCTAAGCTGTAGGAACATTTATTTATGAGTTTCTGGGTAAGTTTTATGGGGTTTTTTTGGTCCCACTGTTCTTTCACCTTTTACAAACTTCTTTCAGTACTGAAGAGTTGTTTTCTTTCTCTCCTCTTATGTTTGTGTTTCCTTCTATATCTGTTACTTTGCTGTTTCGAGATAGACTGCTAGAATCTGATGTAGTCAGCATCTGAGGCAGAATTTATAGCAGTTATATTTTGTCCATATGCTTCACTCTCTTTCTGGATAAGCTGAAAAAAACTTAAAATTATGTGTTATTATTTAGTCTGTGCACCCCTGTTTGTATGTGAGTATAAAGCGGTCACATGGAGTAAGTTCCTTGTCATGTCCCTCTTTCTTCTGGTTGGGTAGCGGGGAACAGATGCCTTCTTTTCATTTATCATCCACTGATGCTTTCTTGAAGACTGTTTCTGTCCTAGTTTGGAGAAGCATATTCCAACTTACTATTTCACACAATAGTGGATCCCAGTTTCCAAATGGAGTTTTTACAGCAGTTGCAACCTTGAAGCTCCAACCATATGTGTGGTCCAGGTGATGTCTGCTCCAACACAGATCTGGTTTTCAGTTTCTTCATTGTTTTAATGGCTTTCTGATGACTTGGCTCCAAAGGACCTCATTCTCTGAAATCAAAAGCACTTTATTTTTATTTTTATTTATGAATTAAGTATTTTTATAATTTAGTAAATAAATGGGAGTTTTCTAGTTATTAGCATGTTACATTCTTCCCCTCCTTTCATGTGTGACGGGGCAGATTTAACATCAACTGCTCTGTGGAATCAGAGCAAGAGCGTGCTAGTGAAATTAGTGGCTATGGCAAAAATTTGCCATGACTAGTTAAATGCTAGATCACTAATGGAAAAAACAGTTATTTGCCTGGTAGTCCATGTTTAGCCACCCTGAGACCTACATAATTCTGTCAGCTGTTAAATGCTGATGGCTTCCCAACCTCAAGTCCTATCAAATGTGACATTCAAGAATGCTCATGTGCTAGGTCCAGACGGTGATCCTGTATACAACCAGGGGTATTTACTGTCTTTGACGAGCCTGAAATTTCATGTTGTAGACAGAAGACTCTGAGTGTTGTTTTCTGTGAAAATGAAATTCAGCATTACAGTGCATTTGAAGCCTACATCCTTCCCTGTTAGCTTCACAAAGCATCTGAGAACCCTTCAGAGATTACTGCAGTACCACCCAGGGAATAAAAGCCTGTGTTTGCCATAACCATGTGCTATAATCACATGTCAGGTGCCTGTAGAAACTCCTAAAGATTGGAGCCTAGAGACTGGAGGCTTTCATTTTTTTCTTTTACATTCTCTTGAAACAGTTACCCATGTACCAACATGGCAATTCCCTCTGATTCAGTGGGACAACGTTGCTGAAATTTAAGACAAATTTTTACAGGGAAAATTAAAAAAAACACATTTGGCATCCTCACAGAGAAGAACCTTGCTGATTTTTGTCTTTAAATGGAGAGAGCTATGCTCCCTTGCTGAACTCTATATTTGTTCCTGCTGAAAGGCTAGAGAGTTATTGAAATTGTTCTCAAAAGCAGAGGTAAATTGATGTCTGATGCAACCATTGGAAGGGCTCCAGACTTTCTAGTTTTCCACGTAATTATCTTTTAATGAAATATTATAATAAAAATAGAAATTAGTGAATGAAAGGAAATGGATTAACAATGTGAAGCTATTTCGGTTTGTCTGAGGACATTTATCAGACATACTGTTCTGTACTCAGCCAAATAATTGTGTAGGTGGAGCCTGATAAATGTATGAGGAAATGTACATTTTTAAGATGTAATTGATGGGCTGAAAGCATGTACTCAAACAGCACTTGAAGCAAAGTTTTGTGAGTTTAGAACATCCTCCTGGAAAAGAAGATGGAATTGAAACCAGACTTTTTAGTGAAATGTTTCTTTTTCCCTTTGCACACGTGCAAAGTGGATTGTTGCCATTGAATTGTCCCAAGATATAATGTTCCACTGTTCTGCCCCCAAAATAAGAAAAAGACACCATTGTTGTGACCATTTTGCTAAGAATATTTTATCTTCCTGTTCCACTTCACAGAACGATCTGGGCTAGAAGGATCCCCAGGAGGTCTCTTGTTGGGCTACCTGCTCAAAGCAGGTTCAATACTGAATTTAGACAAGGTTAAGACTTTTTGCAGTCAGGTGTAAATGGGACAACCTGTGTTATGCTTATTTATATTCTAGAGCTGGTTATGGAAAAACATTTTAATCCTGAAGAATTTTTGATGGTTTAGTCTTGAACACAAGACTGTAAAGCTAATTATATCTGTGTATTTGTTTACATTTGGGTTTTGGCCTTTACATACTTAAAGATTCCTAACTAGGAATTAATTTAGTTGTGATATTACTTAGGAATAGATACAGCAATAAGGCAGTCCCCATTTAAGTTGCTCATTAATTTTAAATGAAATCCTTGCTGTGTCTCCACTGCTCTCTGCTACTTGTTCATACTACAGGTACCTCAGGGTGTCACTGTACGTTCACTGGTTTTGAGAAAGCCTATCCATGTCAGAGCAGTTGGTGTCTTCTTGCAGAGCTTAAGAAATTCCTAGAACGTTAGAGCTTCTGGTTCTTCACTTGGTTAGGTATTTACAGTTCAATTCTAGCACTATCAGTCCTGATACATCAGGACAAATAGCTTCAATACCCTAATTAATTTATCTAATTTCTAAAATGTAACAGTTACAATTTCTCACTGTCTTTGAGAATTACACTAATGAACTTATAGTCCTAAAATTGCTTGTTTTTTCCAAATCGCAGTTGATGTATGTTTCTTGTAAAGGCTTTACTATGACCCCTAAAATGTCTGTGGCTTCACTGTAAATATTGCCTAGAAATATGGCTGTTGCCATACTTACTGTTGCTAAAACCTAGTATGATTTGTGCAGGATTGTCAGCACTGAAAGGGATTCAGTTGAATGATGGATTAATTGACTTTTCTTGCTTCTCTTCTACATGTCCTCTGATGCTCTTTAAAACAGCTGCTATGAATGCCAAAGTCTGAATGCCAAAATATAGATTAGGATAAATCATGTCTTGCACTTTCATCTGTAATTAATAGATCATTGATTCTCCCACTGTGCATTATGAATAGTCATTAGACACCCCAAATTACATTTGCCTGCTTGTTAACAGCATATTTTTGCCACCAGGTCTTTAAAAACTTTACATGGAAGACCAGTTTTATGATTTGCATTGTAGCTGATAGGAATACTGGGGCACTGTGATATGTAATGTGACTTGATCACTGAGCAAACTGGTGGCAGAGCCAGGAGTCGAACCAAAATATTTGAATGCAAGCCCTTAGCCCTAAATCCCCCTGCTGTGGCTTCTCTTTCCCTCTTTTTTAATAGTCCTAGAGGAATAAAAAGGCCGCAGTTTGGGAAAGGATGAGAGAGTGGTTTTGAAAAAAAACAAGCCACCCACATAAACAGATATACATCTTTCATCAGCCACAAAGGAATAGGGAAAATTCCAACATCCAGGTGCACAGAGCAAACTCAAATCCGTTATTTATTTATACGACTGTCTAGATATTCTTGTCAGAAACAAGGCTATTAAGCACTGTCACTTGAGGCAGGCCTGTTCAACATTAAACATTAACTTCCAACTAATTTGTTTAGAAGATTTCAGACAGTGTTTCTCATTAAATTGCCAACCCACCTGGGCTTTCAGCAAAATTTACATTTCTGTTTGATTTTCTGAAAGAGAAATAGATATGAAATAAAGGGGCTGATTGTCTCAATCATATTCAAAAGAAGTAATTTATTAAACCAATAAATTTTGGATTTGGAAAGTGGTGTTACTTTCCTGTGACCAAATAATGTATTTATGTAAAGAGAACCAAACAGAAGAACTCTCAAAATGACCTTGGGAGGACCATCATGTTGAGATACATTACAACATTAGGACCTACTTTGCAGTCATAGCTTCAGCTATCTCTAATTGTTATAAATCTATCAAGAATGTAATTATATTCCTGACCTATATGTATGTACAGAAGCTACATTGACCTTACATTTTAGAGGCAGCTGTAGGATTTGATTTTATTTCCAGTGAAGCATTAAAAAACGATTGAATTCAGCAGAGGTATGCCTAATGAGGTCTATCCACAAAGCAAAATCACTGTAAGAGGTCATTAGGAGACAGCTACTTTGCTGGCATCCACCTTTTAAACTTGAAAGCCAGTTGGCTTAGATGCTCAGGTTTGTGCCCGTAAGAGAACTGTTGACTTGTTCACATCGTTTTCCTTTTGCAGTCACTTACTTTTGCCAATGGCAGCAATGACACCAAAGTGAGTCTGAAGTGAGTCCCAGAGCTCTTCTCTAGCAGTTTACTAAACGCCTTCTGCATTAGGACATTTGAGAGAGGCTTTTGGATTTCTAGCCTCTTCAGCTCTCACTTCAGTTTCAGAAAGGTTCCCCTACTCCCCAAATAAAGAATTTCTGGCATAGAAAAACCTGGTTTCTTCTTTTGTGAGCATTGGTGTAAAGGATTTATGTGGCTTTTCTGCCACGGCCTGTTCTTTGCATGCTCCTTTAATACTCTGATCATCAACTGGGCTCTAAGGTCTCTGGCTTTCTGAAGAGTGCCTTCTTATTTATAACATCTTTTACTTACCACATGCATTTAGTCTTTTATTCTCAGGCAGGGTTTGTTTTACAAAACACCAGATATTCCTTCTCTCTGGCAATTTTCAACATAATTCTGATGAGGTAGATCTGTCTCGAAGAGTAACAAAATTGTTTAGAAAGGAAGGTATTTCCAAGCAAGTTTGAAATACCCCTTTAACAAACTGACAAAATTACAGGTTGTTAATGCTGCAAGGCTGTGCGTGTGTATAGATGTGTCAGATGTCACTTATCACCTGGGGTCTGCTGATGAGGAGCAGAACTGTGGACAAAGAACCTTGGGTTCAAAGGTTGGTCCAGCCTCGGTGGTTAGCTGGTAAAGCATTGACCAATCGCTGTTACCAAAACCAATCATAGATCTGTCTTTTTTTTTGTCCTCTTAGGAAAAAAGACAGAATTAATTCCTTTTCTGTTCTGCCATGATTTCCACACCCCCCTCCGTGCCCCCCCCCCCCCCCCTGCCGAGTATGGCCACAAACTGTTGATTGCTACCGTGAGTTTCAGCATGGTTCCCACACCACCCTCAGTCATTATTGCCATTCTGACTTTGTTCCTCCAATTTGTTTATGAGCCAAATGCCTTAATTTTGTAACCCTGTTTAACCTAGGTGTAGCACCCTTTTCCTGTGTGTAAGGTTGTCCTTTCCCATAATGTTTCCACCATCTCTGTTCTGAACTTGCTCTTCCTAGGAGTTGCAGCAGCTGTGTTGCTGAAATGGAAAGGGAAGCAGTAAAAGGAAAAAGTCTGCATTATCAGGAAGCCACAAATAGGGAAGAAAATCTTCAAAACTAAAAATGCATTTCTGAGCAATTTTTTTTTAAGTAGGAGCTTCTTCCCTGGGTTAAAAAAACCCCTACTGTGCCATTACTCAAATTGTGACTATATGTAAACAGTAATACTAAAACCATCTTCTGTTATTTTGTTAAAGAGCCTTTCTATTGTCACTGAATCACAATGTGAAGCCAAGACTATATATATGAATAACCTGATTGTTTGCATGCATCAGAGCTAGCACATGCTAGAAAAAGAAAACTATTTGTGTGCTTGGAGTTTTAAGATTGAAATGTTTGTTAAGTCATACACACATGCATACTAACATGAGATGGGTAAGGTTTACCAGTGGTGATTAAGGTGTTGCTTTTAATTTTCTTGCTTGCTTACTGTGTGATTTTAAGTCTTTGTACATTGATTTTAATGTTTTGGGTTGTTGGAAAGTTAAAACCATTATGTATAGAAGAGCCCTGAGATCTTCAGGTGAAAGAGATTAAAATGTGTTCCAGCAAGAGAGCACCTGACATCTCATAGCTTTATCATGGATACAACCTATGACGAATCACATTTTTTTTCTACTCATATGATGTTTAGGATGATATATGTTATGACAACTATGAAAACTGCTAAAAGCAGAATTTTACTGTAGAAAAATGAAAAATGTTACCAATTTTACTGCAGATCATATGGGGGCGGGAGTCCCAAATAAAAAATACACCCCTAATCTGTGTTTCTATAAAGAGCGATAAGTGACTAACTAGTTCTTTCTGTTAAGGCATTGCCCATGAAAAGAAGTAAGGATTAGAGTTAAAGGTTCTTTTAGTATTTTAAAATACTGTAGTGCAGTATAAACTCAGCAAGTGCACGGAAAAGATGCAGTTAAATTTTGTGTAAGGAAAAAACACATGAATACACTGGCTATATCTTAAAGCAAAGGTTTTGTAAAGACAGTCTTATTTGTCCCAGTCATTGCATAAAAAGCAAAAATAATACCATGTCTTCATTCTGAAAGAAGAAAGATACACCAGGAAAAAAAAAATAGTAATTAGCCTGAATGGAGTACATCACCTCTGCAAATGTATAAAGTGATGAAAAATTATGCAGGCAGCAATTAGAATTACTTCCCAATCCAGTAATTATGTTCTGATTATTAAATAAATCTTAGAAACATTAATTAATCCAATTTCCCACATCAGTTGTCTTCCCCTTTTCAGATCTCCATCATTTCTCTTTCTAGCTGTTTCAATTTTGCTTTCTATCTGTTCTGCTTTTCCTGTGATTCTCCTGCAAATATCATCTCCTGAGGTTGAGTGAGGGCTCTCATTGCTTATCTTTCTTTCCCTAAAGATTCTCTCAGGAGGCAAAGAATCTTAATTATACATATAGAAAACATATGTAATAAAATGTGAAATAAGACCTGTTTCCAAAAGAACTTATATAGCAGTTTCTAAGATAAAATACTGTCTCATTTCACTGTATGGACCTGGAATTCTGAAGCCAAATGTGCCACCACTTCTGCTTGTGCAGCATGTGCTTCCTGCACCTATCTTGGAGAGACTGCTGTGCTTTTGCACATTTATTGGCAGAGTTAAAAACCAGAAAATTGCATCAAAAGTTAATATATTTTGATGGTCCAGCTACACAATACTAATGAACTTCTAGATTTCTTGAAAGAAGGTGGTTATTTTACGTAATCTTAGTCTCATGTTGCTGTAAGGTTCTTCTAAGGTAAACAGTATTGGACTGAGCCAGTTTTACTGAGTGGGATATTCTGAGAAAAATACCATAGTTACAACATCCTTATCAGTTAATAGAAGACAAGAGATACTGTTCCTGCCTAAATTAAAAATTTGCATAATTGCATTCCGCCTACTTACATTTTTCAATAAAATACAATAGTTATGTCCTCTCCCAAACTAGAACAGTGTTGTCAGGTGACTAATGTGTGTTACACAATGACAGCTACAATTAAATTGATGGAAAATAATTTTCTGTGTATGATATTTATAGTCATGATTTATATTAATGGTTGTTTAAAGTTGCAAAGTGAAATTCTCATGTTAGAAAATACAGAAATTATTGGCGTGACCTATATTGAACCACCTTATAGTATGATACTACTAGTATCCTTTGTCCTCCACAAAACTGCAGATTTGTTCCTCTTGCCACTGTTAAAAATGTATTGTGAGACTACTAATTGATTCTGCAGATTGTTTACAAGGTGAAGCACAGAGATGTATTTGAAACAGAAACTTAAAGTCCAAAGTTTTTTAGGTTGTGGGCATTGCTCAGGGCTGACACCTCACCTTTTCTGAGGTGATCCAGGAGATTGCATATCCAGGAGAGTTTGTTTTCATGAGTCTGGGCTCTACATGTAAAATGCCTGAAGCCTTCTCAATGATTGATGGCCACTGATACAGATAATAAAAAAATGACTTGCTGAAAATCTGTATATGAAAACATGGTTAGAGGACTAAGGCCTCTGTAGACTATTGAGATAGGTTTCATTCCAAAAATACTGGGGAATGTGGTTGGTTTGGGTTTTTTCTGCATTTGCAGGTAAACCAAGATAAGGTTAAATACACAATTCACCTGAGAGCTTTAACCTTCAAAGAAAGGTACTATCTGTAGAAAATAGTGTTACTGCAGGTTTTGCTTGCAGCTATTAGAAAGCTGCTTGGAACTCCAGTAAAACTGAAATGGAGCATGAATAGATGGGCTAGTAAACAGGCTGCAAAGGAGCAGGCTTTACAATGACAGGCAGATGCACTTTCTGTGCTGATACCCACCCCTCACATGAACAAGCAGAGTGGATGTTGTGTGTATGGGGGAAAGAGAAGATGAAGGTATTGCATTTTTTGTATCCTGTTGATGAAAATAGCACAATAAGTATTCCAGATAGCAAGTGGGTACTGCAAACAAGACAAAAAGCAATAGCTGCTGTGTTTAGGATTTCCAGAATAGTAAACAATAGGAAGGACATAAAAGTATCTCAACTCTTTCAGTTTTACCAAATAACCAGGTTTTTTTCAGTCCTAGTGCCAAGAAAAGTTTATTGGGTTTTATCGAATCTGTTCCCATTTATTGCAACCAATGAACATTCTTTACTTGACAAATATTCCTACAAAATTTCTAATAATAAAGAAATCGAAGAATATTATATAAAACAATTAATAGGACATATATTTAAATAGAACAAAATTTGAGATTACACATACATCTCTAAATTTAAAATGCATAATTCTATCGTTCATATAGAGCAAAGCAAATTTTATTCTATTTGTTCTCTTCTTCCTCCAAATATTCTTGAATATTTTAGATAATACTGAGTATGTAAAGGTGGAGTGTTGTTCTTAGCATAGGTAGGAAGAAGCTGATTGTTGGATGGTTGAGATTCAATATTCATACAATGCATTCTTAATTTAGGATTTTTAAAAAATAATCTGGATTTGGGTTGTTTTGTGGGTCTTTGGTTGGGGTTTTTTTTTGGTGTTTTTTCTTTGGGGGGGGAGTTAATCACGTATGGGGAAACACTAGTGAAGTGTTTCATTTGGTTAACATTGCCTCCATGGTCCATAGGAAATTGTATTGCTGATCAGGTTCTGCTGGTTGAAGTGTATAATCGCTCAGCAGTTTTGAAACTTGCCTCTGTATCTAAAAGACTGACTGAATTTCTATATGAAGCTTTATAAAACTATCTTTAAAAATCTTGGCTCTTGTAGTTTTAAAACTCAAGTGGAAATTGTTTTAGTGCTTTTGCAACATACATAGTACTTCCATTTTTTGGTAGAATATTGTTTTTCATAACATTTTACAATTCAGGTTCCTTTATTGGCTGAACTGTGGAATCAAAATTAATGCATTCGTATATTTAAAAGAACTTTACAGGATCGTTGCACTTTTGGCAATGAAACTGTAGCTTGATGGAGTTGCTGGTTTTGGAATTAGTGACTGTGCATGTCTATTATCTCTTTTTAACAGAGATAAAATTTGATTAAGCTGAAGGAGATTTGGAGGTACTTGCATTTTTCAGAGAGGTACTCATTCCTATTTGGTCCAAGAAAATGAATAATAAAATCACTATGTCGCTTGTCCATCTAGGGGTTAGATGAAGATTTAGTAGCAATTTATAGAAATCTCTGATGAGTATGATGCTTATACAAATTGAAAGACCTTTTTGTCTGTTATCCTAAAAGCTGCTGATGTGATGCAGAAGGAATGCATACTCTTATTGACTTTTTTTTTCAGATCTGGTTGCTACAAAACCCAGTGTAGGCTTACTATGTTTCATTGGCAGTTTTTTAAAAAGCCTGAAATAAAAAAGTAAAAATAAATTTGTGGGGGCATCTTCTCCAAACTGGTTATGTTCAACTTTGCTCTATGCACCACTTTTTTCAAGATGAAGAAAAGCCAGTGGGAAGCTTGCAGGTGAATTAAAAATAAAACATAGTTAGAATCTAGTTGATTTGTAAGCAGCTAAATATGCTTACATTGCCACCTTCCCTCTGTTATGTCAAATTCTCATCACCTCTGTGTTTTACTTAATAAGGCAGGCCTGCCATAGGTAATAAGCAAAACCAAAATAAATCTTTCTGATCTTCCAGTAATCTATGCCATGGAGATTTAAGCCAAAGGTACCCTATCTGTGTTTATTACCTCTTAATGAATTATTTTCTCTATCAAATTTGGCCTACAACTTTCTAATATATACCAATTTCTAATTGTTTCACATTTTCAGCTTTGGTTCTGCATGGTGTGAAAGAGAACCTCTTCTTGTCTGTCCTGAACCTTGTATGGGATAGTTTCTTTTGATACAATTTTGTATTAGAAGAAAAGCATCAGTGTTCATATTATCTTGTTATTCATCATCTTGTTACTCCTGATTTTGTAGTCTTGCATTTGGATGGCAGGCCGAGAGACCTAGTCAATTTAGCTGTTTCTTGCACCAAACTTGTTTTACACTTTGGGTCATCTTACTTGTTTTTCTCTTACCCTTTTTTCATTTCTTTTATATCTCTTTTGAAAATGGAAAGAACAGAACTGTACACACTGTTAATTGTAGTGTGTCTCATGAGTTAATAAAATCTGTGATTTATGAAGATGCTCTGTCCTCCCTTCCTCTCCTAGTAACTCCTAGACTTCTATTTACTTTCTAAACTAACTTATCTGATGGTTTTATAGTATTATTCTAACCCCAAGATCTTGTTTCTGAATTATGCCAATTTTGAGTCCATCTATTTATGAGTATGTTGAACAGCACAGGCCCCAAGGAAATTCTCTTCAAATTTCCCCAAAGAAATTTCTCTTCAAAAGGAAATTGCTGGATGAGCAGCTGTAGAATTTGGGATGTGAAAAAGTTAACCAATGCTTTAGTGTGTATGTGTGGCTTGGTTCACGTGATTGTGTTTGCATTTTTCACAGGGCAATTTTAATTAAAAAACATTACGTTGATATAAAGCATACAACAAAAATATCTGTTACAGATATAGCATGCACGATATTCAGTACTGCAACAAAGTAAGCTAGTGATGAGAATAACCTACAGTGAATGTTTTTCCAAAATAAGTCTTGCATTTTTTCTTAATAGCAGGAATCTCCCCCTCCTCTCCCAAACAGAAACAGCTTAGTGGTAGGAAAAACTGGTATTGCTGAATGAAAAATGGCAGCAGGAATGCACTTGAGACTTTTGGTTTGCAACTAGTTTAACAAATGGGAAAATATAAAGAGGTTAAGCAGTAGGAGTGATGAAAGATCTGTTGAATTCACTTTATCTGGAAAGATTAATAGTATGGAATCTGGAGGCCTACATTTTGAATTAATTAGATGAAAAGTGATTGATCTTCAAATACTAATTCGGTGAAAATATCACTATATTCAAAGAAAGAGGCAAACAGATATAAAGATCCTCTCCGCTCTTTTGAGATTGAGAAAGAACACCTGTTGATATGATTCAACATTATATGAAGGAATATTGGATATGAGATGAAGATGTTGCTAACAGACTGGGAATCTAAATGTTTAAATTTTTGTGGTGTGAAAAACGCGAAGAAAAGATGGTGTTTCTCACTCCTCTACCTATGAAAAAGCCCTGTATTGATCACTTGGAAGTGCTGGCAGGTCTTAAAACTAAGTTTTGGGGGGGTTTTTTGCTTTTTAAAAATCATTTTCTCTTCTCCATTTTTTGAATAGTTTGCCTCCTCCTTCTCTGTAGATTCTTCTTTTGATTTTCAAGCTGGGACTAGTGATGTTTTTCCATATTGCATGAGAATTTCAGAATAAGCCCCATCACAAGCTGCCTTCTCCTCATAGATCAACTCCTTGTGTGCCTTTCTTATTATCTCTTTGCCCCTTGCCCCCATTTGATGGTTGATTTAAGTTTTTAACTCAGCCTTAAAATGCCTGTGCCTCCTCCACTTTCACAGACTTAATCTTCCCTTTATGGTTGGAGTCCACGTGGGTTTTATCGTTGTATTTTTCTTGTAACCTTTCCACAAAGAGAGATTTTGTACCACTGTAAGGTCTTATGTTGTTCTAATTGATGTGGCTGACTTGATAATATCCCAAGGTTCAGGGTCATGTGGTGCTAAGCACATTGCAGAAACGTGCGGTAATAACAAAGACAGTTTCTGTTGTCATTATTACAGCCTTTTGACAGTGGGTCTCCCACATTAGATTCTGAGGTTGCAATTATCTTTCGTTTTGTCACTTCTGTTTATTGACTTATATGACATTCTTTATTGCTGTACAAGCTTATCTTAAAATAGGATTTTTTTAATAGTGTTTATGTAATTATGAAGATCACAGGCTCAATAATAGGATGATGTTTAATTAAGATAATTAGTGAACTTGAGCAAAACTTTCTTGGATAGTTTTTGAGAGCTACTTCTGTGATCCATCTGGCCCACCTAGATCATTAAGTTATCATTGATCATTTTTAGAATAGTTGTCTGCTAGAGGTTGGGACATTGAAGTTTGTGCTGTAATGAATACTTACTCCCAATTACTGACTTCCCTTTGTGGGGCTAAGGCAGTTATACAGTGTCACTAGAGTCCTGTATAAGCCCAACTGATCTGAATTTTAGGGAAGAGTGCAGTATTCCTGATAGTATACTTTTAAAAATTCTTTTTCTCTCCAGCTACTGATGTAAGATTCCATATATAGGAAGTCTTCAGAAAATAAATCAAGAGTTAATGCTACCTGGGCCTACCGATAACAGCTGCTGATTGGCTGAAGCCACATGTATGTGATACATATGTTCAAGGAAAAGAGTTCATTATGTTCTTGTGTGTCTCTAGGAATCCGGAAAGACCGCAGAGGTGGGCGAGTGATGAAACAAAAACGTCAAAGAGAGGAGCAGGATTCCAGGAACGGGGAAGCTTCTTCTACGGAGCTGAGAGCTCCCACCCTTTGGACAAGTCCACTGGTGGTTAAACATAAGAAGAGCAGCCCAGCCCTCTCCCTGACAGCAGAACAGATGGTCAGTGCCTTGCTGGAAGCTGAGCCACCCATAGTTTATTCTGAATATGACCCAAATAGACCATTCAATGAAGCCTCTATGATGACCCTGTTGACGAACCTTGCAGACAGAGAATTAGTGCACATGATCAACTGGGCAAAGAGAGTTCCAGGTAAGGAAAAAAACCCAAACCCAATGGACTATAGAAACCTTTATGTGGCAAACCAATAAAAAAAAGAGACACTAGTTTTCACACTACATGTTCTGATTCATGCAAATTATTCAAGTATAAATACATAAAATATCACAAATTTTATGCTAAATTAGTTGATAAAAACCCTATAATGCAATGTAAGTGACTTTTGAAGAAAGATTTATTTAAGAGAAGATATTTCCCCACAGTATAGAATGTTAGGCAGTTTTCTGATTGCAAATCCTTTTTTTCAGATAAAACCCAGCAAATTTAAAGGTAAAAACAGATTACTAAAAGCCAAATCTGACCAATTGGTTCTAATAAATTTATGTTACTTATTTAGATCTCTCTTGAAAGAAAAGTTTACTCTCATGTCTGTAAAGTAAGCCATAAATTCAGAATCACTACTAAATCCCTAAGTATTAGTATTATTTATTTGATTGGCAGTTTATCTTTTTGAGCATGAATTACAGATATTCCATGAATTCTGGGTCTGAAGAAGAGAGAGAACAGCAATTTTTGTATGAAAATTTTGTCTTGCTGGAATTAGATGTTTCTATATTCATCATTTTGGTGCATAATGGTTGGTGAGCTATGACTCATCTTTCCTAGAAGGGAATTACAGAATTGTGGGAAGTATGTAACATTTTTGGTTGAAAGTATGTTACACATTCATTGATGTGGTTTAATTAATTTATGTAAATGAAATGAGATAGTAGCTTTGTAATTAAAGTCCATCTTCTTTTAAATTTCAGTCTACAAGACTACTTTTCATAAGTTAAAATTTTAATGTTTATTAGAAATTTATTGCACGTGCTGTACTTTTAGCTTTGTAAAAATACCAGCATACATGGTAATTTGTACTTTATAATTCGCTGGGATTCTGAGGTCTAAGTTCCTATTGTAGCCTTTTGTTTAATTAAAATTATGTAGCTGCTTTATGAAGGGATGTTAGAGAACAGCACCGCAACTCTCACATAGTACATTACCTCAACGTTACACTCAGGTTATACCATTTTTCTGTTTTCCTCCATTTAAACTTGGAAAGACTCTTCCTGGTAAATCAATAACCCATAAAATCTGACTCTTTCCCAGTCCTCATGGGTTCCCTTTTTACCACTTTTCACATGCCACTTTGTGGGCTCCAGCTATGATCAATGACAACCTCTGTGTGTTTCATTTCTCATCGTATCTTCTAAGAAATCACCTGAGAATTTTATTCTTGACAAAGTCACAGTGGTTAAGGCCTGATCCACAGTCTGTTCAAGTCAAGGGCAGGTTCTCCTGTTAATTTAGGTATGCTTTGGATCATGCTTTTACAAAATGCTTTTGAAAGATGAGCATTTATTTATAGTGTTAAAGCTATTCACTATCAAAACAGCTAAATTCAAATGACTTTTCTATTGGTTTCAGAAATACAATTAGTCTAAATCTGTTAAAATCCATTGATCTACATTCAACATGGATATACCACATTTTGAATTCATTATGTTGTCCAACTGGAAAAAATTTTTCTTCTGTGACATTAGATTTTGATAGTTAACATAATTAATGAAAATGTTATTAAACACAAAACAATACTGTTAGGGAAACTTGAATATGTTTTTTATTCAGAAATCTATCTAAAACAGCTTGTCACAAGATGATTACGTCTGATGATCAAAAAACTGCCTGGTTTACCAAATATGTCTTTTATTTCCTAAGCAAGGTTCTGAAATTGGAGAATCAAATTTATAAGGTTATCAACTATTTATGTATATCCAATGTATTTTACATTTAATAAATGTGCCTGTTAATTGTCAAAATAGCTCCTAAGGAGAAACTAAACCAAATGACTCTATGTATGTACATTAGTAAGTACTCTAACACGCGATGTTTGATATAAAACTGGCGAACTTTGGTTAAAAAACCTCCCCAAACTTCCTTCCCAATTATAGTTCATCTACTAGGCACTGTGCAAATAATCATACCAAAGGAAGGTCCTGAAGCAGGAGAGACAGAATATGAATAGTCTGGGGATTCTGAAAGTGCTGGATACTTAGCTGGTTCTTGGTGCTGTGGGTTGGAGGATGGTATGCATGATCAAAAGTAGAAATTAATTTAGAAAGTTGGTTTAAAAGAATTCAGGCTCAACTGTTTACCTGCTTCTAAAATTGGGTCTTCTGAGAGTAGGAATTTTTGGAGCTAGGTGCTTAAATGTGGTTTGGGTTTTGTTTTGGGTTTTTTTATCTCTCATTTGGTCCTTAGAAAAGGTGGAGTGTTCTTAGTTGCTGATATTAAATCTTAGAAGTACTGATCACCTTTCAAAGATATGGCCTTTGCTTGGACTGTTTTTCTGTTTCCTGCTGCTGGAATGTACTGGCAATAAATGTACATTAAGAGAAATATATCTGGCAATATAAGTCGTATTTTCACCTCCACAGTATGTTGCCTTTGAATACTCCATTGTTACTAGGAATTATGCAATACTGCTTAATTAGAGAGGATTTTCATATACTTTATACATAAACAGAATAACTGAATAACCTTTTTTCTGTCAGGTAAAGTATTCTATACAATAAAATTGTGGGATTTCACTGAGTTATTTTCTCAGCTAATCTACTAAGGTTTCAAGTTTCAAAATTAAGGGTAAAAACATCTTTTTCTAAAAAACTAATGTGCTTTTTACCAGTAGAAAAAAAAACAGTTGCAGGAAACAGCCTCTCCTATGCACACCTCTCAAGCCTTGGAAGCATCACACAAGTTCTTTTAGCTAAATGCAGGCACTTAGCTGATGGAAAGCAAGAAGCAAAGTCAATAAAAATGACTAGGTTGAAAGCATATTTGTTGGGGAAGGAAAAAACCTGGTATTAACAGAGCAGAAATGCAATGAAGATATAATTTACAGATAAGTGTAAGGACTTTCAGAGACATGTTTGGATTTTATTTTGCTGTGCAAGCTTTAAAGAAGGGGGAGTGTGTCAAAGTAACTAGTAAAGATACTGTTTTGGTCAGCCAGTCTTTCTGATGATGTAAATAAGTGGGCATGGAAGAAGAAACAGCTAATTAAAGATGTACTAGATAGAAGCGAATCTATTCTACAAAAAGGAGTAATGAAAACAATTTATGATGGACTGTGTAGTATAATGTAGGCAGAGATCTGTTATAAAGACACACTGAAGACAACGTCCAAAATGAGGCATCTTTGCAGACATGTCCTGATTGGGAAGGTGGCAACTGGTCTAAATGTTTAAGGCAATTTTTTCAGCATTAGTTCAAGCTTGCTTAAATTGACTCTGCAATCTTGGTGGTGTAACAAATTGCTGGGGAAAAGAGAAATTGTGGCAGCTTCCTGTGCATAGCCTTATAAAATGATCTTCAATATTTAAGTATGACATGATTGTTAACTGAGGTCATAACAAACTTCTCCCATGACAATGCAATTCATAATATGCCAAGGGCCTAAAAGCTTGTTTTAATTTTCCTTTAAACCTTGGCCACAGACATAAGTGGGTTTGCCAGATTACATGAACAAAAATCTCGCACAGTGTCTTATGACATATACAAATAATTCAGGATGCCCCACAGGGATTGTTCTTTACATGACCTAACGGGGATTTTGGCTTAAGTCCTCCCAGATGGCCTCTGTGAAATACCAGTGGTGCCTTCTGATCACCCCAGCCAGCTGGAATAGCAAGCAGATGCACAAGGTGCGCGCTAACAGATTGTGATGGGCTAGACATGTAAATTGAGCCTTTTACCATTTAGTTGGGATAAATCACAAAAAAATCACATGTAAGCAAGGTATCAGCATAGATTAATAAATGTTCTGCTCATTTCTGAATCACATATTTCTGAAAGATAGTTTTCCATTTTCTTCTTGGTTTACATAACATCTTGCAGATATAGTACCACCTTCAGTCTCGTAGGATGAAGTTTTATAGTTTAGAGGGTTTTCATGATGCAATAAGCAAAACCATTACTTAGCTTTTCTAAGAAATGCAGATATGTCAGAGGAATTAACTTACTGTATTTCAGCATCTGTGTACTGTGTATATCATTTAATATCTATATTTGGAGCACTGTATTCTCTAAAGGAAGGCGGTATTTTCAATGTAATTATCAATATTTTTTTTTTGTGAAGAAGCTCTTGAAATGGTAAGAATCATTACAAGCTTATACAGTAGGCTCATGGTAAAGGGTGTAGCTTTAAGGAAATTCTGTTGCAAGGGTGAAATCTTTGGCACTGCTGCTACAATCTTGTATAACTATTTACTACAAGTACAGTAGCTGTACAACTTAATAGCCCTAAAATGGTACGTTGGGCATACAAGCTTTGAAGTTTTGAGATGATTCACGGTGCTGTGCTTATTTTATGGCTTCATGAACCGAGGAGATAAACATTTTGGCACAGTTATTTTTTTTATTTCAAAGCCACAGAAGTTGCTATTTTCTTAAGATATTGTTTTCCTATTTGACCTTCTAAACTGCTCTGTTTGTTAAATTAGGAACAGTGTGTAAAGACGCCAACAATAGCCACAATTTTACACTGCACTTCAGAGACTCTAAACCTTGGAAAAAAAAAAAAAGTCAGCTTGCAGGAGAAGGAAAGAAGTCTTATACAAGAGTGGTGCATGTTACTAACCCTTTAGGTGCCAAACAGTTTACAGAGCTTCTGAGATTCTGAGTGTAGTGATCCCTTTGGCAATAATTTACACTTGGCTTAAAAAAAATGGAATGGTTTGCAATTCCTGTAATAATTTTTGATAAACCTTTCAAAATATCTGCTTTATAGTCTCTTCTCCTTTGACCAATGGGATTGCTGTGGATTTTTGTAAAATGTTATAAAAACCCCCACCCTTCCACTTATCAGTTTAATCTGTTGAAGCGATACTCTAGCTTCTCCCTTGACTTAGTAGGGGAAAAACAGGGAAAGCAAAAAGATCTGTAACCAAATGAGAAATGATAACAAGCATCTGGATCTTAATTTATGGCTGCTTTTTGTTAATTTAATTTCTGTGAATTTTGAATTTATTACCACATAAGAGATAAGTCCTTATAGTGGAATAAGGTAATCACCGTTTGAATTTGAACATCAGACTGAGAAGTATCGTGCAGTTGCATGATTATGCAGGTCAGCAAAGCTAAAAATATTTGATTTGAAATAAAAGCTTTCCATCCCTGTGGTTTCTTAGTCTGGGAAACATCTTTAGACTTTCATCTCTATATTGTGTAAAACCAAACAAACCCCTTCTTTCCATCCTCCTCCCCAAGCTTCTGGGTGCTGTATGAGACAGACCCACTCTTGCAAGTAGCTTTTATTTTTATAATCTATAGAATTGTCTTTTAGTGCTTTTGAAACACAGTGAGGTATATTTTCTCCTGTAGAGGAATTTAAATGAAAGAAAAGAATGAGACCATGTGACTTAATGGTCTGAAAGTGAGAGACTGAGGGGAAGACACTGATTCTAAAGGACAGGGTTATATACACTGGAAGCTTGTGTCAGACGAGGAAAAGCCAGAGCCAAGAAGGAACAGTGAAGTGGAAGTGTTCAGAAAGGAACATAAACTTTGGCTGCAGGTGTCTATAGGAACAAAAATAGAGAGAGTGCTTTCACTAGCTGAAGACTGGGAAAACATTACAGCAGGAGAAAAAAGGATCAACATCTGAATAACAACTGTGATAGTGCAAATTTAAGAGGTATCCTAATGCAATGGTTTCCATACTCTAGGTTGTTCCTAGAATTGGGGATATGGAAGGGGAGATAAATGCATCAGAACTCTAGGGTTAGCAAGTTGACCAGCATCAAGGAGGCTCCAACTGGGACAAAAAGTAGAGAAGCACATTGAAGAGGTCCAGAGGAAGAAGATACTGGGAATTTTTTGTTTTGGTTTGGTTAAAAGGAATGTAGCTAACAACATCCTTCATAACATTTGTTTAGTGAATCAGTAATTGTTGGAAAACCCCCGTATTTCTTTTTAAATGCTATAGTATTTGTTTTCCCAGAGATGTCTTACTTCCCTTTGTTTGTGGAAATGAACAGTTTGAAAAATGATTCAAATAGGCATCCATTTATTAGATCAGCACAGTAATTACAGTAATCTACTCCACATGATGTTTTCAAAAACCAGCCTTCTTCAGAATGATGAACCTCAAATACGTCTCTCCACCTAAATATCCCTGAACAGAGTATGTGCTGAAATTTAATTTTAAATCTAAGACAAATTTACCCTGTAAATATCTGTTTTTAGAAGTATGCACATGTCTAAATACATTTATTAAGATTATGGAACTACTCCACATATGTAAAGTTCCTTATGTACACAATGGTTTTAAAATCAAGACCCAAAGTGCTATTACAAGGCCTATTCTGTTCAGAACTTTCCAGAGATAGAAATATTTTAATCCCAAAACTTTGAATTTTGGGGCTTCCCAACCATGTATGTCAAAGAACAAACATCTTCACTAACAAAATTTGACTTAGTGTAAGTAATATTTTTTACCTATTTGTAATATAGTGGCAGATGAGTAATAACACCCAACAAGAACTACTTACATATTTGAGCTTATTGGGCATTCAATAACATCCAAGTTTATTTGATAATAAATGTTTGAAGATGAAATTGTATTGGTCTTTGGAAACAAAGAGGCAAAAATGAGCAGCCACAGTAATAATTTTTATAGTTTTAGCCAAAATGTAAGGAAATAAAATACTTAAACTGTAATATTCTCTTTCTAAAATAAATGATCCCTTTATAAAAACATTTCCTGCTATTTTTCTTTAGCTGATAAGTAATTTACACTCTTGGATGAACATGTCTGTCTTAGAGTCTTCAGCTATGCTGAACCCTGGAGCTTTCCAAGAAACGCTCGTTAATTTCTGCTCTAAGTAAACAGTAAGTAATGATCCCTCCTGATTAATTTATTTCTTAAAATAATTTACAAAAAGAATATGCGATTGTTGGAAAGCACTGATGCGATATGTATGTGCATGCGCACATATCCATTGTTCCCTGTTCACATAACTCACATAAATTGGCCCTTTTTACTTGATGTTTAATAACTTCAGCCTACTTCTTTTAGTTTCTCTCCAGTACTACATCTCTGAGCACAATCAGCTGTAATTCCAGTTTAGAGGTTATTTTAATATCAGTTGTATTAATTTTCTGTTCAAGTGACTCATTCACTAAAATCTCATATTAGATACATAGACGTTTTTTAAGATACATAGAAATAATTAGGAAAGATTTATTTTCTAGATAGGCTCTTACCCTGTCTGTATCACTGCAGCGGTGCATTATATGACACATCTGTTATGCTGCTCATTTATTTTCTTTGATTATCTCTCCAGGAAATGAACTACGTGTGTAAAGAGTATGTTGTTTTGTCTGCGTGTTAGTTAAGGACTGCTGTGAATTTAAGTAATGAAAGCAAGTTAAAGCACATCCCATCCTACATTGGAATGGGGAATGAGAAATCTGTGATTGCCTTGTTCCTCCAGGAGTTTGTTCTCAGCTAAGAGTGGCCATAAGAAAATATTGCCTTCTCTCTTCCTTATGGGAAGTTCAGTACCTTCTAAGAAATGTAGCTGTCCACCACAGTCCTCAGCAGGGAGAAGGAGATGAATTATTTATCACTGCAGATAGACTTCAGGTCTAGACCTAAAGCTTCTTAGGTCTCTTAAACAGAGGAGTCTTGGAAACAGGAGGGAGGAATCAAGATCTTGAGGTTGGCTTAGTGTCCTGCTCCCTTTTCTGATCCAAAAGGGGCACTGCTCAGGATGTTGGGGGGTACCAAGGGATTCTCCCGCGTATCTGGTATTCCTTACGAGCAGGCTGACCTCAGGAAAAGAAAATGCTCGTTGGCAGGAATTTCAGTGATTTTTGTTTCTGCAGCTTGAGAATTTTGGTTGGGAGTTTTTTCAGCTAGTCTAGTAGGAAGTCATGAGACTCATAATCAAAGTTAATATATAGACAAAGGGAACAGTACCGTTCAAAATCTTATTTAGACTCTCGGCAAAATACATTGTGTTCCTGTTAAATTACATTCTGGAGTGTTTGAGGTGATTAGAAAATTTAAATTCAAGAAATCTTATTTTACTTGATTCACAAAGATAAGGAATGTGACATACTAGGTTAATTGTAAATTTCCTAGAGAATATTAAATCTTATCAATAGCTTAATAATGAAGGATCTTCTGCAACAGCTGCTGTCCCTCAGAAAACATGGTTGCAAATAGAGAAGTGGCTACACAGGCTGCTGGCAAGTGATTCAAGTGTTCACTAAAACACTGAACAGTCTCTGACTGGGTATGCTCATTGTATTATAAACAACTGACGAGCATAAAGCTAAAATCATAATGTTGCCATAACTACTATAAATGAATATAGTACATCTGACCTATTTCAGAAATCTCGTTTGACTGCTACAAAGGTAGTATTTCTCATGAGTTTCACATACATTTGTAGGACATACTTTGTGGGATTGTAGTTTCACAAGTAATTATTCCAGCTGCAATGCCAGCTAGAGTGGTGCCTATCTTTCTGCTTCCCCGCTTCCCCCTGGGTTGGGGTGGTTGTGCAAGCAGAGGAATTGATCTGGATTAAAACAAAACCATTTTTTGTGTGTTTGTGTGCCTATAACTTGCATGACTTCCCCAGTTCAGTTCAGCACAAAATAGTTGAGCCAGTTGAAATGTGAGGGTGATGGTATACTGGGAACAGAGAGGCAAGTATTAATATGAGTGTGCTAGAAAAAAACACATGTATTTGTAGTGTCAATAGTAACATAGAGCTCTAAAGCCTTTTTCTACTTTAGTTTCTCTTTATTTCTACTTCAACAAAGAGGTCTTTCCCAGTCTCTCCTGTACAAAAGGCAAGAATCTTCCAGTTACTGACACCATTTACAGCCTTTATCCTGTCTGCTGAAGTAGATGTTGTATGGCTTCTACTTCACTTATTTCTGCTCTATCTATAATATGTTCTGTCATGCTATGCCAGAGCTGTGAGGGGCTGGAGAGTTAAAGGGAAGAGAAAACATGGTAATTTCCCCTTCACTCAAGATGAATCCTAGTTCATGGAGTCTCTTTAGTTTGCTTCCTTCTCTGGGGTGCAAGAGACTTTACTTCCCAGGAGGCAAAGACTGGCTGTTATTTAAGTGTGCTGTTTGGAAGGCAGAGGAACCCTGGGGCTCTCTTTTTGCTGAGTTACTTTGTGACTGGTTGCCTATTCTAGTGCATATTTTTCAAAAGTTGTTCTTCTGTCTTTGTCTTCCAGGAAGGCAGTAAATTCTTCTGGAAGTTCTTTGGGCCAATTTTGTACTGTACAGGTAGTAAATAGCGACCTGAAGTAACAGAAGCATCATACGGCAGACTTTCTTTCTGCTTGGTATTCATCTAAACCCAGCTATGGAGAATCACTGACTCTGATATGAATACCAAATGCACTTCCCCCCCCCCCCCCCCCCCCCAGGTACACATGTAAGGTTATGTTCTTTTACACCAGGCCTTTTGGGAAGAATGTTGCTTTACTACGGGAAAACACCAATTTTGCTCCTGGCTGTGCCAATGCCTTGATCTGTTAGATTGTATAACTCTATTACAATGTGTCACAGTGTACCCATCCATCTCAGAACTTTATCTGCTGCATGGGAAAGCTGTGAAGCACAGTAATTAGCCCTGCTATGAAACAAAAAAAAAAGCCTGATTTAGGACTCTTAGCATACAGGTATAAATACGAATTAAATCTGCTATTTTTTTAGTAATGCTCATTATGCTCTTGTTTTATGCCTTGCCAGTATGCCTTTCTTCTCACAAATGTGGTTTATATCTTGCAGAAGTTTTACATGCTACTTTATCTAGGTGTTCTACAAAGCTGTTCTGAGAAGCAAGCTTTGATACAGCTAAGCATGTCTAAGGAAAAATTAATTATAACTAAGTCTGAAATAGTGCAGTATATTAAAATGCATAATTTATTTGAAATCACGTTTCTCAGCTCTCTTTCTTTTTTTCTCTATTTTTATGCCTTTGTTCCACTCTATGCATTTGGTTTTGGTTATTTTTTGAAGAGGCAATTTCTAATTAAGTGTTCAAGAAAGATCCTGGCATTTGAATGAGATACCGCCAGGCAGCATCAACACGTTTCCCTTACTGTCTTATTTCAGCAGACAGGTCAGTCAGCCTGCTCTTTTCTTTAAACCCCAGATGAGGCTTTTTGTACCTTCCTTATCAGCAGTAGGGCTTCTGAGGGATTTTGATAAAAATCCATCACTGCAGTCTGATGAATTCAGATCTGCTCCTCTTCAGCTGACAGTGAATAATTGTTACCAGATTTTCTAGGAGATATTTTATTTACATGTAATGTTGCAGAGTAACTTTTAAGTGCTGGTTTCAAGTAGGTGGGAGACAGAAGTATCAGCTTGTCAGAAACTGCTCTGAAATAAATCAGTAATGGGATGTTGGAAATAGTTTGGTGTAATGCTGATGAGCTGTGTTCACCTTCTTAACAAGCTGCCAGCCTGACGTTATGTCTCCTGGATTCCGAGTCTCTGAGCAGGCTGAGAATGCCTGATGTTAATAGGGGTAGGACTATATTTAAGTGTGTTTCTAGATGTTTATAATCACACATGAGCTGTAGAAGTATTTAATAAGAACCCAAGGACCTTCTGGATATCATCGAATGTGGACAACATCATTTGGGTGAAGTCATATAATATTTGCTGCCTCAGAGCTCCTACATCAAACAGTTCTGCCTCTGAGGACAGGAGCTTTCAGCCTGAAAAAAGTCCTCTATGTATGAACCAAATTGCACCTTGAGGGTCAGTGTGGTGACGCTATTCATAAAACAGTCTCCTAGCCTATGTCTGAACTGTGTGAAGTGGATTGGATCTATTTCCTGATTCAAGCTAAAAGTTTTATTCTCATCCATGAGGAATCCGTCAAACTCACATTCCGTATGCAAGTGAAAGAAAAAAGAGAAACAAAATAAATCAAATTTTATCTGTAAATGGGAAAGATGAAAACTACCACTTTTGTAAACACTTTCAAAAAAATATCAAATGATAATTCCAGGGCAAACTTGCTGAATTTTAAGTTACACATTTTTCTTTTGATCTATAATTGCTGCTATGGTACTTATTAAAAAGTTTTACTGTGATTTCTTTTTTAATGTAATGAAAGTCCATGCAACTTTCCATCCTGACAAAGGATGACAAATAGGGTTTATAGGTCCGGTTACTTTGGATGAGTTTGTACACTGTTCCAAAGCTTTTCCAGATGTCTCCATCAGAGTTGTGTGAATAATTAATTTCTTTGTTTTGTGGCAGATCCAAACAGTAAAAAAAATCATTTTCCCTTAATACAAAATGTCATTTTTTTTGACCTTTTGGCTAGGTAGTAATTTTTTCAGGTGAAATGAAACATTTTATCCAATATGACAAAATAAATTTAATTAAGATTTTGAATATTTTAGTCACCTGTTTAAAATGAAAAGGAGACAATTCTGGAAAAATGTGTCCTAGTTATTCTAGAAGTTTAGGTACCTTTCACAATATTGAGTAGAAATAGGTGCCTGGTGGAGTGCTGAAAACTAAGGTGAGGTAGCTGAGAGGGATGGTCTATGTTCCCTGATAGAAACCAGCCTGGTTTTATTTTTTTAATTTTAATTTTGTGAAATGTGACATGTTCTCCAGAGTGTTTTAAAATCATAAAACTGCCACTTTTGAAAGTAAAATGCCCTGTTAGAGTGCTTCCAACCAGCTAGAGCTTCAGCATGTGTCTCAGCAGGCAGTATAGGAGCTTGAGTATAAGGTGGTGGTTCTCCAAGGCCAACACCTGTGTTGTGTATGCACACCTGAGCCTGGTCCATCCTGAGGTTGCCTGAGGCTTTGCAGATGCTGAAGTGTACTTCAGGTTTGCTATCCATTGAAGAAGAGTGTGGAAGAAAAGGGGCCTAAGTGAATGATGTGGTTTTTTGAAACATGCTGCTTGCCAACTTACAATGTTTCTCTGGACAAGAAAATTAATACAAATGGCCAGCTGCATTCCAGTGTCTTTCTTTCCCTGTAATTGCTCTGTCATATGATGACACTCCCACGCAGCTGCTAAAATGCTCTTGTTGTTGTAGTGGTTAAAGGAAATTGCTGCAATTAATTTTGCTGTCTTTCTTCTCTTTGATGTGTCATTACAATTTCTTGGATAATTTTTCAGAGATTGTGTTCTGTTCCAAACCAGTCATGTAGGGGTGAAAAGAATAGGAGGGGAAATAAACATTTGAGCCTCATTTATATATGCTTGTGGTTCTGTTTTGGTGTAGGTACCAGCCGGTGTAATGAACACGAAACTGTACATGTACATGCATAGTTTCTGTTGCTTGCATACAAGTGCAATAGACAAAAATAAGACTTCTCCAAAAGTGAATAATCTGAAGAAATAAAATGGATGCAGGTGCCTTAGTCAAGCTAGTTTTATGTCCTAATGGCTATAAAGAGTGACCAGACCGTGAACTCTGAGGTTATGCTTCATTTATTGGGTACAGCACGTTATGTTCTGAGCAATTTCTATTTGTAGTCTTGAAGCAGTTTTGATCTTCAAGTTCACTACAGACTTGACAGTATTTTTCCCTCTTTTCCTTGGTTGCAAAATAATCCTCTCTTCTGCTAGTTCCAGATGCTGCTGCAATGAATGTTAATTGGTTCAGTGGTGGGTACAGTAGATCCTGGGATGGAATAGACTGTGGAGCAGAAAGCTTATTGCTTTGTTGACTGGATTTTATGAATGAAGAAGGGGAGAGGGTAGCCCTCCCAGTTTCATCACATGAAAGTTGTTGTAGTTAAAAAAGATGTTAAACTCAAAAGTGATATTTCTCAAGCTTCCAGACATGGGTGGAGCTACAAATTGAAATGGTGAAACTTTAATGCTTAAAGCATTAAACAAAATTATTTGAAATAATCAAAAGCATAAACCCAGAAATTTAGGGCAGTCAGAAATAATAGGGTTAATAATCATTAATTTTAGCTTCTAATTCCTTAAATAGATAATGTTAGTTGAGAAGTGTGGCTGAAGCTGATCATTGCTTGTGTTACCTTGCAAAGGAGATTTTATCTCTTTTCCAATATCATCTTCTTTGTGTTATGACGACCTTCAGGTCTTTCATATAATTCTTATAACTAATGTAATAAAAAGAATAAAAAATAGAACTATGGAAATATTTCTATACCCTAACATTTGTGGAAAAAATGAAGTGCAGAGAAGTGAGCTGGCTGTGGCAGAGTAGGTGTCCAGGATCACATTAACTGAGATTTGTTCACTTGCCACCCCTATACTGTCACCCCTATGGCCATTAGACTGTGTGACAAATCTGCATTGCCTTTGCCTACTCTGAGTTTTTTCAGAGTCCTCTTCCTCTAGCAATGTCTGTCTTCCAGGGCTGCAGCAAATGCCAGGTGGGCGATGCTGCCCAAGACAGTGTGCCTTTGCCAATGCAAATGCTTATGAAATTAGTAAAAGGATGTAGCAAAAGCACATAGGTGCAATCTGTAAATGAGAAAAACAAATGGAAAGACTCACACATTGATTTTTGGTTTTAAACCTCTCCCCTGATAACTATTTATTGAAGTGAACCTCTCAGGGGCATGTTGAGGGCATTTGAAAAGATGTGAGAGTCTACTTCTGTCTGCTTCCTTTTCCCCCTTCCAATGACTATACATTTGCTTAAAATCTATGATTGCTTAAAAAGTGATTACCTAAAGAGACCTATTGCCTCAAACAATTTTTCTCAAGAGCCACATAACTATCCCTTGCTTACGGTTGATTTAGGTTGTGATTGGAGCATAGCCTGGTACTTTAGTAAGGAGGTCAAGTAAATGCTGAAAACCTCATGGTCTCTTGGGTGCAGCTGAACATACAAAAAAATCCAAGTCTTGCTGCACATGACCTCAAGTCCCGGGGCAGGTTTACACAAAGCATAAACCATCTGAGGTGGCTGGTGCTCCCTAGCTGCCCATTGCTCAGCTTTCACGCTCCTCCTTCTGCCGGGTTATTTCATCAGTTGGCTGAACACTTAAACCAACAGAACAGACCAAGAGAATAGCAGCCCTGGTGGGGTGGGGAGGGGAAGGAGGGGAAAGAATGAGGTAGGGAGGACAGCTTGTATTTATGAGAGTGTCTTCTGAGTTTGTAAAAGTCAGGCAAGAATGCATAACCAGCCCCATGAATGATTTTAGCTGGATCTGCTTTTGATGGGAAACATTTTGCATAGTGGTGACCTCTTACAAAAATGACAAATTAAAAAAAAAAACAAACCTCAAACCTACTTGCAAACAGCCTGCATACTGGCATAAATTTGGCGTAATGTAATTAACTGTTGCAGAGACAGTATTTTGGTTAGCAACTAATGCATTTTGCATAGTATCCTTCTTCACCTGTGCAGGGAAAGATTCAGGGCATGCCCTTCAAAAGAAAGGCTTTCACATGCAGCTGACAGTCCATTCCTACACTTAAGATCACTGGGAATGGCTGCTGCTGTCGTCCCATTCTCAGAATGCGATGTCCTGTGTATTTTATTTGCAAGCCTGAACTCCCTTAGAAGTAGCACAGCTCTCAGTGGTAAAAGAACCAAAAAGTAGCATCTTACTGTTATCAAAGTGTAGCCTGAGTCTCAGACCTCTGCGTTACAGCCCAGAGATGAATGATAATTAACATGCTTTAAACAACTGCTAAAGGGTTTTGTTCTGTAATAATGAACTTTTTTTTTTTTTTAATTATTTGAAGTGCTTGGGTTTTTGTACAGAAAATATGTATATGTCTCCCTTCTTGCTTTATGAAAACAGTATGATAAACTTTCGCTAGCAAACTGGCAGTCAGCCTTCCCTATCAATAATCTTATACAGTAGTTGCTGTTGTTGTTATCGTTATAATTATTATTAGCAGTAAGATTTGTTGTTATCTTAATAACTTCCAAAAGTGCTTGTTTAGAGGGGAAGAAAGCTTAGGCCTAGGATTTTTTTACCTTGCCTAGAGTAGTGACTGTTTTAAAACCAATTAAGAATTAATTCTTGTTTACTTCCCTGCATCCAGGTTTTCTGCTCACACGCTAAACAATCCGCCCCCCCAACTCTAACTGGGTAAGGCTTTCTTTCCTTTTTCTCTTTGAGGAAAGTTCAGTTGCTTCAGGGTCTTTTTTGCCTTTTACTGATTTGCAAGAGACACAACTTGCACTTGAGTTCAAGGAGGCTTCTCCACCCCAAGGACTTTTTGTGGCTGAAAGGACTAGCGAGTGCGCTGAGAGCTGCCACACCTCCGTTCTAATCCTGCCTCCTCCTGGATGAGGCACTTAACCTCTCTGTGTTCTATCTATAAAATACATTTAATAATACTTAATAGCTTTATTGCCCTTTGAAAATGTAAAGTGCTATGTGAGTGCTGATTACTTTTATTATGTTCCCTGATGGAAGGCCTCAATGTATTTGTGTTAACTGGTACTGCTAATGCACTTTCTGGAATAATCTTTGGTTAACTAAGTGAAACAGTTGCAAAATAAAAACCTGTGGTTTAGTCAAGGCAGACGCAGTTACACATGCAAGGAAAGGCAGGGCAGAAAAGTACTCGGCGTGGATCTGCCTGTGCTGTGTGACAGCCGCGGCCGGAGCTACAGCGCAGCACAGCTGGCCACCCCGCCAAGCTGCGCCCCGCCAGGGAGCGCCGGGTGAGGAAGGAACCTCCTTTGGGTTTTGGGCACATGGCCTGGCCACCCACCACCGTAGGACAGATTTTCCCAATCAATCAAATCCTGCAGAATGATTTGCTCGAGCTGCTGCTCAGTGAGAAACCCAACTGTCCCCAGCGCTCACAAGAGCTCCGAGCTAGGGGTCAGCTCCCAGGCTGGGTGTCCCCCTGCCCTGCCGGGGCACGCCGCGGGCCCCCCCTCCCCGGAGCAGTGCCGGCCAAGCTGCTGCCCTGCTGTGGCCTACTGATGTCGCTCCTGGGCAAGCCAGCAGTATTTCATTTCATAAAAATGTGGCCAGGGTTTGTCAGGAGGAGACAATGTATGTCTGACCAGTGGTGCTTACCTGTCACTACCCCTGAAGCGTTCCCACAGCCCTAAATCCAGATTGTGTTGGTGTGAGATATTGACTTTGAGTAGATCTGCTTCCACGTGGCTAACTTCCTTACAAGCTGTTTTGGTATAGGAAATTTGAAATAGGACAGTGTTTATTAGATCTGATGTATGCAAGAGACATTCAGTGGTAGCTTAGGCTGGTGTGTACCTGAAGAGGGAAGGAGAGATTCCTGTCCTGAACAAGGCATTGGTTATTTGGACCAGGAATAGCCTCAGGATTGTTTTTGTCTCCTCATCCTGAAAAGATATAGAATGAACAGGTCTGAAAAAGTATGCACTTTTTGTGCAAGTGGAAAGCATTGAGTGAAGTCATGCTAACTTTCTATATTCCTGGAAGACAGTCAAAATTGTTCTCATTTACCTGAGAAACACATTTTGGAATCATCACACTGCAGCTTTTAGGGAGAAGCAGAACCGACCAGGTCCTAGACATGGGACCTGAAATAAAAGTGAAGAATGTGACACCCCTGCGGCATCCCACTCCAGGGGACAGCTTCAGGTGGGGAGTCTGGCAGGGGTGGTACATCTATTGAACCATGAGGCAGGTCTCCTAGGGTGAGCTCAGGGAGGACAGAAACCTCCTGCGGAGAAGGGCAAAAGCTGGCTTGATCTTGACCTTCAGTATGAACACAGGCTGTGAAAGTGGGGCCTCATGGTCCTTCTGAGTTTTTGGGTTTTTTTCCCCAAACCCCAAACATCCCTAATTCACATTATGTTTATGCCTGTAAATTGTAATTGTTATTTTTCAGAAAGAAGTTTAGAACCATTAGAGCTGAAAATGGCAAATATGAAGTAAAAAAGGAATTAACAGTAATTAAGAGCAGATGCTGTTCTCTCTGATCTCATCTCATTTTGTTTCTGACAGACTGTTTAGACTTAGAGGAGACAGTGTATAAGTTTGGATTGATATTCTGTTATATTATAGTTACACAGGCAGCAAAAAGAGAGAATTCTGAAAAAGCAGACAGAGTATTTAGAGGCTCTTACAAGTGTGCCACTTGCGCTGTTTACCTTTCAGATTTTCCTCCCTAAAACTCAGGAAATCGCAGCTAATTTTTTTCCGATCCCACTTACAGAAACAAAAGTAATGTCCCTTTATAAAAAAATGAAAGAATGAGACTCCTTTTTTTAGCAAAATGTTTGGATTGAAAATGTATTTTATACATTCAAACATTAGATCTTCAAAATAGGTCTTGATTTAAAACACTGGAGTTGTGTAAACAAGCCAATAATTTAAGTGCCCTCAGAAGAAAACTTAATAAAAGTTTCTTATATTATTTTATGAAAACCTGTGGAAAGAAGTAGGAATAAGTAGCATTATAGAAATATCTGTGTGAATACTGAGACTAATGGAAAAAACAGTGCTTGTGATTCTCTGATTCACTTGTCCTTGACCTCTGTTTTGCCCTGCTGTTGCTGTGTACAGACAAGGCTATAGTCAAGGTGCGAGTTTTAGCCACTTCTTAGCTTTCATCTACCTTTTAGCTAAGAGTTTTCAGAGCTTAGCCTTAAGAGTTGAGGAGGCTGAGTGATCCATTTAAGTTGAGACCAAAATGTCATCTTACGTGCTAGATAAATGCGTAGATGCTGTCTCACTTCTCTGCTTGAAGTGAAGAGGCTGGGAACCGAGCTTGTAGCACTACAGCAAGCAGATATCTTGTGCATTGATCAAACAGTGGTGACTGAGCTATTGGCCCTCCAACTTGCTTTAGGTTAAGAGAAACAGATGCTGGTTTTCCTCTTTCTGGCTGTTTCTTGAGAACAGAGCTTGCTGTAGGAATTATTTTTCTGTTTGTCCATTCAATCTACTTAGATATTTTTGTCTATATAAACCTCTTTTAATTTGGTTGCTTTGTTGAATGGTTGCTAGCTATTAGGTTGTAGCACTCACCACTGCTTCCCTGCTGTCTTTACCAACCTAATTAATGGTTTTTTCTGCATGTGGCCTACATGACCATTGCATAGCTGACATACTGTATTGAGTTGTAAATAACAGCCTTTTGCTGTGGTTGTTGCCACTTTTCAAAACAGTGCATTAAGACAGAAAAAAATAGTGGTTCATCTGTGCAAATTTGAGACATACGATGTAGGAATGTTCTGATTTCCCAGAAAATTTTTGTGTAGTATAACATCTGATATTTTTTTGCTACAGGGGATATTATAAAATATTCTGTTGCTGTCAAGTTAAAGACATTCCAGACAAGCAGGCAGTGTGTTTAGGAAAGAAATAACCTCTGCAGTTCAATAGTTAGGCCTATGTTGTTCAGCATACTCATAAGTTAGCTGAAAAAAAAGGCATGACTAACTGTCATTAAAAATATGGATTACATTGTTGACTAAGGTAATGAAGACAAGGGCAAACTGAGAAACTATGCAGTCCTAGCTTACTGTCTGAAAGGATATAGCTGAACTGGAAAATGCTCCAAGAAGGACAAAGTGAGTTCAAAGGTGAACAGGATAACTTTTAGGTGAGGAATGATTGAATATGCTAAAAATATTTGGAAAAAGAGAAGATTAGGAGTGAGATGATGACATAGGAAATGATGGTGTCTTCCAATACAATAATTAGGTGCATCAAATGGAAATAAGAGATTTTTTTCCAGAACAACAGGAGATTGTAGTTTTTCTAGAATTAACTCAGAGTGTGAAACTTCTTACTGGAGAGTACTATTTCCAGAGTATATAAAAAACCTGAAGTGGATTAAATGACTAAGTAGGTTCAAAAAGCATATGGACAAACTTGGGACAAAAAACATTAAGGGACATTAAGCACAAAAAGACCATCTTTGGCTCTAAAAGTCCCTGAGCCACATACCACTGGAGCCTGAGAACGCTTTCTGTAAAAGCATATGTTTGTCCTGCTGTATGTTTTCCCATAACCATCTGGTATCAATTGCTGTTGTAAATGGGATATTTTGCTAGATGGAGTTTTGCTATTGCTTTTAAAACTTTTTACTGCTTTTTCTTTACTTTCCTTCAAAGCACCTGGAGACAGAGTCATTCTCTGTGGCATAATGCTGTTTATTGTCATGCAAATATTGGCTGAAATTTATATTTCAGGTACCCTCTGTGGTAATTAAGACGTATGGTATGAACATATGGATCAGATGAAAAAGAAGACTGCTTTATCATTTGTATTGAGAAGAGGAATAGTCTGGATACCTTGTAGCTGTGTCTTAAGAATATTAGTAGAAGCTGTAAAATGATGATAATTAAATGATCCTTAAATAACATTAAGTACCCACTGGAGGATTTCCTGTTTTAGGATTGCATCTGCAATGACACTGGATATTTGGTCTCAGGGAAAGTTAATTGCTAGAGAAATAATTTCTGATAAAATAGAAATCTACTTATTAGGTCAAAAGTCACTAAGATAAATGATGAATGTATTACTTTAAAAATATATGATTGGTAAAATTTGACATATATGTTGTTGTTAGTTATTTCAGAGGACTGCAGGGTTCACAACCTATGTTACAGTAGCAATAAGATGAAAACCATCTAAGCTTTATTTTGTTCCTTACTATAAGCAGACCATCTTGCACATAAACCACTTCTCTGTTGTTGTCAGGGTCTATGTTTTATCTAATACTACTTCTAGCAGTCCTTGTGTTCTTTCACGACAACCATTCCCTTTAGGCAACTGCCCAAATTCCCAGTTTACAAAGAAACTTGCTTATACCTGTTGTAGATGGTTGCTGCCTTCCTTTTTTAGGAGAGTAGGGTCATACAATTTTGGATTCCCAAGTCTAATGTCACCTCTAGAGAGTCATGTTTGCCAAAATAGGGCTTTTTATAGCTTTTTCTCCATGGACCCACTGCTGCTTCACGGTGTCTTATTGTCTGGAGGAGAGAGATTTGTATTGCATTGTTACTGATACAGTACATACTGCTGCTTTCTATCAGAAAGGATAACCAGTTTAGTTTGAACATTACTGTTTTGTGTTCTACACATAACAAATTTATTTTCTACCTACTCTTAGCTGAGTGCTCAGAAGACCTTTCTGGCTTTTCAGAAGTTGAGATTGCCATATATATACAAGAGTTTGTGGAACAGTTATTGTCTTCTGTGTTGCAATCACTCAAATATAGTTAATTTATCTGTATATGAAAAAGGGATGATCCAGCCATGGCTCTCATTCTGAAAGTTCTTTCTCCTGCAAAGCATATGATGTATGAATGGCTTAATGGCAGTCTAGATCCTGTATACTTTGGGCACGCAAGGATTTTGATATGTTTCATAAAGTCAAGCAATTGGTCAGTCTGGTGTGGGGAATCAGATGTAGGTTTTATCAGTAAACTGCAATTAATTCATTTATCAACAGTGAAGGTCTTCCTTTTTCCTTAAAGTACAATAACCAAACATTTAGAATTCAAAAATACTTTTTCTTTCAAAACTCACCAGCATTAAAAGAACACTGATATTTGAGAATGCAGTGCACATCTACACATAATTTTAGCAACATTAGTGCAGCTTGCTCTGATGAAGTGACTAATGATTTATTCATAATCTAGTTTAACTTTCTGTAACATTATTCAGAATTAGCTTGCTTGAACGAGAGTAAGTCTTAAAAATAATAATTAGTTGTTGATTAATGTTTCTAGTGATAGCAAATTCATGGAAACTTAGTATGTCATTTAGGTAACTACTTTTTTTTGTTAACAATGACCCCTCATTTGTAGTCTGACTTGGAGCGTGTTTAGCTTCTACCATGAGCTTCTTTATGTTATGCCATTACCTTCTGTAATGCCATTCTCTTTTTCTTTAGATATTTACTCATTGCAGTCCTTTAACCTATTTAGCCTCACAAAGAGTAACTAAAGTCCTCTTCTTCCTCTTTAGAAGGCATGTTTTTCCATGCTGTATTAATTTTGATGTTTCTTTACCATTCTGTCCAACTTCTCATCCTGCTTGAAGATTGGTTACCAGATTCAGGTAACGCAGAGGTAATTTAACTTTCTTACTCTCTCAGCCTTATTAGAGGTAGCTTCCCACTGCAAGTTCAAACTGGACTCATTCTTCTTCATTGTTTCCAACTCGTCTTCATAGCTGCTATAGTTTCCACCTTGTATATATGCTTAATGTTCTTGGTTTCAAACATTTGTCTGTATTTTTATGATTAAGCTAGTGAGTGATTTAGATTGCTCACATATTCAACCTGCTTTTTGCATTATTTCCCACATGCCATCATGACATCTGAATCATGATTTCTTTTTTTTCCATATCATTATTAACAGCTGGTCTAAAGTAAAGAAGTAAATGGTATGCCATTCCTTTAGAAATAGAGCAGCATTACATGCTGAGATGTGTCATTTAAAATATTTTAATTCAGTTAATTTGTTGCATGTTTATACAAAACCAAATGTCTTGTGGAAGTCTGGTTCATCAAAGCTATTTTTATCAACTAAACTTACAACGTCACCTAAAAAGCCACCAAATAACCAAGGTTATTTGATACATATTTTATGAATTACTGTTTATGTGTATTATTATATTACAGACTTTTAAACCTGCATTAATCAAGGTTTGTGTTAGCTGTTTTGTAGATATCAGGCTAACAGATAATTCAATGTTTTAAACCATGGAGTCACAATCAGTTTTCTCTTTAATCCTAGTTTTTGGGAACTTCCTTAGCCTCATTGAAATCAGAGTTAATATTCCAGACAGCAATAATTTTCTTGGCCAATCCTTGTAGGACTTTTTAATTCAAAGTGTTCAAGTTCAGGTACTTAAAGGATGTTAACATTGTTGAGCAGTGTATTTCTATTCTCAGAGCAGGCTAACAAAATACCCCTCCTTTGCAATACAACTGAGGTACTTTATTAGCTTTCTTTTTTAATTTCTCTGTTTAGTTTTTGTAAAGATTACTTAGCCTCAGTGCAATCTGAAATTTCATGTGCAGGGATGTGGACAAATAGAGCTAACAAAAAGGTGGGAATGAAAAGGGCTTTGAGAATAGGTGTAGTAAAAATAAAGATCGAGACTGTGGAGAACAAAGCAAAGCATTTTGACATCCAGAATATTGTAGAATGAGCAGAGTTTTACAGGAAAGTGAATCACCACAGTTGTAATAAGCTCATTTTTTCCTGCAACAATCAAAGCAATCTGCTACAGAATAGTGTGCAGCCACACGGAATGATGGCAATGTAACTGACTTGTATTGCACTGATTGCAAACTTCAAACAGCACATGGGGACTTGTGTCCCTGCATTGCTGCGGTACTCTTCAAGCATATATAAAACCACTATATTATTATGTATCATACGTACCAAGGGAATACTTAACAGAAAACATTATGTTTATTGTTTGTTCTCCATATAGAGACAGCAGTTTCTTTCTGCCAATTTCATTCTTGAGTGCTGCAATCAACACTGTAGTTAAGAATGTTGCTCTTTTAAGTTTCAGCTCTATTGTTTCAGGCTGTTTGGTGGCTCATGCAAATGCCATTCCATCAGTCTGTGAAGTCTGAAAGTAATTTTTGCATTTGGTAATATGGAAAAATACAGAAAAAGACAATTTTTTTCCTAATAGTTACCACTTTCATAAAAATAGCAGGTACTGAAACTGTCTAAATTCACTCCTAATGATTGGTAGATGAGTTTTATTTCAGACATGCCAAAGCTGTTTCCTTGTTTTTGAATGATTCTCTATGAACAGACAGATTAGCTCTCTCAGATGTTTCAATTAAAAATAATTGTATTAACAAATGTTTTGTAGAACATAACATTTTCTAAGTACTGACTTGGTATATGTCTGTAGTGAGGACACAACACAGAAGCAAAATCACTGCCCTTTACTGGGCTGGTAAGGTAGTTTACCCTATCACTGGTATTCTGAAGACTAATATGAATCAATTACACTTGTAAAAAAAAAAAAAAAGAAAAAAGGCAAAGTTCAATGAAGTGGTTCATTCATAACACTGAGTAAAAGAAACACTGAATAAAAAGATAAAGTGTATTTTAAGGGAACTTCTACATATTTTGTTTTAGGAAGTTCATGTTAATTTGAAAGAATACGTTCTGCTAGGATCAATAAACCGTATTATGCAATCTCTCCTTCACTTGTATCTTTGGATTGAAATTAACATTTATGAAAAGTGAGAATCTCAAATAGAGAATGAACACAAGAATGACCACTGTCATTATGCTTTTATATCTACCTTCATCATTATTCTTTCATATTCATATTTTAGTATTGTTAGAAGCAATCTCTTCATTTTGCATTCATTGTTGCTAGCATTGTTTAAATACAGAGTAATACAGGTTCACCTCATTCCTCCAGGTGCTATAGCCCAATAGAAATATAAACAAGTAGTTCATCAGTGAATTGTGATTGTGCAGTGATCAGCATCTGCTCCCTACTTAGTTTGAAATGCTGTATTGGGCCCTCTTCCACACAGATACAGCTCCTGCAGTATGGTGAATTGTTCACAAATCTGTAAACCAGCATTCCACCAGGAAAAGTGGTCTAGGATTAGGTGATTACAGCTATCATTTCATTTTATGAGGATTTTTCTGTTTTCCATTTTCCCTCCATCATGCCCCAGGCAGCGTGGCACTGGAGCAAACAGTTGCCCCTTTCTTCCCAGGCTAGTAGCAACAGGTATGGGGATGGAGATGCTCACCTGGCTCTTGCCCTGCTTTTGGGGCAGGGTACAGCCAGGACACAACCAGGGGGCTGGAAAGTGCTGACTGTTCTGTAGGATGGAACCAAAGTGGACCTAACGATAGACAAAACTAGCTCAAATGTGAAGAGAACAAATGCCTGTTTTATCGCTTCTTCTTTTTGGTTATACAGCTCCAATGCACCTTTTAACCTGATTCTCTTGAATAATGCTGTTCTACTTACAAAACTAGAGGGTTTTTTTACTGTCTCCTATTTATTCTTTCAGGATTTGTGGATTTAACACTCCATGATCAGGTCCATCTACTGGAATGTGCCTGGTTAGAGATACTGATGATTGGCTTAGTCTGGCGCTCCATGGAACACCCAGGAAAGCTTTTATTTGCACCTAACCTATTACTGGACAGGTCAGTCTGCACATTACTGTGATTTATTGAAGTTCGTTTATTTCTATTGCAATCAGATTCATTTTTAGCTGATAGTCATCTCACTGATACTACAATTTGACGGTACTTCCTATGTTAAACAAGGTTATAATAGGTGAGAGTGGAAAAGGAACTCTAAAAAACATAGAAATGCTCTGGAATGTGATGTTAGTCATTTGTTAGACAAGTAACACATCTGAAATTCACCTGCTGCTGGAAGTACTTTCAAAGGCAGCAGAAAAATTCTCTTATAATCTGTACTGTTTGTTGCAAAACTAAATTATATTTAGGATTAAATACTAAACCCTATTCATTTTAATTCAGATAATTATTTTTGTTTACCAGAAATCTTCTAAGTTATTCTTGGTTAGAATGAAAACTGGAGTCATGTATGTAAAACACATACCTGTTTGCTGCCCTAACCCTTTTTTAGTCAGTCTTGCCAATATGCCATAGGTATTTCTAAGTGAGAGAGAAAAAATATGCATCTCTGCTCTACAACAATATCCTGGATTCTAGCTGATAGCCATCATTAATGAAAGCAGGAAGACTGACAGATTTTTAGCATATATTCTAACTATCTTAATGCAAACTCAAGTTCTTTTTTTTTTTCCAGTCATGAAAAATTTCAGCCTTAGGAAAGAATGTTGAAAGAATATAAGCAGCAAGCAGGGGGGTTGGTAAATGACTGTGGCTAATCTAGGAAAAGTTAAGGTAGAGTCATCCTAGGTATTGGTAATCTTTAGCTGAAGACTACCACCCACACAGCAGAGCTGGCACAAGAGAGAGAGCTTATGTGTGCACGCTGGTCACTTCAGTGCAGAATTTGAAATCTTGGTATTGAATTGAAGGTGGAGGAAAGGGTGAGCTAAGGAGATGTGAGCTGAGTATGTGGTGAGGCAGCTAAAAGTTGCCAGGTTCTGGTATCATGTAGCTGCCGAGGCAGTGAGCTGCAGCAGAGGGATGGCGATACAAAGTCAAGGGCAGTGCCTTCAGCTACTGCAACCATTAGCTAGGTGAATGAATCAAAACTCTCCTTATCAGAAACATCTTTGGAGCACGTTGCTCTGTCAACAGTAGGGTACTGAGTTATGATTGCATTTGTGCAGCGTTAATCCTTTGGTTCCTCTGCCCTCTATTTGCAAAAGAAACAAGATTTAATTTTTATATTTTAGTAAAATACAGATGCTAATGCCTAACAGTATAAAATAATAAAACATATTTCACAGGAATAGCGAAACATTTATTGCCTTAGGAAAAAACCCTATTCCACTTGTGTAAGCACATGACCTGTGAGCTTTGGAACTAGATATGTATAAAACACATTTTCATTTCATATACAGAAAATACCTGCTGCCTAAATATAAGTATAGTCTTCTCAAGAAAACAGAACAGTTTAAAAATAATTTCTTAGCGCACCTAAGAAGTAAAATTTACTACTTTAGGAAAGTAATTATAGCATAAGACAAACTTCCTTTACACATTCCAGAATACAAGTTGTGAGAAAAAAATGAAAACTGAAGAGCAGAGCCAGAGTACCATTTTTCCTCCTCTTAACTAAGAAATACAGCTAAGGAAACATTTGAAACTTTGGTCTTCCTCAACTAAACACCTCTGTGCACTGAATAAAATGGACTCTGAGCAGTTGATTCACAGTTTAAGCCAAGTCTGCTGGATTAAAGAAAGCAATTTAATGACTAGAACCACATATTACTTTAGGCATCAAAAAAGAGTTAACTTCATGATAAAAACAGGCTTTTTTCTTTGTTTTCTGATTTTCAAACAAGGCTGTTTCTGGAAGTATAGCTCTATTACATCTCATTTTCAAATAAGAAATGTGTTTCTAAAGTATTGTACACTTGCCTCACTCTACTTGGTAAGGATATTTACTGAAACTAAAATAACCAATTAATTGACTCTGGGAAGCACCGATATGTTAATTAGTTAACCATTTGCTGATTTACTAGTTAATTAGTGCTAACAGTAGTTTGATGTGCTAATTAGACTCAGGAAAGTTGCCTTTTGAGAGCATGATAGGGCAAAAGTATATTTGCCCTATATTTGTCAGATTTGAGAGGGCAGGACAGTGCCTGCTTAACTCAGTGGAGTCCTTCCACTGCAGAAAGTATTTGGGCAAATACCACAAGAGTGCAAAAAAGTTTCTGTTTTTTTTTTAAATGTATTATTGTTGTTCATCTAAATGATGAAATTGTCTAATTGAATGGCTAAAATAATGGAAAAGATGGATGGTCTAGTACAGTTTCCTTGCATCTGTTCTTTTCTCCTTACCCATCAGCATATTCTTTACAGGATACTCCTTTTCAATGTTTTCATCCACAGCATTCTGTCCTGAATTCCCATCATGCTTTCCTTGTTACCTCATCTATGGGCTTAACAGCATTTGCAAACATTAATTTAGCTACTGTCTATAACCCAGAGTCACCAGCTTCAGAAGGTAAAATCTAGACCTGCCCCTAAGTTGAGTTTTTCTGGACTTAGTGCAAATTTAGTATTCTTAATATAGAGCTTTACCACATTTTGCATATGCCTCTAGCTCTCTCTGATCATTCTGTGGCAGACATCCTCTCTGATATGCACATCACTTTTATTTTTTACATTCAGGCTTCCCCTGTTTCTAACAGAATCTTTCTGTCTAGAATCTTGGAGACAGATAGTTGTTTGTATACATCTGTACATAAAGGCAACATCAAGTTCTATTATGCAACTTTTTTACCTTTTGGCTAGATAAATAGAGCTTTGTCTTGTTCATATCTGTCTGAAATGCAATAAAAGATTTGAACAAATAAGATTTTTCTTCTCCCAGCTCACTCCTTCTACTTGGCCCATATTAAATTAAACATGAGTTTGTCTTGTCTCTGGAGATCTTTTAGAGACTGTCTTTTCTCATTCCATGACAGTCTACTTGTAATATTTTCAAATAAATACTTCTATAACTTTCCTATGTAACTATTCACACTTGGAAGACTCCTTGAAAATACCTGTAAAGCAGCCCTTTTATTATTAATTTTAAGTTAATTCTTAAAATTTTGCTTTACCCATAAAAAAAAATTACACACCAACTAAGCTGCCAGTATGTGTAGACTACTGCCTTCTGTATGGAAGAATATCATTACATTATTCCTTCCTATTCCTACTCTGCCTTGTAATTAGATAGGGTATATCTGGGGTAAGGCACCCTTGCTTATTCTATTAACAAACTACCTACACACTTGAGTCTTGGTTCAAAATCAGGACTTTTAGCAGTCTGCCAATTACATATAACTGGTACATTTTTGCAGGGTACAACTGATGCTATTTAAAAAGCTCAAATGACAATAATTATAGATTAGAAAAATAAGCCCAATTGGGAAATACAATGGCACACTCACAGTGCTTGCAATTAATGTACAGTACCTGATACAATTAAAGAAAGCCCAGAATAAATGCAAATCTTCTATATTCAGTTTCTGAAAATTATATCTTGTATAAGGCTAATCTAGAAGCAAAGGCTTAAGTTTCTAATGGGACAAACCAGATGTTTCCTGTCTGGAGTGTTCCCAAGAAACCAGACATTAAAAATGTCATTAAACCAGGTCTGAAATTTGTCAGGCCTGCCTGACAATAAGCTGTTTATAATTTTGAAGAAAATGTATTGTTTCTTCGGGAATAAGAAAATAATATTTTATTGTATTTTTAAAGGATTTGTTGCATTCAAATTTCATGCTGATCAGAGGTTACTCAAAGGTTTGAAACATAATTGTAAAGAAACTCATGATAGAAATAGCTGAATTGCTGACTGAGGTGGGTGACTTTTCACCCGAAACCTTCTCAGCATCAGCAAAATGGGAAACACTGTGCTGCATTTTAAGAAGGTGGGTGGAACTTCTGCCCAGTAAGCCTGGGCACAATTGTAAGGAAACTGATGGGACATCACCTAAAGAAAAGAATTGGCTGAGGTGCGAATAAACATGGCATAGCAGTAAAGAGCATACATTTTGTAAGAGGAAGCCATACGTCATGAATAAGTTGGAGTTCTTTGAAGAAATTAACAAGCAAGTGGATGATGGAGATCTTGTTGGATTTCCAAAAAGTGTTAACAAGATCCAGATTTTATTTAGACAAATGTAAACTGATGCATATAGGAGAAGAATAATCTTAGTCTTCATAAACTGCATTCTGAGTTGATTTTTCCATCTCACTGTTAACAGTATTCGGTTCTATGGATCCAGCATTTCTGGCTCTCTAGCCATTGAAAAGTAAATAGACTGCAGCTTTCCCCTCAATAACCATTGCAACTGGAAAAAGAAACAGAACAGGACATTGCTATTCCACTGTTTAAATCCGTGCTGCATCTGTGCTTGGGAAACTGTGCTTTTTTGATTTTCCTTATCTTAACAGGACTATTGAAGAAACAGGAAAGGTAGCCAGAGGGTTTGCATAAGCAATCAAAGAGAGAGATGAGCCTTTGTACATAAAGTAACTAAGTATAATTACTTCTCTGCCTGTGATGCTCACTAGAAGAAGGGAAACAAACCAGAGATGATAGGAATTGCATAAAGACATGAGCACATTGAGAAAATGTATGTTAATCCACAGGTTATTATCTCTTCCAATCTAGCACTAGAGGTAACCACTTGAAATCAGATCAAAATGCCTATACTCCTAGCCCAAGGTGAAATCTAACTTTGATATGAGCCAGTATGGCTGCTCTAATGTTATGTTCTAATGTTATTTTCTTATCATGATTAGGGGAAAAAAAAAAAAAAAAGTCTAGCAGCAAAATATCAGTCTAGGGACCTACAAAATTTCAGTTAAATGTAGTCAGTATGTCCATAATCCTACCAGGTTTTCTTTCTTTATATGGAGAAATCTAGCCTGCTCTTCAGGTTTTTTTCTTGAGACTCTTGTTCACTTCCTCTTCCAGTGCTTGATGGAGCTCTTTCATTCTTTTGGAAGAAATTGAAGAATTTTCCCTTTACTGACTTTCACATTCAGTGATGGTAGGAGGCCATGGATCTCTTTAAACTGCAGCTAGGATCAATTGTATAAAGACTTGCAGCATTCACTGTATGACTGGACAACTGAATAATTTACTGTTTGCATGGCTTTGGTCTGAAAAATTCTCACCACATCTGAAAATAAACTTTTAAGTTTTCTGTGCAAATAGGTTTTTCCAATGTTTTGATAGACAGAAGATTAGACACAATAGAAGAGCATCAGGATGAAATCCAAGTATGCTTTGCTAGTCTCTCACCTTGTGAAATGTTTCAGATGTCTGAGGACATCACACTTGTCTGTCACTTGAGTAAATGTAGAAGACCTTTTGGCATTGTGTAATCGTGGATGCATTAATTAACATTGACTTATTAGAAAAATGGAAGCAAAGTGGTCACAGATGCTTGATTCAGAATGCTTCATTAGTGACCTGCTGGTTTTGTTTATTTCAAAGGGAAAACGCCCCTAGGCAACAAGTATATCCAAACTTGCATTTCAAAATAAATCTGGAAAACAATTGTGCATTTCATTTTCATCCCATTTTAATAGCAATAGATTTTCTGATGGAAACCCAACTCAAACAGTAATCCTGTCAGCAGGCTACTTACTTAATAGAGCTGAATGGATCCACTTGTAGAATGTTAAGGAATCTCCTGAAAGAATTCGATTTCTCTTTCACCCCTCACTTCATTCTTGGATTTTGGGATGTATTATTGTATTGTTGAACACATAGAATGAAAAAAATATTGCAAGCAATAGAATTCTACACCTTAAACAATGCAAAAGGAATAATTTCTATTTAACGTAAATCAGTCTTTACTGTGCCTTGGAGCAAAATTCAAAACCTACGCAATGTAATTCAAACAACCTAAACATAAATCAATAGGACCCCTTCAGAGTTTGGGGAGGTGTTGGGTAATGCTCAAAGTGGTGAATTCAGAAAAGCACAGGAAAAGGAAGAAAATTACTCCCTCTCATTATGATCTTCCTAATTTTCAGCTGCTGCAGAAAGAGGTTCCCTGGGTGGGTTTGTAGGCACAGAACAAAGGTTTTCATAAAGAATGAAATAATTTCTGGATTCAGGATAGCCCCTACACAAATTCTAAGATTGCTTGTTCATCTAGTCACTCTGACCTTGGAAGCTCAGGCCCCAGTTCTAGGTCATGTTGAATTCTGATGATGATCTTTCCAAAATTAACCTTTCTTTGCATTTCTGACATGAAGTGAATTTTGAAATATTTTTGGCTTTAAGGTGATTAAGTCTGAATGTAAATTAAACTGAAAAAGGCTTTTCTGTCAACAAGAATAACATTTTTTCAGCCAGTTATTGTAACTTTATTATTCCCAAATGGAGAGCCTTCATAATAATTTTCTAATCTAAATGTCACATGTGACAAAAAAATAATCTGTTTTCTTAGAATTATTATAGCAGCATTTTAGAGATATTTCCTATCTGACATATTTGTGGATCCATTTCACATCATATTTTACCAAGAAAAAATTAATTAAAAGGGTACTTAGTAGTCTCAGACCCAATTCACCACAGTTGAAATGTGTAGTGTGGTCTTACTTTATCTGCCTACGTAAATGATTCCTCTTGATCTAGTCAGGAAAGACACTTAGTCATGACTACATGGCTCTGAGGGTGAGGGTCAAGGGTGTAGGAGCCCAGGCGGTCAATCCACTGGGGCAGCTGAGGAGAAAGGACTTGAGGAAGAGTACACAGATCCTGCGGGTCAACAACTGGTTGCATAGCTGGTGTCAACAACAGGGATTCAACTTATGATCAAGAAACCTGCTCCCAGGATCAAGGATATCTAGGAAGAGATGGGATCAACCTCATCAAATGGGGCAAAAAGCATAATTTCCACCAGCTGGCCAACCTGGTGAGAGAGCTTTAAACAAGGAACAACAGGGGAGAGAGATGATGACCCACAATCAAGTGAGGAAAGTGGTAGACTGGGCTGGCAAGAAAAGGGTTCAGGGTGATGTGGACAGGAGAGATGTTGTAATCAACATATCATAGTAGTAGGAGAGCCCCCTAAGTATGTATATGCACATAAATATGGATGTGCCTACAGGACAGCCTGATTGAGAAAGCTCCATACATTTTTTTGGGAAATTAGCACAAGTAGATGTTCTCTGAGCCAGCAATGCTCCCTCATGGCAAAGATGACCCATGGCCTCCTGGGCTGCATTAGGAAAAGCATTACCAGCAGCTAGAGGTAGGTGATCCTTCCTCACTGCTCAGCCATGCTGAGGCAAATCTGGAGTTCTGTATTCAGTTCTGAGAGCCCCAATACAAGATAAACATGTGCATACCGGAGTCCAGTGAAGGTCCATAATGATGATTACTGGGCTGGAGCATCCTTCATGCAAGCAGAAGCTGAGGCTTGGATCTGATCAATGTGTATAATTATCTGATTGGGGGGTGTGGGGTGTGGAGGGGAGTAAAGAAGACAGAACAAGATTCTTGTCATTTACAGGACAAGAGGTTGTAGAGTCTTAGTCCTTGGAGATACTGAAAACCCAACAAGATACTGTTTTGAGCCTAACTGTGATCAAAATGGCCATTTTTTATAGCAAAATGCTATTTAACCCCATGGGTACTGACACACAACAATAAATAAGCTAGGTATTTCTCTTCATCATCAGGCCTTGCATTCGATATTGTGGTTTAGTTTACTCATGGTAGTCTCTGCTTTCCTCTTTGCCAGCTGTTTGGAGTTTGCTGTTTTGTTCTAGAGCTTTGAGGGCTATTTTTTTTAATTTTATTTTTTCTGCTTACTTTCTCCCTAACCTTTTCCACAATCTCCAGAGCTACTGGTTAAATGTGGGATGGTCTGAAGTAACATCTCACTGCTGATTGATAACAATGTCCTCATCTTTTAGTTATTGATAAAATAGTGTAGAAAAGGAAGAATCCTCCGGTTAGTTGAGTAGCCCTCCAGTGCCTATCTGGCAGTATTTAAGGCATCCTGATGGATGTTAAGGCCTTGGAGATGGAGCTTTCCTGAGACCCTGCTTCCTTAAGTTGTTTTAGTGCACCACATTACACAGGAGTAGAAAGTGTTTATCAATGTCTACTAAGAACTAGTGCATACAGAACACATTAATGTATATAATAATCATCTCTTGTCTTGAAGACAGGCACCAGCTATGTATAAAGCCTGTAATAAAATTCTAATGGAAAGAACATAAAAAAACATTAAAATGCTTTGACAATTCTTTAGTGCTTCAGAAATAACACAGGATGTAATGATTCTGCTCTGTCTTATATATTCCATATCTTCCTGGATTTGCTCTTTTATTTGTCTTTATTTTAACATCTCTCATTTGATGTGTGAATTAGCTACTGCTTTTGGTTCAGAGCTAGGTCAAGGAGCAACCAAAAGAGACATTAGAAAAGATCAGCAGACCTTGCAGGATGGTGGGCTCGTAATTGTGTCAGTACTGGAGGAGGTAGGAATTGCCTATTTGAACCTCAGACCCAATCCTAATTGTTGCTTTGTTGCTATAGAAAAGAGAGAGATGTGCTGGGTGAAAACTGCTGGTGCACGGGCAACCACATTTGTTCAGCGTATTTTGGGGAAGTGACGGTGCCAACAGAAGTAACTCAAAAGGCAGGTTATGTGAAAAGGTATAAACCTAACAGCCCAGCTCAGTGAAGGCAAAGAGAGCCTGCCTCTTTTCCTCCCTCAAAATTATGTTTGGAACTGATATTTCATTTTTATTTCTTATTTGGCAAACGTCCATTTCAAAAAACTCTTGAAGGAAAAAGAACTTGATCCCATGTTGAATTATGCTAATTCCAGTCCAGTACTACTTCAGTCGCCCAGCTGTGAGTCTCAGACATTCGTTGACACTAATGGCACATATTTTTGAGTAAGTAGCCAAAAATATTGGATTTGTTTTAAGAACAAGAAATAATTACTATAACAGTGTTGTAAATCAACTGAAAAATATTTTAGCAAACTGTCCCCAACAAAAAAGAAAAAAAAAAAAAAAGAAAGCAAAATTATTACTTGAAGGTAACTTTCTGAAAAATGTACATGCTGTCACTTTAGGTTTTCTCCTCTGAATTTCTGTCCTTACTTCTGGCCAGATAGACATTCTTCCTTGCCTATGCCATGACTGAATAAGTTAATGAATTAGAAATAAATTATAACGAAATATAATAAAAGTTTGAGTATGAGATGTAAGGAGGATAGAATGCCAAGATATGCACTGAGAATGAATAGGCTATAATGAATAGAAAGGACTGTTCTCCTTCCAAAACTTTCTTGAAAATACAATCCAAGCCTAAACTCATGAAGAGATTTTGAAGTACGGGAAAGTTGGATTAACTTTTAAATTTTATTTTTTCTTCTCTGTTTTATATTCTGTGCCAGTTTTATGCATAAACTGAAGATGAAGGGATGTAATATGGTGATGGGTATTTTTTACTGCTGCATTAGTACTTCAAACCCTATTTGAATGATTTAAGGATTGCTTTTATTCTTTATGCTGGTGCTGACTGCATGTTTGGATTCTTGGTTAGAAAGCTCCACACCAATAATAAATCCTTGCTTCTAATGCTACCGTCTGAAACTGAAGTCTTTCAGGAACTTCCCCAACAATTTACTTTAGGAACAAAACTTTTGGTTGCAGATCATTTTGTCCAACCTACTTCTTGAAGCAAGATTATTGCCATCAACAGTTTAGGTCAGCTGTGACTTTGTCTAGCTTTCTTTAAAGTCTCTAGGGATGGAGAACACACAACCTCTCTGGGTACCAATTTCAGGGTTGCACCACCCTCCTACAATCCAGCCTGAACTTTCCACACTGTAGCTTACAGCAGTTAGTTGCCTTTTGATTTAGCGTTCACTGCTCCTGAGGAAAGTTTGGTTATACCCTGTTTGTAATGCCCCTTGTAGACTGCAGTTCTGTCTGTCCCCTCCTCTACATACTTTGCTTCCTTCTCACCAGACTGAACAGATACAGTCGCTCAACCCCTCCTTGTAGGCCATGCACTGCATGCCTCTGATCAGCTCCACAACAGCAGAAGACATCCAGCATCCTTCTTGAACTAAAGCACCTGAAACCGAACACAGGCACAGCCTCAGGAGGACCAAATAGAGGTGGGGGAGAAACAATTTCTCTTGTTCTGGCCACATTCTTCCTAACATAATTTCCATGCAGTTCGCCTTATCCACAAAGACAGAATGCTGTTGGCTTATATTTGATTTGGTTTTCATTTTCCAGCAGGAGGGATCCTGGTCAGCCCAGTGTTTTTCCAACCTGTGCTGATGCACAGGTTTATTTGGCCCTGGGTGCAGAATTTTGTACTTCTCCTTGTTGAACTTTGTGGGGTTTCTGTTGGTTCACTCCTCCAGAGTCCCTCTAGCACCAAGGTTGCGCTACACAGTGTAGAACCTCCCTACAACCCCAATTTAGTATCATCCACAGACTTTAAGATGAACTTTTTATCATCATCCAGATTATTGATAAATATATTAAACAGCATTGGCTCCAGAGTTAACCTCTGGAGTACTTATTACCTACCACAAACTAAGTGTGGAGCCATTACTGATACACTTCGAGTCTAGTGATCCAGCTTATGTGTCTGTCTGTCTGCTCAGCCTGTACTTCCCTGGCTTACAGATAAGAATGCTGTAAAACAAAAGCCTTGCTACAGTGGAATGGTATTGCACCCACCAGCTTCCCTTTGATCGTTTAACTAATTGTTTCGTCATAGAGTCAATCAGGTTGGTCAAGCACAATCTGGTTTCCTGGATCCTTCTTGATTTCGTCAAAGCTGAGTTAGCCTTCTACTATTTGTTAGGCACCTCTTTCAACCCCCATGATTTTTTTAAAGTGATAGGTAGTAGCCTAATGAATACATTGACCAACTATTTCAGCACCCTGAGATGAACCCCGTTTGGCTTCAAAGATTCTCTAAGTAATTCCCTAACCTTTGAAGAGAAGTCAATGTGCTTCTCTTGGTTTCGCCAGTGAAATCTGACACACAAAGAAAGAAAAGCTGTGGAGTGTTTCAGTCTATTCCATGTAGTCACTCATCACGTTTTCTCCCCCATTCATCAAGTCTTCACTCTCACTGAAATTCCATTTGTTGCTGCCATACTTGTAAAATCCCTTCTTGTTACCCTCTGTGACCCTCACTGGTTTTAGACATAAATGCTCAAACAGTGCTTTGGTAATTCTATGCTGCCTGCTTTTATTTCTATTTCTTGTATGTTCTTTTGCCTTTTAATTCGCTAAAGGGTTCCTTGCTTAACCAAGTAGACCTTCTGTTGAAATACCTGGTCTTCCTTTATACTGGGATGGGCTCGTTCCTGAGGTCTCAATAAATTTTACTTAAAATATTTTCTAATTCCCTTGACACTTTTCCCCGTCATGTCTCCAAGAATATTCTGCTGAGTAATTCCCTAAATAAACTGCAATCTGTTTTTCTGAAACCCAGAGTCATAGTTCTGTTGTTTGCATTCCCAGCCTACCTCTGGATCCTGAGCTTGCTCACACCTCATGGCTGCTGCAGCCAGATTTCCTACCTGTGGCCATATTCTCCAGCAATTTCTCATAGTTTGTGATGAGTGGATCAATAGAGCATCGGCCTTGGTTGGCTGCTGTGCTGTTTGATTTGGGAAGTGATCATCAACACAGTCCAGAAACTTTCTGGATTACTTGCACAACGCTATGTTGACCTTCCAGCCAATGATTGCAATCTATCCATGCAGAAATCCTCCACAAGACTGTAGACCAGTGACTGGGACACTTCTATGACTTATTTATAGGAAAACTTATCCACTTTATACTCTTGGTCAGACAGTTTGTAGCAATCCCTCCCCTCCAGTCATCAGTGTTAATTTCTCCTCTGATGGATACACAGAGTCTCCTGATATCTGTGGTTCTGGTTCCTTACTGATACCTGGTTCTGGTCTGTTGCAGCCAGGGGTCTCCCTTTATGTAAAGCTCAAGTTTTTCCTCTCCCATATTTGTCCTTCCTAACCAAGTTGTACCTATCCATGACCATTCTCCAATCATGTGTGCTATCTGATCGGATTTGTGCACTATCCCACCAAGCCTCTGTGTTTCTAGTCTCATCACAGCTGTCTGACTCTGTACGAACTTCCAACTCCCCTTCTGTGTTAGAGCACCGGCATTTGAGTTAAGTCTGTGAATACCCTTCTTTGTAACTGGGGATGTGGATGTTGTCCCTGCAGCTTTTTCTCAATCATACCTCCACTGTTTCCTAACCCACCTTTAGGCTGAGGAGCACACCCTGTGACAAGCCTCGTTTAGCAGCTTCCTCACCAAGTTACTAAGTCCATTTGTGAAGGTGACCTTCCCTCTCTTAGTCTGGTGGATCCCATCTGTTCTTGGCAATCCCTTGTCATCAAATGAAGAACCATGAGCAAAGAAGCCAGACGGTAAACAAATACACAGTCAGGCTTTGGTTTGATGTGTGCATCTGTGCTTACTTGGGTTTTTCCCTTTGAATGGAAAATTTGTCCCTAAGTCCCTGTTCACCTCACCAAAACATCCTTCCTTCTTAATGTTTACTTGTCTGTCCTGTGTTTCTGTAAAAGCCATTCCTGATACCTAGGGTTTTCCCAAGACTTTAAAATAAAAGTTCTCATTCCTACATACAGGGTTCAAGGAGGAGAGGAATGAGTTAGTAAAAGAGGAGTGACTCATGAATCTCTTAAGAAGTCTTGTCACATACAAATCCATGGGATGGGCTGCATCCAAGATTGTGGGATGATGTCATTGCGAGGCTGTTTATCATCTTTGAAAGGCTGTGGAGACCAGGAGAGGTCCTCAATTACTGGAGAAAGGCATACGTTGTGCCCGTCTCCAAAAGAAGACAGACAGACAGTCTGGGAACTACAGTCAGAATCACTTCTATCATGAGGAAAATCATACAGCACGTTCTCTTGGAAGTTTTTTATGTGAATAGGAAGGAGAAGATAGTGAGTGTGAATTAGCATAGATGTAGGGCATATTGAGCCCGACCAACCTGATTGCCTTGTGTGATAAAATTGTTCACACTCTACCTCAATACTAGTTACAGCTGGAGTTACTCAGGGGTCTATCTTAGGATTTGTCCTGTTAAATGTCTTTGTCAGTGACCTGGAGGAGGAGATGGAGTGCACAGTCTTTAAACTGGCAGGTGACGCCAAAGTAGGGGGTGCAGTTGGTAGGCTTGAGGGCAGAGCTGCCATATCGAGACAGGCTGGAGGAATGGGCTGACAGGAACCCTATGAAATTCAGCCAGAAGTGTGAAGTCCTGCACCTGTGATGGACTTAATCCACTGCCACTGTTCAAGCTGGGGCCTAACTGCCTGGGGAACAGCAATGTGTACGTATGCCAGTATGGCAACATGGCAGCAGTGAAGGCCAACAGTATCTAGGACTGTATCAGTGGTAGCGCAGGCAATAGAGCAAGGGAAGTGATTATCCACTTTTATTTGGCACTCATTAGACTATCACTGGAATATCACATCCAGCTTTGTGCCCCTCATTAGAGGAAAGACGTTAATAAATTTCAATAAACCTAGTGGAGAGCCACCAAGGTGGGAGCACATGCCTTGTGGCTGAAAGAAGTGGATTTGTTCAGCTTGGAGAAGAGATACGGTTTGAGCATGCCTAACCTAAAATCTACAAGGCTTTTTGCTAAGATGCCCAGTGAAAGCCTGAGAAACAGGAGTCATAAATTGAAGCTGAGGAGGTTCTGACTGGATATAGGGGAGAAAAAAACCATGATGATGGATATAATTAAGCTGAGGGAGGTTGTGCAGTGTCCATCCTTGGAGGTTTTCAAGACCAGACTTGCATAAAGCCTTGAGTGAGCTGATCCTGTTTTTAGTGGGAAGTTGGATTGAAGAAATCCTGAGTTGCTTTCCAGCCTGTATGATGCTGTGAGTCTGTAGACTTACTAACGTTAATGCACATAGTACTTTTATGCAGTAACTTAAGATCTTTAATTCACATGCTTTAACTTTCCTAAACATTTCCCAATAGCCAAGAGTTAAGGATTCTTCTGAGAATACAGTCTGACACTCTGCAGTAAACAATCTTTTATTGTTTTGTTTTCAGTAAGCTGAGAGTACACAAAAACAACAGCATGATGGTGGGATAAGAATAATTTTCAAATCTGTTGCTAATTTGTCCTTCAGGAAAGTTATCTAGGCCTTCCTAGATAGGCCTTCCTATCAACTGGACATATGTGAAGATGTGATTATACTATCAGCTTGCGTTAGAAGGCAATTGAGGAGAACTGGAGATTCCTATTTCAGACAGCTTTTGTTGGTTAACAAAGAAAATCAGTGTTGCAAGTAGATAATAAAAACATTTGATTAGAAGCCTGTGTTTCAAAGATACTAAGCTCCTGCAGTTCCCACTGATTTCAGTGGAGCTGGATCTGCTGCCTAACTCTGAAAATAAAGCAGAAAATTCTAGATTGTTGCTTGCACACATAAATACATAAAGCTAAGCATCTAACCTCACCTAAAGTACTTTACCTGAAGAATTACTCTTCTTTTTCTTGTGGAGTAGCCTGGTATTTCACACTCAGCAGATAACAGAGTAAATGAGGTTAGGAAGTATTTAGAATCTCCTAAAAGTACAGAATTTTTAATTATCAACTACCATATGAGTTCAGTTGGTGGGAAACAGACACACGTGGAGATTTAGGCACATGGACTATATGTTGTAGGACTAGACATTTTTGTTCAGAGGTTGTACTTGTCAGCAAGAGGGTCTTGGTTGGAATATTGATGTTGTAAACCACAGTCTATTGAACTATTTTTGTAAAAAAGCACCTAGGAATAATTCTTGCTTGCTATCAAAATGTCTCTTCCATGTTTTGAGTTGCCATAAGGCATTTTGAAAGGTCTCGTTTTACAAATAACTTAGAGGGTTTTTTTCAGTTGTGGTCTTGCCTATGCAGATTTTGTGACTTGTTCAGACTGTAATATTTTGAACTGTTTTGAATACTGGTTGGCAGTAGATTGATGGTTTTTAGGAAGCAAGTAAATGTCTTCACCAGCCGTGGAGATGTGGAGTTTCTTTAATATGAGTCATTTGCCATATGATCCACTGAAACTTTTCATTTCTGTGTAATCCCAAAATTCTAAATTCTTAAACTGACCTTTATTGGGGAATTATTTATGTTAATGCAAAACTATTAAAGGCTTTTAGTCCTCCAAAACTGTGCTTAACTCTATATATGCAAAGTTAATCTTTCTGTTGTTACAGGCAAAAATAGTGGTTCAGAAGCAGTGGAACTTGTCCCATTGTAAAAATTCACATTTGTTTTACTTCCATAGGACTTAAATTTTAGCAGACAGAACAGATTTTGAGGTAGTAGAAACTGGTTGTCTTCTTATACTTTGAGTGCCTGATTTATTATGTTTCTAATATTATTATTTATTTATTTGACAGTAGTGCTATTAAATATGATTCTGTCTTTGTTTATTTTACTGATGTCCAAACAGAGGAGGAATATACTTAAATCCAACCAGTTCAGTTTTTCAGCTTTATTCTGCCTAAGCAGGATTCATCAGAGCAGCAAGATGGTCACTGCTGAAGAGGTCTCCACACTCAGCACTGAACAGTGTAACTGACTGGTCATCAAAGCATTGAAAACTCCCCATCTGAGTCCAGATCCAGCCTTCAGGAAAAAGAGGCAGAACTGTGAATTTCAGTAAAGCCAGGTTCAGGTAGACCAGGCTGAGATCCCTCCTTTAGTTCAGCTCATTGGTCAGGGCACTGTAAATGAGGGTGCAAAAGGCATCGCATACCTTACATGGAACATAGCATGGAGTCTGCCTGCCTGCTAATCTTAAAACAGATTTTTGTCCATGACCTTCTACACTGCACTGCTTATCATCGTCTGTAGGAACCTGATATTGAAATTATCAGTGTTGCTGGTCATATCCAAGAAGCTGCTATAGTTTGAATCACCATTTCTTCAGTGAAATTTTTAAGAGCCACGAAAGGCCATAGAATTGCATTGTCAAACCCAAATCAAGTTCTGAGCTAAGTGCTAGTGAAATGCATGGGGAGAACTAGGCACTCTCAGGAGTGCTCAGCATACACCTGCCTGGTAGCCTATAGGGACCAGAGGTGACAAGGAGCAACCCATCCTCCTTACTAAACATACTTTTCTACTAGCTCCGTTGCCAAGGCTGGAGATCACCTCTTTCTCACAGAAAAGTCAGAGGACATGAGCTGTTGTAACAGTGATTGGGAAACTTGCTTGGGCTCCCACATTTCCAAATATTACTGTATTTTAACCAAAAATTTACTCGCTGTTTAAGGGAGTATTTAATTTGGTTTTCTTGATATTGTCCTGCTTTGTTTAAATATCTCTGAAAGCAGATGAAACTAGCTTCTGTCATGTGCTATAATCACTGGTTCATAGGCATTGCTCTGGGAGAAGGGAGGTGTAGATCTATGTACAATCACCACATTAAGCAGAATAGGGATTTGAACTTCAAAGGAGATCGGTATACAAGTGCTCACAGATACCATCTCTCCTTTGACTCAATTTTAGGTTTAGACATGACTGAGAAGTGCAAGAATTTTCTCAAGATGTAGTCAAAAAGAAAGATGACTGCTTTGTCTGAGGGTCTGGCGTGGGTTTAGACATTAGCTACAGGGTCTCAACAGCATGACTGTATCAGGTCCGAGTCAGGTGTGTCATGACTGGTAGTGTTGGTTTTGTCACAATGAGATTAGGAAGATGCTTAATCTATGTTTACGCTACACATTATGGTGGAATAGCCATCTGATTATTTGAAATTTCTTTTGTATTTTCCTATAGCAATGATCTTCAAAGCCATATCTAAAAAACAGTATATTCTTAATCAGCAGATCTGATCACTTTTCTTACAGGTTGAAGTTTCACTCAAGGAGTTCTAATAGAAGTAAAATTAGGTATTTTTTAGTAAAAGGTAGCAATATAAATTATGTAAAATCCTATGACCAGAAAATCTACAGACTAAATTTTCATTAAAAATAACAGCAATCTGCATTAATTCTTGAACTGGAGCTTGAATATGCAAGATATAAATTAGTGAGAGAGAATACCTAGAATTGTGAGCAGAGGGAAGTGGTTAACTGCCATTACTAATTAAAACTTTAAGATTTCCCAAACTTTAGCTGTGATTGATGCTGTAATGTAAAAAGTTACCTGATTTGTGAGGCGAAGGGATAGTTTAAATCAGTCATACAGGCAAGAATTTTGCCTCATAAATCCTTCTTGAGCTCATCAATAAGCTTATTCTTTCAGGAGGCATTATGCTGATATAAGAAACATGGGAGAAGCATGTTGGAACATTGCAGATTACAAGGCAAGGTAGAAACAAGTACAAAACTTTAGGGAGGGAGAAATGCAAAGAATTTGGACTATTTCAGTTAAAGGAAAAGGAAAGAGGAAGCAAAGTAACACACACAAAACACCCACCCCCCCTCCCCAAAATGTATTTTTTAAAGAAGTCTTTTCTCAATGTAAATGTTTGGTTAAGCCAAGCTCTTATGTTCCACCACAGTAATGTCTTGGTGATGAGCTTATGAAATCAACTTTTTTGGGGGGACTGTAGTATTTAATTATCTATTCATTTTATGTGGGATATTGAGAACTATACTTTAGAAATCACACATGTAATTATCAGAAATAAACATAGTTACATATATACATAATAATATAATATATACACAGTATTTTTATATATATATATATAATCACAAAGATAAACAGATTCACCAAGTGAGCATGGAGTGGGAAGTCACATGCTAGCTAGTGAACTAATGAAATCAAATGGGAGAGGAATGATCCAGGGTGATAGAAACCTCATGCTGCCACCAGGTTACAGCTGTGAATATTTCCTCCTTGATTTCCCTTCATGCAGGAATCAAGGGAAATGCGTAGAGGGCATGGTGGAAATCTTTGACATGCTGCTGGCTACTGCTGCCCGGTTTCGCATGATGAACCTTCAAGGGGAGGAATTTGTGTGCCTTAAGTCCATCATCCTGCTGAATTCTGGTAAGTGGTGTGCTTTTCTGTCCCTTGGATAATTGCGGTTGCTCCTTGCATGTGCTTGAATGCTGCTTGCTGTCACTGATGACATTTTCACTTTGAGACAGCAGCAATCAAAAGCGGGCTGTCACCATAGATGCAGGCAGAACCACGAGGCAGGGGTGGAAGAGGGCAAGCCTGTTCAGTGGTGTAGATGGGACCCAGCAAATTAATGCAGTACGTAGCTGACCCACTGCATGCAGCTGATGTGAAGGGCAATCAGAGCAGTGTTTTGAGCTAGGTGCTGGAGGGTCTTAAAGCTCTGGTTACAAGACACTGGGGTAGCCGGAGCCACATTTAGGTCATCCAAAGGCAATGGTTACTCGTAAATCTACACCTTCCTTTTTCGATGATGGCAAAATAAAGGGAAATAATGACAAAAATGTGGCTGAGTTTATCATGGTTTGGTTTATATTAAAATACAGGCATCTAAAACTGGTGTCATCACTTTCTACTTCCTTTATAGTTGATAAGTATTTTGGGGCTGTAAAACTCATTCTGAAGTACGCTTCAAAAATAGGTGACTAGATAACAAGTGTATGTATAGATATAAATAATACGTAAGGTTAGCTGACTTGAATTATGCATGAGATGACTGAAATAAGCAGACTCAAGTTGTGGCTTGTGACTGAAAATTTGTTGCATACTAGAGGTTCCTTTTCAGTTTTAAATGGAAAATAACCTCCACACAATTTATCTTTAAATGCAGAAATGAGGTCCATTGTGTTCTAGTGGAAATGATAGAGGTCTGAAATAATAACACAGGCACCAAAGTCAGAATTCGAGTCAGTTCTCTGCTAAGTTGTTACCTGTTGGCCAAAGATGCCAGAGTTTCCCAGACCTGATGATTTACTCACTTGTTCTCCCCTTTTCCTCTTGGGTTTGAACTTGTAGATGGTATCAGCCTGTAGACAAAACATATGTGGAAGGCTGCATGTTCTTTTTGTCTGGTGGTCTAAGAGGTCAGTTGCCCAAGTTGTATGCAATACAATTCAGGTAATTCCCACTAAAGACTAAACACAGAAGACTGCTTTACTGATCAGGTGCTTTTTCACTTACGGGAACTTGGACTTGGTCTGCTCATTAAAAAAAAAAAAAGTGTTCAAGCAAAATTATTTATGCAATCAGATGTAAAGATTTTATTTATGATCTAGGAGGTATTAATGTGGTTCAGGTTTTGTTGTGATTGTCATCTAATGACCAAAAAATGACATCTGAGGCAAGCACCTGGCATATTAGGAATTAAGGCCTATTGTTTTTATCTTGGATGCAAGGGTGTGACAATTGTAATTACTGTTTGACATTTTAATCTCCTTATATTGCCCTGATAATTATAACATAATATTTCCTAGAGTCAAATTTTCTTCCTGAAAAGTGATGTGCCTGCAGATTTTTAGCTAATATATGCTATTTATTCAATGTTATTATCCTTTTAAATTAATCTAGGTTATGTAATTGATTTATAGAAATATTGAATTAGAAAAAAGAATAGAGTCAGAAGTTTGAATAAAACACATTAGATGTTCATATCTTGAACGTGCAGACTTCAAGCCATGCTGTTGAGAGTTTTTGTGCCACTGTTGTGTTTAATATTGATCCAGAAACCTAAATTTTTTAGTTAGACAAAGCTCTGCTAGACATTACCAGCTATCCTATAAGCACATCTCGCTTTGTTAATGGGATTTTTTTTGTTTCAAGATATCCCTTAGGAAAAATTGTCCAAAAAAATATACCAAGTGAATTCAGTGATAATCACAGGCTAATCTCCTTCTGCACATAAGAGAGGTGAGACCAGTGAGTGAGGCTAGGAGATATTAGATCCTCATTCCTTCAAGGATCATATCAGAGGTGCTCTGTGTGGTGGAAGGTCAGAGTTGAACTGATTTTGGGTGTGATCTGGTTGTAGGGGTTTTTTTACATTAAATGAAAATTTATAGCTGCTCAGAAGTCTTTGACAGTGATACATCAGAGGGCGTGGTTTGAGTTGAGCTGTTACAGGTTCATGACAAAAGTAATTTATATCATTTTTATGCAGATCATGGTATACTGCTCTGGCTTGCATGCTGCACTTGTAGTATGTCTGAGTACCCTGTAAACTGAATGTGTATGTATATATGGCCATAGAATGCATGTCTGTATTGCCTGTAACTGCCTTTATGCATAAACATAATTTTACATTTCACTTTTTGCATTCTTATAACCAAATAATTTTATTACTGTCGGAGGAGTTAACTACTAAGTAGTGGGAATATGGATGCAAGTTTAGATGCCAAATTAGGAGGCTAGGCTGCGTTACAGAGATAAGTGGCTTGGTTTGGAGCGTGTGTAATAGTTTAAGTGCAAGTGTCGTTTGGCACAGATACTTGAGAATGTATTCTGGAGATGAGTTCTTCACAGAATATAGCCAGCCTCCTTAGGTAAAGTGTTGAATACACATGAAATATGTGCTCTGAAGCACATAATATATGTGGTGTTTGAGGAGAGGCTGAGAGAGCTGGGTTTGTTCATCCTGCACAAGGGAAGGGTCTAACTACAATCCTCAGATAGCTGATGAACAGGTTATGGGAGAAGCCAGGGCCGGACTCTTCTTAGAGGTGCACAAGGAAAGGATAAGCTGCAAGGGAAGCAAACCACAGCAAGGGAGACCCTGACCAGATGAACAGAACAGTCTTCCCAGTGAGAGGTTAAGCACTGGAACAGGTTGGCCAGAAAGATAGTAGGATCTCCATCCTTGGAGAAACTCAGCAGGGCAAAGCTCTGGGCAGCTTGACCTAACCCTGAAGTTACTGTTATTTGAGCAGGAGGTTGAACTCGACGACCTGCAAGCCTCCCTTAACCCGATTTTTTTAATATGATTGCACATGTAAATTGTAAATATGCACAAATGCTCTACTAAAGAAATGGCAGATAAACACACAATTAATTTTTGGCCCTTACGCTATCTGTATTATTTATGCATACAATGAAACCAGCTGATCTCAAAATGATTTAAACAAGTGGACTAATTAAACAATTTGGACTCATTATGCTACATTTCATATTTAAAAGCAGCTTGCATTTGCATTCTAAAGCTTTGTGTGGACTTAATGTACTGAGTGTACACAAACATTTCTTTATTAAATCCTTGGACATCTGTTAGTCTCTTCACATGAGGTAGTGCTGCTTGTTGTTTCTGTTGGACATTTATTTTCCCTTTTTTGTTTGCAACATCCTTCAAGGCTGTTAATATCTTTAACTCCTTTTCAATGTGGTCTTGGACAAAATGCAAGTGAATTTTTTTCATTCCACTCACAGTGTGTGGAATAGATGGAAGGTTTTATTTATAAAGCACAATATACGTTTACTCCCAACTTTTTCCTGAGATATCAAGGCGACAGCATGTCTGTAACAACAAGGACAGCATTGTCTCTAGCTAAATAACAAACTAAAAGGTGCTCCTCTAAATCTGCTGTAATAAATCTTTTGACTAAAAATCAAAATTATATTTTTGAAAAAAGTCAGCTCAATAATAAAGGGATATTTTTTAACACTGGAAAATATGTACTAGAAACATGAAAGGGCAACATGATGCCAGAGGTTTTACTTTTGAGAGGGTCTGAAAAGAGGAGTGGTGCTATGTGGCAAAGCAACAGGCGTTCATTTTGGAGACAAGGATGTAGGTCATGTCTGTCTTTGCGGCTGATTTACCCAATTTGTTAGCTGGTTACTCCCCAGAGATGAAAAGATTTAGATGATTTTATGCATCCTGTAGACCTCCTGATACATCACTCCACGTGACTGTTTGTTATTCTTTTCTCCTGATTTCTCTAGCTCCTGTTAAATTGTGCTTTTTATTTATTTCTTTATTTTGGGTGCTGGATGATTGCACAAATGCATGGTACAGAGCTGAATTTGCTCATAGCTTGTCCTAGCTTGCTACACATCCAGAGCAATGGAGCATGGTGGAAGAAGAAGAGTCCTGGGTATTGTTTTGTGAGCCTGAACTCTAAATGTAAAGATATTTCAAACTGGAGCTTATTGTGACAGAAAATATGCAGAGGTCGTTCACTTCCACGGTAATATGCAAAAATATATCACTATATATATTGACAGATATAAAAATACATCACTATATGCCAACAGCTGGCACAGTAGCACTGCAGTCCCCAAGGGACACTGCTTTGCTTGCAGCTTTGTGTTATGGGCACAGACCAACAGGCTTTATTTGTATGTAGGGTGGTGTTTTCTCTGTTCTCCCTCCTATTGTTTTATAATACTGACCTACAGAAAGAGCTGGAAAACAACCTGGTAGCTATTCAACTAAGGCTTGCTTTCAGATTAAGAGCCTGGAAAGACCTTTGAGACTGTTAAATTTCAATTTGCTAAGGCAATTTTCTTCACTCTTGTTCCAAAACTCTGCCTGTGCATGTTTGTGTGTGTGTGAGAGATGGATAGCTGGCATTTCTTTTGGGGAAATTTGTGGTCATTGGCCTGGGGCAGGAGCAATCACCGGGTACGGGGGGAAGAAAGGAAAATCAAATAATGTTTTTTCTTGGCAATTATTGACTGGCAATTGCCTGAAGTCTCTACATTCTGAGGGAGAGTGCTTTTTTTGATTTATACTTTTTAATAGCTTCTGGACTAGATCTAGGTGAGAAACAATTCCTCCTAACAGATATTTTTCTTTTGCTGGTTTCAAAGTTATGAAACTAAGGGGTATTGCCACAAGGGCACAATAGCATCCTCTGGCTGAAGTAAGCTGCTCTGGAAGCGCTGTGGGTTTATGAAACTAATGTTTCCTTCTAATGGACTGTGTTTTGTCAATAATATTTAAGAATCTTGCCCCTACAGGTACCTGCTAAGCTATAAAGCCTGGTATTGTTAGTAGGCATATGTGAGGGTGGTTAAGAGTCATTTGGCTGAGAGAAACCCCAAGAGCTGTTTCTCTCTGGTGAATTCACTTCAGGAAAACTAATAATAATCATAAAAAGCTTTGTGAGAAAAGAGGCCACTGTACTATCTATATTTATCAAATTTGAAGCAATATTAACTACCAAAATTAAGAGCCCTGACAGATGGTTTTCAGGAGCTGTGCTGTGTTTCAGTTATCCTTTTGCTTTTTTAAAGCAGTCTCACTCTGAGACACTCACACTGCCATTCAAAAATACAAATTTATATTTCTTTTTAGTACATAACACCCAAAGTCATAAAACCCACTTGCATATCTCACCTCCTCACATCATCTTGGTACTTCAGGGACATGACATCTATAACTACCAAGATGATGTGAGGAAGTGAGGTATGCCAAGAAGATGGTAAAAAAATCTCAATTTCCCTGACTGCTCAGATGCATGGCAAAATAATCTTATCTTCAAGTCCAATGGCATAACCCCCAGGTTACAACCAATACAAACAAGCTAGAGTACGTATGTCTGTGTATGTGTGCATGTTAGTGTTTGTGTGTCTTTTTTTGTTTCTATCACAAACTACATTGCATATTGTGCTGTATATGACTGTTTTAAAAAAAAGCAAAAATACATGTAATTCCAGAAACCAGTTTTTTCCCAAATGCAAATGTCTTCTTGGCTGTGTGAGCTGACACAGAAGGGCTAAAGCACGGGTTTTGCCAAATACAGTATAGGCACAGGGCAATGAACACACCATGATGAAGCCAGTTTGACTGTATTGCTGTACATACATCTTAAATTTTTGCTGCCTCAGGACTGGATGATAGTAACATGACCTGTTTAGAATTATTGGCTCAATCCAGAAGAGTAAAAAATCGGTGCTGAATGCACCAGCTGCATTTTGGCATGCATTTTGACAGTGCTGTCATGACCTGATTCACATTGGCTGTGTGGTGTTGTCCAGACCAAATTAAAGATAAAACAGGCAAAATAGTTTAGAATTTCCCATTTAAAAAGCTGATATACTTCATGGACTCAAGAATTACTATTGGTAGAAGGTCTTACGCCTAGGTTAGAGTGCTTTATAGGAGATGTAGATGGGCTGTTGGAGAGGGAGTTTGAAGGTGTTTTGATTTCTGGCAAAATTTCCTTCTGGTCCAAATCTTCAGGCTACTCACTTTCAGCAGTAAGTAGCAATGTAAGATGACTAAATTTATACAGGTTCCTTTGGACATGTTTTTTTTTTTAAAGGAGTCAGGTTTGCAGGTGAAGGAGCACAGCTTTCAAGGCTCTTGCTTGGTTGGGAGGGTTTTCTTGAGGCAAGTGTGTGTAAACAACCCTGATTTTATTTACATGTTTTATGGTAACGTATTATTCAGTTCTAGATTGACTAGCAAATCCCCCAGATCAAATATTAAACAGCAACGAAAATTGTAAAAACTGCTGACAGCCTGGGCTGGTCAGTAAGTATTGCAGAGCTTTCAAAGGGCAACAGCATCTCCTGAAGATTTTGGAGCTGAGTGACTGAGAGAAGAGTGCAGCCTACAGGTAGGTCTAGCTGCAGGCTGTAGTTGTTGCCTGCCACCTGGCCCAGACCTTGCATGGACCCAGGTAGGGAAGAGGCATCGTCTTCCTCCTCCTGCTTTGCCCACAGCGACCAAATCCAAGCTCCAGGGTCATTCAGACCAGTGACCTGGCTGGCAAGCAGGCGGGTTCACACACAGTCAGCTCCCATGGTTTAACACAGCCAAAGAGGCCAGCCACGAGGAGTACCTTGGGCAAGTCTGACTCCATCAAAATAATTTTTGTCTGTTGTTTGTTTTCTTTCTCCTTCTTACTCCAGGTGTATACACTTTTCTTTCCAGCACCTTGAAATCTCTGGAAGAGAGAGACTATATTCACCGTGTTCTAGACAAAATCACAGACACTCTGATACACTTAATGGCTAAGTCAGGTCTTTCTCTGCAGCAGCAACACAGACGACTGGCTCAGCTCCTCCTCATCCTCTCTCACATCAGACACATGAGGTAAGAGCAAGCGCGCAATCAGCCCTCCTGCACTGGTCCTGTGCAAGGGGTTTCACAAATGCACACACATGCTTTTCTTTCACAGGTGGGAGTGCGAACTGTGCGTAGAGCTGTTAAAAGAAAGTCTACGTTCCATAAAGATGTATGGAATGTGTGCAAAACAGTACATTGAATTATGGTGTAAAAGGAGAGTAAACATTTTCTGTATTTGTTTCTTCTAGTTTTCCTTTGCTTCTTATTTTGACAGTGCTGTAGTCAGAATCTACTTTTAATGTGATGTGCATCTTGTATTCTTTTTGAAAAGTACCATGTAGAATACTAATGTAGCAGTTGCCTGGTTCTGCAAACTTTAGTCTCCTATAAGATGAGATTTAATAAAACTACCACTTTTATGTAGCCACTTTTCACAAGTGGCTTGATTGCAAATAATTTTAGAGAAGAGATTAGGATAATTGTGTGAATTTTATGGGTGAGGATAAATGCAGATCTATTGAACGCCAGTGCAGAGGGCCGTGCCCTTTGCTAGTTCGAGGTGAGGTGCCTGAGGCACTCTGGGAGTAGTTGCACACTGACTCTCCCAGACACAGTTACCTCTCAAGGTAGCTGTTCAGCGGCTGGAGTGTCAATAACATGACAAGTCTATACAAAGACACAGCACAAATTTTATCTTTATGAAGGGACAAGACATGTTACACAGATTTTAATTTTTGTTGTTTCAGTTAATAAAACTAAAACTAGAGGAAGCACCATCTCACAGCTACTAAAGCTGAAACATGCAGTTTTTACCTGCTGGGCTGATATACAGGTCTTCAGGAAAAAGTCAGGGGCTGCGTGTATGTGGGTTTTTTACTTGTGTCTTTTTATGGGGTTGCTTTGTCTTCCTGTTAATCATAATTTCTGTTTTTCTCAAGAATTTGTACAATTAAGGAAGTTCCAGATGCAGAGTGAAGTTAATTATTGTTTCCATAGCTTTGTGAATGGATACTATTGCAAGTGAGCATTTGCTAGAAATTCGGCTATTTTCTGGGAAAAAAATCTGGTATTTTAGGTTTTATTATGGGAAAACAAAGATTCATCCCATCATCCACTTAGTCACAGTGCCTAAATTAGGAACCCATGTGCTCTAAGCTACCTTTTAGGCAGAGGAGAGCAAAAGAGCCACCTTTAGAAGGCAGCTTGTTCGTGGGCAGTCTGAAATGTCTTTGAAGGTGCTTTCTTCTGCTAACTGTAGCAGGAGCGTACAGCAATTATGCTGTCAAATTAGTTGTTCTGTACAAAGTTTAATTTATATTAGCTGACAGCTTTTATTTCCCTTAGCATATTTGGAAAGTAACTGTTGTTTCTTTACAACCCACAGCAACAAAGGAATGGAGCATCTGTATAATATGAAGTGTAAAAATGTAGTTCCACTCTATGATCTCTTGCTGGAGATGCTGGACGCTCACCGACTGCATGCCCCAGGAGCCAGGAGTGCTGCGTCGATGGAAGAGGAGAACCGGAGCCAGCTGACAGCTGCATCAGCTTCATCTCACTCCTTGCAGTCTTTTTATATAAACAGCAAAGAAGAGGAGAACGTGCAGAATACAATATAAACAAAAGCAGCATATATAATGGTATGAGAAACCCAGCAGCGTACTACCTACTTCATGCTTCATTTCATCTACAGTGTCACCTACATAAACACTCCAATGACAAGTCACCTGCATTTTCCATTTCAGTGTTTGTCAAGAGCTTGCCTAAATTGATTGCTTATCCTAAACAGAAGACATTTCATTGCTATGGACAGCCAGCAAGGATTGTCAGGCTAGCTTGATTTAAAATTTGCAGTGTTTTTATTTAATTTTGCATGTAAATTGGGTAAGTCCTAATCAAAATGGAACATTCATTTTACTATAAATTAATAGGCTTTATCACCCATGCATGTTGGTATCTTTGTAAATGACAGCTTTTGTTGACATCCACCCCAAGTTCTGAGCTCACTTAATCCTTCACTTGCTTGAAACTTCGAAGCAGTTTGGTAGAGATTCTGGATGATTTTTTTTTTTTTTTTGGGGGGGTAGGGGGTTGGTAAATGGAAAGTTGATTGGCATCTTAGTGTGCCATAGTGAAACTGCAGTGCTAGTAACTGCCTTGGTAGTTTAGGTAGATTCCCACCCCTCTTCTTTCTACAGTAGAAAGGAACCCCTGTCTGAGAATAATACAGTTTTACCTCGCTGGCTTGTATTGGCAGACAACTCCTTTTCAAGATCGTACCGACTTAAGTCCCCTTACCATACCCTTTAGCAGAATTGCATTGTGTACATCCTGTCTTGTCTGATCTTACAAAGCTGAATCGCTTTGTTGCTTGGCAGCTTGTAAATCAAGGGCAACATGACAAACAGTGGTAACATAGTTACCTTTAAATCAGGACAGATGATAACAAAAATCACCAGGGCTTAACAATAAAAGGTTTTCACACACATGGCATGATTCAGCAGACCTTGCTTCAGTCTTTTGCTGTGCTGTGCTACAAACCAAGGAGTGCAGATGCCAGTGCAAGACTGGCACAGCTGGGTGGGATGGTTCCATCCCACTCAGTAGAGTGTGACCTCGCTGTGATTGGGAGAACTGGCATCACAGCCAGAGCAGCAGGCTTTGCATTGCCTTGGCTTTCTTTGGTTCTCATTGGGGCATGCTCAGAAATCACTGTTAAGAGCCAGCTCACCTGTGACACCAGATCTGGGCAACGAGTCTCAGACATGGTGAAGACTCTGGAACTCCATGTCCAGGAAAATAAATCTGGCTTTCTCCATGTATGTATTTACATATTTTTCATAAAGATTAGTCAGCTTCTTCAGACCAACTGTAAATATATAAAAGGTCTGCTAACACCATGAGTTTCAGCAAGCCATGAAGTAGAGAGACTGAAGAAATCCATACTATGTGCTGTTTAATGTAGGAGTCAGTGCTGCTGTTTGACTGCCTCTATGCTAGGAAATTAAACATGTCAGGGAATGTTGCTGGCTACTGGAACACAATTCTTACATATGACAGGGATATTTTATTAGTGATAAACTCTGCCTGTGCTGTCTGCACTTCTGGTTTACAGGTGCAGTTTGGGAGATACCATGGACCAGGGACTATTCCAATAGCTGGTTGGAAGTGACCACCCTACCAGTAAGAATGTTTCATAGCACGTGGGTAGGCTGCTTCACAGCAGCTGGTCACAGTGCTAGAGAAGGGTTCAGAGATGCTTCTTTTACTGCTTTTACTTTGAAACCTTTATGTTAGATTATGTTGATTGAAAGATCCTGTAGTAACTAAATATAGGAAATAATGCAACTAATGCCACACAGGAGTGCCTATGTCTAATCACGCTCCCTGTTACACAAGCAGAGTCCGTGTGCAGTGAGACTGAGTTATGTAGCAGTTGTGAAGGCAGCAAGGCATAGGATGTTTGTGCTCCAAGTCAAGGATTTGATTCTTTATTGAATGTACATAGTGATGTCTATAACAATTTCATGTACATACCTGAGGATACGTGCAGTTTAAAATTCTAAAGCTAGATGTTACCGATATTTGAGAAGATTCCTTGGAAACTGTGCAAGCCTAAACATGTGAAGCAGTCACTGTAAGTTAATAGGCCTTTTATTGATGCATATTATAGTGTCATTTTTTTTTCTGAATGTGGTGAAGGAATTGTCTTTTTGTGTATTCAGTAAGAGCGTGTGTGTTTGTGTGTGTGCAAATTTTTTACCTAAGGGCTTTTGGAAGGCTCCTAAAATGCCTTGAAAGAAAAATGCACATTTTGTTTTGTTTAGTTGCTGGTTTTCAAATGTGTTAGAAAAATCATGAATGCCCTGAAACAAGTGCATGTTAACATCTGAGTGGAGCACAGGAATCCCTGTAGTTACACTTATGTGCTTACACCATCATCATTCACGTGTACGCTAGAGCTGCTCTTTAAATATTGTGTGCGAAACTCGGTGTTCTCCACAACCAAACACACAGATCAAGCTCATAAGCTGCAAGGCAAATTGGTTTACATGAATGCCTCCCTTCCTACATTCCAGAACAGTTCGTTATGTCAATTAAATGTAAATTTGGCCTAGAGGAGAAAAAAAAAAAAAAAAAAAGTAGTTCATGGAGAGAAATTCACAACAGAGGGGCAGATTCTGATGGTACTTACACAGGGCAAGTACCACTACACTCTGCAGATTTCCCCAGTGAAGCCGGCTTAGCGTCATTTGAAGTGGTATGCGGCAGGCAGAAGGGTATCAAAATGTGGCTTGGAATAGTCAGTCAGCTCACAGTCTTCATTATGAATGCTCTCCTAGGCTCAGCCCTTGTAAGGAAGTAATTTGGACTTGACCAGTCCTCTCATCTTTGTGGTGACAACAGTGAAGAGCACCCAAGGATTCCCAGTAATAGGTTCATTTACCTTGAGGCATTTTCAGGATCTGTGTCATTAACTTGTTCATGAGACTTTAATTGAAACAGCACCTTAATATAGTAACCTTCCCACAGTCAGCTATGATCGTCCACATATCATACAGCTGAATGTAGCTAGTCAACTGATTAAACCAAGCCTATGATACAAAAATGACAACTTTTTCATATGTAATTCTGAATTATTCTCTCATGTATGCAAAGAATTGTGCCTGACCTTTGGTAATTGTTAATTCACAGGATGCTATTTTATGTGTGTGTGTGTATATATATATATATATATACATATATACTTTATATTTGCAGCTGACAAGCCAGTACTACCTGAATACCTGGTGCTGGATATTAAATAATAGTATATAGTATGTACAAAAAAAAAAAAAATTAAAAAAAAATTCAAAGAGAACTATTCAAGGCAGCTAATTATGCTTTTACCAAAACACTCATAGTGATGTCTCTGGACACCTAATGAAAGAATTATTTTATAATGTTTTTATGTGGATCTTTTTCTAAAGAAAAAGTAAAAAAAAAAAATAATCAACACCCCCCCCCCCAGAAATATAGGCAACGTAATACCAGCACAAGCCAAATAGAAATAGACCAGATGAACTTGCTTTGCTTGAGAATATGGTTGTTACTGAATTATTACAAAAAGCTTGGGAGGCCGGAGAGGAGATCGTGTGATGTGTAGCACTTAGTGGTGTCCAAGTTTCCAACAATACATGAAAGCTACTCTGCTTTGTAGTGGTTTGAGCCATGTTGCAGACTTTGTCTCAGGTAAAACTCTCAGTTGGGGAAGCAGGATTTTTACTGGGGTAAAACAATTTAATGGAGAGTTTCTTGGTGTGTGTTTGTGGTAAATTTACTATTATGTTTCAGTGACATCTCTTGATTTTTCTCCTGTACACTGAGGGGTTTAATAATTTATAAAATATATTAAAAAAAAAAAAATCATCTGAACTGAGCTCCCAAGGATATTGCAAGGACTTTCAGCAGGCCGCTGGACTTTAAATTGGGGGTGGTGGAGGGGGGGAAGCCAAACCACACCCTTCATCCAAGCCAGGGTTTGTACTGGAGCATCCATTCTTTCCAACTGATGCTGACTGATTCCTAAGGAGTTGTGCCAAGTGTTTAAAATGAAACAAACTACCACCAAAGGAAAAATTCTGCCTCACTAGGGCCTAAGTCTTATCACAGGCTTTGGTAGGAACACAGCAAGCCGCTTGTGTACATAATACCCTACTTTACATTGAAGAATGCAACCCAAACCTAAAGCTAACGTGATTTTATATGTAAGGTATTCTCAGTTGAACTTTGTGACGTGCATTTCACACACTGATCAAAAAGATGGCTGTTTTCAATGCTGTCTACGACTGTAGTATAGCTTTACAGACAGAAGTTCAACACATGTAAAAGAAGGGTCATGTTAACAATGGTATCATAATACAAACTAGTCTCTGCTGTCACCTGCAACTATAGTATAATCTCAAATTGATCTGAGAATTTTAAATTAATATTTCCCTAATATTAATGTACTACCCTTTCTATTCGCAATTCACTTTCATCTTTCAAATGTAGATTGCTTTATATACTGAAAGTTGTTTTCAAAGTGATTGTTGCCCATAAGGGTATTTGTTTTTGCACTGTTTAAAAAAAAAAAAAAAATCTTTTGCATCTGAATGTGCCTAAAGAAACAAACAAAAAATTTAAAAAAATTATATGCTGCCATCTTGCAAATTAGTATGCTCTGTACTCCTGTGTGCCTATAATTAGAAGTCTGTTTCTTCAGAAAGTGCCCATCAGAAAATGAAGGGATAGACTGCTGGTCATGAGACTCACGTTAACAAGCCACTTTATGTATCAACTTATTGTATATACTATAATGCTTTTGTGTGCACTATGTAGTCTGTCAAAGGGAAGTCCTTTCTTTGGTATAGGCTCAGCTTCCACAATGTATTTGTGGAAGTATTCTGTTCTTTCACTGATGCATATAAAGTTATTGATGTCTTTGTTTTGGTGAGTCTTTTTTTTCTTTGTTTTGCACCTAAAAAATGTTCTAAAAAAGTCTAGATGAAAAATCCAGTAGGCTACCTGATTTGTGCAAGATTTTTATCAATGTATTTGATGTTGAAAATAAAGATTTAACCAAAGCACTCTGTTTCAGTAGTTATCTTTTGCAGTTTAAAAATATGCTTCTCTGCTTATTGTTTTCCAGTAGCCAGCAAAATGGAACACTTTTTTAACAGAAACAGAATGTGTCTGTTACTGTGCATCTAAATGAAAACCATTACTTAATTAGTTTCTTCATCTTTCCCAAAAAGCATCAGAGTGGTCATATCTAGAGCCAACAATGTGTTAGGTCTGATCTCCAGTATTCCTAATGACACCAGGGAAGCCACGTAAGTACTTATTACTTCATATGCTTTAATGCCCTTGGTATTTTATATGTTTTACATTCATTATTTTGGATAGTGAAACAGATTATGGTAGAAGAGACAAATGGTGTGAATTTAGCCTTCTGTAGTTGACTGCCCCTTACCGTGAGTTAGCTACTATCAAGTAAAATGGCACTTCTTTCCCAAGTGAAAGCTTGGAAATTCACAGGCTTAATCCAAAAAGCAGCTGGACAACAGAATACTCTGGAAAAAATCAAAGACCTGACACTCCTAAATTAAAAACTAAGCACCTGAAGTCTAGGCATACTTACACCTGAAAAAATAGTAACAATTTGAACAGGCAGGCGAAAGATTGTGCAACACCTGAGATTAGGCAGTCTTCGGCCATCTCTTTCTGGAGCACAACCTGACCACATGGCATCACAGCTGAGCTGAAGGCACCGCTGGAGATTGCCTAGTCCAATTCCCGGCTCACAGCTGGGTCATCTACAGAACATTGCTCAAGCCCACATCCAATCGAGTTTTGAATATCCGCAAAAGGAGACTCTACTAACTCTCTGGGCAACCTGGTCCAGTGTTTGACCACCTTCGCACTAAAAAATGTTTTCCTGTGCTCAAATGGAATTTCATGTGGTTTAATTTGTGCCCGCTGCCTCTTGCCCTGTCAGTGGGTAGAACTACAAAAAAGTCCATCTCCCTCCTCATCCCCTCCCACCACATGTCTTCTGTGATGGGAGAAGATGGATGTCACCTTGCTCAGACCCCCCAGAGAAGGAACCCACCAGGAAAAGGGTCTCTACAGCCAGGCTCTGGGCACATTTCCACAGCTAGGATCCAGCAGGGACTCCAGCTTCAGTCCCGATTTCTTATGTCTGTTGGGTGAAGTAATTTGAGAAATCATACAGCAAGGACATACCTTTCCGTTTCACTGCAGAGCTCTTGCAGACGAAACTCCTGGCTCACCTTTACCGGGCCCATCGCTCTCGCTTCCCTTGCTACACACACAGCGTCTTGCAGAGGAGCTGCCTACTGCCTTGAGGGAGCCCATACACATTCACGCAGCCACATGCGTTGGGTTCCCCCCACACCCCTGCTTCCTCTCCTTTCTAACAGGTGATGCGCGTCTTGTTCCAGTCTGTTTTATTCCATTAACTAATTAGAAAGGTATGACATAATTAAGACATTATCAAAGAACGTATTTCACTTTTACTTTTCTGTCAATTAAGGCAATTCCCTTGTGCAATGACACCAGCTTCTTCACAGGCTACAACTTGGTGTTCGCAGCCAGTGGGGCACCCTCCCTCTTTAAAAACCTTGTGACCATGCTTACTCTTCAAAACTAAATGCTGGATTATTTTTTTTCTTTTTCATCCAGATACTGCCACATTAAAAGCCCCATGAAGCAGCTGGTTTTTAGGCTGGAAAAGTCTTAAATCTCTTTCCTCTGCCTTACACTGCTTGTCTCCACCACCCACACAGTGAAGGGAAGAGAAAAATCCAAACATTTAAAATAACACTCATCAGTGTGTTCACAGAGAAAGAATGCCCATGGAAGGGCACCGTATACATGGTTTTTCTAATGCTCAGCCAGGCTCCAATTACTACCACTCACCATGGCGTCCTGCAGACACAGACTCAAGTATAAAAATGTTCATGAAGTCATCAGGAAAACTGACCATCAAAATAAAAACATTCAGCACTATCTCAGCAGAAGTAAGACTAACTAGCTCTCATGTCCCTCGTAAGATCTCTGTGTTGCAGTATTTCAGTGTCATTCTGCTAATGCCTTCACTTCTGCAGGCATACAGGGGACATAAAATTTCTCTCATGTTGTTTTCCATTCCTACGCATTTGTGTACCACTCCAGTATGTTACCATTTAAAACAGCTGAAAAACGTGCATGTGAGGAAAGGTTGTGCTTTCAGGATTATTTTTTTTAGCCAGATTTTGCAACACCTGCTTGGGACTGTAAGATACTTAGCTCCTCTACACACAGACTGAGTGCTCGTCTCTAAGAGAGAAAGATTTGCTTCTTGTCAGATGTCTTTTCAATTTTCCACTCACCACTTCAGAACCTATGTATCTATGGAAAGGTGAAACAAGTGCGTTATACTGTAGAGGTAAGCAAAAAAGTGCTACACACTTTGCAGCGAGAGTCACGGTAGGGCACATGAAAGCTGAAAAGTTTAGTCATTTGTATGAAAGTAGAAAAGTTTGAGTTCCAATCTACCTTTGCAGGATTATCTTTTGCTTATGTTAAATCTGAAAACAGGACAAGAAACTTCTTCCCAAAACGTCTTCTTTGTATCTATCTCAACCAAAATGCTACAGCATCATGCTTTCTTCCAGTACTTTTTTACCCCTTGCCCCCACCGTCTGCACACCTGCCTGCACAATGCTTCAAGTTTAGCAAAGGAATCAAAATCACAACCATGTGTTTTAAGCTGCAGCTCAATGGTCAGGAGAGCCTCTCAGACAATGCTTGCATTATTTATAAAGAGAATACTACAGACACGAACGTCCCACTTCTTGGACAGGCTTGTGAGCACTCACATAAAAAAAAGTGGATTCTGGTAGCTTTCCTTCCAGCTGTTTTATAAAACATCCTTTATAAAAACAATGGTGTGGAAAACTCCACAATTATATCAGTAACCGCACTCTCCCAGGAATTATAACTTGCCTGAAAATGCAAAGAATCTGACCAGAGTAACCTTTGTGCAAACTACATCCCCATCCGCATCATCCCTGACACAGAAGAGCTCAGTGGCTCACCTCTCCTTCCCCAAGGCTACCTCTGATACAAGAAATGGACAAATGGCTTTCCTAAAGCCTCCTCTCTCTTCCAAAAATTAAATGTGCCACTATGGTCAAATCCATTTGCTGTATCTCAGGTCTTTAAATGGATTTTTACTGAATCAAGCAGTTTTGACCAGTTCAGTTTTTGAATGACGTATTAAGCAACACCACAAAACAGAAGTCACAGCTTTCAGTTCCTGTCTGCTTTTAGAGCAATCATTTAATATAATTCAGATTTTTATCATTTAGCCAGGCCTTAGTCTATGACAAGTCTTTAGTGCTTAAGCTTGCAGTTATTAATTTCCTTTTACCTTGTTTCACAGATTTTTATCTAATGCTTTTTGGGAAGACAAATTAATTCGCTTATATAATTCTCTAAATCATACCTATTTATTTCTTTATTGTGGAATATTATTATACTATTCCAATGTTTTAAAAATGATTAAAACAAGCATAACTTCTCCCCAAAATAGGTTTCACATCAATGTCCCTCTAGGTCTAATTATGGCCAAATAGTGCAACAACAATAGAATCCGGTTGGCTATAGCACATTTCACAACATTGCTATCAAGGTTAAAAGCAGCCAGCCAGTACCTAGACTAGTTCCCTTATGTAGGGAACTCTGTGAATATAAAAGATACATTCTTCCTCCAAAGCCAACAGACAAATCACTTCCTCCCTCCAAGTCCCACCCGTCCACCCCCGCCGCCCCAACTTAGGCAAACATCGGTTTAGATGAGTTCTGCAATTGACTGCTGCAAGGGTTGAACAATTTTATAGCCAGACCACCCAGGTTAAACACAAACTTCACCGTGGCATTTCCTGCTCTTTTCCTTTCCACCGTCCATTGCTTTAAACAGCAAATAAAGATACTGGAAGTGCAAGTAATTGAGAAGATCGACGCTCTCTTCTCTTGTTTAAAAATTTGGACTTCTCCTTGACACTGCTCTTACTTCCAGAATCCTCCTACATTTGCTAAATCCTGATAGCACCTGTCGTTTGCAGACTGTGAGAAACCAGTTGTTATGCTTTGAAAATGCACACAGATGCACTCAGACGCACATGATGATGATGAGCACGTTGAGAGATGCCATCAGTTGTACACAGATCTCTCAAACACAAATGGCGCAAGACTGAGGGCCAGGGATGGCTGTTATTAAAACAATCCCAGCAGCTTTGTCCTTGTTCCATAACCAGCTGTAGGAGAAGAAAGCGAGACTGCAGGTGTTCACAGCACTTGCAGCAGAGCTGGAATTGTGGCAAACCAGTGGTGAGAAACTTGATCTGTTGCAGAATGAAGTTGTTACTGCTGCTGGAACAGGGTGGGGGATAGGCAATGAGTATCATCATGCTCACAACTGTAAGGAAGAAAGGCACACTATTTCTGTCATCTTCAGATCATTTTTACTCCTAACACTGTCAGATATCTCTAAATACTACTTTTCAGTCTGCTTTCAGATTTTGTAAAGCATGGTCCACAAACAAAAATCCACAAACAGATGCAGTAAGTTCAGTGCATCATTATTTTGCACTGTTATTATTATTATAAGCATAATGAGATAGTGCCTTGATATTACCACACAGTCCGGAGTCACTGAGCAACCAGTTTCCACTATGGCATTAAACACCCGCTAATCACGAGGTGACTACAAGTCAGCAAGCAGGCTTCACGGTTGCAAGTAGCATCAAGCTGCAGGGATGATTATACCTCTACAGTAGCTACTCCATCTATCTACAGTAGAAAATGGTGACAAACATCATGCAGTAATGACTAGAATTCCCCAAGATGCAGTGTACTTTCTCTATGCTTGGACACGTACCTTCAACACAGACCGAGAGTTCTGCAGCTCGGGTGTTGCTTTTCGTCATGCCTTGCAGCCAAGGCTCAAGGCACATTACCAGAAATCAGTGCCTCGTGTTTGCAGGGCCCAAGTAGGCGAGGTGCTTCAGAGAGAGGGTAGATGACAGGCTGCAGGCTTAGTACAGAGACAGGGCACCTCAAGACTCTTAACTTGTGCATTTCTTAAAAACGTTTGTCCACACCCAAGTCCTCTGTGGCAGCATCCCAACAAGACAGAGAAAGGCAGAGAGAGCAGCCTGACATTACCAGAATGAGAAAGATGCCCAGGCTGCACAGCTGGCTAGTGCCACCATCTGCAGTGCTTGGCAGCTTTCTGGGTGTGTGTTTCTTCCCCCCACAGGTACCTCATTTACCCTGCTTCATACTGTAGTGATCAATGCATATGTTGATGTCACACTGGGGTTTGCAACTCAAGCTAGACCTTCAAGTCACTGGTGCTCTTGGGATAGAGCTTGCTTTAACAGAGATCCTGTGAAGTACTTTGCCATTTGTTTCCATTTTGACTTCTTTGTGCCAGTTTTTAGGATCAAGATTCTGCAAAATCACATTTGAAGTCATAATGGAATTGGTCCAGGGCCATGAAATTCCTTTTGGAGGAGCCTATTCCTCAAACCACTTTAACTGGTCAGATGTTGATTTTGTCCAGAGTCGAGATAGAAAATTCTGAGCAAGTCTGCAGTGACACGCAAGGGATCCTTTGACCTGCTGGCACAAAGTGCCTGTGATTCCCTTGAGACAGCTTACAGACTGACGTTCCTATCCTTAAAGATATGGGAGATTTAGCATTTACAAACAGGCATTTTTCCTGTCCGTGACATTTTCCTAATGTGTGTCTATCCCTGTCTGTGACTGCCTTATTCACAGGTATCAGAAGTTTGCCAGGAGGATGGCTCTGTGTAAGCAGATCAGTCAGGGTCAAAAGAAAGTTCTCTATATCCAACAGCTCTTTCAAATATACAGGCAATACATTGACACTATAGTTAGCTCTATGGCTAGAGATCAGAGCTTGAGGCCATGAACAGAAGCTTTGCTTTGAAACACCTGAAAGGAGGCAAGGCATAGCAGGTACGCTCTGCCCTCTGGTTCATCAGCAAGGCAGAGGTGAGACTGTACACAAAGGCCACAGGTAATCATCAGCCCAAAATGTGCTGAATTTGAAAGGTTTACTGACACTTGATGATGTGACATTCCAAATTCTTTACTTCCCTTAATTACTGTAACTTCTTTTTCCCCTTAGCCCTAACTCTCTTTAAGGAACTAATTATGAAAAGTTCCTACGATTTCACATCAGTTTTCCCCTGCCTATTTAATCAGCTTCACCTCCCCTCCTCTGGCAGTTCATCACTTTCGCACACTCCCTAGACTGAACACTTCAAGAGGTGAGAGAAAATAAAAGGGCATGACCATCATGAACAAGATGCAACCACCCCCCCCCCACTTCATTTTAGTGACTACTCCCCAAAACTCCCCTGGGAGCTCAGGTGAGGTGTACAAATTCTGCTTTCCTTCTGCAGAAGACAGGCTTTTCTTCCCTAGGCATCCAGGAAGTGGGGAAGGCATTCAAACAACCAAGGGAAGCAGGGGCTAGAGTGGAAGAATAGCTGGCAAAATTCAAATGTCAGGTTGCAATTCAAAGCATGCCAGGTGCTATCCTGTGTACTTTTGATAAAGTACTTTATTAATTAATCTGACATCATTAAAACTGAACTCTCTCCCTTGCACTCCCCCTCTCACCCCTAACCAACTCCTTTCAAACCTCCCTGCCACTCACTCAGTTTTTAAATATTGTAACAGATGAACACAGATCTCACCTGTGACTTATTACCTGATTCCTTCAACACACTGCTCTTCCATAGGCTGATCCTCACAGGCTATCTACTACCTGTTATATAACATCTACTTCCATGGGATCACCAATAGTCTGCTGGAAAACAGGAGACAGTCAGGCTGCGATCCTTATTTCTCACTAGATTAGTTCCCTTATGTAGGGATTTACTCTTTGCTATGTTCTCTTCTAAAAGAAAACAAAAAATAAACCACCAAAACGATGGTTTAATATCTAAAGCATGCAAAAATCTGGACTAATAGATCTGAGTGAACTACCAAATTATTCACATATTCAATATGCCATTGACTAAATGACATCACTAAAGAGAATGACATCAGAAAAGAGAGGAGGGGTCATTTTATGGAATCTGTCAGGCTTGTTACAAGTAACAGCTTGTATTTGTACCCCAAAAGTGTGCTCCTTATCTTTATCTACTCAGAATCAGTGATTATGGATACTTATCTAGCCTAGCACAATTTCTGAATACCACTGAAGGAAACTAAGCCTTGGAAAGAATACATATCTGTGTCAGTCCAAGTCTGGGTCTCAGACATTGAAGATACTTTGTTCGCATAAAAAAGTCCTTTTCAGGAAAATTTTAATGTTACACTTGCTTACCTGGAAAGGAAGTTTTTATTTTTGGCTCCTCCAAATGCTGGAGTTCAGTTTGTGGTACTCTACCTCTGACCACCCTCCCCTCATACCAGCTCAAATGATGGCACCCCAGAAAAGTAACCCTATGTAACAGTAATTAATGTACTTGTATTTTCTTCTGGCTTTTTTATTTCTAAATAGACCAATATATAGACCAATATAGTCTAAGTAAAAACATTTAACTCACAGGAAAAATTCACATTGTGTGTCATGGCTGAAAACCCCCAAAGTTATAAAGAGCAGTAACTTAGAGCCATGGTCCATATTTTTTCAAAATAAAAAAAAAAAAGTCCTGTTTTCGTTGAGTTCTGAGTGATAACCTTGGCAAAGTATCTGCCACTGCTCAGACTGCAAGTTTTCTGCAATATTTCAGGAAAATTTGTGAGTTTTCTATTTGTTATTTGTTCTGGTTTTCTGACGTTTACACTTATGTTTTGGACATATTCCACTAGACTATTGGTAAAACATAAACATCTATCTTGGTATTAAGCTGCTATGGAGTATATTAAGAAGTTACCAACACACACACATAAAAAAATCTATTTCAGGGTGGACTGCTACAAGCTCTTGTACATGAGCGCACATACACACACACACAGAGTAACACACACACACACACACAGAGAGAAACAATGCACGGGTGAGAATGAACCTCAAGAAGCAGCTTGAGGAAAAAAACCTGAAATGACTAATCATTAATTCAAAAAACAGACAGCTTTCTATATTAGCACAACCTCTGACACGATACTTTCCCATGTATTTTACCACTTGCCAAGTTCTCCAGATGTTCTCTTTCAAACATATACCTAATACCGTTAATTCGTTACAGCATCTTTTAATTCTTTTTAGAAGTGCAGCATATGTATGTCTTCTAGTTTTTTAATACTATACATATCGCATCCTAAACTTAGTTTTCCATAGTTGTCATTAAAAAGCACGTAGACAAAATATTTTATGGTATCTATAATAAATGCAAAGAAATTAATACAAACAAAACTTGGCTTAGCAAACTGTACATACATAAATATGTTCTTTTTTTTTTAACTTGACATTCAACATTTTTCCTCATAAAACCTTTTACTATCTTATTTATTACATCCATTTTTTTAAACCTTAAAAAAGTGCTTCTCAGATTTACACCTTGTGCATCCAAAGCAAAAGTTAGAACACCATGCCTGAAACAGAAATCACGAGGAATAACACACTGCCATACAAGATCCTTTAAAACTGTATGTTACAAATGCTCTAAAATGTCTTTAGCACGGGTTATTTTGTATACTGTAGATACCAAAAGGGTATTTAACAAAGACTGGCTAATGACTCATTTAGAGCAGCACACAGGAAAGGATCTACAGTATCAAGTCCTTGGCTATGCATAGTACAGGGCAATGACCTGGATATAAAGTGACTAAAAGATCCAGAATGCTGGACAGAAGGACATTTTCCTCACACATGTCACATCCTCCTTTAGTACCCAGGATGCGAGTATTGAATCAATGCTACTCAGGTAATATGTTGTGCAATCTGATACTGATGAGTTACTAGCCAAGTGCCAGCAGAGAATGATACAGACACAGTGGTGGCTACAGAAGGTAGGTATAGCTGCCACTCTGAATCCTGTCACCCTTTAAAACCGTCCTGCCTCCCAGCTAACACTTCAGCAAGGTCACCCACTATCTCATGGTCCTCCTTCACAACGGAGGCGGACCATTTACATATTTTAGCATGGGGTGGAAAGAGCGGGCAAAGTTGTTGGCCATAGTACAGCTGTAGTCCTCCTTGGTCATTGGCACCAGGCAAGCCAGCCCGACCAGGAGCAGTAAGAGGAGCTGAAGCGGCAGAGCAGCTCTGAGGACTCTGAGGAAGAAGGACGGGCGCTGCCACGCTGGCCCAGCCTCAGAAGGGGAGGAACCTGAGCCACCTCTTGTGGACCTGAGAAAAGAAGATGGACAGGTGGTGAATACACTAGAACATTACTGCAGCAGAGGTTGCCCTTGGGCACTCAGCCTTCCCTGAAGGCTGGTTTATAACTTGTACAGACTTTGACTGACAACTGCAGAGGTATTTTTCACTGAACATGCTATTTCCTAACATCTTAAGACACCCTGTCTTTCTAGACTGGGCAGGAAAACACCAGATGATCACAATAGAATGGGCTCTCTGACCCCACAGCCCCTGCATCAATTATAGGAGGACTCCCCACTTAAAGCGCTGTGCTCTAAAGAAGGGGGAAATAAAAGCTGGGCCATACCTGTCACGTGTTCAATGCACACTGTCTAAAAAGGAAAACTTCCCATTTAAAACACCAGTTGCATTTGTTTTGCAGAAGTTTCTACATTCATTACTGTATATAGTATCCACAAGGGTATAATGCATTGATTCAGTTACATCAATCTTCAGTTAACTAATACACCAATATGCAGGCAACGGGGACTCATTTTCTGTAAAGTACATTGTATTTTGAATCTTGCTCTGAATCAGCAGTTAAAATCTATTCGCTCAACTGACTTGACACCATCACCTTCTGAGTGAGTTTCTCCTTTGTGTCTATGGATGTGACTTGAAATGGCACATATCTATCACATGTCTAGGGGAGAGGCGGGAACTAATGCAAACATTTCCAAAGGGACACTTCAAATTAAGCATAAAAATCCAATCTATTTTTTAATAAAGGATAAAGACATAAATTTTACATTTCCCTTTTTGACTGAAACTGTCAGCGCTCTAATATACAGATGATAGGTTTTGAAGTAAGTGGATGATTGAAAAGAGTGATTATGCAAGTTAAAATCTGATGGTCTCAGTGTGCTAACTAAATGGTATGGGAAAGCATTGTATTTTAGCACTAGCCAAAAATGGAAGAATTTGGAGCCTTCCAATAATTTGCTTCAACAGCTCTTCCATTAAGCATCAGGTCATGAATTTTGTCTTAAGACATATTGGTATAAAACATCTGTGTGGGTGCTATGATTATGAAGCCTGGGAAAATCTATAGTTTGCTAGGGTTTGAGAGATAAAAAATTCTCATAAGGATGAATTTAGTCTCAGCTTGAAGGTGTGGGAGATCAGGCTTGTTGGCTAAGTTCAACTGCTCCCTGTTAAAGCAAGTAGGAAGCGATAGTTCCTTAGCATCTCCTTGCCTTCCCCTTGTCCTTTTGATCCTGTCTTCCAGATAAATCTGAATCTGTGTAAGAAAGCATGTAAAAACCAAAATATGATCTTCAAAACTATGCCAGGCTTGGCAAGGGTCCCATTCCCACATGTTCAGAAAAGAATTCTTTCTATGCTTGAGATTATTTTTATTGTCTTGCTCATATATGTGTATCAATCCACTATGAAGACCTAAGAAAGCCAGACAGATTTGGTCAAGTTTAGATGACCAACAGATACATAAACACTCAGGTATGCTAAATGATGAACTTGACCTAAATACCCTAGGAAGGAGGGATGATCAAAACATCAGATCGCATGTTGTTTGAATCCATGTTTCTGCAGCCCGGATGGAAAGCTGCTTATCCCGTAATGCAAGATCACATACTATAAAGAACATATTGAAAGGATATGGCACATTTAACAGCATCAGAACATTCCATATTAAAGTTCAATTAGGATCAAGACTTCCACTGTCTGAAAATGCCAAGACAGAAAGTTAATGGACTGAGGTAGGAACAAAGGGAACAAGGCGTGCTTAATTACCTTCCAAGCATTTGATTGCACAGTCTAGCTATTTACAAGGCTCTCACTGTACAAAATGTTATCACTCCCAATCAAAAAAGGCCATGTTTCTGCAGTTGGTAACTGCTGTTTGATAATGAGCAAAGTCAGAATTTTCTTCATTGACTCAGAGTTACTCTGGGGCAACACTGGGTGCCAGAAGGGGAATTTTCAAAAAGCAGAATCAAAAGGGAGCAGGGAGCAGGCAAATTTAGCATGTAATTTTTCTTTTCTTTTCCTACTGCTCTAGTAGCACAATCCAGCACTTCTTGCTTTGTGTCTTACAAAAAAAAAATAAAAAAAGAAAAGAAAAAAAAGAAAAAGAGTGGTATGTATAAGCTGCATGACTGACCTCAACAAGGAACACAAACTTCCAAAAATCGAAATGGTTCATGGCAAAGTTTTTCAAAACACTTTCTGCAGTGAAGTAGGGTGTTGAAGAATAGTCTCTAATACTGCTTGGAAAGAATTAAAAAAGCAAATAATGAAACATTATGAAAACATCTTCAGAGAGGGAGTTCTAAAAAGTTCGAGTGCTGCATTGCCTGTGTTTATTGGAGGTACACCTCCGTAATCTACATAATCGGCTGAAAACTGGAATTGCTCAGCTTAGACCAATGGCTTTCATAAGGAGAGATGGTTAAAAATAAACATTGTTAATGAAAAAGGCTCACTACTCACAAGGGCCAAAACTCCTATTTACTAGAGCAGGAAAAGGGAAAGCTGAAATACTTTGGAGAAAAAAATCAATGCTTTTTCTTGAGCGTGTATTTTTAGCTGTCTCTCTTCTGACTGCTCCACCATTTGTCACACTGGCCCCTGTTTGAAGAGGGAAGGAAGGAAGGCCAGCTGCTACTCACTCCATACACAACTCCTGCTTACTAGATAAAAGGGGAAGGTGCAGCTACAGACCTGGGCAACAGTAAGCTTCTTCATGTCGGGAAATCTCATAAATTAACCTAGGAAGTGCAAGCAATAGTTACCCTTACTTTGGGATTTTGCAATGTTATAAAATTGGAACTCTTTCCTAAGCATTTCAAGAGATGAGAAACTAATTTACCAGGCTATAGAGTGGATGGGCAAAATGAACTTTAATTTCAGCTCAGACAAGTGCCTTCTTTTAAAGACGACTGATTATGCCCCTCCCCCCCCCCCCCCCCAAGGAAAATATAGTTGAAGTAATCTATCTGTATTGCAGTACACATCTGAAAGATTGTAATGGAAGAATTTATCATTCTAGTGAAGCTGATAGGAATAAATAAAGTAAGTTTAATGGCAAAGTGACTAATGGAATGCTGACAACAGGCTTACACTGAAAGAGGCACTACTGGGCTAGCAGGATGTTATTGGAGTTAATCAAGGATGAGTCTCGATTTAGTATCTTTATGAAAAGACTATGGTACAGAATGTAAAACCAGCAAATTCCATCTGTATGATGACAGAAGTTTGAAGTCTTTGCAAATACAGAATAGGATTGGCTCCCTGCACGGAAAAGAAGTGGGTGAATCCAATGGGTTTAAGAGGTAGCTCAAGGAGTTTAAGATTATAGTACACAGGGTAGAAATAAAAAACTTCTGCTATAAATTTGGAAGGTCACACTCTGAAGATAATGAAAAGAAACTAGAGCTCTTTGACACAGGATGGTGACAAACCAGTAATGTGGCTTGTGAATAGCTGTGAAAAGGGACAAAAGAAATTTTGAAGTCTATTTCAATTCAAGACTTCCAGAAGAGAAAAGGGTTGTTTTAATGATGTTCTATAAGGCACTAGTCAGATCTCACCTAGAACAGTTTGTATCATTTTAGTTAACATAATTCTGGAAGATGAAGTCAAACTTACACAAGCTTAAAGGAGTCAAAAAGATGCAGTATTTCTCCTATGAAGGAAATCACAAGCTGAGCTTACTAATATCAAACCTGAGATATACTAAAACTATCCTTTACAAAATAGTGCGGAATACAGAAAAAGGAGGGTGAACAGTTGAGAAAGTAAAAGGAATAATGCTGGCATAAAACCAAATTACTACATTTAACCATCAATACATTCAAGGTGGAAATTATTGTACTTCCAGATAATCAGAGACATTAAATTTGATAACAACCTTCTAAAAGACTTTTTACTCCCATTGATTCTAACTTTTTAAGATGGAGGTTGCTAGAGTTACACAGAATGTATGATGTTCTGGCCACAAGAGCAGGCAACGACTCCTCCTGGTGGCCTGAGTCTCTCTAGGAGCAACCTTGTTTGGCTGTATTCTGACTTCTCACCCTAAATCTCAGCATCACATCACCTCAGCCTTAGCTTTGGCTTACCCTGTAAAGATGATGAATATGTCCATTTCAAAGGCAGTTAAATACGAAGTTTAAGTAACAGGCTCTAAGTGACAGTGCGGGAGATAACTGGGAGAACAACCATGGCAAACCAGGCCCAAACCTCATGTTTGAGCTACTGTGTGGCAATGACTGCCACTTCGTGGCTGAAGACACAGAGAGTGCTGCAGCCTGGTCTGCTCCAGAAACAGCAAGTGACCTCTAAATACCCGCTAGTCATCTGGGGAGGCCTGGGGAGAGTGGGAAATGGAGGTCGGCACTGTGGCACCAAGACTTGGACAGAGCTGCTCAAGAGAGACAATGTAAACAGCCCTGAGCAAATTGAACCACTATTTTAATCTTTTTAACATTTTAATCACTTCAACAAATCCACAGGCACAGATTCAGGTGTGCCTTTATGACAGCTCAAACTAATGAAAGAAGAGAGCTGCTTCTTGGATTTGCTTTTCCCACTTCACATAAGACTACTAACACCTCTTGAATGAGCCTTTAGTGAAATCCATCACATAACATCTAGTTTAAGCTTGTACCTTGCTTAGCATCACACTATGTGTGCTTGTCTTTTTGCTACGATAATGGGGAAGGCAAAGTGATATCACCCTTGTTATACACATACACAACCCCTCTAATTTTTAAATGAACTTTCCTTCGCAACCTCCTATGTTTAAAAGATAAACCTTTTAAAATTAACTTTAGTTCTCCTGTATACTAAACTCTATCAGGGTTTGCTGATCCAGTGCAAGATCAAACACAAAGTACTCTGATCAGAGGTATGTCAAAATATTAAAGAACACAGTGACAGCTTGTACCACTTTATCAGTTAAAACCACATTATACATCAACCACAACCTGTCTGGCTTGCGCATTTGATTAAGTTTCCTATTCAGCAGTGACTCATTCGTATTCCACGCTTGTCTGAATGACAAATTGAACATTGTGTTGTACTGCTACAAGATGTGTTAATAAACAGTGCTGGAAAGACTTGATCTGAAAGGTGCCGCACCAATGCCGCTGCTAGAATAGAGGTTGATCTCAAAGCTGCAAAGCATTGCCAGCTGCAATGTGAGCCAGTGGCTCGCACCTACAACCAGGAACCTTCTCAAATGGCTGGCAGAAGTGGTCTGACTGTACAGGAGAGCGGAAGAGCGCACATAATATGTTTCTTAAGTACAACATTGCTAGTGCAAGCATGCTGATCTGCTGAGGACATCCTCCATTCCTCCTAGCTGTTAATGGCTGCAGAGTAAAGCCCCACTCCTCCTTTTTCCCACTCCCCAAAAGAAACAAAATGCCAAGCTTCATAGCAGACTGGAGTTCAAAAAATTAAATATCTTTCTCCATCAGACAGAAAGATGGTGTGTATATGTCACCTATTTTCTATGTGGTTTCCTTATATTTCAAAGAAATAAAAATAAAGCCCTAAAAATAAGGCAGCTGCTTAGTACCAGTGGAAGCAGTTACTTGTTTTATCTGCTATGCCATGTGGTGTTGCAACTATGTCACTCACAGTCATTAACTACACATATAAATAAAACTTTTTTTTTTTTAAAAAGAAGTGTTTATGTAAATATCTGCATGGTAAGTAGTCTTAAGTCTTCATTTAATTTGTATTTGAGAATAATTTGGCTGAATAATGTGTTGATTTTGCTCATGAAAAAAAATACTCCCAAGCTATTTTTTGTCTGCTTGGTTATCGCTCAATCACTGTATTAAATCTAGTGTTGCCTTCTTTCCAACACCAAATCTTTCACTTTAACAGGAGTTATTTTAAAGATAAATTAATTAATTCTTGATATATATAGAATAAATGAGATTTAGGGCTTAACTATAAGGAAAAATATATTTTCATCACACTTTCCAATTATTTTAGGTGTTGCAATGCATAAGATTCTTAAATAGCAGAAGACACCCTCGTTACACATATTGGCAGGCTCATTTACGGTTTTTTTTGGTAGCTTCTTAACTCCAGAGGCTAGTGAACTGATCAGTGAAAGAGTGAAGGTACACGCATCACACTGACAACAACAAAGAACGCAGAAGCACTGTTAGCTGCAGAGATGACAGGTTGCTGGAGACAAGGTGGAAAGCAAAAAGCTGTAGCTGCAAGCCTGCTCTCTACTGGTCAGAGAGATGGGGCAGTGCTGCTCCCAGAGCAATACACGGATGCAAGCACTTGGCAAGAGTCATGGCGATGTTAGCATGTTATATTGCAGTCGTCTTAGGAGGGGGGAAGAAAGTGACCCCAAGTCTCAAACCCCTCAAATTCTGACTTCTAATTTTGAGTCTTAAATACTGAAAACCCACAAACTGAACAAAACATTTCAGGAGAAAAAAAAAAAAAAAAAGAAAAGAAAAGAAAAGAAAAAGAAAATGATGTTAGTATGTCTCATCCAGATCTGTGGGTTTTGTGAATTCTAGGATATGGTATTGGCCTATTACCTGCCTTAATTTAATATCTAGAGGTAAAGAGGATGATAAAAAGTGTTTGCCATGAATCTACTGGCATTTCTGTCAAACCACGCCAAAATAAAATACTCATTAAATACCATGAGTGTAAACACACAGTCATCCTGATCAAGCATATGAAAAATTAATCTTGATTACATGGCAGTCCTGGGAAGCAAAAGGTTGTAGATGATCAAGAATCCGCCAGTATTTCTATTTAACAGAGAATTTGAAGCAATTGAGATCCCATTTTGCCAAACTATTAACAAAAGGAAGTTTTCATTTGTTTAAGTCCTGGCCACCTGATGGAGTCGGTGCGGACGGAGAGGAATCACGGCCAATTTCCATCATCCTCTTGGGGTTCTAGAACAGAGTGCGGAAACCAGGAGAATAAGGTACCTGCTATGTGGACTGCTGACAGAGGGTCCAGGCTGTGAGAGACTACATTTGCCCCGTGGCTGTTTGCAATGAACAGGGGGTAAAGAAAGAAGAATGTTCAGTCCAGGCAAATAAAGACAAGCTACTGATGAAACTAAATTAAAAGTGCAGCAAAGGAAACATAAAAAAAACCAAATGAAGTGACCAATACCCATGAACCAAGGAAACTGGCTTTTCTTTGCACCTAGCTGAGTATGGAAATGATTGGAACATACACAGTGAACTCAAAAATGACACTTTAGTAATTACATTTCTGAAAAGTAGCTCTGGATTTTAAAAAAAATCACTATAAATTTAGCTTAAATAATTCCTAATACGAAATAGAAAAAAATATTGAGTTGAATATGGGCAAATACAGATATTTCAAAATGCAAATGCAGCAAAATTAATACTCTCAAGGAAAAAAGGTCAAAGGGTCTCCCCTGTGATGAGTCTGGCCTCTTCTCCACCCCCATCCTTCCCACAATTTTGAAGGCCAAATAACTGTAGGTGCATTCCTGCACTCACAACTATTTGCTGGAATATTCAATGCAGTTAGGTTATTATAATTCTGATTGTATTTTTTGGAATTAGTATTTATTTATTAACATCAGTATATTCAACACTGAAAATCACTTCAGACTCCAAAATTGTGGGTGCAAAACCCGTAAGTTTGAAAACCAGACCCCAAGAAATCATAAAACTTAGCTATACATTATAGACAAAAACAGAAACAAATTAAAAAATCATGTACATAAACACTAGCAAATTAGAGATAGACGAATGGTTATTAAAATGTTAGGATGAAACCTATTATAATTCTACATACTCTTTAAACAAAGATTTTATGGTAAAATACTTCTCCAATTCCTGTAATGGTCAGGTATTGTCCAGTTAAATCTGTGATATCAGAAATTTTATTAGTTATTTAAGTTTAAATTAAAAAGATAAAAACATTGACCTCTGAAATAGAATGTTAAGGTTTATATTTTCGCCTTTTGAAAAGCCAGTATTCCTTTACATTCTCATACTAGCATCTAAAAAGAAACTAGTGAATGTAACAACAAAAAAAAATCGATCTCAAGAGCCATAAAATTTATCAAGACAGAACTCAGAGGCTTTACAAAAAGTGCAAATGAAAAAGAAAACCCAAAACTAACCTGATTTTTTTAAGAACTAAGGAAAAAAGCAAAGTAATCAACCAATAGAATTGCAGAAAAAGACAAAATAATTGCAGTTCCATTTTGGGCTCAGAGTATGGAAGTGTTAAGTACTAGGCATGTGTTGCTATATTTCTTGAATTTTGTGCCAGCAATGTAAATAGACAACTCCAGAGTTGCCATCATAGCCATTGATTAGGTCCTGTGAAACTAGCTGTTTTGAATAATGTTTTATGCCCTTCAGCTCTACTTAGCCATTCATCCAAAGTCTCAATAAGACCATCTGCAACCTTCATCAGAAATGACAAAAAAATCTTATTGAGATTCTCGATGAAGCAGCTCTGAAGAGAAGGCCAAACAGAAATGGGGGACTGATTATACCACACAAGACCAGACTTCGGGATGCTGTCATCACTAGAACAAAATACAAGAGACACGACATGCCAAACCATGGTAAACCAACCACACTGACAGCCCTGGTTTCGGACCGTATTTACCACTTCTGTTTTCATGCAGGATGGGATATGCAGCAGGGCTGGGGAAAGCAGCTGTGTTTTGTTCTTGGTTTAGCCATTGCCTTTCCTATCAAGTGAGAAGGGGGGCCTTCCAGCTTACTGTAGACATCTGGAGCTCCCACCCAGGAGGTGGCAGAAAATTTATCTGACACAAAATTACCGTTCTCTGTCTGCTTGGAGTGCTTCTTCCAGATACAGGACTCACTGAACCTGATGTGTCTAATTCATCAGCAGAGGACCATGAGGACAATTCCTGAAGTTCAGAAGGAATTGAGCTCAGAAATACAGCAACTAGCTATTCAGGTAAGCAAAATAAACCACACCTCCACCCTCCACCCCTTGCGAGTGAAAACCCAGCGGAATTATTTCCAAAACAAATTAAATAAAGCAGTTACAAAATTTGGTAACAAAATTTAAGACTAAGCATTACATGTTTTCTCTGTTAGGCCTGAAGGAAAATAAAAGCAAATAGGTAGTTAAAACTTAATTGATTTAGGTGACACATTTTGCACTGAAGTAATTTCAGAAGAAAAAGAACAGTTGCTCTAATTACAAGAAGAGGTTGGTATCACCAAGATTTTACTTAAAAGAGGCAGAAATTTACTTGAAGGAGGGACGAGCTGAGTTCTCATGCCTTACGCACTCTGCTAATCCAAGACTTTAAAAGTTAACTAAAGAGGAACTTTGAAATCGTTACTTTGTACCTGCCACTGTTGACAAAGATGTATGCATAACTCCCTCTCAAATACCCTGAGATACATGATAATTTGAAAAGATGTGGAGTACAGCTCAAAGCTCAGGAGGCACCGAGGGATTTGTTAGCCCATTACAGAATTTATTTTATGGTTTGGGTTTGTTTGGGTTTTTTTTCCTCTTTGACAGAGTGAGCATTATCTTCCTGTCCTGTAACAACTGACACACTATAATTTTCAGTACTACAACTAGAATCAGCATCTCATATTCCTTGCCAGTTGACTGAATCAGTAATGGCAGGATACACCAACCAAGATGCTCAATGCTTATTGCTACACACAATAGCAAAAATATTACTGGATTAAAAAACCCCACCATATCACAACAGTCTAAGATTACTTTATGATATTCAAGATTACATGTGTACCATCTTGATAAGTACTGCCAACAACAAAAACAGTGCAGCCAACGGCACTGATCAGAGAAAGACAGTCAAAACAGTGGGAAACGTGCCCAGCGAACAGCAAGGAATAAAAAGACATGACTTACCAGCTGACTACTTGAAATATCTAGGATTTTCTCTAGGTCTTTAATATGACGTGTGACCTCTTTCAAGAGGAGCTTCAGTCTGTTTCCAATGACATGCACCTTTTCTTTGGCCTCAAGACAGTCCTTGCCTTCAGCATTGACTAGCAATTGGCAGGACATATCTTGCAGTGATGCCACCTTCAACTGAGACTCCAGCAGTTCACGTCTGATTTGCTGTTGCCAAAGCAAGCACCAGATTTTTTTAATGGAAGTTAAAAAAATAAAGAAAAAAAGAAGTAGATCTCACATAGCTGGACATTTGAAATTAATGAAACAGAAAAGAGATGCAATAAACATTTCTAATCTGACTGGAAGACAGGCAGCAGCCTAGTGGTTGTCTGAGGTTTTAAATCATGAGTTATGCTACTAACTGAAGTTAGTGTTTCCTACCAAAGTTAGGTACTGACATCGGTCCATAGTTGTGTGTTAGCATGCAATGTACAATGCTAACCATCAAGAAAAAGATAAATCTGATTAGGTGTTTTTCTAATGATGCATTTTGGGAGAGAAAAGGGTGATTACAACCCTACCATTAGAAGCCTGTGATGATCCTGCAGCACTTCTGAGTCCAGGTTTGGATTGATGGGCACAATCTCATTTCTTCTTCTGTCAATATTTTCTAACCAAAGCAGCAAACCATGGCTCATTTCATGGAAATCCTGCAAGTGATGAGTGATGATTTCAATAGTGTAGCAGAAAATTCCAGTCAAATTCAGGTTTTTCGTTTATCCTATAATAGGTCACTACTGGCTAAATAACATAACTTACAAAGAAGCATAAGAATAGTACATTAGAATACTGTTCCAGAGCTGACAAATTTGGAAAATCTTGGGCTGGAAACACATGCTTCAGGTATTGCAGGTGTACCTTTCAGAAACCACATGCTGAAGCTGTATTTTGGGTTTATGGGTGTTTCAGGCTGGATAATGAGCACACCAGATAATGATACAGATTACATTTTTGGTATGTGGGACACTTAACAATTTAAAACAAGTGCAATACAGACCTGGCACTGCATTAATGCATCCTGCAATGAGCACCGCCACTCTTCGATCATACTGCATACGTGGTCCCAGCGCACATTCATCTGAGACAGACGCTCTTGAAGCTTCTTGCTCTCTTCATTGTCAGACTGCGTGAACTCTGAGCTGCACAGATTGATGGATAAGATGATCGCTTTGCGGTTATCAATTGCTTTCTGCAGCTCCTGGAAAATAAGACAAAGTGGGACAGGGGAAGAAAGGATGGAAATTGGCATGTGACTTTCAGAAGAACCAAGCAGAGAAGGCATCACAAGAATGCAATGATATTACCTCACTGTAATAACTCTCTTTACTCTGGATATGAGATTTCTGTGCTCACTCTATGACTGCAAATGTTCACTCTTTAACATCTACTAAAATTTTACTGTGAGCATAAACTAGAACAAGCTAATTAAACTTGTAAAGTCTTAAAAGCCTGAAGTCATAGCTGAGTTTTAAAGATCTGGCTTATGTTTCAGATATTTAAAAGACAGAGCAGGCCCAACAAACTTTAAAGAGATGTAGGACAATTGTACTTTAGCTTTCAATAAAACTTTTGCCCTCACTTCTCAGTTTTGCTGATAAACATAAAAACCAGCATGTTTTCAAGTAGAAACTGCTGTCAACACTATTTTAAATTAAAAGCTTTTACTGAGGGAAAATAAAACATACAAAGAGTATAAACAACCTACTCCAATTTATAGAAGCAGGACATGTATAAAAACTCCAATTTGTTTACATTGGAAGCCATAAAAGAAACCTTACCTCTTTTGGTTTGGAGGGCACTAACGGCCTTTCCAAAACTGGGGGAGACAAGAACAAGGTTCTTATGAAATGCCCCCTTTTCCACCTACTTTACAGCATTTACTAATAAGTCCTATGTCACAGTGACCTTTGTAATACTTATGGCAGCTATATTTGGATTAGAGGGAAGATCAGCATTAATATGCTTTAGATGGATCAGTGCCGGAAACAGTCTTCACTACCTGTCCACCTCACTCCTAGCAGGGAGCACAGTGCATTTCAACATTGGCTCCCACATTTTTGTGCCCATGCTTGTAAGATGCTAGTAACTGAACGTGAAGTTGTGGACCATGACATTTGCAGATCTTTATAGCTGTAAAATATACAGGAAAGATCACAAAAGCAGCATTTGGATCCTGATATCCTGATGCATCTGAGATTACAGAAGAAGAAACAGAAATGTTGCAAAGTGACACATGACGCCAAATTTTTCCTATGTTGTAATGGTGAGAGCAGGGGCACTCTCTCCTTCCTCCACACAAATATGTCCCAGTGAGGCATTTCTTGTAAAGTACCTATTCTGTTACCATTTTGACTAGAAGAGATTTGCTTTAACTTGGCTTTTTTTTTCTTTTCTTCTCCCATTTCCCCCACCCCCCCCCCCCCCCCCATCAGCTTGGCTGACATCAGGAATTATCTATACATTCTGGAATTATGGAATTTCCCCAGAATTACTATTTCAATAATTCCTTTGGATTATATAGAATGCCAGTGATACATTTTTCTGCCAAAAGATGATTTATAAAATCACTTTCCCAGTAACTTAGTTATCAGCAGTAGCCCACTATGTGCAAAATGGAGCAAATCAGCTGCAACTATTGGCAACCTCTACAGCATGCCTGTTGCACTCAGGTCTGTTTACAGGGCAACTCATGGAAAAGAGACATAAAACTCACTTTCAGTTTTTTAATTCTGAGCTCAATAGTTTGTATATCAGTGCTGAGATCAAGGCGGCGCAGCTGCTCCAATTCCTCTTCAGTTTCTCCCAACCAAGCCCTAATGCTATTAAGGTCAGAGTTAAACTGCTGCCATTGCTGAAGGTTCTGCTTCATCCTCAGCTCCTTGCTTAGAGCTTGAGCCTGGATTAATTCCCATCGGTCAATTACACCTGTAATGATAAACACCAAATTCAACAAAAGTAAAAAACACAAGCCACATCACACAATTGCATCAGTTGAATCCTGTACAGGACAAAAAGGGCTCCATAAAAATGAAAAAACCCTAACCCACAAAACACCACACTGAAAACAAAGTTAGACTGAAGAATGTGATGCTGGAGGGAAAGAACAAACCTGGGTGATTCCAGGCAGCAGGCAATTTTACCACTTTCTAATGTCAGACCTCTATGAACAGAATTAAGCTGACACATGCAGGTCTCTAAAACAGGTTATGATGGTATAAAGACATCAGAAATTACCATAAATGCAAATCAGACAAGGGATCTCAATGTCTAATGAGCCACATATATAGTATGATTTTCATTGGTATTTGTACCTATCACAATTTAATAATCACACCTCACTACATTTGCCTAAGCTACTGCTGATGCATTGGATAAATACCTATGCTAAAAAGAAATAAATTAGGGGCTATTTCTTCTTACTTTTCTTGAAATGCTATGGCAGAAGGGCAAGTTGCATCATTCTACCGACTTAAAATAATAATAAAAAAAAACCCCAAAAAACCCCAAAAACAAAAAAATGGGCTGCATGGGTAGCATATCTTGCCAAGCAAAGAATGCAGACACTGCCTTTATAATCTCTGGAACAAATCCATGTTTTTACAATGCAGTACCTCGTGTTCTACAGTTGATGCTTAAAATTAGTCAGGTTAATAGTTATACCAGATGAATATATAGATTTCTCTGTTGTAGACAGATAATATTAGAAGTGAAAGGTACTATTAGAATAAATGAATACTGATTTATGCATTTTGAACAGCAATTGAAACAACTTTTTTTGGAAAACATTCAACAAAAATGCATTGCATCTACAGGGACTTCTGAAAGGCTTAGGGTTACGTCTCATGTTATGAAGTGGTTCGTAAAATGCACTTGTATGCCTAATGTCCCTATAGGGCATATACAAGGAATACTTACTATTCCTTACTATGCCTATAAAGAGATGTTAAGCAGAACAAGGTAACAGACGCAGTCCTGTAAATAGGTATGTCAGCAAATAATACCAAGTATTTATTCAGAAAAACTTCACATTTGCTAATTTTCGTAACTGCTTTCTACCAAAGAACTAAATGTTACTTACCAGCTGTTTGTGTTTCAGTACTGTTCAGGTTAATAAGTCCAGATAGTTTTTCTTCTTCCTCCTTCAGTTTATATCCAAGCCTTTTTACTGAGTCTATGCTTCCACTGCACTCACCTAGTAGCTTCATCTGTGTTAACAAACAAAAAAATCCCAGCTCAATATGCACTGTACAGGACTAACCACACAGAAAATGCAAGTTACAATGCAAGTTCCAAAATATTCCGAAAGTAGGTCTAAGTGTGAAGATAAAAATCTATTACTTTAACAATCTGTCCTGATGCTATCAAAAAAATATATATGGACACAATAAAAGCTTAAAGCATTAAGTTCAGACTAAACAGAAATGACTCTGTGCCATTTGTGCTGGATGACTTAAGGTGGATCTATTCTAAATGTTAAGACACTATGGCAGAGACCACTAGAAGATGTGATGAAAATGAACGTAAGTGTGGAAATATTACTGTGCATGCAAGCAGCTAATCTTTTGATTCTGTTGGTAATGAAATTATTTGAATGATTTAGAGAGAGATTTTTCTTCTACAAAATCTCCTTGAGAAAATTTTCATTCATGCATTCCATATATGCAACCTTGCTTACCATGATGCATGTCTGTAATTCTCAGCAAGATGAATACTGTGCATGAAGCTATAAAACCTGCTCTTAAAAGCAGGGCAATTTTTAACAAGGATATATCATCATTAGATGGATAAAAACACGTGTGAGAAAGTACTTTTGGACATTTGCAAAAATGTAATAGGAAAATAAACTCCTCAAGAGTCATGTTCCTGTAATCTTATGCTATTGTAAACACACTAATAACAAACAACAATAGTACGTTAAGGTTAAGGGTTGCAACCACATGAGCGAGTAAGTCTGAGAAGCAGTAATATCTAATTGCTTTGTTGAAACAGTTACATATCTTTCAAAAGCAAATCAACTTGTGCTCCAAAATTCACGCACATATCCTTTATAACTGGAATCCAGCTCTGGTCCTGTAGGTGTTTTGCTGCGGATGATGTTTTCCGTTTGCTGTATTTGGAAACGACTGGTGTCTAAAGCCTTGTCCAGCTGTCGGATATGTGCTTCCAGGGCACCAGGTTCCCCTGTATCAAAACCAAAAACAGTAACTGTCACTCAAGTTTTGCCAAAGTTTTTCTTACCTTTTGCCCAGGCAGATCAATGTGAGGAATATTATCTAGATTAGACAGTAAAAGAGAAATGTTGACTGCAGCACTACGAGTGGTACAATGCCAAAGCAAACTGATTACAAGTTACATTAGAGGGTGTTAGTGACTTTCAGAGGACAGATGACTATACCAATGAACATGCTTGTCATAAGCATTCTATGAAAGAGTCCAAAGTTTAAAGCAGGCTTGCAAACTATTCTGAAGTGACTTTTTTCCTTCAGAGAATTCCTCATCTCTCTGAAGGGGAAAGTTCTTGGCAAGGTGTGCTCTAACTTCACTGATTTTGGAGAATGCCTTGCTGCCTTTCACAAACACTCTCAAATAAAACATCACATCCCAAACTCCTGATCCAAATCCACGTTAGAATTTGGTTTCTCCTCATTTCTCTTTGTATTCCTTCTCTCCACTAAAATATAGTGGAATTTCGATCTACATGAAAGGATCCTATTTGTATACAATTTTGAAGATAAAAAGCGGTATATAAACACTAAGCAATACAGTTATAATTTATTTCTCAAAGTCTATAGATGACTGGATGTCTTGAAGGCCCACAGCAAGTAGTCCATGACTGACTAAGGGAATCACACTAAGCAGTAAAATTTATAGTATTTTCCCAACTAGGCGTTTGATAAAAGTTATGCTTAACAGATCTGCAAAGTGGTATTTATCCAAGCCTTTTGGAACTCAGACCAATGCTTTTGAAGCAGAACTATCTTGTATTTTCTTTATAGAGTTCAGCTGAATTCTGTGATATGCATTAGTTGCAGTCAATTCTAATCTGAAGCAGGCTGAAGCCCAGAGGACCACATGAGATCCCTCTTATCCATATTCTATCATTGTGCCTGATTTCCATCTGTTTACGAAGACAGTTCAAATTTATTCATACACAATTAAAAGCATGCATAAAGAAGGAGAGCCTTTTGTCCACCTAATTACAGAAAATGGAGTCTCTTGATGGTTAAGCTTTTTTCATACAAAACATTGCCTCACCCCAAGTGGTCGGAAGAAAATACTCAACATTGCTTTCCCCTCGCTACTTTCAAAATTTTCACAGGTCAGAAAATATATAAATATATTCTACATATATTTTTCTATATGTACTGCTACTATTTATACTCTTAATCAATCAGAATAATATTTCACTAGTTCGCGGGAAAAAAAATGGACAGTGAACCTGAGGTCTGTGCCACAGACACTGAGACTTTAGATTGTTATTTCAAATTTGCGATGAAGTAATTATTTCAAAAGAGGAAAACTGTGAAATCATGAGAGAAGGCATTTGTAAATGCATTTAATCCCTCTGAGAGAGTAATCTAACAAATGAAACAGTAGGTTTAATTTTGTGTAAAAAATACGTGAAAAAAAATTCACCTTCCCATATAAAGGACTAAGACAAAGACATTGGACTACAGTACCTCACCTTGGCATTGTTATCACGTGAAGCAACAACTAACCTAAAAGTTTATACCTAAGTAATAATCCAAGCTGTGGCTGTGTTAAAAATATAAGTACAGAAATGAACAATTAGGTTTTGCTCTCTATCTTTTCCTTCTGCCTTAATCTTTATAGAAACCACTCTTCTCTCAGAGATGTAACAAAGTATTAAGTCCTGTTGAGGACTCCAGAGACTAAAGATCAGAGTAACCTAATGGCCAGTTTAGTTTAGTTAGCCAAGGTGTGAGGGCCAGTACTTCAAACACCATTGTTTCATCCATGCACCCAAGAATACTTTTCAGTGCAATAGAAAAGCAGGATTCTTCTATGTTAACATGCCAATGCCACCATGTAAGAAATATTTATCTTTTTAAGTTGTGAAAAGTATAGTAGATGCTAAGAGAAGAGAAAGAAGTTATGCTTGTGCACTGTGGTATTTGCATCTGACTGTTCTTAAGTCTTTTTTGATGCCTACCAGAGATACTTTTGAGCGCGTTTTCTGTGAGTGTTACATAGGCCTCAAGAGTTTCAGGAATCTCTACATCTGAAAAAATAAAAGCACAGTCTAAATTGACAGCTCAGCAATGGCTGTCTCCTTACAGCAGGAGTCCTTTTCATGGGATGGAATATATAAATGGTTCCAATAGCAAACATCCTTTCTGGAGAAGGAAAAAAGATGAAGACTGAAACCCAGGGAGCCTGCTACAAAAGTCTCTTAATATCCAGGCAAACCTGATTCTTTTCAGAGCAATGATCTGGAAAGCAAAAGACAGCCACAAGAACAGAATATAATATACCAGTATGTCTTCCCCCCCAGCTGGCTGCATTTGGGCACTTTCACTCATTAAGATTTATTACACAAAGCACACACACTTAGAAAGGATTTCCAACTTCACCGGAGAGCAAAACCCAAGATCCCTCCTCAGGCTAAACACTCAGTTGCTGGAGTCTTGCCTATCTAAGGATGGAGTTAAGATTTACTTAAGCATGTGATGATTTAGTCTGCAGGTCTCTCCCACTGCATTTCTTCACCGGTTTATTCTGTACTTCTTGCCATATCCAGTACAGTTTCTTTCAGTCAGAATAACTTACGACGCATTGCTGTTACAGATGACATATCCCATCTGGCAGGCCACAAGCACAGAGACACAGCCAACTCCCTGTCATATCATATACGCCTTTGAGATTTTCCAAGGCTGTAGTCATCCAGGAATCTCCATTGCTGTGTCTAAGGCCAGAAGGCCATTGGGATCACTTAGGGAAAGTTATTCAAAATCTTCGGGGCCTATTTAAAATACTTTTCCATGACCATCTTTGCCAAGCAATCACACATGTAACATCTGCTTTTTTTTACTAGCAGAAAAAAGAATGCACAATTTGCTACCATACCTGCTATACCAGCTGCTCCTCTCAGGTAGAAGTCCTTCTCTTGTCCTCCGTCTTCTTCCTCAGAGTGAAGTGCCCGTGAAACTGCTGTCTCCAGGTCTCTGCTAAGGTCGTAATCATGATCCCACTCCAGAGGAATGGAGTCCACGCTTGCAGGGGTATCTCGACCTGATCGCTCGCTTCTCACCGGCTGGGAAAGAGGCAGCGAAAGGTTGGAAGATGGGTGCGGGGAGAGAACGCTGTCCGCAGATTTGTCATGCCAGTGTATGTCAGAGAGATCTGCTGATTCATCCAGATCCACCTCTCTGTCAGAGAGGTCATGTTCGTCATCTGTCAGCTAGAAGCATAATGCAAACAGAACTATCAATGAAAAGCGCAGAGGCACTGCATGGTCAACCTGGCTTGGCGAAATAAAGTAGCATTAAGCAACAGTCACAGTGATGGGGTTTCCATTTTGCATTCTTTTGCATTTTCCTTAATTATTTTAAGGTGCACTAAAAACCAAAGCAACAAAAAAATTCATAATGCAAGCTCATTTTAATAACTTAAGGCACCACAGAGTCTCACATCAAGCGTCTCCAGGCTTTTTACTGATGCCACTGCAATGCAGACATCAAGTTAAAGAAAACTCTGGAATCAAGTCATAGGAAGTATATGTGATCTTTATCACAAATGCTAGTGTCATTATATTCTTTCATATTTTAAAAATCCTGGGTTTTGTTCCTTTCCTTCCACAGGAGTTGAGCTACCAAAAATCACTATTCAATTGTGTGTTCAGTTCTATAGACAAATGTTTATTCTGATGGGAAAAATCGTTTTACCATTGTGTTTCAAACAAACAGAACCCAATAAGCAGCCAATGAAGCTATCTGACAGAGCAGGGAGATGTTCTTATTCTTACTGCCAGTACTACACTGCTACCCCCATTAATAAAGTTTTAAAAATCTCCAATTTGCATGGATTTTCATGATGACTTACAAAAATTCCAGATCTAGTGAGTTTGCTTTCTGAACAGGACAAAAATAGCAGATAATGAAGGGAGGCAGAAGGTCAGGGTTGTAACAAAATTAAACCACAGGATTTTTGGAAAGTTACAGAAGTTTCACGTTAGTTTGTTTCAGCATCTTTCTCTCTCCTCATTCTTGTAAAACAGCAAACAAACCAAATACGTCGGTATGTAGGTATACACACAGGAAGGCGGATGAGTTTCTTGTGATAGCGTTCCACACGTCCAAAGACCTCTTGACAGTAACGACGCAGCTCATCTAGCTCTTCTTCAATGACAGCTGCATCCATAGGCTCACTTTTCTCAATGAGTTGCTCACCCTGCACAATTATCTGCTCAATTTTGTTGTTGTTCAGTGAAATTTCTTGCTGAAAAGCCTGTATAAAAGAGAAGCCCATGCTTTATCAATGGAACCAACATTGTAACAACCTAAGTTATTAAGAATGCAAACCTTAAGAATTTTTCAGCAAGAGTGGTGTGTGGGTAACTAACAGGGATTGTTCCAAATATTCTGGCATGAGCAACAGTGAGCAATTAAATTTAGCATTCCACAGTCTCTCTAGCTTAAAAACAGTGATACTTACTGGTTTACCATCTCATTCCTCGCTTGTTGTATTTGGAAAGAAAGCTCTTCTCTAAACAAGCCATGACCATGACCAAATGTCTAGAATGAACACAGATGCTAAAACTAACACACTGGAATTTTGGATAATATGACATTTGCTATTTTTCTCTCCAGATAATGACTTTTCTGATGCAGAAATGGCTGACAAATGTAATTCTTAGGTGTCAGCAATAATGGAGAGTTGACATCAACAATTTTTATTGACATTTCCTCTTTTGATTAGGGAATGGAGACTATCACCCTTGCTTTTTTGAACAATTTCACAGCTCAGAGATCTTTTACTCTGGCAGACAAGTACATATTGAAACCTGACAGCCCATAAGTTCTGAGGCTAAAGTCTCAGTCTGCCAGTAAGGGACTGTGTTGAGCTGCATTTTTTGCATATTGTTTCTTAAATTCTTTTCCCATCATGAATGTTTTTATTCCTTCTCTCATCCCTCCTCCTGTTACCATTCAATTATTCTTTACCTTAAGTTGCTTTATCTTTGCTTGGACATCACACTCTGAGAAATGCTCAATGTTGGTCAGCTGCAGGTCCATCTCTGTTAGCCATACCAGGATGCTATCACGTGCTGTCTCAAACTCCTCACGCTGGCCAATAAAATGCTGGGGAGTGCAAAATGGAGTAGCATGAAATAACCAAACAACTCAAAAACCCCCAGCAATAGTGGTTCTCTGAGGAAACAGCTATCATGCCCAACTCAGTACACCATCTTTCCTTTTCTACATGCTTTTCAGTAACACCATCTACAGCTGCAATTAGCTGACCTATGAAAGTTATCTTCTGTGAAGGAGGTGGTGTTTGAGGTCACCAAGCGTTTCCCTACAGATTTCATGCTTTGGTTACCTCAGGCAAAGTAGACTGATGAGCTCCCTTCCTCTTCCAAAGATAGAAATCCCCTCAAAACCACTGCAAATGCATTAAACCAGGAAGCTCCTTGAGCACTCCTGTTTTGTAAGTACAGTAGTGAACTTGAAGGGCTAAAAAATGGAAAAATACTTTTAGCCTGCGCAGGATGGAGGTAACTCGCTTTTGTAAGTTGTCCCATCTCTGGTTCCCCTCATGAACCATCTGCTTAAGGCTGCAGTCAGAGTCAGTGCGATTCTCTCGGGCCAGGCGGCGATACTGTTTATTGATCAGCTCCAGCTGAGTCAGACTTTCATGCACTTGTCTCTGGAAGGCCTAAAGCAAATGAACAAAAGACACCATCAGATTTTTAATAACTGAAATCAGGATACATATATTACTGCCTCCCTTTATTCTGACCCTGCTTTTACATTCTGACCTGTGTTAGCTGAAAGATTTTGCTATGGATGCAGACACCTCCTGAGGGTTATCATAATGAGAGGCTGCCTTCTAATTAAAATGAGCAAAAAAGGAAAAGACTTTACAAAACTGACACAATTCACTGGATGAGAAATTGCAACATGAATACCCATTGAAATGGCAAATCAGCACACCAAAAAAAAGACTCCCCTTTTGACTCAATTGTATGCCTTCGTATCTGAGAACAGAATACAAACAATGAATATGAAGTATTTTTTTTAAAATGAACAGAAATCCAAGATTCCTGTGGCTTCACTGGATTTCCTCACACACACTGAATTTGCTGAAGTGCAAACATTGAAGACGTTTGAGCAATTGTTTATACTTTTACCAAAAATAGTGAAAAACGGTACTGAAGGAATCATCTTTTTACTTTCAGTATACTGGTATATAAGTAAGTTTTGTCTTAAAATTTTAATGTGAAGAAGATTTAGTGAACATCCCTACCAACTTGTGGCTGGACAAGTGTCTGCACCATGTACTTTCAGTGCTTCCTCTACTGTTAGAAAAGCTTCGGTCACCCAGCTGGGGAGCAGCAACAATAGGTGACTTAGCCCATGAGTTTCATGTTGTGACTAGCAATCACAAAGCAAACTGGAGAAAGCATATTGTAAAAAGCTGACTGAATTGATTCCTTCAAAAACAAATAAAAAAAAGAATAATTTAAAAAAAACCCTACTTTTTTTTTATGTTGTCAAAGAAACAGAAAAGCAATCGATCAAAGGAAGACTTAAAAACATAGACTACACCAGCTCTTTTTTGAATATAAGTAGGTTTTGGCTTCCATTTTACTTCTATAAGCTTGCTTTCTGGTATCTCACAATGAAAACAAACAGTGAATCAATTCCAAAATCAGATACCACCCTTACTAAGGACAGGAGAAGTATGATAGATTTTCTGTACAGAGATTTTCATTAAAATCAGCTAACACATGAGATTTCTATATAAACAATATATACTCTTTATATTGTACCAGTCAAAGCTAAAAATAAAATAAGCACATTTCTGCTGTAATACCAGAGACAAAAGTAACAAAGCTACTTAAAAAAAAAAAATCAAGGTCACAGTCCTCTCAGTTATACCTATTCCCCTCATTACATGGCCTTTAAATTGGGTAGGGAGCAATCAACACTGAGCAAACAGGAGTGAAAACTCAGTAGAACTGAATTCACTTCAAATTGCACAAGGAGGCAATTCTCATATCAGAGGCACAAATCTGACTGTATTTACTAGGATCATGAAACCTACAAGTGTGCAGTTGTGTTTCACCTGTTACCAAGACTTGTCCAGCAAAAGAACAGCTGTGTATTTGTCTTCCATTTTTTCAGCTCAGCTACACAAGAATGCATCTGTTGCATTCTTCCCTGTAAACTCTTTTCATTTCTCCAGAAAGTACTGGAGAGGAAGGAGTTTGATTTTGTGCAGTGAAGTTAGCAAGATCTATCTCTGACCTCCGCACTCAGGAACTGAAAGGGTCTTGCATGGTCTGCTGGGCTTTTTTTTTTTTTTTTTAACTGTAGACAGTAAAAAGTCCACAAGTCTGCAGGAGAGGGAATGTCACCATGAAGGCTGAGGTTCAACGACAATGACTGGGCAGTCAGATTAGCTGTAAAAAAAGACAGCCAAGATATTTTTGGTACTGTTTCTCATCACTAAACAAGAGATTTAGATCCTGATCACTGAAAAAAAGGGACAATGGGAAGGAGGTCTGAGACTTGTGTCCAGGAAGCAAATGTTTTTATACTATGGTAACCCACCTCACCATAATGAAGTCTAGCAGTGTTTAACAACAAAACCTGGCTGTTAAATTCAGAAATGTGAATGTCAATTATAAAACTTCAACCAGTGCTTCTCATTATGTTTTTGAATTAATTGTTGAACCAAAAAGTATTAACTGGTATTAAGACACTGTTTAAAATTTGCATTTCTTTTCCATAGCAAATACTTTACAGCACTTTACAGAATTGCCTAAATTGTTCTCTTTCTTCAGAATTATTTTCCTCTCTTGTCCTGATATGCTCCTTGCAAATACGAAGCTAAGCAAAAGATTTTCACCTGTGACCAGCCACATGACATGTGTGTGTGCTTTACACACGGGAATAAATGCCATTTGAGTTATTAGACAAGCCACCACATTGTAGTAGACACAACAGAGTTATGTAACAAGCTCTTAAGCATTGACTGAAGTGACAGCTTGTCAGTTTTGAAGCATGCACTTAACTTTTAAGTCACAGGGGATATCATGTGGACATATAACAATATTTGCACAAAGATGAATTTGAGGTATATGGATCTAAAATGGGGACACTGAACAAAAAGAGTTCTGAGGGCTGGTTTCAGAGAGTTACAGAATGAAGAGGAAGGATAAAGCCAAAGCAAAAGCTAAAACATACAGCATGCATTTGAAGAGGTGCTTGGTGAAGCGAGATTTATGAATGCTCTGGGGCACCTACTGACTAAACATATTTAAAAGTTGCAGAAATAAAAAAGGTGCTAACTTTGGTGAACAAAGCAAGTGAGAGTGGATTGATTCATTAGTATTTTCAGTTGCCACCTTCCACTTTATTTTCATCCTAGAAACTTGCTACTGAAGGCTGCTACAAAATCATCAACTCCTCTATATTAATACAGTGTCTCTGCTGAGTGACTTGTGTATGGGAAGGAAGAACACCAGCTGGCTTCTGTAATGTGATCAGTAGATATTACATTTCGACTATTATAAATCACCTCAAATTTCTTCAGTTCTTCCTTAGCAACCGTGTAAAGCACACCAGAGGAGCTTGGGAAAGCAGCTGTCTTCTCAGAGGTTTTTAGCCAGTCTTCAAACCTAGAGTAGTCATCCAAAAACTTTTGCCATAGCCGCCACGTCTCTTCAATTCTGCAATAGATAATGGAAAATTACGGAATGCTCAGACTGAAGGCCAGCTGATCTACACAACTTTAACTAATCGTCTACAACAGCAATGTAGCGCTGCATCAGACAATAACCAGTTTTTAATCTAACTCAGACAGCCAGGCTGATAAACAGACCACAGGGAAGGCTGGCTCATTCCAGACTGAGCTAGAATAAGATGATGGCATTTTTTTTTTTTAATGCATCTAATTTTGGCATCGGTATAAAAAGAAAGTTTTAAGTATGCAATACGAGCTCTAAAAATCTGAGCACATGCCAAATCACTTCTGAAATACAGACACAGGGTAGGTACCTAAGCCAGTATTTTAGAGATTAGAAATTCCATGCTACCTTCAACTGCAGAGCTTTTTCTTACAGAATGCTTAAGAAGTTGCAGGATGTATTTTAAAGTTCTCAGTCATTATTCTGCATTGCAAAGGGATATGAAATTTTTTTTGCATTCACCAACAAGTGGTAAAATGCTATCTCTCAATATACACTGTAAACATTTCTATTTAAAAAAATTAAAAGTTATTCCAACACTTAAAAACACCCCTTGACTTCAGTTGAATATGTAAAAATAGTGTCTGACTCTTGACCCTGAAATCAAATTGGCTTGATACTGAGACTGTAAAATCCCAAGAACTTCAGCATCACTTGACTCCAAATAACAAGCTCTTTTTTTGGACAGGTTGTATTAAAGCAGAATTTTGTCTGTTTTTACATACAGAATACATCTTTCCCAAATCTTAGATATGCAAGTCTGAAAAGGACCTGATCCATGCAAAATTTATGCTTTGCCAATGATGTTTAACCTTAAGTTTGACAACTGGAAAGTTGCTTTTTAACATGAATAACTGTTTCTAGTACAATAAAGATTTTAAATACTGATACCTCAGTTAACTTACAAATCTGCATAAAGTGTGCATTGCAAGAAAGTAAAATAGAGTTCAATGCACTATTCCACATTAACTTAAAATAGTTCTGAATTCATTTGCTGGACACAATGGTATGAAGAGCTGTACATTTTCAAGACAAACTGTGTCAAAAATAGAACTTATAAGCTGTATTTATATATATACACTATACAAGAATTACCATAGCAATATTATAAAATCAGTCAAAGATAGCAGTCTGTGGATATAAGGCGGCACAACTTAACAGCAACATTTTTTTTGCACAAAATAAAGAAAACCTTTACTAAATACATTAAGAATATCCCACAAAACCAAAGATCATATAAAGTTCAATTCAGCATTTTGAAGTCATAAACTTCACCTAGAGTTCTTGATGTGACTATGTAAACATCAGAGAAATTAGATTCATAACTTAAAAAGATACAGGCAAGATCTTCACAAATAGAGGAGTTCAAAAAGTTTAACATGTATTACTACTGGTTACATAGCACTGGCACAATCTAGCCTACATCACTATGACTATCAAACCCACCCGTGCTATCCTAGCTGTAAATAGAAAACAATGAATCATCTGGATACCGTGGACATGCAGGGTATAGATGGTCTAAGCATGAGCAGTAAACCAGACCACACCCAAGATGTTTGGGTGCTGTAGCCCACGCTTGCTCAGCAGAGCTAAGGTGGGCAGATGAGGAAATTCCATATGAGCGTCAAGTCCTACAATTCTTTCAAATAAACAAAATCGGACATAAGACAAACTGCAGAGGAACATCAGGTGCATGAAAACTAACACCTGGAATAACATTCCACCATTCAGTAACTAGTTTCCCCAAGTTTCAGTAGTTCTGTGGTAAACTTAAGTGTTACAACTCCCCCTTTTAGGTCATGTTTTCTAAATCTCTTGGATTCACTGCTGTCATCTAAGCTTTCTCTATTTTCTCATAATTTCTCTGGACCATGGGAAACAAGACATCATTCCATCAAAGGCCTTGTGAGCAAAATTTGGTAACTGGTATCTGTACCTTGTATAAAGGTGCATACAAATGCAATCTGGAATTTCTTTTTTTCCCCCACACAGTAACAGCTATTGTTTTTCATTCAGTGGTTGACCTTTTCCTGACCCCTACACCCTTTTCTTCAGTACTGCAACCCTATAACATATATCCCATCCTGTATTTGTGCCCGTGGAAGGAAATAATAACCTGTAGGCCCTTCAGACTTACTTAAGTCGCCTTTCCATTGACATTGCACAAATGTTCCTCCACCTTCTGTCCAGATTGCGTGTAGCCTGCTGGATAGAGTCACACTCTGCTTCTGTGGCACAAGCATCACAGTCATGAAGAAGCACTTCACACAGATTGAGAACAGATGCCACTCCAGTGCTGTGTTTCTCTATGTCCCTCTGAAGTTCCTGCAAGTGAAGAAGTTAATTCTTAAGAGAAATTGCAAAACATGCATAACTACAAATGCCTTTCTTGGCTACTTATTAAAAAATAGATTTAATAATCTTGTGAATGGGAGAAACACATTTAATGAATACCTATTAAGAGACTGCATCTGCGCAAGTGGTATTGCAAAGTTATTAATGAAGCCAGGAGACCCTGGAAGCATGCACAGCTCCCTAGGGACTACAAACACCAAACCATAACCTGGGACAAACTGCCAGAGCACTGCATTCTCAGCTGAGCATCTTCCACACACATTTAATCAACATCACCAATGAACGGTGGAATTATTCCAAGCCCTTTCCCGTTATCACACTGTAAAGCAGCAGTTAGTAAGAGAAGTGTGACAAGAAAATACGTTCTTATCTACTGTAAAGGTTCGGTGGAGGTACCCTTTGTTAACCTACTCTTCCTCAGGTGAGCTAGCTGCAAAGTGGCATGCTTGACATGGAGATTGGCAGCAGCATGTGTTGAACAGTGCATCTCTAGGAGGAGATTTTTCTTCCTTGAACTTTCCAATTCTATAGCATTTTCATTGGAAATGGAAAAGGAAAATTCAGGACAACTAAAGAAAATGCACTTACACTGTCTTAGCACTTATATGTGATCAGTGTTATCTCTCCTGTTGGTTTCTTGGTTGCAATGGCTTTTCTACACTGTTGATAATGTTTCATCTTGAAGCAACGTTTCAGCTCGTTTTGAACTACAGGTTCAAATTAAGACAAGCCATAAAAGTAATTAGCTATTGCTGTTGGATCAGCGCAAGGAAAAGAAACCCTGCTTGACTTCTGCCTATGTTTGCAATGAATCATCATAATGTTAGATGGAAAAATCAGGATGGACAATAACAAAGCCAAGACAACAACAATTCCAATAGTGACAAAGAAGTACTAACGTGACTACATCAAAAAGTGATACGTTGCATCTAGAATACTATGTTCACTTCTGATTCAGATGAAGAAAAGAACTGTTAAGACTAGAGTTAGAGATGTGGAAGTTTACTTAGGAGAACAAGAACTTGGCAGCTTGAGGACTGCTCTTTATAATTTTGCTAGTGAAGTAAACTATAACATGCCAAGGGAAATATAGTGTCAACATATTGTCTCTACATACATTTAAGGACTAACTAGAGGAACTTTTCTTAAAACTAGCAGTATGATGTTCTGAAAATGCATTCCAGCAGGAAATGAGATCTGAATGTAGAATCTAAAAACCTCAGCAAATTTCAAATGGAGCAAGGTCAACTTGTAACAACCAGCTGATTTGATTGTTTGTGATAACTGGGGTTGCACTCAATGAAGTAATTTATTTCCTTTTCTCATCTATGAAACAGAAAGCTATTTTGTGAACTTCTACATGAGACCACCAAGCTGAAAAATGAGACCATCAAGTGGAAAATCACAATGTTTTCTTTCTCAGTGCTGGCCCTTTCACTTTCATTTGCCTGGAAAACACTCTTTTATTGTGGTGTCCACGTGTTTACTCTTCTTTCTACCCATCCTGAAATGTTATATAAGGATGGATACTGTAAATAGATACTCTATTGAACACAAACTCCAGAAAGCCATGAGACTTGAGGTTAAGTAAGTTCAGGTAACACAATCTCCTTCCTGCTGTTTTGGAGTACAGCAGTAGTGAGAACTCCCAGTTCATGGACCTGAGGATTCCTAAGGATTAAACTTTTTTATTTACCTACAGAACCTTTCTACAAGAAAGGCCTTACATTGTTTTTTCTCCATAGCCTTATATTTCTTCCCCAGATTTTAAAATGATCTGTGTTTATTAGAAAGCATTTAGCCTTTGAGTTAGTTCACAAAGGAACATGACTTTTATGCACAACTGTCACCCACATACAGATTTTTTTTCCCAAAAGCAAACACATTTTTTTCCGCATTTCAAGTAGTAGCAGATTGAGAAAGTAAACAAATAAGTAATCCTTGAAATGCAGTTAGCAACCCTAGGAAAAGTCTGCAGTGAAGTTACCCTATCTTCCCCAGGATATCCAGCTTCCATTGTATCTTTAATTTCACTACAGAGACCAGAAATCTGCAAAACTGACTGTTGGCTGAAGTGGTAGATAACAGAGTTACAGACATGGAATTTGGCCTTGATCTTTCACAGTATAATATTTTTAATATAATTTTGGATATGAACACCGGGTAGCAGTATCAGCAGGGAATATAATGACCTCAGTGGAAGATCAAACATGGAAAAGAACGTAAGATCACTAACGGAATAAGAAAGAGGGATGAAATACTTGAGAAGATGGCCAATGTACTGGCCTTCTGAGATGCGGTGGATAGTGATGTAGCCTGCAACTAATAAAAAATACTGTTTGCCATACACCGAAGATGGGTGGTGGGTTTTTTTGTTTTTTGTTTTTTGTTTTTTTATTATTATAATAATCATGGCTTGCAGTGTTATCTAATCAAATCATCATCAAATTTCCAAACATGGCATCCTATCATGATAATTAACTTGTTTCTCTCTTTTGGAGTTCAAATTAAACCACTCGCACTTCTACAGAGTATCACTGCACACTGTGACTGCATGAGGATCACCACAAGGAAACAGCAGAAGGCAGAGATACACCAGTCTCTGTGCCCAGAACAAGTCCCCTAAGAAGTGGTTGTAAAACTGTAGGATGACTGCATAGGAATGCTAGTAAAAAATCTCAAGTATCTGCTTTGTTGACAGCAATGTTTAGCCCTGCCCAGCACTTTATTGTCTCAGAAACACCACTCATTAATAACACTTGTGTGTTACTTCTTAGAAGTAACATTGGTTTTAGTGCCAAAACCTGGTTGACTTAACATTTTTCTGCCCATTCCAGTGTTGACTATTTTGTTCTAGCATTCATAAAGGCTATGTGTCCTACAAACCAACCAATTTCAACTTCACATGTATAGCTCATGCATCTTTGCGTGCAAAGTGATTTCCAAACAAGCTGCAAAATAAAACTGAGTTAGAGAGGTTGCTAAACAATAGTAATCTCGAAGCATGTGCAAAATTTGCAAGGTCTAATAGGTGTCAGTTTTGCCTCTGGGTAGAGACAATTCAAACAAACAAAAACCACAAACCCCAAAGGAAAAACAATTGCAATTATTCGTTCAGGTTACATCTCTTGATGCCTTACCTTTCTCGGAAAGGTCAATCAGCTCCTGGTGGATTCGGTGTCAAAGCCAGCAGAAGGCTCTATAAGTGACACAGTAAGTACCACTTGCCTTGATATTTAAACACTTCTTTGCCTCATGCCCTCTCAGCACTGAGCCTGGGTATGGGCAGCCCAAGGACACTCTACTTTGGTTCTCCCCATGTCATCGTGCACCTGCTAAGTGTTTGTATTTTACCTGCTGTTCATTTAGCTTCCTTTGTATCTCCTCGGAGTCACAAGTTTCATAGACAATAGGTTTGGACAGCTCTGACTCAATGTGGACAAGCCACGATCTCAGGCTACTCATGTTTTTATCCAGTTGCTGCACTGCAACGAGGGTCTCCTTCAACTTCTTTACCCTGTAAAGAAAATCAAAGAGCAGCATAACTACACCCGGAAGGAGAATTTCCACAGCATGCATTTCAGGAAGTTTTTAGAGAAATGTAACTTTGACGGCAAGTTCTGTTGTGTAGTTTTCTTTTATTATGTAACGGAAGCATATTATGTGTGCAAATAGTCTTGGATTCATAGGTTCCAGTTAAGAAAAAATAAGAGCCTACTGATGTCATGCAGCATTTTCAAAGCTTCTGTACCTTTACTGGTTGAGTTAAATATTTGTTAAGAAAGGTAAACTTCTGTTTTTTTAATGAACTCACACACACCAAAACCCCAAAACATTCTAAGTAACTTAGTTGTGCATTTGACCAACAGATGACAAAAGTTCTTCTTAGGCTACAAATTACTTAGCCATTTAACCAGTACTGGTGGTGGAGTGCACTGAGTGAACAGGTCTTTTTCACCCCAGTGATTTCTAAACATTGCCATAGAATGGTTTGGCTTGGAAGGGACCTTTAAAGGTCATCTAGTCTAACTCCCCCTGCAATAAGCAGGGACATCTTCAGCTAGATGAGACTGCTCAGAGTCCCATCCAAGCTGACCTTGAACGTTTCTAGGGATGGGGAATCTACACCTCTCTGGGCAACCTGTTCCAGTGTGAAGACTTGTCCTTGAATAAGTAAGTTTTAGAGGGAGAAATCCAGCTAAGAACTAGTGAGAAATCCTGAATCCCAAGGGCTGCTTTAAATTGTTCTTGGTCTTAATGGACTAGTTCAGATTTAAAAAGATGAAACTGGCCAGGAAAAATTAAATAGTGGATTTATTTTAATTAAGAGAACATCAAGCTTAGACAGTGAGAAAAATTTGACTAAACCTTCTTCCTCTCTTTGGTATTTTTTCCTTCAGCCTGTTTCAACTGCAGAAATGTCTGAGTAATTCTAATTCCCTCCTTCCTATTCCCATGTTACATAACGTACATTAGTGGATTCTGAAATTGTTTCTAAGCTTGCTTTTTTTTCTTCCATTTAAGTAGTACTACAAACAATTTTGAGTAACATTCCATTTTATGCTTCTATTGCTCTTTCACTTCAGTGTTTCAATATCAGAAACCTTGGAAGAGATTAGTGCACCTGGGAATAGACTGTCTAGATCAGGTTGAAAAATACAAGATTGCCAGATTCATCAAACAAACAAAATGCCACCTGACTACCCTGTAATTCAAACAGGGCAATTCACATTTTTTCCATAGTACTAACCAGCAAATTTATCAAGTGTTTCCATATTTAAAGCAGTGGTTGCAGCTGACCATTAAGAGTCTAATATGGGTGTCCTTCTCTTACCAAAGAGAAATGCAGAGATCTTAACATCATCAATTAAAAAAACTTAAAAGTTAAATCTTTCAATTTTTTCACTCTTTCTAGCCCTCTTTTTAGATCACAGATGGTGAAACTATGGCTCTTTAGCACCAAACATGCTTAAGAACAGCTTGAACACATCTTGCTTGCCAGAATCTCATGACCAACAGCTGCAGGGTTGTGATCTGAAAAAAAAAAATCTTGGTAATTGGAAAAAATCTGGGTAATCTTAAAATCTGGATATGAAGGGACCGAAATCAACACAATCATGCTGAAAGACTGCCCCAGTTATCCTAAAACACAGTTATGGGTTTAGCCTTGGAGAGACACCAGGAGAACAATCAATGCCTGGGGGCACCATCTCCTTGTCACCTATGGTTGTACAGGCAGTGCTTTGTGGGTTTGGACCAACTGAACATTGCTCACAGGGTGAGCAAAAATGTTGGTTATCACTCTTCTGGAATTCACATACAGCTTTCCAGTCTCTGATATTAATTAAAGAGGAGTGAAATCCTGCCCATTTTCTGCTTAGATTTCGAAGGCTGGATGCCGCTGATCCTTTGCAGGCATGCTGGAGCAGGAAAAGGAACAATGAGTCATGTCATCACTGTGTAGAAGCAATGTTACTCTATCATTTGCAAGCCCAAGTCGCAGACCAGGTTATTCTTGTTTGTAATTGTATAGTACCCTAACCCCTGTGGCGGATTTTATTGCATTTTGCCCGTAACACCTGATAAAGGCCCCGTCATTTAGAAAGTGCCCTCTTTGCCTCAGGCAGACTGCATGGGAATACGTCCCTGCCACGAGTGAAAAACAACCCTGGCCCAATTAGTGCTATTTTCAGTCACATAACCTAAGCTACCAAAGGAAGAAGAACTGTGACACAGTAAAAGAACACTCCAACCAAAACCTACTGCTAAACCTGCCCTCCCACCAAACCATTGCAATTCCCTGCACCTAAATACCAAAAGTTAAAAAAAGCACCACTCCCCACCCCCCCAAGAAAAAGGACAACTCCCTTCCTGCCCCCCACTGCATTTACTAAGACTGTTCTTTTCTGGTACAGAGTCTAACATAACAGGTTCCTTGCCCATGGTACAAATAGATGCAAATAAAAAAGTGCTTCTTGGAGTATGCTGGGCTTACTTTTTTGGCTGAACTGCAATACAGTGTTATGCCTCCAGCTACTGTGAAAACATATCTGCAAACAAATAATAGATGTAATCCATCAAGTCTAAGAGTTTTCCTCTGAATTTTAGCAGGCAAGATGCCCATGGTCTTCATCTCACTGAATATTATGCCTGTGTACAAACAATTACATAATGTGTGTGCAACAAAATTATGTCTCTCTTAAAAATACAGCACGTCAAATCCTGTATTTCCATGAAATTGGTGGGGCCTGAAAGCTAATGAAACTAAAAGCCCTGCTCAGAGACAAAGGACAAATTATAAACCATTCAATTATGTTGGATCCCTAGCCAACCGCAATTTTGCCCTTTTGAAGTTCCATTTACAAGATTTCATTTAAACAGTTAATTATTCCAATAATCATCTCGTGCTTTTGTTACAGCTTTAAGCATGTTACTGCAAGAGACTCGAGGTAACTCCCCTCCTTCATAATCAAGAGTCCACATGGAAATCAAAGGCTTGGACCCATAACATGGTTGCTTTACAGGTTGTTTTTTATATAACACACATGCACCAGTGTTCCTACATTTTAGAAATACTTAAGACTCTCAGAAGGGAAAATACTGCAGAATTCAATTGTTTGTTTTTATTGTTTACTGACAAAAACTTATCTGAAAATTTGAATGGGCTCATGATGCTTATGTTTCCCTTTTCCAATTACTGTGCTTTGGTTATGCCGAGAAAGTAATAACTTTAAAATATCTATTTTACATTAAGAAAAGGCAGTGGGAGAAAAACTCAGAGCTGAAATTAAGCCCAAGTATCTTTAATTTATCTAGTCCCAAATTATATAGCCTTAGATTCCACTTCAACCTAAAGAGGAACAATTCTGTAAATGCATAACTATGCATCATATAGAGCTCATAGCTATTGCATTAGTAATTTAGACAGCTGGTTACTAATATTAAACTTTAAAAAAACACATGAAAAAAGTCAGTAAGAGTGCATTAGCTATGTCTGTACAAAGCCAGTAGAAAGCAGACACTTTTTTTTTTTAAAATATCTACTTGGAACTGGAGACAAAGTTTCAACAAACAGTCTATGAAATAGTGAAAAATATTACACTGTTAAAACCAGTGTTTTTAAAAAAACAGTTTAAAATAATCTTTTTATGAATAAAAAAGATCTATTGGTCAAAGCACAGTACTATTGTGTAGCTGGACACTAGTACTGTCAGTTATATTTGCTCTTCAGACCACAGTTTCTCCTTTCAAAGAGCAAATTTCTAGAACTCTGGACAAAACAAAACTTCTAGAAAAGATAACATGAATAGGGATAAAGAGAAGATGAATCAAAAATCTAGGATGATGTAGGCTGAGTTCAAGTATTACATGCAGTAACAAAACAGTCATTAATAGGTACAGTACAGACCGGCTTCAATAAGTTTGAAACACTTTAGAGCTTCTCTCCTTCTCTGCCTTTTGCTTGTAGCCATGCCCCTTTGATGACACAAACAGTGAGCAGACAAATACAAAGTCTGCTTTTTCTCATGTGTGTACATGCTCTTGTATTTAAAAACAGCAGTAAAACCAGTATACAGCTTCTTCCAGACAGCAAAGAGTTTTACTAGTTCTAAGTCTGCATCAGTAGCAAAAAATTATTCTGGGATCCAAAAGTACTAGCTGTAAAACAAATTATGCTCTTACCACTGTAAATATTTTTAAACTGAGCAGAAAACACTAATTTCTAGCTAAGGCAGTGATTTCTACATATCAATATTTCAATTAGTTTCTCATCAAGACAAGACTTCAGAAAGAACTGTATCAATCAAAAGCAAACAAAAATAGCTGCCTGCCTTGTGATATCACAATTACAGTCTGGGAGATCTGAATCCACACTGCCGTCCTCTGCCATCCTCACAGCACGCAAGTCCTCTGCCACCACCATGAAATTTTCCAGCATTAAAAAGAAGAACTTCCACTCCAAAAGCCTGCAAACACTGTGCTTTGGGCGGGGGGAGGAAAGGGGAAACACTTCTCTTTGCTGGTGAGTACTGTACAGAAAATGTTGCATGCCAAACAAATGTTAGCAGCCGTTGCTTGATAACATGAGACTGAATGGTGACAAGTGGTCATGCTTCTAAATAAAACTTGCATTCATCAACATGTGCCAGACTTGATCTCCAGGAATGTGGACCGTGAGTGCTAGGGGAAGGGATGAAAACACACAACAAAGCCTTCTTTGCAAAGCCTGAGCAGTTGCAGTATTAGCACTGCTTCCTGGCTGTACACATCTATAACATTTTTTGCACTGCGTTGACGTATCAGAAAAATTCATCGGAAAGGAATAAAATGTTCTAGAAGGCCAGAAACAGATGAGACTGATGCAGAGACACAGCTACCTTTCTGTAGCTGCCTCTTCTCCAGTTAGAGACCTCCTCAGAATGGAGAGGCAATTAAAAAAACATAGGTCAGGAAACAGAATGTAAGAAAGAGCCTTTTACAGGTGAATGGAGAAGTTCCACTGCAGAGCATGAAATCAATAGGTAAAGATTCAGACTGGACACATATTACCATAATATATTACTAAAGCATTTTCACAGAGCACTTTCTGTTCATTCATAGTTGTAGGAAACAAACCATTAAGAAAAATGCCCTAGGCAAGGGATGACTGTAGCTTTGCAGAAAAATACGCTGGCTCTGATCATTTATTAATGCTGTCAGGGATCCAGAATATGAAAAGATGTATTTCATTCTCAACCTCAGAAAAATTAATCTGCATTTACTTGCTGAGTGCAGCCAAAATCGTATTATATGATATATTCCAGACTCCAAAGTACCATAGCAGGAACACACCACAATATGTAACAACATATTCTGAAGAGCCTCTGGAGCCTTCTAAAAATTGTCTTGGGGGATGCAAACCTTTTGTCCAGTGGGAATTAGACAGCAATACAAGTACTTTGTACAGACATTAATCAACAACTTGGGCTTTAACTGCTGTCAGCCTGAACTACAGCTGAGTTAGCAAAATAACCACAACCTAGAATCAAATCTCTCCACCATTTACTTCCCAACTTCAGCAATGCAACATTCAAACTTTGCAGAGGTTTTTTTTCACTTCAGTAAGCACTAGGATGGAAAGGGTTATATGTTTTACTGCATACAATAGTGCTGAGCAAGTTAGCTGAGAAGGCCAAGTTGAAAAATAAATCTGGAAATAAAAGTAAATAAAGATTTTATATAAATTAGTTTAGAACTAGGACTTGACACTCTGCTTCATGATAACAGAATGAGAAAGTTTAAGTGTATAATATTGCAGTTTATATCTCCCCACTCCAAGAATGATACAGGATCCTGACCCTATAGAGGACTCTAACTTCTAATACTGAATAGACGATACAGATCTTTTAAAGATGTGTTTTGCAGTTTCTGAATACAATCACTTTTCACTAGAAACTTCCTGAAGGTATTATTTGAACACTTGTCCAAGTAGGTGTTTCAAAAGACAAACACAAAAATACGGCAAATATATTTCATGTTCAATTACTGGTGATGTATCACATCCTCTGAAACCAGCAGGCTCCTTAACCATAACACACCACTTCCTGACTTAATTGTGCTGTAAGAAACATACAGTGTTTGTTACTTTAAAATGAACTACTATAAAAGGAGCTGGAGCCACCAGAATGCTTCTGCTTACATAAAATTTACTGCTCCCATGCTTACAGATTTCAGAGCAGGAATGCAGTAAAACCATATTAAAAAAGAACAGATGAAAAAAGACAATGGAACTAAACAAACCCTTTTGCAGCTAACAGGACTAAAGTATTACTAATTCGTACGTCCTTACATCACAGAAGCATAAAATATAAAGTGTATGTACATTTTATGAAGTGCAAACTTGTGACAAAATCATTGTTGTTAACAGCAGCCTGTAGCACATCTCAATAGAAAGTATTGAAAACAAATAAACTGGTTTCTTCATGTATCAAACAAAAATCCTCTATTTCTTTAAGTTATGAAAAATGCTGTTATGTTTTTCACCTTGAGTAATAAGAATCTTTAAGCCCACTGTGCATGTCTACCTGCAGTTACTCTTCTCCATCCATGAAAAAATCATCAGGCAGAAAAACTAAGACTCAGTTTTGGAACTGCTCTTCTCAAAATCCAGAACTACAAATGCACTGTTTCAATTCCTCTGCCAAGAATATTTAGAAAAACTGCATTTGTGCCCAGTTTTAAGCACTCATCTGAAATAAGATGCTACTGGAGGAAGGCTCACTAAATCTGACTGAAACCGATCCTGTGTCTTTCTAGCAGAAAATGTTTTGAATTGACTCTTCTTGAAGAAATGTCAGGTAATGTAAAGTGAAACAGGAAGGTGAATGTCACAGAAACGTGTTGATGGTTAAGAATAAGCTCGTTTCACAGTCAATGACGAAAAGGCAGACAATAAAAAGATTTTAAGTTCATGAAATTCCAGCATATTAATCTGTTCCACATAGCATGTAGACATAAACCAACTGTTTTACCTGGCTGCAATAAGATCTAGAAGATGTTGCCACCTGTCATTGATCTTGCCAAGTTTGTACTCTATCTCTGACGCCTTACTCTCATGGCTGGCTTTAGCAAGTCGCTCTCCCATTTGCTGGAGCTGGATTTTGTTCTTCTGGGCTACAGCAATTTCCTCTTGATAATCCTGGACAGTAAAGAGCAATCAGAACTCAAGGTACTTATTCTGAGTACACTCTGCTCTACACTCTAAAGAAACCTTAAAACAATACATGTGAATGTTATTTTTTTAGTAATTGGTACCGTGGAGAAACAACCTCTTAAATATTAGATGTATAACCATGAAAAACTTCATCAGGATGAAAAAAAAAACCCCAAAACCCAAAACACAACACCTTCCATAAATATATCTGCTATGCTTAAACTCATTACAGGCAATTCTGATTGGACATTTAGTAAACCATTCAGACACCTTTTGACTTTGCATTTACTTAATTTTCTGGTACCCTTGGGAGGTCCTACCTCAAGAAAGACAGCAAAATGCTGATAGTGAGAGAGCACAAACACACAGTCCTACTGGAACTTATAAACATCACTGTAAGGTAAAAACTCCATTTCAGCTAATTCAGTATCCTCTTTGCAACACAACACAAGCAAGCAGTTAAAGAAGAGCATGTAAGTGTACATGCACTGTGTACCTTTTTCAGTTTCTCAATCATTTCTTCTATGAGGATGTCACCATTTTGAGAAACCTTACTTTCCATTTGTGTCAGCCACTCACAGAGCTCCTTGTTCTTCTCACTGAAGACAGCCCACTCATTCAGTCTCTCACTAACTTGTTGTCGACGTAAGGAAACCTTAAAGCATTTGCAGAGTATAAATAAAAACAAACTAGTAAATGTATTTAAGAGATGATTGAAAAACTGCTTCAGTGTGAATTCCTCTGGCCCTGTAAAAGTGTTCCAGCCACTTACTTGCCATTAAAATAAGCTGGAGTTGTACTGCAAAAGTTTTGTGTGACTTTCTGTGAGTTTAGAGATATGTGTTAATCTCAGGTTTCCTGTTAGCTACATCCTACACACAGAGAGAGGCATCCAAGTGTTACACTTAGTAGCCTGTCAGTATCTTGTTCTATAACATCTGTAACCCAAAGGTTTCATTAGAAGATAAAAATAAAATTCCTTGCTATTTTTGTTCACATATGAAATGCTGTTAAGTACATTAATACTTTATTTTTAGTTGAAGAGATTAAAGAAAAAAGGATTATATAAATGCTTGACCAAAGCAAAACCAAAAGATATATACATAACATATGGTGAACTCCAAAACACTCTGTAATTTCTGCATAAGCATGATTTGTAAGTACAAAGCTAAATCAAAGATACACTATATTTTTCATAAGCAATTCTCTACCTGAGTCCCAATACACTCATTTCATAAGACAGTTATTTCTCCTAAACAGGCAGGATACCTAGAGGAATTTCAAAGGACTGAGGTGTGTCCTGACAGGAAAGAATAGGCATAAAACATCCAACTGGCAAATGCTATTGTTAATACATGAGGAAGGAGAACATTGCTATGTTGAAGAAATTGCTATAGCAGTGGTATATAGCATCACAGACTATGAATAGTAATGGACAGACAAAGATGGACATTGAAATCAAAATAGCAGCAGAGGGTGTGCAGCAGTCACCTCTCCAGTTTCAGACATTTGTACAGCTACTTACTTCCTCCCCATTGTAACCTGCATTGTTTCTGACTTTGTATCAGCATTTCAGCTGCGAAGATGAAGACTGCATCTGCTCTTTCATAAACAAGAGCGATGTGTTCTTTAACTACCATATTAGGCTTAAGAGGGGCATACGCATGATCTTACATTTCCTTTTTGCAGTTCTAAACTTGATGGCAGCTTTCCGGAAATAAGCAACGGTTGAACAAAGTGTTGCACTAGGTTACATCCTGAAATATTCAGTACACACAAAACTAAGATAAACTCCTTTACTTGGCTCCCTCCTTTACCATAAACATACATGCAGTGACTACACCATGGTTTAGATGTATCTACGTTGGCTCACTGAAATGCAACTAACCCAACAAGTTCTGTGATGTTAATTGTGAAGCATTTTTCTGACTCTGGGGTGTTTTTGAAGCCTTCACAGGTACCTTATATGAGGTAACTATTTCATAAGTTAGCCCTGGTATATCTGGACTGCAGTCTCTACTGAACCACATAAATAACATCAGGGTTATTTGAAAAGCTGGGTGCAAGAGACTCTACTACCTGGATTTCTAAGTGCAAAATGGAGGCATGAAATACTAATAGCATGACATACCTGAAAAATGAAATGATACTCAGCTCATTTCACCCTCAGACTAATAGGAATGCAGACACATCTGAAGGGGCAGAAGCTATCAGCAGAACTGAAGGTACAACAGACTAATGCTGAGCAGGGAGGGGACAGCCTTTCTGTGCACAGCTCCTCCACTGAAGCACAGGTAACTGTATTACTTCTGTGTTTTCCCCAGCCAGCCATGCCGCAGTCCCACAGCAAATAGCGTGACTTTTTGTTGGTTTTTCAAGGCTGCTTATATATGACCTCATGACCATGACAAAGTTTAAGAGATCTAGAAACACTAGCAGTGACTAAAGGAAACATTTGGCATTTGAACGGGTGTTTTCCTTGATTCAGCCAGAGTTCAGTTTTGAATATCATTGTGCCTACATGCATCTTCTCTAAAAGCTGACACCTGCATTCAGTTTTTCTCCCAACAATTTTGTAGCCTGCATACTCATATCTGTGTTCAGTACTATACTTGCCTGGTGGCACAGCTCCTCCCACTGCCTCTGCAGAAGCTCTATGCGCTCACTGAGGATTGAGATATCATCTGCACTGATATGTATAGACAGGGTGTCCTTCAGCAGAGAGAGGTGTACAAGGTCATCTGTCCATCCTTCAACAGCATTCTCTAACTCCTTAAAAGAAGTGCACAAGCAAAAACAACTGGTTTGCTAACAAGTAAAAATGTGAATGTGCTGATGAAGCACAAAGACAAGCATTGTTATGCCACTGAATTAAAGGCGTATCTGAGCAGACCCACCATTTCAAGCAGACTGTTTCAGCCCTGTTTAAAATAAAAAGAAAACACCAAACCCGTATGTACCAATATTTTCAGAGTTATGAGAGAGGTAACTCCCCAACAGTGAATGATACATCAGCCTTGTAGCAAGTAGTCACAAACTAATATCCTACTCAAATCTCTCTAAAGTTCAAAGCTATTTGAGAATTTCAAGTATTGGTTTGGACTTCTATGTATTGAAAATATTGTAAGTTCTAATCCATTTCTGAACTGCAAAGAATAAGGCAAAAAAGTGTTATCTTAGATTCTCCACAGTAACATCGCCTTAAAAATAAGCACTAAACCAACAGTTTAAATACCGAGTTTAAATTTGAAGTTAGAACTTCTATAATAAAAAGCACACCAGTTTTATTTATTTAGTACGTATACAGTACTTTTCAGATCCTGTTCTGATGTCACTTTGATCAGATCTACATTCATCCTGCAGGATTTTCATTGAGATCGCTCAAGTATTATGCTGTCCAAATGTTAACATTGATAGTTTCTCATCACAGGGATAGCTGACTGGTTTGCACAGTCACTAACGTGAAGCCTATCAACGATGGAAGAGGTTACTGCACAAAGGCAGGCAAAGATGTGACAACAACCAACAGAGAATAAGCGCTTTACCTTGCAACGAATCTGCTCTGCATGCAACTCATCATGGTGTTCTGGCAAAGGCTGAGAAAGCTTTTTTTTGAATGATCTTAGCTTCTCCAGGGAGTCTCCTATGCCCTTTTCGGATTTTTCCCAGTCCTGAAGGCAGAATGTTTATTAGACTTCAATTCAGATCTGGATTATACTTATGTCAGTTGATTTGCTTAACTAACCACTAAATAGTGAAAAAAAATTCATAATAATAACAACATGCCTTGAAATCCTCCTCTAATACTCATAGTCCCAGAGCTTAAGTCACACAAATTTTTATGTGTAGGTCTCGGCTAGTAGAAATACACAAGCCAAAGCCTCCAGTTATAACATTGTCTAGATCCAACTCCATCCTTTCAGAAAAGCATCTTCCTGCCAAAATTATTTTGCACTTCCTTTCTTGAATGCCTGTATTAAACATGCCATTGTTCTTTGACAAGAGCTCCATTCAGGTGCATTAATCTCCAGAAAAAAAAAAAGTGGTTAGGGATACTGCAAATTCAGGTCAGACTGAAGTACCTGCAGTGTCTCCTCTAAATTATGATTACAGCAGCTACACCCAGCTTTAGTATATGTATACTTTCCAACATTTTAAATGTGTCCAATGCAATTAAACTGTACCAATAGTCATGTGGCAGTAAGGTTTTACCTGCCTTACCTGCTTGTTAAAGCCTACTAAAAAGGTACTCATAGACAGATCTCTAATAAGCCAGTCAACCCATAAAGAATGCCAGTTGTATGATACCAGAAAATACAAAACATGTTTCTCTTTTTTCTCTTAGTTTTCTGTTTCAAGATATTCTCCTACCACTGCCTCTGTATTTCTCCTTTCCATTTTTTTTCCAATCTATGCCAGTATTTCATGATCATCTTCAGGATGAAGAATTACAAACAACATGTCTTGCAAAAAAATCCTCTCTTTAGTGTCTTCTTTCTTCTCTCCTGAGTAATATGGCCTTACAAGACAACAGTTGGTGACGTTCCTAATACAGCACATACACTTCTAGGATACACACTTGTGCTTCCCATTTGGTCAGAAGACCACTAAAAAGTCATGTATTTAAGATCAAGCTAGCGTAATGTAATGAAGGTTCGGTATCTATGAGATGATTTATGCAAACTGCATGGTAACTGCCCTACTTCTTCACCTTCAAGCGTTAAGTTCCATATTTTCATTGAGACAAAACACCACAGAAACCTTTGGTCTCCCTAGGTAACGGCTTTCATGACTAAAATTTCCTGACATAACTCCTCCACTAGAAGCTGAGGTATGAGGAACAATGCCTGAAAAAGGAAGAAAAATCTACTTATCTCAACTTTTCCAAAATAGTATTTCATTTGCTTGGACCGCTTTGCTTCTTGCTATTTACAAGCAAAACTAAAGTGTTCATAATTCTGTACTTCTATTAGACCTGAAACTATTCTAAAAGCACTTGCCCTATTCTAGTAATTCATGTAAGTCCAATTTTCATTATCCTCCTTAGAATGAGTAAAAGGGAAAAACAAACAGACCAAATTTAAATTTCAGCCTATCACCTTCAATACTCGAAGTGAGGTCAGCACACATTCTGGACATTGCTTACAACAAAATAAAGTTCAAGGCTCTCTTCTCCAAGATCACAGAAGTTTATCTAAACTAGCAAATACTCAAGACACTGGAAGGAAACACAGAATACTACTTTGCCAGACAGATCTTGACACTGGCATGTAGAGAGAATAAGGCAGGCCTAATTTTCAATACAGTATTGTGGCAGGTTGACTGTGGCTGGATGCCAGGTGCCCACCAAAGCTGCTCTGTCACTCCTCCTCCTCAAGTGGATACAGGAGAGAAAATGTAATGAAAGGCTCACGGATCGAGGGGGAGAGATTGTTCACCATTTACTGTCACGGGCAAAACAGACTCAACTTGGGGAAATTAATTTTATTTACTACCAACCAAATCAGAGCAGGATAATAAGAAACAAAACCAAACCCTAAAACATCTTCCATCCACCACCACTACCCACCCCCACCTTCTATTCCTGGGCTTAACTTTACTCCTGCTTTTCTTTTCTCTACCTCCTCCCCACCAGCAGTGCAGGGGGATGGGGAATGGAAGTTGTGGTCAGTTTGTCACACGTTGTCACTGCTGCTCCTTCCCCCTCAGGGGGAGGATTCCTCACACTCTTCCCCTGCTCTAGTGTGGGGTCCATCCCATGTGAGACAGTACTCTAAAACTTCTCCAACATGAGTCCGTCCCACGGGCTGCAGTTCTTCACAAACCGCTCCAGCGTGGGTCCCTTCCATGGAGTGTGGTCCTTCAGCAGCAGACTGCTCCAGTGTGGGTCCCCTGCGGGCTCACAAGACCTGCCAGAAAACCTGCTCCAGTCCGGGCTCCTCTCTCCATGGGTCCACAGGTCCTGCCAGGAGCCTGCTCCCATGGGCTTCCCACAGGGTCCAGCTGTGACCTTCTTCAGGCAACCCCCTGCTTTCGTGTGGTGTCCTCCATGGGCTGCAGGTGGCTATCTGCTCCACCGTGGACCTCCATGGGCTGCAGGGGGACTCACCGTGTCCCCTCACCGTGGTCTTCACCACAGACCACAGGGGAATCTCTGCTCCGGTGCCTGGAGCACCTCCTCACCCTCCTTCTTCACTGATCTTGGTGTCTGCAGAGTTGTTGCTCTCAAATATTCTCACAACTTTCTCTGGCTGCAATTGCTGTTGTGCAGTTTTTATTTCCCCCTTCTTAAATATGTTATCACAGAGGAGCTGCCACCATCACTGATGGACTCAGCCTTGACCAGTGGTGAGTCTGGCTTGGAGCTGGATGGCATGGGCTCCATCGGACATGGGGGAAGCTTCTAGCAGCTTCTCACAGGTGCCACCCTTGTAGCCCCCCACTACCAAAACTTTGCCATGCAAACCCAATACAAGTATGTATAAAAATTAACCAGCATTGTGCAAAATAAAATACATTTTTGCTCTATGTTGAAAATAGGGATGGTAGGAATAGCCTTTATTGGCAGTGTTCTGACAGATATCAAGTAAAATACCAGCCTACTGTGAAGAATTACCACTTCTAGTTTCAGAGGTGGTGAAATGAAATCAAGAGGTCACGGAGTGTATATGCAATTCCTGTATTTGTGCTGATCCCTTGAGAACGTTTTTCTTCAACTGAGTTTAAGTGAGAAATCATGAACTTGCTGAAGTAGTAAAGAAGAAATCACACACTCACCTTCAGTAGTAAAACAAGCTGTTTCTTTTGTTGCTCCAGTTGGGTGCTAGCTATTTTCCAGCGCTCCTGAATTTCGGTAAGCTCTGTCTGCAGGGCTGCCTCTGCTCCACTGTCAGCAGAGAGCAGCAGTTGCTTCCCAGCTTCCACAGTGAGGATGTAACTACCCTGCTGCCTTAGGAGAACTTTCTCTTTAAGCTGAAAATATTAAGTTTTCTGTCAGCTCTGTCTTTTTAATTACAATTAGCAATTCAGTATAATTCATTTTCAAGCCCATACTTCAATGGATTGCATACCTTGGCTTAAGCATGAGCAACTGCCCAAACGCTTTACCCTAACCTTTTCACAATCATTTACTGCAGCAGAACTTTACAAAATTTTTCCAAGGGGAAAAAGACATGGAAGACTTCTTTCTCCCCATCAATATTGGTATCTCTATTACTCTTAAACAGAAATAATACCTCTACAGCCTATTATGCTTTCAAGCTTTATTATTATATCTATCTTCCAGCCAAAAAGCTTGAAGATGCCAAGCTCCTAAATAGATGCTGTTAACCTCACATGAAGATGGGACACTCAAGGTATCCTTTTTTGTTAGCTAGAATACATTCCTCAAACAGGATATCATTGTTTTTTTATGTAGACAGTTTCAGTGTGACATTAGTTACAACGCAAAAACAGAAGAAGGCTGAAGAGAAAGGGCCCAGTAAGTTATCTGTTGTGTGTTGTTTATGAACTCGTAACTGCATTTCCATCACGCACTGCTGCTTCTAAGGCTACGCCAGTTCTAAAAAGGAACTAACAACCAATCTTGCTTTCTGCAAAGCAGACAGACTGAATCTAATACATCTTAAAGAATGTTTTAAATGATGAATGCTGTAAAAAAGGCAGGAATTTTTTCCTCTCTTCAAACACACTGGACATACCTGCATTTCATCCAGTAGTGCTCTGGCTTGCTGCAATGGGATAGGAACATTGCCTAGCCCACTCACTGGCTGACAGGATATTTCCATGAGCCACTTGCGCAGCTTCTCTGCCATCTCCCTATAGCGCTGCCACTGATGAATCTGGCTGTCAATGATCCCCCTCCTCTGCTGTGCCCGGCGAATTACTCCTTGCCATTGATTACTTAGAAGAGTCAGCTTCAGATTAAATTCATCCCTATTATAAATCAATCAATCAATGAAAATACATAGTAACCTTCATACTTTGATCTATTTGTTCAATAAACTGAAGGGAAAGGGAACATGTTTTCTGGCTGTCAATTATGAAACACTACTAGAAAAGCACTGAAGTCTCATGATAGCTGACTGAAGATGAGAACTTCACACTTCATGTACTAGAAGAATCAAAGGACTCCAATTACTGAGACCTTAAAAGCCCTAAACCCTTAACACAAAAACTCTTCTACCTTCTTCACAGAAATATACAAAGAAAACCCACAGGTTTTACCAGTTTGAATTAGCCAAATTCATAGAAAATCATAGTTTACCCCCAGATTTACTGAAGAGCTCAAAGCAGGCATAAGATACAGCATTAACAGAATTCTCACATTGCAATAAACAGTTAATTTTGTATTAGGACCATGATACTCTTAGAAAGGTCAGTGCATATGCACAAGTGTGAAGCCATTGGTGTTTCACTGATTGTCACTCATTTGATCACAAGTTCGACAGCAGTGGATTCCTATTCTATCACATTTAGGCTGCAGGTGTTCTTAAATGGCAGTAGGGAATCCTCTTGGTAGAGGAAAACCCCAGCTGGCATAAATCAAGTGTAACTCACTGAATCTGTCACTGCAGGCTCCTTTGGTGAAAGTGACATTTTGAAAGTACACCAAAATAGACATATATGCAACATGCTTGATAATCCAAGGCAAATATTTGTCAAGAGAAGCAGCCTCAAGGCTGTTGTATTCCCAAATGCATTCACACATTCACGTACACCATAGCGTGCTAAAGAACACTGTCTTATTTAAGAACTGGCTAATTAATATCTTAACCACAGTGACTAACTTCTGTCTCAGAAGACCATGATCTGAAACCTGACATCTGCTACCTTCTTTGTTTGGAAGCCTCCCACTAGTCTAAGTATTACTTCACATAAAGAGCAGCAAGAAAAATACAGGAATGCCTACCTGTCATCCACCTGTCCTTGCTCTAGAAGGTGCTGCCCATCAGAGATAATTGAATGCAAAATCTGTTGGCGGCTGAACATCTCTGCCTGGAAAAGCTGTTGTACAGGAGACAAGGATGTTAAAACAAGATCTTATATTTTAATACTATCTGATCCCTATGCACTGGTAAAAATGAATTTTCATGCATTTATTCTCATTTTGAATTTATTCAATAGTTTTGTCATAGACTTAAACAGAAAAACAACTAAAAATCTCATTGCTGGAGTTACTTGCTGCTTCTAGTAATTATTATGAATTCCTTGAGATTTAAAAAGAACTATTAAAAAGCTAAATAATATCAACAGGAGCTAGGTTTTATGTCTCTCAGTACAATTGTGTGATTGACACTATAATTTACAACAAAATCCAGACAGGTTGCATGGACAGAAAGGACACTTTTTATTTTCTGACATGCTTAAGAGTATTATAGTCCTTTACCTTGCTAGACTGAATTTATGCACAGATTGTGTGTGATAGTGTTATAAAACCTTTTGATACAATTTTATGCTGCCCATAGAACTTTAAAAGAAACGGTCAGCCATGTATATAAGCTAGCAATCAATTTTCCACTTCCCATTTTTCCAATTTATTTTCCAATTTTTTCCATTAGTCACAATAAACTTTCACAATACTTTTAAAACTCCCTTATTACTTAAATTATTTAAGACAATAAAATACCTAAGCACTACTTAAGCAAAGATGACTTAAATATATACTGCTTAATTTTATTTTTCAAAATATTTTTTTTTTTTTTAGTAATGGACCATGTCTCTAGATAAAGATGTTCAGGAATATTCTTATGTTGATGAAGGTACACCTAGGCATCAGCTCAGGACTGGACCCACTCCATGTTCAAAAAGTTTTTAGGGAGATTAAAAGAAAGAGTATACTGGTGTGAAGCTTGGTATTTTTTTTCTTTTGTTAGTGACGGTGTTTACAGTCGATAGTTCATGCTTGCCTGAACTGAGATCACTATACCCCAAATCCAGATTACACACCTGCCATCTGGCTTGCTGCCAGCTCAGACTGTGATGTAGCAATTCCTGCATCTACAACTACCAGCAAAATACCCACTGGTACCTGCGCAATTAAATCCCTCAAGCACATCGTCTGTAGCTTAGGACTTCTAGATGATGGACTAATTTTTCAAAATTATATTTTGCCTTTCTGAACCACTGAGATAATTTTGAAAATGTTACCCAGGTCATTAATTTTCCCATAGAAAGAAACAATGCTGTCTAATTTCCTTGCAGAAGTACTTGATAGTGTATTTTGAATACCCTGGCTATTGTGAATGACTGAGCCTGAACCAGAGAAAAACTATCTGCACTATTATCTCATGAAAAAATCCACAATACTGCGGGACTGAGAATTTCAGAAAGCTGAGCAAGAAGGCAGAAATTTTACTTCCTGCCACATCTATTTCTGACAAGTTAAGGGGCATGGATGAATCACAGGAGGCAACAGCATCTACCAGCATTGTTTACAGATTGAAACTAAAAGGAACACAACCGGTTAAAAAAAAACAAACCACAAACAACAAAACCAAACCACCAAAAGTGACAATTCTAGTATTTTTTTAAGAGGATAGGTAAAACAAAAGCTTATCAAGCATGAAGAACTCTGCTTAGAGTGGAGGTATTCAAGCCCTACCCAAAAGAAGAGTAATTTCTGTTAACGCCCACTTGCTCTCTGCATGTACACTGCCTCGTTACATACGAGGGATACTCCATTATGTGGGACCACTTGCCAACTTTCTTCTTATATGTAGATCACCATGAACCACAGAAATAGCAATTTAAAGAAGGAGGAAAACAGGGTAGGTGCTGGAATGCATAATACTGGAAAAAAATTCAGTAATTGAGTTGGCAAGGGACGTCCCCTTCCCCTGCCAGCACTTTCTCAAATGCTTGTCTCAGCACATTGCCACTGCACGGGAGTCCAAAGCAATGTACCAGGCTTGCAAATGGATATGGAGAATAGCACAAGAATGACTACAAGATCATCCTGACAGACTTATCTGATGCAGATGGCAGGGTTAGTGCAAGGTATTTGAAAAAGGTATCATGTCCATGTTGCTGAATTGTAAACTGCAATGGGAAGTTATTTCTAAATAAACCCATTGTGGTAGCTGGGGTCCTCTTTGAATAAACACCAGCAAAGGTGTGAGTCAGGATCAGAAAGCTGGTAACAGAGCTGGAGACATTCTGGGAACGCATGTGGAAACAGAGCATTTTCTCATTATCTTCAAAAATACAAAGCAAAACAATCTGGAAATTCACTTCAAAAAGTTTAGATTTGACCCTTTCAGCAGCGACATGGAAAGAAAATTCTTCATGAGTACCAGAAGGCACTGCAAAGAACACCGAGTACTTAATACATTTACACTATATAAAATGCCAAAAAGTTGTATTAAAAAATATATATATATAAAAAAAAATGCAGTTCACAACATTTTCTTAGGATGAGTTGCAGTATTTAGAAAATCAGGTATTAGTTCTCTAAATGCTGAGAGATGACTTTATAGCTGTAATAACAAAAACTTCCAACAGAGCGCCTGAGTAACACCCATCTGAGCTAACTGCCCAGATCAAGGTTGCAGGAGAGAATTAAGCTGAGATCTCACGACAACTGAATACAAGAAGATTGCCATTAACCCCCTTCAAAAAATCTATGACTGGAACAACAGTAGGACATTATCCACTTGGTAATGATTTCCAGACATTCAAATCTCAAAGACCTGAGATGTATCTCTCAACTTAGAAAGACACTGTCCAGTTAATGCTGGCAGCACCAAGAGGAAATTAAATGGATGACATTTGTGAAAGAAAACACAGTTAAATGCTTAAGCAAATGTATGCTAAAGCAAGCAAATACAGTTGTGAACTACCTTCTGCTATCAAATATTCATCCAAACGCTGTGCTGTGAGATACAAGGCAAGAGGAGGGGAAGGACATGACTCTCTGTGTGATCTGGCCTGAATCTCTGGGCAGGTCAGCTGAAAAAGTTGTGGGAACTGAAACTACTGTGGCCACATGGGAGCTTTGGTATGAAAATTGACTTATCTTACTTGATCTTTACCAGAATTCTTGGCAGTAACAATCTGGGTGGAGAAAAAATGTGCATCACTAGACTTCACCGAAGAACCAAAAAGGCATTCACTAGTAAAAAACTGAATCAGTTTTTCCTTGATGCAAAAGCTGGGCTAGTTCTCGATCTGTTACAAAACCACAGACTATTCCAGCACACAGTGAAGATCCAATCAGTTTGTTCTCCAAGTAGATGTTATTAAATGGAGGCCCCATGATAAGTTGTGTAACTCTGTATTTGACAGAAGTGTTTTCCTTTAACATATTCTTTAGATGATGTAGATGTAGGTGATTTAAGAACAAATAAAATCAGACTAAGTGGGATTTTCTCCAGTTAGGATTAAGACAAAGGGCCATATCACATAAGAATAGTTAGGTTCTACAGGAAAACTAATAACAACTTTGATTTCTTTGGTACGAACCAATCTGAAGTAGACTTAAATGTAGAGGACAAGCACTCATAGGTGTACTGATACATTATACACAAATGCAGACAGATAATTAAGTCCTCCCCCAAATCAGGTATTATTGACACATTTGCATGCTTCTGTTTTAAGTTAAGATATCCTCAGACAGTGCAGGCAAATGTAATTCAATTCAAGACACACTATCACATTACTCCACAAAAGAATGTGAATTCCATTTATGTATAAATAGTATGTGTTACAGTTATGTATAAATACACAGGATGACTTGCCTCATGTGCCCTCTGTTGCTCTAAAAGGCTCTGGTAGTTTCCTGAAATCTCTGCTGCCAGCTTCTGCTCAGTCTGAACTAATAAATCCATCCAAGTCTCACATTTCTCCAAGAAGGTCTGCTGCTGCAGCAAGAAAGACTGCAGCTTACTGAAAGAAAGATAGATAGATTCAGGTAAGGTCTCCTCCTCTCACACAGTGTTGAGAGTCTTGGCACTATTTTTTCCAGCAGAATTCCAGATTAGATGGTAACATTTTTCCCAATCAGCTGCCTCATGCAATTTATTTAGTCAACACTTCGTAAAGTAACAGCCTTCCTCATTTCAAATTCTGGTAATTTGTGGCAAAACCAACATCTCAGCTCACTGGCTTTGCTCTTTACTTATAAGTACACCAAAGAAGAGGAACTTTAGTTAATGAAATATCTGAAACATTCTCTTTGCAAAAGGTATACTTTTATATAGCTGTTGTAATCTAAGAAAACCATCCAACAATCTTTAACTGTCCCCACCTGAACCTCTCTGTAGTCTGAGATGAGACCAGAGACCAATGTCTGTTCAAATTCTGCATCCTTTTGATTTCTTTATCATTCAGAGGAAGCCTGTAACCCAGCTCATTAAGACGATCCAAATCTGGGGCCATGCTGCTGAACTTCAACATCTGACTCTGCAACAAACAACAAAAGCAGTAACTAGAAAGTTCAGTAATGACACTGTTATAGACTGCAACATTACGAACTAGCATTCAGTTAAATTTGGAACAGCTTGGTTGCCACCAAGTGGCAAGAAATCCCTATACCAGGGAAAAATTGCCCTTCCAGTTTTCAGCCTCTGGTCTCAAAGAGAAGACTTAGGTTCATGTTTAAATGTGCACAGAGAAGTAAACTCAATTGCACTGAAGTGTTTTGCTAAACTGGGGATTTACTGCTCAGAGCTGCAAAAGTACACTAGTCTTTGAAGCCATATGTTTATATTGTCAAAAAAAGTGATTCTTTTTACCTGTTTCTTAGCCTGAATGCTAGGCTGGCGAATTCCCACTGAACTTATTCAATTTTTTATTTTTAGTTTTTTGTTTCACACTACAGAAATATCTTATTCACTATGTTAGGAAAATATTCTGGTTTTTAGCATGCCCAAAATGGAATTATGTATATAGTTAACCCTGTTAGAAAAATAATGGAAGATTATATGACAAAAGCAGCCTTGTTGGCAAAGTTCATCAACTTCCTGTCAGGGCATCTGAAAGAAGAAGGGGGCGGGAGGGGGAAGCCCCACCAAAAAAAAAGAGTGAAGTAGCTCAAATGGAGATCACACACTAAGCAGTATGAATGTTTCTTCAGTATATCAAGAGATGCAAAATTAATACACGACTTCATCCCTAAACTAAATACCACGGAGACAGGAATTGCACAAATTCAAAAAAAGTAGAGAGAAAACGAAATGAAGGAAACTTCCACAAACTGCTAAAATTCCAATTCCCATTTTGAATTTATATTAATTTTATTCTAAACACTTTTGTCCATCCTTTTCCTCTTTACTCAGGGGCAAAGTAACATGGACAATCACTCCTTGACTGCCATCAAACTTCTAGGTTCTCAGTCTTACAGTTTGCATGACTGACAGGCCTTTAACATGTATAGAAAGCATATATGATATTTGTGCATACACTGTACCACAAATAACCAGGCTAACAGAAAAAAAAAATAAATCAATACTTTCTGCATTTTTTAGTCACCTTGAGTTCCTCCATCCTACTCTGTATTGCTGAGAGATCAGATGAGTGACTGGGATCCTGTCCTTTCAGTATTTCTTCTGCTTCTGTTATCCAGGTCTCAAGGACTTGCAAGTTCTTGACAAAGGTTTGGTAGTCCAGCACTCCAGCCTTGAATAGAAAAGGACCTACCGTTAAGAACTTTGACCACACAGCATCCATATTGACATGATGCTCCTGATTATTTTCATCATAGATTTGAAAACAGTTGTATAGGCTAGAGGCAAGTTTAACTGCTGCTTTGCTTACAGACTGTGGAATGATTGGGGTTTTTTTAGGCTAGAACAGAGGATTTTTGATCATAGCAAAAAGGCAACACTGCAACAAAGTGCGTTAAATATCTCTGCCTTGAAATAGATAACCTTCTCTAAAGTTCTTTTTTATGAAACTAACTCGTCTCCTTAATTTATTGCCAGCAGAGAGAGCCACTAGTTGCTATTATTGCAATTTGAAATGGAAAACAACTCTTATGTTTTGTCCCCTCGCAGCACCGTGATGTTATAAGCACGTTCTAAGTAACACTGGATTTCTTGGGTAAATCCTCTTGTCACCCAAACAGAAGTCACTACGTTTGTTGCTTTCACCATCCATATAATTCCTATGGAACACATTCTGCTGCTATGTTTTTGCTCTTTAGTCCCTGATGACACACAATTAGCAACATCTACCAAACAGGCTCTGACACAAATGCTAGGTGTTAGCCTGGCCCCTGACATTAACAGGAACCATAAAAATTAATTCTACAAAATTATTCAGAATGTCTCATTTTTTTTTAGAGCTCAAGAACTAGCTGGAAAGAGGTTTTCTTCAGGGGTGCAGTAGCTGTAAATCCATCTGTTAGCATTATTACTATCTGTAGAAAGCTTGGTCCCTTTGGCATTCCAGATAGACACTTTCCTCCATAAGATTTGCTATCATATTCCCAGAATTTGGACTTTCTCACAAGGTCTCTATGCTGGACTTGACCATATTTTCCACTCTCAGCTCTGGCTTCCATGGAAATCTAGGAAATGCTGATGAACAAGTAACAAGACCACCCTCTTTTCCCAGGCAGTTGTAGCTAATATACGTGTTTCCAGGTACCACAGGATGATCACATTCAAGGGCTGAAAACACTCTCTGCATACCTGAAGTACAGCCTGTTGCTTGCGGAGAGCCAGTTCTAGGGTTGAGAGATTCTGGTTCAGAGACAGATGATCAGACTGTATAGCTGCAGCTGCTGAAGGCTCCACCTGGCTTTTTAGCTCCTCTCCCAGTTCTTGAAGAACAACCAGTGACTCCTGTGCTGTTTTCAAATCTGTGAGTACATCCTGTCGCGATACATTGAATAAAGATATGAACAGTTAGCCTGGCACTCTGCTGATGTCATCCTCCCCTGATTTAAAGGAGGAATGGAATGACTGCGCTCTACCACTATATGAAAAACGTGTATTTGCTACTGTATTTCAATGTCAGAGCATTCATTCACACTCTGCATGAAAAGAAAATTATGTGCAGAATAACAAAAACATGTCAAAATACCTGTGCGCAAAGGAACAGAAAGAAGTGACTGTTCAGCTACCTTTGAGCAAGACTGAGTTACTGATGAGGCAATATTTGCCGAAACAAACTTTTTGAATCTACTGCCATGCTGCTCTTAAGCAGTGGCAGCTCTCACTGTGGATCAATTCAGGTCTGACAAGACCTCCTTTTTTTCTTCCTGCTATGAATTACCAGGAGGGACAAACCCCAACTTTTTTAAATGGCTTAACATAATACTTAAAATATGGGACAACAGGTAATTAAGAAATTATTTGAACTGAATAATTTGGATTGCCAGTCCAGACAGCTATGGCAGCAAATGCTCGAAAAGCTCATTAATGTGTTCCATTTTTCTCCTTGCAATTGCTTCGATTACACTAAGACAATTAACACTTTAACATTAACTTAAACTCCAAAGAACCAAAATGTAACCATGGATAGAAGATAAACTATCCTGCTGCTTTGAGATACAGTCTTGGAAAAGGAAGAATCTCGAAGTTTCAGAGTGAACGGTGCCTTTCCATAAAGAAGGATAAAGATACCCCCGGAACATACAGAGTCTTTTTTCATTCAGAAAAATTGAAGAGCCTTGATTGGTGGGAATATAATCAAAGGATCTTTTGTTTCTTTCTATTATAAAGGAACTCAGTAGATTTGGGAGGGATGTCTTCCCAAGCAAAAACCCCTTCAATAAGCAGGGACTTCAGACTGAATCAAACAATATAACTTGTCCACCTTCTCCAGAGAGGACTTCAGATACAAGCTTCTGAAACACCAGCACAAATAATGGAGGGATCACAAGAGAAGTATGAGAAACTCATGAGATTTGGGTAGCAGGCATAAAGCTCTCTCCTGTGCCTGAGATGCATCACTAAAAAGAAATGTGTTTGTACGCAAGTTTCCAATACACCAAGTATAGAGTTTAGTAATGGAGAGCCTGTTGTGATTTTTAGGCCACAAAGCTGTGAAAACCTGCAAAGCTTAACCAAACATACATTGCAGTCCTGAATCCAAGTAGTAACTTCATCATCAGCAACATCTTTGCTGGTGGCAGTCTTCAGGAGTTCGTTTGTCTGGTCTTCCCGCTGACGGACTGTGGAAGAGCACTGCTGGTAACAGTCCTTGTACCTCTGCCACAGCTGAAGGAGGCCCTTACTCGCGCGCAGCCGCTCGGCAATCTCCTGCAGAAGGTTGTTCCACCTGGTGAAGAGACTGGGTGAATCATCAAAGCCTTGGAGACCACAAGAACTATCCCTGCCCCTCTTCCTCTTGGCTGTTTCCCATGGACTTTTGGTTTTTAAGAAATTTAGTAATAATCAAGATCCAGACATTCATGGAAAACAAAAAGGAATGCAAGAAACATGCTGACAGGCCGTTCTGACCTGTCACAGCAGGTCTGATCTGTGCTACGTCTTGGATGCTGTATATTAATGCTTGAGGTCAGAGCTGGACTGCACTTTTTGAAGTGAACCTCCTGCTATTTCCACTCAGCACACTTTGGTTCACTGCACAGAGCATTCGTGACTGACCATGAACCGCCAGTACCAGATTTCTGCAAGGGTCTAAGAGGCCCACAACAGGTGTAAACAAGACACCATTTCTTCTGCTGCAATTTCCTCCCAAACCCCAACAGAATATTTAAAGTCATAAAGCTCTGTGTAACTCTCTTCTAAAATACTCCCAAGACCTATTAAAACTCTTTATATTTTATTATCCAATTAAAAATCTAATCACCCTTTGAATTCTTGGCTGTAATGGCAACCAGAAACATGTACTTTCTCAGATGTGCTGCTGTTTATCAAATTACCTCATTATTTCCTGACAAAAATGATGAAGTGAGAATTTCACCACTCATCATTGAAACTGTCAAATCCTACAGTATCGTTTTTGAAATTAGGTGATAAATTCCTCCCTCCACTTCAGGATTCTGGGACAGGATGGACTGCAGATTAAAATAAATTTGGCATGATTGTGTTTTCAAAATAACCCTAACTTTTCACAAAACTAGTTTTTGCTTTTGGATCCCGCCTTTCTGCAGCTTCTCTGTGTAAACCCTTAAAATAGTTCTGGTCTGGATTAAAGTTGGGGAAGCTGTCTGCCAAACTACTGGTGAAGGCACAGACCCTCTTGTCTATCATGCTGCTCCTACAACTAGAAACAGCAACCTAAAATCTGGGGAACCTGGTGCATGCATAGCAAACAATTTTCAGACAGGATTCTCACTTTTAAGTGCAGTATTATTTTCCAGCATGATACTTATGAATCTCAGTTGGCAGCACTGCATACAGCAAAACTGCTGATAGTAACATCCAAATGGTCTGTTTGAGAAAATAATGTTTCTTTTATTAGCAGTAGTAAATGAGACAGTTCTGCTCCAGCCCTTGGCAAAAGGAGTAACTCTGCCCAGCCCCACAAGCCCCCCAAAACTCCCAAAACACAAAATAATTAAATTATAACAAAAACAGAAAAGATGGAAAACTGGATCAATAGATAAATGCCTATTTACCACTGAAAGTAAAGTTCAACACACAGACATTTTCTACCTCATATTCACTTCTTTCAAAGTGTTGGTAAGTGTTTCAGTCACTGGTGGGTGACATTCTTTCAACAGTGCATTGGTCACAGAACCAAACTTCTGTAAGCTGTTTTCTTGCTTTTCCAATTCACCTTGTAGACTCTAAAACAGATAGAATAATTAAAAAAAAAATATATACATCAGGTATTCCAACTGCATGATGTAGAAACATTTCAAAATACTATGTATCAATTACAATACACAGTTTTGAATACAGTATTATGTGTTTCATTTAAATAGAAGGTTGTTTATAATGTAACAGCTGTTGTTAGATTCATTTGATTCAATACCAGTGTAGTGAAAATCAAATTTTAACCTAATCTTTTCACAAAATGTAAAAATCTTGTAAAAGAAACTATTCTAAACAAGTACTCTTGCACAGAAGGAGTAAGTGCATGGAACTGATTCAGAAATGGAAGAAAATACATTTAATAACATTTTCATGTTTAGAACAAGTTGAGAAAAGCAACAGTATAAAAGGATTTATTCTGAGAATAAGGTTCTTGGTCTTTTGTTTATCACTCTGAAGTACTGCTGGCAGGGAAAAAGCTCCTTTTGTTTTTTTACTCTTAAGTATTTTTATCCATATTGTGAGTTTAAACAGCCCAGCAAACCTCAACAGTATAGTAAAAATCTTCATAAGCAATACATGTAATTTTCTATGCCTGTTGTTTTACTGACTCTTCCTCTCTGACATGTAAAAAAATGACAACCTAGAAGAGTGGCTGTAAAGCACGTTAAAGGATGCCCTTTAAATTTTACTTTGAAAAGTGCTGTTCATGCTTAGGGAATTTGGCTGTATATATATCTTGACTTCAAATCACACAGAATATTTAAATGTTAATGTAAACTTAAATGTGCTGGCAAATACTAACAAAACAATTTCTTGTTAATTTAAGCACCTGGAAATGTTTGCATAATTATTTTTGATTCCAAAGACAATTTTCTTCGAAATAAAAGGTTATTCTATGTACTAGAACAAAGATTTTAATAATTTCTATTTTAATTATTAAAATAAATTTATTTCAATTAATATTACATTATAATTTTATAACAGGACTCTCATTGTATTTTACACTTCTATTACAGTGGAAAATCACTTGAACATTTAAGTAGCTCAGCTTTTGGAACATTATTTTCTTTGATCTCCAATCCACTGTAACCACAGGGTTGGGGGTATGTGTGTTAAAATGCGATTTCAACATGTACCAGTAGCTCAGAAGCCTGATGAAGCAGGTGAGAAGCTAGTTTTAATGGTCACTAGCACAACTTAAATCTTTTAACAATTTGACAGCACAGCTCAAATTTAAAGAACAGCATCAAAAATCTAAACAGCAAACAACTATCACTATTTTATTTTTCTGCAAAATGAGAAGTGCAATGGCTATTTGATAATGTGTTCTCTTAATATCATGTGATTTTAATGTGCCAGTATGTCTGTACTTCCATTTCTTATGAACCAGTATGTATAGTTATCTGCATCCATGCAATAAGTACAAAATTAATCCCTGAATCTATCCTTAGTATGCCAAGAAGCATGGTATTCTTTTCACCTGAAGGTTATCAACCTGGACTTTCACAGCTTCCAAAGAACCAGTAAGAAGATAAAAACGAGACAAAGAATATCTGGCTTCTGTCAGGTAGCTATTCAGTTCTTCATAAGCTGCTTTGTAAATGCTCCACTGATCAAGAACAGATTGCAACAATATCTTCAGTTGGCTAACCTAGGAGGACAGAGGAAGAAAAAGTAAATGAAAAGCATTCAAGATATTTGGGTTTTGTTTAAACTATTTCCTTCCTTTTGATCTCAGATACTTGTTCTATATGCCTAATCTTAAACATGTTGGAGAACAAAGATTTTGCACAACCACCAGCTGGGCTGACACAGCATTAAAGTTCTGCTTCATTTAATAAAGATAGGATGTCAGGGACTGAGAAGATATCAAGTCCATTCTACTTTGGTCCAAAGCAGGATCAAGAGAAATTGCTTAAGACTATGAAACACATATCCCTAAGACAGGCAAATCAGCCTATGAAAGTCAGCAGATAAGCTAGTCCTAACAGACTGCATTCCACCTGAGAAGGCAGACTGATGCTGATCAAACTTTGGATGATGACAATTAATGCTGATTTCTTCCTTATTCTCTGAGACCTGTGTGCTTGAAAAGGTAGTTCCTTACAAATTATTTGGTACCTTTCCACTAAATATCAGGAAGCATCCAAAAAGCTCCAATTACAAGAATTAAAAGCATCCTTGAATTAGGAAATATTATACTCATTTTATGTGGAGTGAACACACAAACTTGGGGATGGATGGAAATAGGGACACAGTTCAAAATCTCTTCCCCTACAATACAGCAGAAATCTACTAGCTGGAAACTGCTCATTCTCCCTCTCATCCATGTCCTATTCCTGGAGCTATAATTTGTCCCTTGATGATTCTTTTACCATGTGATCCAAATTGGCCCAAGAATGGTTAATTTCTTGCAGTGTATTCATGACAGCAGAAGAGACTTCTTCATTCTTGTTCTGTATCAAAGAAAGACCACTCTGTTCTACATTTTCTACTTCTTTTTCCTTTGTTCTTATTGATTCTTCTAATTCCTGAAAAGAAAAAGAAGACATCTGAGTACTTTTGTTTGTTTAATTGGCTAGATAATGCCTTGAGATAGAAAAGATGTCTATAAGCTCCTTAATTTAAAAAACAGGAAAGTGATGCTTGCATATTTTGGCTTTTTATTCTCAAGAGAATTATAATTCATCAGCAATTTTATTTAATGTTTTATGTTCCCTTTAAAGCATAGTTGTTTGTCTTTAATTTAAATAGAAGCATGTCCTCTATATTAAACTTCTGTGTAGTATTCTGCTCTCATGTAAGAGTCCAAAACTAATTAAAAATAGGACAGCAGTTTGAATACATGGGAAAATTGTTGTGTTTCTTAGTTTACCCTAGAACACTGAGAGGGCTTTTTAATTAGTCCAAAGATGGATTAAGCCTCTGGAAAAAAATGAATTTTGCCACTCAAGGAAAAGGACAAAGTGACTTCCTAGGGAAAGATGTCAATTTGCCATGCTTCCACACATGAAGTAGAGTCTTTAATCCTTTGCCAGGTCCCAGTACAGTCCCTTGCCTGAGGACAGACAGCTTTCCCCTTTTCTAGACAACAAGTTCACTGGAGTCCAGCCAATGACAACAAGTAACAGGCTGCAGGAATTTTCCTTTTTGCCTTCTCAAGATTGCATGCCATTGGGAAGCATTAATGATCTCAATAGCATTTTGCTCTGCTCAGTGTTCCCAACACACTAGCCCAAGAAAATGGAAAGAAAATTAACAGTTGATGTGAAAACAAGTGAAGAAAACAGGGCTGTGTACATAAACACTGAGGACATAACAACTTGTTAGTGGCTTGTTTTGCTGATTCAGGCAAGTGCTGTCTGTATTGTTGACTTAAGATGACCCTACACTGGTTATGGAAATGTTGATTCATAGCTTGCCAGTTTTATCTCATTTTACCAACAAGTGAAGTGCAGAAACTCTGGTATGCAACATTCACCAGTTACAAAGCCTGTGATCTTTGTCATGCCTCAGTAGCATAAAGAATGAAATTGCAAAAGGAAGAAAAGAGGACAAGAGGACTTCATGAGCAACTATCAGTCATACAGCATGCTCCCATAAGCTCATTCCTAGCCAGGAAACTACCTATATCATTTCACGGCACAATGCAGGGAGATCCAAGCAAGTCCTACAATGCTTTGGCTCATGGAAGCTGTGTATCTTCAGGTGGTGCAAACACTTGAGTCTGAGTAGAGGGGGAAAGTATGGCTTGTAGGCTTCAGGCCAGCACAAATCTGCATTTAGCTGTCTGGAGATAAAAGTAGTCAGTGTGATATGGAAAGTAGACTGTGAGCAATTTTGTGATGCCCCTTCATTAATTGGTACATCTTGTGATCTCACATTATATTTTACTTTTCTGCAAGCCTTTTCTAAATGAGAGATTAGGCAACCTTGGGCAAACTGAAAACCCATGACTTTTAATAAATTACTCTCATTATGAGTCTGAAAAACGACGAGTGAGCCATTGCCATAACAGACTTTACATTTTTGAAAGTGGGGACGGTATTTGGAACAAAATTCTGCCCAGTCTTGGCAAACACTTGCTATTAATATATATGTGTATGTGGAACATTTTTGCTGTACTGTTTATTCTTAGCCTTTTCTTTTGTATTATTTCATGTTTCTTCAAACTTCTAGCCATGACCTTGTCCCAGACTACAGCCTTGGACTAATACATCCTTTTTTTTTACCAGCTGCCAACAGAGCAAACATTTCTAAGTTGTACATACTAAATTTGACTTTCCAAAAAGTGGATTTTAACACTAAAAAAGTAATTTAAGTTTGTACAAGGATGCTCCAAAATTAAAAATCTAAAGCAGGCAAAAGATTCAAACACCAAGAACAGCAAATATTTCTGGTTCTCTGTGAAAAGGGGTTTCTTATTCACTGTTTTAAACCCTTAACTGCATTAAAGACACATTACTGTTTCTGATCTCTGATGGGAAAAAATGGTTGCCTTTAATTATTAATATGACGCTAGGCAGCAACTAACATCAGTTAATAAATAAACTGCAACTTTTGTACTAGTTGAACCGGATACCTGGGAGTGTCTGACACAGTTACTTCTTAAACAATTTGTTTCTCTGCTGATCAAAGTCTTGCCATTCAAAACTGACTCCTCAAGTGTATTTGCTAACTTCCTTGACCAAAAGGAACCATAAAGGTGATAAATCAGATTCAGCTTTGAACTCCAGCCAAGCACAGCCTGCTGATTATGTCAGGCTACGCTAAATTACCCTTGCTTCAGTCATATGGGTTTATTGTGCTGAAACCATAAAGGTACCTGAATTGAAACTAAGCACTGTAACCAGTTTGAAAACGTAGGTCAAGAATTTTTGAAAAAAAGCGACTTCTAACATATCTGGCCTAACCAATTATTTGCCTTTAAAGAAACAAAGATGGGTTTAACACTCTGGTGAACAGAAATTATTGTATGCATTTCATTTGAATAGATTTCCAGTTGTTCTGTTTGTTAAGACTTAAAAGGTAGATCACATTCATCCCATTCATTAAATGCATTCAGGAAAGACAGCTGCACCAAGATAAACATGCTTCCTTTACTTCCTCCCTTTTAAGAGGACGAGAACACCAAGAGTTTGGTCATAGAGCTATTCTGACAGAGTTTAATTACACATTTGATCTGGTGTGAAATTTATTATTTGGTGTGTGGTAGAACAAGATACTTTTGAGCAAAAATTACCTGATGCCTGATACCATGTAGAGGCCTTATTTATAAATTCAGAAAAATCTGTTTTGCCTAGACACCTATAAGCTTGAACTCTAGCCTGGCAGCTCCAGAAGCAAGCTTCTAACTATTTAAATATGAACTATTCTGAATAAGATGTTCAGAGTTAACTGTGATACCCCATTCACTGCTACGTAGTCCTTGTAAGAATTTCACATCAAAAACTGAGGTGGTTCTGAGCTTATGAGCATTATGTACAGCTGCACTTTGCCTCATCCTGTCTCTGCCCATCATAATTATGATTCTCCTTCAGTCTTTCAAAAGCAAAAGTGAATCTAGCACTATTTTCTTCTCTGGATAGTTGAATGTTTGAAAAAAATTGATTCCTAACACATTTTGAATAAAAGCATAAAGTCTCCTTGAATTCTAGCATTTTCTTTTTTAATCAGGTGGAAAAAGAAAGGAAAAAGAGTGGTGGGTGGAGGAAAAGTAGTGATAAGGCAGAAAAAACAAGTTTCTGAATAGTCAAGCATGGCGTTCACGACATCAAGTTCTGTAAGGCTGGCTGAACAGGAATAAGAACATACTGCTCTGACAACCTTCTAGTTCAGTAATCTGGCATGCTTGGAAATGTCCATGCTTTAATACACAATGCAAAAAGAATGACAACTGTGGTTGGTTTTCAACATCTTTGGGATATTATTGTTTGTACTTCCTTTCTTATTGCTTGCACTTCAGGAATGAAATCTCTCCCTCACTGAAGGGCAGTTCTGTCACTGACTTCACGGATATGAAGACTTTACAGTTTTATCAAGCGTGGTTTCTAACTGTTGAAGAGTACTGTTATTTATAAAGGGATACTACCTGACAGTCTTTCAAAGCATTCTGTACTGAAGCCTGGTCTCCAATTTTCTGTTGCTGTTTCAGCTTCTTCTCTTGGGTTTCAAACCAAGTTTTTAGGCACTGCACATTATTTTCATACTCTGTCCAGGATTCCTGCAGACTTTCCAACAGCTGGATCTGCAAAGAAATATGAGTATATACTTTTTCATACTATTACCTTTATTGTTGGGTCGATTAAATAAATCAGTGGAGACCAATGCTGACCAGGGCCTTCTTGGAATTCAATGCTTTCAGAATTTAAAAACAGTGTATGCATTCAAATTTAAGTGTATTTGCTATTTGTAAAAAATTTTATAATGAAAACCTTGCTTTATCTAGAAATAATTATACAGAGATAACATATGAAAATATTATGACATACTGAAAGAAGTTAACACTTTAGCAGAACACTGTTATGAAGTGGAGTTCTTTTCAGAGATCAAGTACCTAAGGGTTTTCCAAATAAAACTAAGCAGGCAAACACATATTTTATATTCCCTGCTTATAACTGTGGTAAAACAGATGAAGATTTGTATCACCTCCTTTTTCAACTGCCTGCTTTAAAGTTATGTAGATTTTTCTGTTGTTCTAGGTGTTATTCAACAGCAAATGAGATAGCACTTGTATTTTTAGGAAAAAAAGACAGACAGACATAACAGAGCATAATTTTAAAGCAGCAGCATTGCCATAAAAAGCCTTCACTTTATTTACGACAAACTTCACACTAGGGAATAAGCCCTCTTAATTAGCTGTAATCTTAATTAGGATGGGTTGAGGATGTGATGGTCAACAGCAGCCTTGGCCACAGTGATGATGCGACAGTTACGTGTGAAGTAAGGAAAGCAAGACTAAAGATCCTTAGAATAGCAGACTTTGGTTTGTTCAGATAAACATGATCCCCATGGCAAGCTGTACTGAAGGATGAAGGAGTCCAGGAGGCTGGGTGATCTTCAAAGACAACTTCCTCAAGTCACAAAAAAGACAAATCCACAGAAAGTGGATTACAAAGAACGGGCCTAGAAGAACAGCATGACCACACAGGCTGATGCTGATGTTAGGAAAGGAAAATCTTGGCTGGAACTAACTAGTGAGGGACCGAAGCCCTTCTTGTCACTCTTCACAAGTACATCAGTAACTATTGGGAATCCACAGCATAGTCCGAGTTACAGAGTGCTTTGTTTGCTCTGATCCTTCTGATAAGATCTCCTCTCATGCCTCCCAGGTTTTCATGCTAATTAACAAATTTTCGCAACCTAAGGTACTAGTCATGGTAGAGGAGGAAAGAATTAGGGGCTAATTAAGCTGGACATATAAAAGTCCACAGAACCAGACAGGATGTATCCAAGGGTGTTAATGTAATTTCAGGGTTGCTGTCTATCACTTTTAAAAGGTCATGATGGTTGGAGGAAGTTGCTGGTGACTAGAAAAAGGTTATACTGCAAATTCTACCAGAAGCCATTTTCACATGTATGAAGAACAAGGAGGAGGAACAAGCATGACCTTACCAAGGGCAAATTATGCCTGACCTAACTGATTGCCTCTGCAACGATGATACATATGACTGACCCTAGACAAGTGGGGAGTAGTAGATGCTGTTTACCTTGGCTTTCGCAAGACTTTGGTATTGCATACGTTAGCATAACTGAGGAGACATGGGCTGGATGGGAGGTCTACAAATGAATGAACTGACCAGTCATCAGGCTTAAATGTTAGTGGTAAACATTTCGACGTCTATCTGGCAGTTACTTACAAGACGCATCTTCAGGGTCAGGCTTGGGGTTGATATTGTTTAATAGCTTCATTGATGAACTATACAACATGATGGACTGTGCTTTCAGCAGATTCCTAGATGGCACTGACTTGGGAGAAGTAGTTGATATGCTGGAAAGTAAGGCTGCCATTCAGAGAAAATTCAAGATGGAGGAATAGCCTCATCAATCCTTTGCTGAATTTCAAGTCCTGCACCTGGGACAAAATAACCTCAAGCAACAATACAGGCTGGCAGCAGGCTGGATAGAAGAAAAGGACCTAGGGGCTATGGTGGGCAATAACTTGAACTTAATAAATCAGCAGTGTGCATTTGTGCTGGTGAAGGCCAATGGCATCCTGGGTTAGACTATTGAGAGTGCACCCAGCAAGTCAAGAGAAGTGGTTCTTTCTTTCACCTTTACACTTGTGACCCATTTTGGGCCCTCCAGTGCAAGGGAGAGATGGACAGACTGGTGAACTGCTATAAAGTCATTAGGGAGCTGGAGCATGTGAAATGCAAGGAGATGCTGGCTTCATTCAGCCTGGGGAAAAAGCAGGCAAAGGAAGCATCTCATTGTGCCGTCCAGTCCCCTTGTGGGGAGGTATGGTGAAGATGGACAGACTATTCTTGCAGACGCATGACAAAAAGGAGAAGAGTGGAGATCTTCAAAACTCAGCTAAGCAAGCCCCTGAGAAATCTGATCTAATTGTAAAGTTAGCTCTGTCTGAGCAGGTGGTTGGACCAGATGACCTGCAGAGGCTTCTAGCCATTATAATCTTATAGTTCCACATATTTTGAAAGTTTGCTACAGAGCAGATAGGGTTTTGGTTTTTTCTTTACCTTTTCTGTTATCAGGCCTTGCAGGATTTGCCAACGTCTGTTCATTGCTCCGAGCTGTTCTGCAAAATCAGTTTTGTCACTGCGTTTACTTTCAACATCCTGGCTGCTAATTTGTAGCACTGATTGGTTCACAAAGTCTACTGTCAATTGTTTGCAATTTAAATCTATCTTGAAACCCTAGTAAAAAAGAAGGGAATAAAAAACCCAAAACATGAGTACCAAAATTTCTCACCTTCCTGCAAAACAGGAAAAACGTTCACAAATTACAACTTTACCACAGTTTAGCTAAAAGGTTTTTTAGCAGTTGACAAGAAATCAAAAACACTGTTACTTTTTTTCTAAATTTTGAGAAGTAAAGCAGCAATACACTGCCTTTGGAATAAAGAATTTGCCTTCCCTCTGTCCCCCTACCCCCCCCCCCCCCCCCCCAATATAAATAAATCTGTAAGCATATGGATATTGGTCTCAAGGATCAGATTTAAGAAAGCCTGGCTATATATTGATTTTTTTTTCATTTTATTTAGTCTTAAAAATTTTAACTCAAAAAACAGATAACATGGAATATATTCTTGCATACAAAGTATAATAGCCAAGAAGTGATTTTTCAGGAGACTAGTGAAACAAAACTGACCCTGAGAGGAGAGTCACTGTGTGCAAATCTGTTACAAGATCTAGCTAAGAGCACTACTGCTACTGATCTAGTTAAAGAAGTGAAATTGTGGCATATCTATATTGCTCAATAGTTATCTCAAGATACAGCACAGCATCTTTAATTTTTGCTTCAGATACTGATCAAAATTACCTTGCTCTGTAAACCACTGGCCACCTTCCATTCAAGAACAGGCTACATTTAGAGGAGAAGGTGGTATTACACAGAGAATTCATAAAACAACTTACATAATTTGCAAAATGCTTTGTGGGTTGGGATGAAAGACAGATCTAATTATGTTTAATCATGTACATATTGCTTTGGATTTACCTGGAAATTAAGGCAAGCATATAAAAAATTATATTATTGCCATAACTAAACAGCAGAGTAGAAGTAATTTTGGCTTTTTTTTCCACAGTATCAGATATTACCAAATTTAACTTTTGTACAATTCTAACCAGTCCATAATCTAAGGGTTGGTTTCTTTTCTTCAACCACTTACATTCTACATATGTATATATATTTAATGGGGATGATTTGAAAGGGAAATCAGTAACATTTCCACTCAGTACCTTGTACTTCTGGATGTAATCCTGAATGACTTTCTGTCCTACTACATTTTTTATATTCTCTTCATCCTGCTGAATGACATTTTCCATCAAGGAAATCCAGCTCATAATTTCAGTCATAGCATGGCGAGACGGAATTTTGTCCATCTGGAGCTGTAGAGATAAGAGACTTAAAATGCATGTTGTGAAGACAATGGATAAGAATTCCTTGCTTTGCATTACCATAGAACACTTCCTTTACCTGCTCTTATTATCATATATTCTACATTCGTAACATATCACTGAAGTTTATAAAAAAAAAGAAGAAAGGTTTTAATAGGAAATATATCTTATAACTGCATGCATCCTAATATGGAAATATTACATTAAAGGGTTCTTACTTCCATTCTTCATTGTACAAGGAAACAGGACAAACTCAAAGATTCCATTTCTGACTTCCTAAAGATTCTGCATTCTCATTTCCTAATTTTGCATCTGGCTTATGTAGAACATCAACTTTAAGCTATGCTTTTCCTGTCCTTCTAAATGGCTAATGAATAGACTCGTGTAAAATAATTTTATACTACTAGTCTTGTGTGGTGATTTCTAAATGGGCTCATTTTGAATAGTACCTGTTTTTTTCTTAAAAGACTCACTTTCACCATTTGATACAGTAGTGTGTGCTTACATTTAGTTACTCAGAAATGTCTTCTATGACATTTTAAGGTAGATATGTATTTTGCATTACAAGGCAGATCAGAAAACTACTGAATGACATTAATTTGTTTAATGTAATAGACTTAGTTAACATTTGTTTCCCTTCCTCTCTCCCACTAAATCATGCTATTACTAACTCTGAGAGCATCCCAAACTATAAACTGAAGCAACAGCTTACACTGATAACCTCCTCAGCTAAAATACTAAACCAACTTTTAGACCAGTATAATTCTTTAACTTCAGTATTACAGCACTAAAAAACCCCAGAAGTACACAACCAAATCCCTCCTGCTCCTACATATACTATCAGGGATCTTGTAAAATGTTCTTAGAATTATTTTGTCTTGCACAGACTTGAACGCAGTCTATTCAATTTGAACAAAACCACCATCCAGACCTGACAGGGCAAAGGGACACGAACTCCCTTTTTTTCAAAAAGCATACAAACATGATGAAAAAGCCCTCATCGGTTCTTTGGTTAAGATTTAACAAATGTAACAGTGAAAGTCTGAAATTAACATCAACTGGTGTTAGACAGCATGGGTAGGCAGGATTTGGATATAAATGTAAGCTTTTCCACATTAAAGCAGGAGTAACATTGTTCCTATCTTGCCTCACATGGATAAATGGAGGAAGGAAGTGACTATCTCTCAAAGGCAGCACCAACTGTATGGTCTGAATTTTCTGGAATATCGAAGGCCATCACTGGCCTTCCTTACCTGGTGTAATTTCTCTTGTACTGCTGGGATTTGTGTGAGCAGCTCTGTCCACTGACTGTCAATGTGGGACAATCCTGCACGCAATGCTGCTGTATCCACTTTCTTCAGCCTGAGGAGCTGGTTTCCAGTACTTAGGACAGAAGATTTCTGTGATGATTTAGCATCTACCTCTTTTGAAAACTCCTGTAAGGAAAATAATTTTTGTGGAAATAATCAAGTACTTGTTTATTGTACTGAAAGCTTTACCTCAGAAAGCTAAGAATATCCTCCCTTCCCTTTAAAAATATGTGCCTTCTATTAGAGTCTACCAGATGTACTTGAGACCAGGTGAAAAGAAAAATTGTTCTCAGTCATAAAACCATTTTCTGTTTTCAAAATCATCATCAAGCTTTACAATCATTGCATTTAGCAAGGGAGTGTTTAATGTGCATACATACCAGTTTTTTGAAGGACAGCTCACCTAGAGAAGCAGATTTATATTTTTTTTTGCATACTCACTACTTCAATAATGAGAAAAAGCATAACCATATGATTGTTCAACTTTTTATTTGTAATTGGAGAGAAAAAGGTGTCCTAGGTCCAGGAATGACTTACTAAAAAGGAGTTCAGATGGTCTCGGACTGTTTCTAGTTCCTGAGGAACTGTCAAAGACTGTTGGCTCCAAAATTCAAGTCGCTCCTTTGCAGATTGTAACCAATGTGTCAATTCATTTGATTCACTCTGATACCTGTAGAGGTGTTTAAAGAAAACTAAAATAGTCATTGTCACTTCTTTTTTCCAACTGAGGTACGCCAGATAAAAGTATTTTCTTTCCTTTATCAAATTTCAAAAAACATTACTTAATTTTAAAAAGAGGTATGGTATCAGGAAGCTCTTATTTTAACCATTATAACCACAATTCCTAACAGTGCCTTCCTTTTGCCTCTTAGGAACAAGTGAGTTTAATGAAGGACTAGTAACTAGGCTACAAATTTGTTTGGGAAAGCTGTAACAGCATCCCACCACACACACATAAATAGATTTTTGCTTTCCATTAGAAGGCTCAATCTTCCAAAAGCTTTACCACAAGGTATCTCAGAGCAGATTGTTGGCTTTTTTTTTCAGAAACTACATCCATATCATTTCATGTGCCAAGCAATTAATGAAGTGTCAGAATAGGAGTGTCTCCACATAACCTATACATGTACAAAACCTCTATGTATCTTCTTGAAAGGCTAGTGAGCCAACAAGCCAGGGATATTATGAATAATAGACAAAGCTTGTATGTTACTTAGAGAATTCATTTCAAAAGTAGCGTATTAACATTTGCAAAGTCAGCTAAAAGCTCCCCTTCCTATATGCAATGACACAGACCTACAAGAAGCCAGTAGTAGAACATGCTGAGGCTACTCTAGCAAAGCATACACCTTTTCTCATCAACCTGCATGCACATGGGGCTTCTAAATTAGTCATCTAAATAAGACATCTTCTGACTTCCACCAGCTGTTATCTAGTACATGTTTCATTTCAAATGAGAGAGCACAATAGCACTTCTATGGAACAGAAGTAGTATAATGTAGAGTAGTCAGACTGTCACATACATCTCAAAGTGCTTTCTTTTAAATGTTGACTCTAATAGTTCTGCGTTCAGAATGACTTTGACCTGAACAGTGCAGGTGAAGAAGTTTATATTGTCCATTACATCAGCATTACCTTGTCCAGTGCTTCAGGATTGTCTCCAGCCTATGAAGCTCCTTGGTAACCCTGCTGGTGTTACTCAACCAGTGTTCTCCTAGTTGGTTCAGTTGACTTTCAAGATCTGAGCAGCTAACAGAAAAAAGGAGCCTTTTCCCATCATCTAGTACTTGGTATAATTTAGGTTGGTACTCAGTCAGGTTAGATCTCAGATGCTGTAATGACAGAGCAGATGGTTAGACAGCTCTGCACGTCTCTGCTACTACACTTTCTCAACATTTGAGGGTTTTTTACTGTATTTTTTAGCGTAACCAATGTCACCACGGCACATCACATTTTCTCCCTGTGCCCCAGCTCTGGAACTCCCTGAGAACCATCATGCAGGTAACCTGCTCAAAATCTGAACATGCTGTCACAAACCCCCTCACTTCAATATGCCTGTTGACACCTCCTTATGTGCAGATGTGTACACCTCCTTGGTGTAGATACTTTACACTTGAAAAGAACAATTTCAAAATAAACTTTGTGTGACAGCAACATTTCTGAGAAAAATAAATTAAAATATCAGATTTTAGCCTACCATCTCCTGAAAACTCTACTGCAATCAAAGCTTAAGGTGTCCAATATCAACCTAAGAGTGCCCACTCTTCAGCACTTTAAATGCCTATCTTCAGCTCTCTGGTCATCTAACTTCTTACTGACCTACCCTCCTGCTATCCATGGCTACAAAAAAGATCACCCCACCCATTCAAATCCCGCGGAACATAGAAGCCAATTGTTACGGCACAAGAAAGCAAAAAAGGTACTTGAAAAAGGAAAGGCTGTTAACCGTAGAATGGTTTTGGTTGGAAGGGACTTTAAAGATCATCTAGTCCCAACCCCCTGCCATAGGCAGGGACACCTTCCACTACATCAGGTTGCTCAAAGCCCCATCCAGCCTGGCCCTGAACACTTCCAGGGATGGGGCATCCACAGCTGCTCTGGGCAACCTGTTCCAGTGCCTCACCACCCTCACAGTAAAGAATTCCTTCCTTCTATCTAATCTAAATCTACCCTCTTTCAGTTTAAAGCCATTCCCCTTGTCCTGTCACTACATGCCCTTGTAAGAAATCCCTCTCCAGCTTTCTTGCAGGCCACCTTTAGCTACTAGAAGGCTGCTGTAAGGTCTCCCCAGAGCCTTCTCCGGGCTGAACAACTCTGAGCCTGTCTTCACAGGTGAGGTGCTCCAGCTCTCTGATCATCTCTGTGGCCCTCCTCTGGACCCGCTCCAACAGGTCTGTGTCCTTTTTTTGTTGGGGGGGCCCAGAGCTGGACACAGTACTTCAGGTATGGTCTCATGAGAGCAGAGTAGGGGGGCAGAATCACCTCCCTTAACCTGCTGGCCACGTGTCTTTTGATGTAGCCCAGGACACAGTTGGCCTTCTGGGCTGCAAGTGCACACTGCCAGGTCATGCTCAGCTTCTCATCCACCAACATCCCCAAGTCTTTCTCCTCAGGGCTGTCCTGAATTCATTCTCTGCTCAGCCTGTATTTATGCTTGGGATTGCCCCAACCCACATGCAGGACCTTACTTGGAGCCTTGTTGAGCTTCAGGAGGTTCACATGGGCCCACCTCTCAAGCCTGTCAAGGTCCCCTAATACTGTGAACCTAAATCTAATCTGGAGCAGAGGCAGATTTCATTTACACGGTCACTTGTGGATGGGTAAAGATTTTGTGTATGTGGGCAAATATTCCCGCCAAATTCCACTGTCATTATACAAATAGTATGGATTTTAAAAACATCTGTATATTTGACTAAACTTGACCACAAAATGTAAGTGCATTTCCATTTCTCAGTTCTGCTGAAACTATCTGAAGATCTCAAGGTAAAGCATACAAAACTACCAGTCATATGCTGAGTACATAAATTTTCTATCCCTCTTCTTTTTTGCTTTCACACAAATGGAGCTCTACTAATATAATTTTATATTTATGTATGTCATGTTGTGTGTGTACTTACTGTAACTTACATACACAAATAAATGTGTAACTCCTAGAGAGTAACATAAAAAAAAATCTAGGACAGTAATAAATCAATTAAGATGGGTTTTCAACCTAAATGTGGCCACAGGGAAAGAAAAAAAATATTAAAAATTAGCAGAGACTGAGAATCTGGATTTTAATAACCTAATAACATAATTTATGTAACTGACAGGAGAAACAAAAAAGGGAAACTAATTTAGGGTCAGGATGAACACAAACAATGCTTAGCATTAAACAAAACCAAAATAAAACCCACACACAATAGAATGCTTAAGTTCCTCTCATACCAGTGTAGAAGCAGAAAGCTGCCTGGTAAAAGAACAATATACATAAAAATTCAGAGTAGACAAGAAGGTAATTGGCAAGAAAAACCTAGCAAACATTTTTCTGTAAAACACAAGAAGAAAACAGAAAAACCCAACCAAAGTGTCTGGTGTATAACGAAACAAAGACAAACCACTAGACAAGAATTCTCATTTTGACAACAGACTGAAAAAACAGGATGTGGTAGAGAACCTATATTTAAACTACTAGTTTTTGTTGCATTTGAGGAGGAAGGCAACTTGGGGAACTGCAGACTGTTTGTCCTCACCTTGCTCTCTAGAAAGATCACAGAGCACATCCTCTTGGAATCCATTTTCAAGGACAAAAAGGACCAAAAGTTTATCAGGAATATTCTGCTTGGATTCACTAATGTGACAGCCTTTTATGACAAAATTACTGTCTCTGTGGACAAGACTGACTTCAGTATGGCCTTTGATACCATCTCCCAAAGGACCCTCCTCTGGAAGCAGAGAGAACGAAGGCTGGATAAATGGACTGTTACATGGGTTGAAAACTAGCTACACTACCAGTTTCAGACACGAGTAATCAAAGGCTTCATGTCTAGCTAGCAGACTGTAATAGGTGGAATACTCCAGAGATTGTTGATATTTGGGCCCAAACACCTTGAACAACTTCACACAGTCCAGCAGGGTTCTGCAGATCACTGATGGAAACTTTTTGACACAGGTAGCAGAGGAACCAGTGAGGTGAGGTGTGCTCCTGGACCTTGTACTCACAAGAAGGACTGGTTGGGGATGTGAAGGTTGGGGGCAGCCTTGGCTGCAGTGACCATGAGATGGTGGAGTTCAGGATCCTGCATGAAGGAAGCAGGGCAGTAAGTAGGACTGCAACCCTGCACTTCAGGAAAGCCAACTCTGGCCTCTTCGAGGACCTACTTGAAGATGTCCCATGTGCTAGGACTCCTGTACGTAGGGGGTTCCAAGACTGCTGGCTAATATTCCAGCATCACTTCCTCCAAGCTCAAGATAGGATACCTATGAGTGCATACCTATGAGTAAGAAATTGAGCAAAGGGGGCAGAAGGCCTGCATGGATAAGCAAGAAGCTTCTGGCAAATCTCAAACAGAAGAAGTTAAGTTTACAGAATGTTGAAAAAGGGACAGGCCACTTGGAAGGAATATAGGAATGCTGTCAGAACATGCAGGAATACAATAAGGAAGGGTAAGGTCCATTTGGAATTAAATATGGTGAGGGATGTCAGGAACAACAAAAAGACCTTCTTCAAGTACATCAGTAGCAAAAGGATGGCTAGGGAAAATGTGGGCCCGCCGCTGAATGAAGTGGGTGCCCTGGTGATGAAGGATACAGAGAAGCCAGAGTTACTGAACGCCTTCTTTCTTTCAGTCTTTACTGCTAAGGCCTCCCCGCAGGAATCCCAGACCTTGGAGGCAAGAGGGGAAGTCTGGAGAAAGGAAGACTTTCCCTTGTTTGAGGAGGATCGAGTTAGAGATCACTTAGGCAAACGTGACACCCACAAATCCATGGGCCCCTATGGGATGCACCCCCAAGTGCTGAGGGAGCTGGCAGATGTTATTGCTAAGCCACCCTCCATCATCTTTGAAAGGTCATGGAGGACAGGAGAGGTGCCTGAGGACTGCACAAAAGCCAATGTCACACCAGTCTTCACAAAGGGCAAGGAGGAGGACCCAGGAAACTACAGGCCTGTCAGCCTTCCCTCCATCCCTGGAAAGGTGATGGAACAGCTTATCCTAGAGGTCATCTCAAACCATGTGGAGGAAAAGAAGGTTATCAGGAGTAGTCAACATGGATTCACCAAGGAGAAATCATGCCTGATCAACCTAACAGTGTTTTATGATGGAATGACTGGCTGGGTAGATGAGGCGGGAGAGCAGTGGGTGTTGTCTACCTTGACCTCAGCAAGGCTCCTGACAGTCTCCCATAACATCTTCACACACAAGCTCAGGCAGTGTGGGCTGGATGAATGGACAGTGAGGTGGGTTGAGAACTGGCTGAATGGCAGAGCTCAGAGGGCTGTGACCAGCAGCACAGTCAGGCTGGAGGCCTGTGGCCAGCGGTGTGCCCCAGGGGTCAGTGCTGGGTCCAGTCCTGTCCAGCTTATCCACCAGTGCCCTGGATGAAGGGACTGAGAGTACCCTCAGCAAGTTTGCTGGTGAGACAAGAACTGGGAGGAGTGGCTGATACAGCAGAGGCTGCGCTGCCATCCAGCGAGACTGGGCAGGATGGAGAGCTGGGCAGAGAGGAACCTAATGAACTTCAACAAAGGCAAGTGTAAAGTCTGGCACCTGGGGAGGAACAGCCCCCTGCACCAGCACAGGCTGGGGCTGACCTGCTGGAAAGCATCCTGTAGAGAAAGACCTGCGAGTTCTGCTGGACAGCAAGCTGACCATGAGCCAGCAGTGTGTCTTGGTGACCAGAAAGACCAATGGGATGCTGGGGTGCATTAGGAGGAGCATGGCCAGCAGGTCGAGGGAGGTTGTCCTCCCCCTCTACTCTGCCCTGGTGAGGCCCCATCTGGAGTGCTATGTCCAGTTCTGGGCTCCCCAGTTCAAGAGAAACAGGGAACTACTGGAGAGGGTCCAGTAGAGGGCTACAAAGATGATGAGGGGACTGGATCATCTCCCTTGTGAGGAAAGGCTGAGAGAGCTGGGCCTGTTTAGCCTGCAGAAGTCTGCAAGGGGGTCCTACAAATGTCTACACGTATCTTAAGGGTAGAGTGTCAAGACGATGGGGCCAGGCTCTTTTCAATGGTGCCCAGTGACAGGACAAGGGGCAACAGGCACAAACTGCAAAACAGGAATTTCCATCTGAATACAAGGAGAAACTTCTTTAATTTGAGGGTGACTGAGCACTGGAACAGGCTGTCCAGAGAGGCTGTGGTGTCTCCTTCTCTGGAGACATTCAAAACCCGCCTGGATGCAAAACTGTGCAACCTGCTCTGGGTGAACCTGCTTTAGGCAGGGGACTGGACTACATGACCTCCAGAAGTCTCTTGCAATCCCAACCATTTTGTGATCCATTAATGGCACAGATGATGACAGAGAGTGGTCCCTCAGTCAATTCGTGGATGACACTAATGCAGGGAGTGGTTGAGACAAAAAATGGCAGACTTGGTCCAGAGACACTGATAAACTTCAGGTTGGAGACAGCAGAAATGTTAGGAGGCTCAACAAGACGTTCAAATTCTGCAACTTGGGCAGACTTACCCTGTTTCTCATTACAGGTTAGGATGGGAATGGTTAGTGTATTTAACCTGTCATCTTCCATAACCAAGACATTGTGAGTAAGGCAAGCCAGAGCACTGGCCTACATTAGGACTGTGAACAACTGACTTAAGTTATTTTATTATCCTCATCTGTATGGTGCTCATGAGGCCAGATGTAGTGCATCCAATTCTCCCAGAGTTCAAGAAGAATGAAGCAGTTAGGGTCTGGTGTAGAGCTATTAAGATGTTTAGAGACCTAAAACACGCACCCTTTTAAAAGAGGTTGAGGGACGTGTGCTTGTTTTCGATTGGCAAGCAGGAAGCTAAGGGTGTCTAACAAAGGCCTATAACTTTTTGGAGAAGCATTAAAAAGATGGCAAAGGTAAATGCTCCTCAGTAGTGCCACACAATATATAAAAGGACAATGGTGACAAACTAAAAGTTGAAGGTTTAGACTGGGCATTACAGAAAACCCTTTCAGCAGGAGGTGGTGCAGCACTGCAACTGGGCCTCAGCTCAGCTGTGAGGTCTCCATCTTTTGAGGTTTCCAAAGCCATTCCTGATCCAGCCCATGGGAACTGTCCTGCTTCAAGTGGGAGGCTAGTCTAGACTACCTTCAGAGGTCCCTTTCATCCAAATTTTCCATAAAGAATGTCTAAAAAGCATCAACCTGAAGAAGTGTAATCCGGTCTGTAAGCCTGTCCTCTGTCTCTTCCACCAAACCAACAGTGGGGATGCTACCTTCAACAGACTCCAGCTGTTTAGTAAGTTCCTGGTAATCTTCATCCAGGTGCATCCAGGTCTGCAAGCACAAATTATCCATGTATATGATAAGTATTGAATCTAAGTATCTATAATTTTTATTACTTACTTTTTCAATCTGAAATCCTATAGCTGCATGGTTGCTAATGTACAGAAATAACAGTACAAATATCCAGTGAACCTATGATAAGACACCTTCTCTACGTCAAGCTCAACTTTTGATTACAACACATGGATAAAACTGTCATGTTCTCCTTGTTAGCTAAAGCTAAGCAGCTCTTAAACTTCAAGGAACACAAATTGTGTCACCTGAAGATCACTGCAGTTAAATAGCAAAGATTACACATAGTCTATCAGTGCCTTGTGTGTATGACAAAAAGCACTGACATCCATCAATTCTGTCCAAGCACCAGGAAACCACCATCATAGAATATCCTGGTGGTTAATCACAATGGCAGTACAGAAAAGACCAGAGAAATTCTCACCTCTAGAATGTATTCCAGCTCCACACCTCGTTTATGAGCCAGTTTTAATATAGCTGAAGCTTGTGTCATTAGCTCTGAATGTGACTGAGTCTCCTTCAAGAGGGCAAAGCTACTCATCTTTCTAAAGAGTGTTTCCGTCAGGATCATGTGAGACTCCAACCCCTGAAAATATTCCTGAGAAATTTGGGTGTGAGGGACAGGGTAAAGACAGAATATAAAATAGAAACTGTAATTGTTACTCAATTCACTACTACTAAAATGACATTTTAAGATGACAGCAGTACAATCAAGTATCTGTAGACACAGAATTAGGTAAACTTTTACCTCCACCAACATCTCATAAAATCTAGCACACAATTTTAAGAAGGACAATGGCCTTTTTAAAGAAAGAAAAAAGTCATTCTTTCCACACAAATTCTACCCAAACTCTCATTCCATAAACAAAAATAGCATAAATTAGATATATACCACCAAAAAAACCCCTGTCTAGTAAAAAAACATGGAAAAATTATGTTATATTTTGTGGGTGTTATTAGCAAACAAATTTCTGTTCGAAAAAAATAAAGTGGTGGATGAAATTGCTCTGTAGCATAACAGGACAAGAATAATAACTTGTTATTAGAATAAGGAAGAAAATGCAATCTACTCGGGTTCACCTTCAACAGAGCATTTCAAAGTCATTCAGTCAGAACAGTTAATGGATTCCAATTTAAAATACGGTAAGGTTTAATATATCCTGATTTAATACTGGTCCACCATTCTGAAAAGCTCCTGAACCTTTAGGAACAGAAGGTTAGCAATTTGCTGTGTTCAAGCTTAACGATCGTGATTAGTCCTGAAATATGTCACAGGTTTTTACCTTATGTTTGTCAAGTAGTGATCGAACCTCTTCCTTAGAACCAACAATCATTTTCTGATGACCAGCCATCTTCTCTTGGCCTGTTTCTACCAGGTCAGCCAGGTCCTGCAAAGCCCGTTCATACTGCCTCTTAAGAGCCAGATTCTGATTCAGGTCACTCCGTCTGGATCCAATGATCATCATCAACTCATCATACTTATCCTTAGGGGCAAAGAGCAGCAATATTTTTATATGTAATTCTTATTTCACAACCTACACATATTTTCCTAGAAGCAACCTTACTGTCCCTACAGTGAGTACTAGCAGAATAATATCCATTCCCAGCTCAAAAAGACTGTGCAGATATACTGACTTCATTGATAAATTAACAACTCGCCATTTAAAGAAAGAAAAAACAAGCAAGACCTGCCACTCTTTCAAAGTGAATGCATTTGGGAACAAAGTTAGCAGAATCTCAAAGGCTTGCTTTATACAGCAAAGAAGTAGGGTTATTAGGCTTATATTATCAAGAACCAGACTACTGTGTGGCTACAGCACACTGCAGATGCTGTTTACACTTTGCATCTTATAATACAGAAGGTTGGACGGATTCCATCATGGCTACAGGCTATAGGCATCTGAAAGCCAGATTTTTTTCCCTCCCCTGCCCCAGCAGCTTACTGGTAACAAGCTAGATACATACAACTTGTAGTAAAAACCAAACCAGGCCTAAAATTGCAATATCATACTTTATATAGAGCAGTAAAGCATACAAAAAGCACAGTGTGTATTTCACAGTGTGACCACACTGCCAAATTACAAATGAGCCAAAAGGAAGAATCTCATCATCTCTTGTGTTCTATTACTCATCTTGTATATCTCAACTATAAAAGTGAGAACAACCTGCAGATGCTTTTCTTCACCTGAACAGGATTACTTTCCTGTTTTGGTTTTGAGAATTGTATTCTCAGAACATACATCTGACTGTGAGGATAAGCCCATACTTTTGATAAAGACATCTAGACACTAAAAAAACCAAAGTATCTATAAGACCACCCAGTGCTACAGCAAAGCACCCACCCTCAGACTGCAGCCGACTCCCCTAGCTTTAAAGATAAAATTGTGAGAAACAGAACTGTCAAAAAAAGCAAAAGGAAGGCTTTTCTAAGACTGAAATCAAGGGGAGTGGGATATCTACACATAACCTGACAGGAAAAAAAACCCAGCAGGAGGCTCCAAGAACAAATGGATAAAGAACTGGACAAAAGACACACTTGCACAAACTCTTAGCCATTCATTTTTACTTGAGATAACCATTTCGTTCACTTAATAAGTTTATGGTCTATTTTAAGCTGTCTTCTTTGCTTCCAATTTATTATCATGTCATTATAAAGGGTAAAATTCAGTTGTAAACCTTCTTGATCTCTCCTTAAGCATTCCCCTGCATCAGCACCAAACTGCTCACAGGAGTTTCAACAGCCTTATAGAAGTTCTGGCTCAATTGCCCACATGTATCTACTTCAGAGAGTCCTACTACTTAGGTGTGTTCAAAATCAAATCTATCTTAAGGTATGCAGGAACATGAGAGGTATTCTAGTAAAAGTAGAACACTTCCAGTTTAAGGTCACACTGAGCTATCTATCCCATTTAATCCCTCTCTCTCACTTTCTTTACAAATATTATTATTATTATTAACAACAACAGATGTGAGAGAGAAGTAAACCCCAGAACATGAGACACTGGTAAGAACAAGGGTCAACCTTCAGCAGACATTTATGTTTACATGCTTAACTTTATTTGTTTGAACAGGAAGTCAACAAGACCTGAAAGAAAACATGTTTCCATATGCTTTTATGCTTACCACTGCTAATAATAGATGTTAGAAAATCTGAAAATGCAAAAGTAGAAAAACTACATGAATCAGATAGAAAATAATCTTTTATACACACTGAAATGCTTTTAAACATGCTTTCCTAAACTGTATTATGAACATTAAAAAGGAGCATACTAATACCTTTGATATCACCAGACAGGTCTAGGATGGAACTTATGAACCATACCTGGATCTTAGACAGCTCTTGCACAGAAGGCTGGTCAATTTGTAGCTTGTCTACACGCTTCTTTAATTCGTTGATTCCGACATCTAGGTCCTTCAAATCTTCCTCTGCCTGCAGTATGACCTGTATTTGAAAATTACATCATTTATTTTCAAGGTCCAGTAACAGTGCTGTAGTTGCCATACATTCAGTCCTTCAATCTGCTCAAATTTAAAGGACACTATAAAGTATTAATTCAAAGCTGAGAGAGCCCAGCTTGTTTCTTAAATACAATATGGCATTATTATTTTAATAACAAGCTGGTTTAGTATCATACACAGTCAAGTTCCATGTTTTTAATTACATAGTAGAGTCATAAAAGGACTATTAGTTATTCTAACACCTTCTTTTAAAGCATTCTTTTTATTAACACTCGTTCCTGTCATATCTGAGCACCAAGCAACCAACCATCACAGCAGAAGACATACACCATAGCGAAGAGCTGTGCATAGTTCCCTTTCAGGACCAGGACAGGAAGAGGTGATAACTTGATTTTTTTCCAATGGAAGCTACAAGCTTTTGTAGGTCTTTCAACCTAGAAGCCTCTACTGAAGTAACGCATGCAAATTGTAACAAAGCTAAAAGCACAAGGTAGACTCCTGTAGTTAAAGTCCTTTGTTAAGGCCCTGTCTTGGAAACTGCTTATCCAAATATGCTTAAACTATGTATGTGAGTAGAGCACCTGACTACCAGTAGTGCAGAACACACACAATAAAGTCACTAAACTTACACTTCACGCACCTAAGTTACCTGGCTGATTAAGGGCCTTATTTCTACTTTCCTAATAACATGTTGAACAAACAGCAATGCTTTTAAATTTGAATGTTTTATCAGGCAAGGTAGATGTTCAGAAACAAATCAATTCAGTTGCTTTTTGCTACCACATTGTTTTCCTATTTGGTAGCTGAATTAATCATACAAGAGATAAATTTATGCCAATCTTTTGCATCGTGGAAGACAGAAAAGAAAGACATGTCATGCCAGCTCTCTTATTCATACAGGAGCCTCAAAATTCTTCAGAATTTGATTATCAGGTATATAAAGCCCAGTATTTATGTCTAGCTGAAGGATGAGTCTCCCTCTCAGTCACCTCCTGGCATCAGACATCAGTAGCTCTTGAGTAACAAGAAACCTCTGCAGAATGTAGCCCTTAGCACACTTCATTCACTTTCCTCATTGGCAAAACAGAAACAAGAAAAATATTTTGCCCTATTAATAACTAATTATTCATCAGGCAATTCCTGATGAAGAAAAAACAATTATTGCCTTAAATTAAAATGACTAACAATCAAGACATTACTATAAAACAGTGAAGAAGAAGGTGCCTTTGTTTTTTAATAAAGTGTAAAAGAAACAATTTAGCTAAAGATTAGACTTTTTTTAGTTCACTAAAGTGTTCTTTCTTTCAAATACTGCCCAATGTGTATGCATAACTAGGTCAGCTGAAGAGATAAGACTGACACTTTGTGCTGTTTGGTTTTGGGTTTTGGGTTTTTTTTATTTATAAACATGTGTAGTACACTCTTGGAAGTACTAATTTTCACACTTTATGTGAACACATATGTTCTCCCATAAAAAGCAACTGTTCTCTAGAGTCTTTAATACTTTGAATAGAAATTTTACCTCTTCCCCCCTCCCCAGGTAACAGACATTTGGCAATACCTGCATTTGTTCTGTTTCTGGTCTCTCAACTGCCTCTGCTAGTTTCTGCAGGACTAAGTATTTGTTTTCAGCCAGTGACGTAAACAGGAGCTTCAGATCATTCTACAGGAGACAACAACAAATTATAGCCAAGCACAGCACAAACCAACTGGAAAATATTTTATGTTCCAAAAGCACTGTAAAACATTATAATGTTATTATGTCAGCACTACAGCATAAAAATTTTCAACATTGAAAGCATCATAATTAGCCAAAGCAAAACATACATCACTGAAAATCCATAACTGGGTATGTATGAGCTAAAAGCTAAAGCAACTCCTATTCAAAACATAATCTGTGAACACTCTTCTGCTTTTGCCTTCCAATTAGATAAATAATTTAGTAAGGGTTATTAGCTTCATTTAACAAAACTGTGTTATTCTTGTGTAATTTATTTAACCACATACACTTGTAAAAAAGCTAGGTTTTACTTTTCAAGACAAGCTTTTTTCATCACAAACTTGAGCAAATAATAGCAAAGTAGTAAACAATGCTTCAACATATTACAGGGCTAACTATACATGACAGCTTTTAGAGTACCTTATCAGACTAGACACATAAATATTACACTTTACAATTTTTCCAAGCTACAATCAAGTATTCTTTTTTTTTTCATGCATTCACCTCAACAGAAAAATATCAGCACATTATTCTAAGACTTTCAGCATTATATAGAGGGTGCATTACTGATTTTTTTTGCAATAATTCTTTTAAATACCAAATGTTAATGGTGTAACAATAATGCACAGGATTCTAATCAACATGTCTGCTTTCTTCAGCAAAGGAAGGTCTTTCATTGGAAAATGTTGAATATTTTTTTCCTATCTGCTGCAGAGGAAAGGTTATGGAGTTTGGAGAGAAATCCTGAGCAACAACCTATGAAACGATGATCCTAACCTAACGACACCAGGGATTTATTTATCCTTTTTTTGTTGTAATTTGTTTTTTCAATAGTACTAAACCATACTAGAGGCCTTATATGATAATAATAGTAGACAAGGTAGAGACCAAGTAAGATGTAAAAGCATTTTTGAACTCTGAAAAGATTTCTAAAAGTGCACATTTCTGTACTATCTTCATTTTTTCTGCTTCGCCCAACACAGACAGCTTGTGATACAAGCTCTTATACAGTAACGGGATAGCTTAAAGATGGTCCAAAAGGTTGGAATCATTATTCTGTTTTCTATCTTATCCCAGCTAATAAAAACAATGTTCTCTATCATTTATGAAATTATAAGATGGATAGAGTGGAACTCTAAGTTGATTTTGCGTTTGATAACAGATGTCCACAACTTCCTTTTATGTTTATATGCCACCAGGGTGAGAAAGCACGGGATGAATGATCACTTTACAATAACTGCATGAATTGCAGAAGGCCTGTAGCAGAGAGTTTAAATTTTGGATCACGACTTGGGTGCCAAGTTTTGCATAGCCTAAGTACAAGTTTGATTTTCTAGTAAAAACCTGTGATAATCTTGTGCTTTTGATTTGGTACCAAAAATTCTCATTGCTTTGAGAATCACATCCTTTATATCCCCACTTGACATGTACCCCTGTTACTGCCTTCACATGGGCATCATACCTTGAAAGTCACTATTTGCTGGAGCCGTTCTTTCATCTGATGGCATCTCTGGTTTACTACTGACTCCAGTAAGGTCAGCCTTCTCAGGAGACTATCCAAAGTGTGTTCTATAATATCCCTATTATCACCACTCTCAGGAAATATCTGAGCAAATAAATTCTGGTTCTTCTCCATTTCTTCAGTTACGTCTTTGATTTCTTTGGCGAGAGACTGATTTTGTAGAAAACAAAGCAAAGTGATAATCAGACACTCTGGAAAGCAGGCAGACATGTTACTGTAACCATTGGCAGTGCATTGTATCTGCAGTGATACAGTGGCTTTTTCACACACAACAAAGTTGTGCAGCTGTAGTATTTCTGATAGTAAAAAGACTCCAGACTGCTATGAGGAAAACAAGTGCTGGAACAAAATGATGTAGAATCATAGTATCATAGAATGGTTAGGTTGGAAAGGACCTTTAAAGGTCATCTAGTTTAACTGAACTGCAATAAGCAGGGACATCTTCACCTAGATCAGCTTGCTCAGTCCCACTCAACCTAATGTTTCTAGGGATGGAGCATTTACCACCTTGTCTGGGCAACATGTTCCCGTGTTTCACCACTCTCATAAAAATTTTCTTCCTTATTTCTAATCTGAATCTAAACTCTTTTAGTTTAAAACCATTAGCCCTCATCCTATCGCCATCCCCCCTAGCTCCCTCCCTTCCCCTCCCTCTTCCCCACCCCCAACTTCCATGTTGATGAATTTGTACTGTTTCTATATCCCAGATCAGTCTTCCCTCTTTTCCACTTCATTTCAATTTCAACAGTGTGGTGTTTGCTAATACTTAGCAAAGAAGTGAAACAAAAGGCTCTATGTTTAGTTCTCTTTTGACCAGGCAAAATTTGCATCAGTGCTGCTTTCTGCAACATTCCCTACACAATCAGTGAAGTTACTTCTACCAGTAGCAGAATACTGCAACTACATAGAGATTATGACAGTGACATGTCACTCATCCAGGATGCTAATATTTACTTTCTAAACACTATGTAAAATGCACCCTTTACTGGCAATTTAAAGAAAGTCATATTCATGGATTCCTTACCTCTTGCTTGCAGAGGTATGTTTCTGTTTCTTCCTCTGGCAACAGAGGTGTAGCAACAAAGACCTGCTTTTCCACACCATCCAGCCACACAGATGTGGCTGTGACACCATCATACAGCTTCTGTTCAAGATGCACGCTCTCCTCCACCCGTCCAGCCTGGGCGATAGGAACCAGAGAAGTCCAGAGCAGAAGCACAAAATACTCTTTCTAATGTCTAATATTTGGGAAAGGGCTGGATTTTCAGGTGGGAGCTAGAGTTTTCAGTGTAAATGTTACTCTGGATAGATGTAGAGGATAGGTGTAAAGCCAACTGAAATGTTACCTCAGATGACACTTCTTCAAGGGCCTGATTCAATTCAACCAATACTGGTGACACTAAGGATTTATCTTCATCCTGTCTTTCCTCCTTATACAAAGGCATTCCAGGTATCAGTCTGTTTGGTCTGCTATAAAGCTGCTGAGAGAAAATTACTAATTAGGATGCTTCTACCATATACAGGACATAAAATTCAGCTACACAGATTCTACTGCTGACTGAGGATACCACCAAACAATGTTCATGATCCTCCCTCGATTGTTCTGTCATGAATATCTTGAATAGAAGATTGCTTAACAAGAGGTTTACTAGAAGTGCGGGATAAATGCCTGTGGCCAGAATTAGCACTGACTTGTTTTTACCAAAAGAGTTATTAATTACTGTTGAATAAATACAAGACATTAAGAACTCTGGAAGATGATTTTAATGTAGTGTAACATAAAGAATAGTGGGCCTGGGTCCATTGACAATAAAATGAAGGATGTATGTTAATATAGATCTTGAAATGTCTCTGGTTTAGTTGATTAACCCCTGTTCCTTTCAGTAAAATTTCTGTGGCTGAAATCACTTGCTTCTTTGTCACATACCCACTAAGATCAAGAATTGAATGTAACCCTTAAATTCAAACTGAAAATACCAGTTTTTCCTCTAAGTTGTTACCAGAGTACTGGTCAATTCCAGAGGGATGATTTGTTAAGAGAATTACCTGGGTTAGATTAGTAGTTCAAAATTTTGAACTTTCTTCCTTTCTAGTTTATTCACCTGAATGGTAGTGCAATTGAAACTACTTTGAACAAGAGTGATGCTAGTGCCATTGTTTAATAGTTTTTAAAGATTTCACAAAAGTAAATTGTTCCATATTCTTTGCATTAACTACATCATCTTAATGCATCCACTATGCACATAATGTATCTCATGTTGTGACAACCGCTTTCATAGAGAAAATGCAAAGAGAAATTAAAAATAGCTACCAGATGTTCATGTTCCAAAGCCTTTTGGAGCAGTCTTTGCTTGGTATTGAATTCCTGGTTCAGGCTTTCCCATTTCACCTTCATCTGTTCTTCAGATGGTGGTTTCTCACCTTCCAAGGCTAATTCCTCAGAGAGTGTATCAAGTTTCTCACTGAACAGGAAGATGCATAAAGGTTTAACAAATACAAAAGTTCAACTGCATAAGGTGCTTATTTCCTCTTTCAGTTAGGAAATACTATATTTAAAGTGGTACTTTTTAAAGCTTTGACTTGGGTTTGGGGTTTTTTTTGGATAGTAAGACGAAGGCTGGTTTGTAACAGAGAGTTGTTCTTGCCAGATGGGATAAAATGCACTTTCTAAGAAACTGTTTAGAGTTGCAAGTACCCATATTAAGTAAAAAAAAAAAACCAAAACAAACCTGACTGAATATACACTACATTGAAATGTAACCCTTAAACAAGCTTTACTTCAAAGCACAAAAGAAAATATTTTATCTGACTTCTTCCTGACCTCCTCTCTCAAAATGCCAGACATACCCTGATATTTTAATGCAGTACAAGACTATGAGTTTAGCTTTGGTAAACAGTTTTTTTCTGTTTGATTTTTTTTTTGTGTTTGTTTCTATAGTATAACATCATGTGACAGAAGGAAGCCTCAAACAGAAGGAGATAGGTACTTTCTGGCATTATAATAGAAAATCACATTGAATTAACACAAATGCTGAGGAAAAGTACCTACTGAGTCTAGCTTACATTCCCTATGCATAAGTCTTGGTTCTGCCCCTTCATGAACTACCTTCATGTTCTAGACTTTGGCATGCTGGAGTAGCCACAAAAATGCTCACTACTACTGAGATACATCAAGGAAGTATTTTAACTGAACAATTGACTGCTCCTTGATTCTCAAGCAGGTAATGTTCACCCTGGCCTCCTCTTCCCTAGACCCTGAGCTTCTCACTCCCTGAAGGTCCTCATCAGCAGAAGACAGTAGGTTTCTTCTGCCTTCTCTAGGGCAGAAGTCTCTCCCAGTCAGAGCTGAGGCTTTTATAGACATCTCTTTCCTCCAAAATGGGAAAGTGTGCAAGAAAATAGACCAGAGATGAAAGTTGAAATACACAAGGCCTCAAAAAGAAAAATATTTACTAACTGCAGGAAAAATAAAATTAAGCAATGAGTATCTCATCTGGGAAGATCTAGTGACAAAGGCAGACAAGGTATTAGAGATCAGCTATGATTCACACAGCAATGCTGGACCATGAAGCTATATTAACTGATCCACTGTTTGTCTAATAAATCCTACTAGTTTCTAATTTTAATGTGATGCTTGATAGGTGATCTGTTAGCACGAAACAGTTTGTGTAGCTATATTATCAGACCTCTGAGTTATATGCCAGGACTGCAGTATCCTAGGTGCAATATAAAAATGGAAAAAAAATATTAGAGGATTATATGCAGAAGAGGGATGTAAACATAAGGTTGACAAAGCACAGTTACATAAATTTACTTCACAGAAGAACACATGAAAGCACACCTTGTACACAGGCCTTCTGGAGCACCTTGCTGTGTTAGGATTTCTTCTCCACGGCATGCTACTGACCGAAGTAGATTCTTCTGCTCTTCTAGTTCTTGTTCCAGCTCCTAGCATAGCAAGTTACAAAACCCAAAACAAACCTCAAACAGATTGTTTTTGTCTGTCATGCAATGGCTGAGCTATTTCTGATATGGCTGGCTTGAGCATCAAAAGCAGTGCAAAATCTCCACTGAGGGACACAGAAAAATTGGGTACGTAAACTGGGTTGTTGAACTACTTGACTAATGCCATGCAGTTTCTGGAACCTAACCTAGTGAGGATGTCTGCGTATCATACAACCCAATATACCTTGCAATCTGTGTATCCTTGCTTCTATAAAGACAATGTTGATTACTATTCTGAGCAAATACCATCATCTCCTTGGAATAACTTCAAGGGTTGATTCAATTCAATTCTACTAATGGACAATGGAATGATTAAGTGAGCTGACCATGGTCACCCAGGACCTCTACCCTGCCTGGCTTTCACAGATATAAAACCGTGAGCTCATATGCACCATTGCAAAAGCACCGAGTAAGATTTCAGTGGAAATACTAACAAGAATGGCTCAGCTACAGTGGTAAGCACAATCGAAACATGGGAGTAAAAGAAATGCAAAACACTGACTTTCTGTTGCTGCAGGGTGCTCTGCTGTTGCTGTGAGCGAGTGGTTCTTGCTTGTGCCAGCCATTCTTGGACACTGGGGCTTTGTGAGGAAACAAAATCCAGATCACTCTCCTCCTTTTCTTGTAATGATCCCTGCTTTAAGAGAAGGAAATACAGATTTTACAAAATGTCTTATATTGCTAGAGCACTGGCAGGTCCAGCTCGTAAGTCAGAACCACAGGTAGTGCCACTTTCCACCTCCCAAGCTGCTGGCTCACATAAATTCTGAAGTGAGCAATGACTTTTAGATTGCTGACTTCTACTGGTCATTGGTTATTAGCAAGAAAGCACCACTAAAAATGTAACAATAAATATGCACTACTGTACTTAGCAGAGTAAGAGACCAGAGATCAGAGACCGTGGAGTGATGTCTTTCTGAAGACTGTCATGCTTCTCCTAAAAAAATAGCATTGACCTGTGAAGGAGGGTGCATCTTTAACTGGCAATGATGGGAATCCATGGGTTGCTGCTGCCAGGTTTTTAGTCTAATTAAAGCCAATTTCTTGTCTAATTAAAAATGAGAGAATGCTAGTTGTCATCCTGGTCAAAATCTACTTATCGATAAGTATATAATTCTACCCATGGTTGTCAGAAACACAGTCAGTTAGCAGCAGATTGTATGATACAAACAGTAAAGACCATAAGAGAGACCAAACCAGAGAATGTTATAATAGAACAGCAAAAGCAACAGTTCTTTCACTTCATACTTCTATCATTAAATTTTTCCAACATGAGTGAATAGACAAGCTTTCTATGTAAGCAGAGCAAAAAAGAGCAAATGCCTTAATAGTTCCAAAAACTGCTTTAGCAACTTCTTGATTTCTGAAGTCCATGTTGGCTGTAAATTTAAATTATTTTAGCAGCCAATGTATTAAAATGTAGGAATTTTAACACATTAGGCCTAATGTTAAAGGCAGACTTGTAGGCCTGGCTACTTAGATCTACACACCTATCTAGCTTTATTTAATATTACTTGCAGGCACACAATGACTGTAGTTTGTGCTTTTTGTGCCGTAAGAGCAAAAAAAGCAAGCAGGTATCTACAGCTGGAAAGAACCATATTACCCCTTCCTCTATGAAACAGCTTTGTTTCACTAAGGATTCAGTTTGCAGGTAAACTGTGATACTTTATAGGAACAAGTTTCTATAAAAGCTGATGTGGCTGGAGTGTGAACAATGTCATTATAGGGTATCAGATTAGGCAAAGAAAATATTATGTGAGGGATTAAGAGGGTCTGGAATTCTAATTTTTCTATTAAAAATGAGAAAAAAAGAAAATACTTCTGTAAATTGTAAAAAAAAAATCTGCTTCATTTTATATGCTCTAGGGATAATAGCTGTTCAACTTGTAAATTCCTTTTGAGGACAGTATCCAGTTCATTGCATTTGGGCAGGCTGATTGATTTCAGTTAGATTTTGAGTCTCCTCTGAAAAGAGGGTTGAGAAGCTACAATTTTGGAGTTAAGACATATAGTAAACCTGCATAACCATATAGTTCCTGCAATATCAAAGAGTGTAAAAGGGATTGTGGCATTTGTGGATGCAATGAGGTTTTGCAAATACGTTACTGTGCACACTTTTTAGATCAAAATTATTTGTGAACCAGATTTTATCATTCTCAAATCAGAGAGTCTAAGTTTAAAAAAAGCACTTCCATTTTTATTTGAATTTTGTCTGAAGGAACTGCATTACATTTCCTTTAAACAGTCATGGAAATTAATGCTTGAAGTTGTCATTCTTGGGAACTATCCACTCCAGCATAGAAATAGTTGGGAAAACCTAAAGAAAATGGTGATAAAATTGATCTTTCAAAGGAGTTCAGAATTGTAAAACTTATATTGGGCATATTCCTCTTGTGGAACTGAAGTCATCCCTCACACACACACACTTTGTAATAAAAAGTAAAGAAACACTATCTGTTTTTTTACTGCAGAATCCATTCTACTTCTTTGTTTTATAAGGAGTCTATTTATTGCCCCCAAGTCACAGAATTTAGTAGTTAACAGTAATAAAGCAATGTTTTGTATATCTTTCAAAGTGCTTGCAAAATGTTACATTTGGAATCAACGTAGCGTGGAACTCTCCTGATCCAGCAGGTTCCTGATAAGTTTCACTGCTTTACTCCATGAATAAAACAGCTGGTCAAATCACTGTTTCCATATCATTAGGGACATTCATTAATTAAAATTAGAAGGAAAATGGAAATTGCTGCAAGGAAGTCACAGAATCTCACACCAACTCCTAAAAAGCCTTGTGCCACATAAATAACACATATGCTGAAATACTGCTTTAAGGAAAGTACAGCTTAGTCTAAAACGTTCTTGGTCTTGCAGTGCAACTTGGAAGGACCCTTCCTCTTCTGGGTGCAGGCTAGTCTATGCCTCTGTGCAATTACAAGGTTACCAGTACATCTATAGACATGTATATGTCTGAGGTTCTTGCATGCATGAGCAACAGTGCTGTTAGCATGTGAAGTTTCTCAGGGTTAATAATGGCAGTGGAAAGAGTTAAGGTATTTTGGGGCATCTGATGCTCTGAGCATCCATAAGAAATACTTTATGCCTGACTCTTTGTGAAAAGACACTGTAGATTTTCTCATTTGAAAAGAATTGGTCAGTAAAAATTTGAGGATGTTATACTGCCTATATCTATTTTCTTCCACAATCCATATGCAAAGTCCAAAAAAGGTTCGCAATTCATAATGAAACTTAAGTCTTGCATGCATGTAGCATGTTAATTGATTCATATTCTACATCTGCAAATTATGTTTTTGTTATTTTTGATATTAGAAAAGTATCCAAGAACCTGTTTTAAAACTTCAAACTAATTCACATCATTGTATTTGAAATTGCAGCACATTTTAAAATGCAGCACGCATATTTTAAAATAAAGCGAAACAGTTCATGATGCTTTTTTGTTTCACAAGTAATATATTAGAATACAGTATTATATGCCTACATGCTGTTGACAACACTTTTCACTTGTCTAATCATGACATTTAAAATAAAGAATAACATTAAAGTTACTTCATCTTAGAGGCAATAGGAATAAATACCTGGAGTTTTTCCATGGTTTTTTTTTGTGTGTGTGTGTTTGTTGTGAGGTTTTTGTGAAGTTAAGTTTTGTAGTTATCCAGTTGCTTTGGACTAAAAATAGTTCTTAGCATGTCAAGTGACTTTTCAAGCTAACCTCACAGTAGGCTTTAATCTGCTAGAAATCTTTGAAGCTTATCATGTTTAATTTGCACAGCAAAGCCCAGAAAAGAAGTAAAAGGAAAGGCAGGGCAGAGTCACAGCAGGGCAAGCAAGTTCAAAACCAGAGAGTCACATTACATGGTTGGGTTTCTTGTATGTATTCGGTTCTCCACACGCTAGTTTAACCTAAAGAATGACCAAAACCAACTGTTAAATAAAATGAACTAGTGGCAATAAACAGACCAGCGCTGCTAATAGGACAAGACTGAGGTTAAATATATCTTTATTTATATGGTATAATGATGCCACTAAGTATTAGCCATATTTTAAAAAAATGTCACTACCTTCTGTTATCTGTCATTGTGTTGTGCACACTGTACAGAGAAAAGCATGTATTTAGGCTTCTTTTGCGCGGGGAGGGATCCTGCCCCAGAGCACATGCAATCTAAAGGGACTGAGAACTTGAAGAATATCCAGACCAAGCTAATCATGTATCTACTTCATTATTGTCCTTTCAGTGAAGATAGTAAAGTTCGAGTAGTTTCATCATGAAATGGTACAATGAAAAAAAAGTGAAAGCAACAAGCTAAATCTTGCTAGGCAGTTCTTTATTTTAGAATGCAATTCCATTTACTAACTAAAGATGAATAGCTCAAACTAAATCAGTAAAATACTTTTACTCCTTTCCCTAGATGCATAAAACTGCTATGAAATCCCTCAAACTCCTGTCCACCATGAAGCCAGCTGGAAAAACCACTTACCTGAATGTTGATCTGTTTGTCGTGGAGCACTCTCTGCAGCTCCAGAAGGCTGCCCTTCAGCGTCCTGAGCTTCACAGCCAGCTGCTCTGCCTCATCCTTCGTGTGAGCTTTCCCCTCCATAAGCAAATTCTCGTTGTGCACGGACAACTCTGACAAGGCTACCACCTTCTGCTCTATTTCAACCAGCATGTTCTGCAGCAGCAAAAACAAAGAACCAAATTCATACATTTTTCCAGCATCTGTCACTCTTTCTGGCAAGACGACCTGTGGCCTACCTCACCCTCTGCCAAGCTAAGGGCAAGTCAGATTATCATTGCTTTGCCTTCCAGTCCCTTTCAGAGTCCTTAGGAATATGCTTGCAAATGTTTGCATTTGCCATTTCTGTTTGCAACCTTTTTCAAAATAAGAAAGTAAAAAGTTATTTGAAACAAAGGATTTGTTCTAGAGGAGATTCCCTTTATTTTCACATAAAAGGTAAGGATGGCTAAGATGCTAGACTGACATCCATAATGACAAGGAACAGAGCACGCAGCTAGAGTTACTTCTTTCCTCTTCTTTCATGTACACTTAGTGAAGTGCTTCCTACCTCCTGCCAAATGTTGCTCCAGTTGCATTAGTAAGCTTCTCTTCTCACTATTTGCTCTTTCTGATTGGTGCATGATGGACTTAAGGATTTCTGTATAATCCTCTTTAGTCTAAAGAGAGACTTAAAGTGACAAATCTCTGGCATGTTTATTCTCAAAAGCTACTTTCCTGACATTCTATTAACTGTTCACGTATTACACACAGTGCATATTTTCATCTTCAAAACTCAAAGCACCTACAATTCTATTCTGACAGCACGTTTTTGTTTCCATAGGAACTATCAACTGAAAACATACAAATATTTCTCCTGAAGGAATTAGTGCAGGATAAAATGGCAAAGTCTCTAAAAAATGGAAAAAATATAGGACTTTATATAAGACTTACCATGTTAATTTTTTAAGAACCAGCAAAAGAACAGCAGTATTAACTTTTCCACAAAGTTAACTGTTCTTCTTGAGTTTCCTAAAGACTATTAAAAAAAAATTGCTGCTTTGTTTAAGTTCACAGGGTTTAACCATATACAACAGAACAGCTTCCAAGGATGGGTGATGAGAGAACACCTGAGACCGAGCAGACTGAAAACTCCAATAATGAAGCAGTGTCAGTGGAAATTTAACTAGATGTTTAATTCGTCAGACCTACACGAAACATAACTCCCATTTAACATAAAATACTCCAGATACTCATTCTTCAGCATGAAAAGGGATATTCTGTCCATTTGTTTATTGTCTATCTTGTAATTTAAATTATAATGAACGTACAGTTCTAAACTCTCATTTAAAAATGGAAGATCCCCATTAATTTGAGAACCTGGATGTTATGACTGATCCAAGTCTTGTTAGGAAAAGTATATGCAATTACTCCTATTGTAGCAAAATGTTTTCCCTCAGTTGTTTTGGTATTCTGGGTTGAATAATATTATATTCATAAAAACAGTTACTACTCATTATTATACTTCAATTTTGAATGTATGTAGGGATTACTTGTGAAGAAAGCACTACACTGCCCCAGCCACCACTACTAATGCAAGTGTGTTATTCAGCTGGAAAAGGAGGAGTAGGAAAGTATACTGCAGGTGTTTTCATACCTATCAAGTCAGCTGTTCAACGACTAGCTTGAGTGGAGCAAAAACTGCAAGTGAAGCAAGTATTAGGCCTTTAAACGAAACCAAAATGCTCTCTGAAAGTTGCGGAGCTTCCAGCGGTCTTCCAGTCAGGATATCTTGTTTTCCTACTGCTACGTTTACATCTGCTGCCTAAAGCACTGTTTTTAGTCTTTAACTGAAGTAATGAGGAACAGGCTATATTTTATTTCACGATTCACGGATGACGTTAACTGAGCATGTATGAGGTGCTAACAAGCTCAGAAACTTCTTCCCCACTAACATGTTCGCACATCCCACTCAGTAAAGGTCTTAAGATTAATGCTCCGTATTTGTCTCTTCGTTCAGATGAAGCTATGTCCAGCCTGATCATCTCAATGTTACAGGACTGGCAATTTTACCTGACAGTCTACCAGCTGTGCTTCCATGTCCATAGGTTCCTCAGCAGTAACCAGAGCAGTGTCCAGCGTTGCTCGGGTATTGAGTAGCCAGTGGTCAAGCTCATCAGCTTCACAACGGTACCTTTGAAGAGCCTGCTCTTGCCGCTGTTCTTCCAGCTGCTCATTCAGTTTTTCCTAGAGGTACAAATTGCATTTTACTTTTTAAAGGAAATGCATCACAACCGTCACTTTTAAAAATTTTTCCCTCTCTGTCTCTCACAACTTCTATATAGTATTTATGCCATAATAAGCCCTGTCTTTCGTAAGTTGGAAACCCTTACAAAATATTATTGTTTTGAATCGATGACCATGCTTTTCTGGTGACTGAAATTCTGTTTCAGTTCAGTCACTGTATTTCTACTTCCTTCACTAGATCTTTGCTATTACAGCCTCTAAAGATGAGGCCTTTTCTGCCTCCTCTTGCTGCTCTCCTTTGGGTTCCCCCCCACCTCCGATTCAGATTGCTCAGCTAGCACAGCAATGTTTGCTTAGGGAGAAAGATGCGTGGGGCCACCAAGCTGGGAGTGGGCTGCACGGAAAGGACAGCAGCTTTGCCTTTTTTGACAGCAGCAGGCTGTTAGCCTTATTGTCTCTCAAAAGAGGTGCGAGAGGGTATTTCAAGGACCCAACAAAAGAACCAGTGGACCTTCGGTGCAGCCACCATGGGTGAAGAGAAGACTGAAGAGCTGCCTATATTGTCTGGCCTCTCAGAGGATTCCTGGGCTGTGGGGTGTGGAAGGACATTAAGCTCCAATGGCTGCTGCAGCAAGGGCACCGCAGTAACACAGACTCCCTGGGCCATCCGTCAGCTGGTCCATCCATTTAACAGACAGGGAATGATCAGCAAGGCTTGCTCACTCTTTAGTAGTTCCATATGAACTTGACAACTGGCTGAACACCTGGGCCCAAAGGGTGGTGATCAGTGGCCCAAAGTCTAGTGAGAGACCAGTAACAAGCCTCAGCATATTTACGGATGACATGAAATGGGAGGAATGGCTGAAACACCAGAGGGTTGTGCTGCCATCCAGATGGACCCTGACAGGCTGAAGAAATGGGCTGACAGGAACCTCATGAAGCTGAACAAAGGGAACTATGAAGTCCTGCCCCTGGGGAGCAACAATCCCAGGCGCCAGTATATATGCTGGAGGCCAATCTGCTGGAAAGCAGCTTGGCAGAAAAGGACCTGGGGGGTTCCTGGTGGATACTAAATTGAACACGAGCCAGCAATGGGCCCCTGTGGCAAAGGCTAATGGTATCCCAGGCTGCATTAGAAGGAGTGTTGTCAGCAGTTTGAGGGTTATCCTTCCCCTCTACATAACACTGGTGAGTCCATACCAGGAACGCTGCGTCCAGTTCTGGGCTTCCCAGTACAAGAGAGATACAGAGCTCTAGAAAGAGCAGAGGGGATTTCAGGAATAAGAAACAGGTAGAATGGGATGGCCAGAGGATGATACTTAGATGTATCAGACAATGTGGAACCTAAGCATGCTGCAAATGGTACGGAACAAGGGGAAAAAAAAGACTACTGGATCTGGCTGGGATGTAGTTAACTTCATCACAGTCTGTACAGTTCTGTGCTTTGCAACCGTGGCTAAAACTGTGCTGATAACATAGCAGTGTTTTGGCTATTGCTGAACAGTGCTTGTACAGCATTAAGGCTTTCTTTCCAACTGCGCCTCACAAAGTCCAGTAGGCTGAGGGTGGGCAAAAAGCTGGAAAAGGACATAGCCAGGACAGCTGACCTAAACTGATTGAAGTGATACTCCGTACCATATGAGATCATGCTCAGCAACAAAAGCTCAGAGAAAGGAGGGGAGAGGGGGGCATCTGTGGTTATGGTATTTGCCTTACCAAGCAACTGTCACGTGTGCTGAGACCCTGCTTTCCATGCAAGTGGCTAAACATCTGCCTGCTGATGGGGAAGTAGTGACTAAGTTCCTCATTTTCCTTTGCTTGCATGCACAGCTTTTCCTTACTTTATTAAGCTGTCATTATCCCAATCCATGAGTCTTTTTGCTTGCCTTCTATTTTTTCCCCATCCCACAGGAGAGGGGAGTGAGGGTGGGTGTTTGGCTGCTGGCCAGGTTCAACCTACCACACTTCTACAAGGAAAATCAGACCAGTATGTGCAGGGCAAATCCCTCACAGGAAAGTGGTTGCACAGCTTTTCTGAATTTTAAAGGAAAAATTACTAATTACATGTTAGAATAATTTAATAAACAATGATAGTTAAGTGTCTCAAAAATCTAGAGCTGAACAAGGCTCTCAAGCTCTAGTTATTTAAATTAGGTCCATAGAAAGAACAATATTACCAACCCACACCCTCTACAACAAAACGTTTTCATTACCTGTTCTATCTGTATTTCTACATTTACAGCCCTGCAGTGTTCTGGAAGATTTTATCTGTGAAATCAGAGCTATAAAGGGCACAGGTAAAATTACTGAATATTGTCTACATAGTACACATTATTTCTTAGCCAGGATTATTGGGGCATACTTGTGCTATTGTATCAAAGCAACTGTCAGAATCCTAACCACAGTTAAGAGTAGTATATTTGATTCATGCATTATCTTGAAATTATTAGTTAACATCCCCTCCTACATATTATCAAGAAGTTTCTAGGATCCTTTACGGGGTGCAAGCTATAAACAGTAAGATCTACTTCCACTCCCTTTTAAGTAAAAGTTATTTTTGTTCTAAAAAGGAAAAACTTAGTGTTATTTTTTATGAATAACAAAGACATTTTCTAAGGACCTATTCACTATTTCAGGTGACTGCACAGAACTAATGCAGCTGATGCACCCTGGGACTTCCCTGTGACCCACTGTCATGGTTTAACCCCAGTCGGCAACTAAGCACCATGGTTTAGATCCATAGGGCCAGTTCTCATTCAGTCTTTCAGAATCAATTGATGCTGGAAATTATGAAGGCAGCAGTTGCTGTCTTTGTGAATGCACTGCTGCAGTTCTTAGTAGTACAGCAGTAAAGCTGCCCTGCAGTGTTCAAAGTAGTCAAACTGTAGCCAGCTTTAGCACGACTGCATTTTCCCACCTGTATAAGATACACAACATTCCTGTATGTAAATCACCTTTGTATTAAAGGATTTTTGGTAAAGCTGGTAGACAAAGAAATAAAGGGGTGCGTCTTCCATAATAAAAGTTTGCATGTGAATCACTGGGAAGATGAGTGTAGACAACAATGCAACAGTTTGGAAGAGGTGTTATTTCTTGTTTTAAGCTTTCTCCTTCTCTGGTCTCCCAGTTTGGACATGTGACTCTTCAAAAGTTTACTGCAGATAACATGACTTTTAATACCTGCACTTCATTACTTCTTCTTGTGGATATTAAAAAAACCCAAAATATGACACCTACAGTGTGTTTCCAAGTTCCTTCTGGTTAGTTATCACCTAGCATCAGATGAGGGTCTTGCTAGAAAAGAATGTAAGTTATTAGCCAAAGGAATTCTGAGAAATGAGCAGAACTGAAAATGACTTTTTAAATTATTAGCATTCAATGGTGACTATGGACTTTGTTGAAAGTACACGTCTGCCAAAAGTGGCTCTCAAAATCTGGAATGTGATCCAAAAGGTTTTTTCTTGTACCTCTAATAGTTGTCGTTTTCCCGATGCCTTCATTCGAATAGTGGCCATTCGTTCTGCCAAGACTGTGAGAGTGGACTGCAATGCCAGCTGATCAGCAGCTTCTGCATCCAGTGGTTCTGAAACTAGCTCCTGGGCTAATGATGTCTGAAGCTCAGTGATTTCTTCTTGTAACATTAAAATCTCATCCATCAAAGCCTATTTAGAAATGAGAGCAGAGAAAGTATTCATTTCATTTATGAGTGAGAAGAAAGTGCCTCAGGAGGCACAGGTTTAACACAAATTTCAAGATGACTGTCTCAAGGGAGCATGATGAAAGCAAAGTACTGTATATCACTGCTGGTTTGGTAGAGTCAGAATTCGGAAGGACTGGGTCCTGCTTTTAGATGCTTAAGCTAGGACCATGCATCTGATAACTGAAAAACTGATTTCATTACTTATCTTAAATTTCAAATGTATCATGAGACGGAATTCTTTTGAAAACATTATACATACAGATTTATTCTTCCATCAATTTTTCTGCAGGGTATTCTAGCACATACAGTGAAGATAATGTTAGTTAAGCGAGTGTGCGGTGAGAGAAACAGGGAAATGAATTAGCTTCCATCCTGAAACTTATTAACTGGAAAAGAACATAGAGCAATAGATGAAAACATCGAGATTAACTCCATGGTGTAAAAGTTCCTCCTATCATTCTCATCCTATAAAAAAGTTTCCAAGATACCTACAAAATGATGCTGCATTACCAATACCTTACAGAAGATGCCTTACCTTCATGCCTGATAATACATACACATTAGATGCACAGCACATCAGACAGTACTGCAAAAGCCAAATGTTACCCTTTTCAGGTCATGGAGTTCCTACTGAAATGAGAACTGGCCCCACCAGATAGTTTCAAGCTATCAGATAGAAGGCTTAGAGGATTACAACTTGGACATGTGTCAAGATTGGTTACTGGATAAAGTATTCTTTTATTATTCAGAGCATCATTTCTCAAGACTTCCCTTGAGAGGCAATTTTTTGTGTCTTTTGGTTTATTTTGTTTATTTTGTTTAACAAGGCAAAGATTGTATTTAGATCAATTTACAATGCATCAGTATCGGTTATGATCTTAGTAAACACAGAAACATTATACATAGTCGATATACACTAGTAGCACTGATGCTGAAGAACAGCATGAATAGGTGCCACTGAACGCAATCTTGAAAAAAAGATTTTGGTGAAAATTTTGCCAGGACAAACTCTTATGGTCTATTTTACTTTCTTAAAAGGCTACTTCTTAAAAGAATCCCCATTACACCATCTTTAGAACAGCAGGAAGTCCAGAAAGGCAAGACACAGTTAAGAGAGAAGGTTCATACAACTAATACATGTTTTTGAGTCATCAGCCATGAAGAACACTACTATCTAAAAAAAGGGAACTAAAGATACACAGATAACGCATGCCCTCCCTCTATTTCTCACATGTTAAGTTTCTACCTGATGTTCGGCCATCTGGCTCTCCGGGCTTTTGGCTGATTCCAGACTTTCATTTAGTTTGATCTCAATAGTCTCCATTTTTGTGGATATAGACTGGAGTGTGTCCTGGTATTTCTGTTGACGCTCAAGGGCTTCATAGAGTGTGCGCTGCTTTTCACTGATCTGAAGAGGAATGGAAAATATACATTCTGACCTCTGACACAGAATCTGCTTTTTCTTCATATGTCCCTAGGCTTACGAGGTCATCTTCGTACTTCCCTAGGCTTACGAGATTAAAACCAAAAACTTGATTAAAGTTTTAAAGAGTATAAATCATAAAAACAAAATATCCATTCAACAGTTGGCCTTGATGATTTCAAAGGTCTTTTCCAACCTGAATTATTCTATGATTCTGTAATATTAAAAATATGTATCTATTTAAATATCATCAGCCAAATTCTAGGTTCTGTGACTGCAAAAAATGGAGTCTAATAAGCAGGGAAAACCTAGGCACATTCTCATGCCTTTTTTTAGATCTTATGCACTGAAACATATGGATGTACACTATTTGCTAGAAACACAGTTCTTACTATGCCACAAAAGAATTAAAATTTATAGCATACAATCAAAACTTTGACCATTTTCATACATCACTGAACGATTACACCGCACTACTATGCGAAAATGCGTTAAGTTGGCTCAGTATTTGGAGAAACTGGATTCTTGGGTCTTTTTTGCCAACTCATCTGGCATAAGTGGACTTCCCTGTTAGGTTATGGAATATAGTCTGACAATAGCCAATGTTTCTGAAGGTAATTATCAGCATTAATGACCTGATTTTTTTCTTAATGGAGGTCTACCCTGCACAGGCTATCAAACAAAGAACAAAGATAATATCCCATCACAACTAACTAATTCTTGTTACCACCTGAAAACCAAGAATTGTGGAGAAGAATATTAGCTAAGCCAGTTCTTTACATCTTATTCCTTACAATCTAGCTGATTATTTTGAACCCTCCAGATGAAGACTTACCACATTTTTCAGAGTTTCCCAAGAACGCTGCAAATCATCTAATTTGGCACTAGCAGCTGATTCTAAGCCTGGTTCATAAAACTCCTGGGAGGCTGAAGTGCTGGGTTGAATTTTAGCAGCTTCTGTCTGCAACTGTTCAGCAGATAAGGCTTGGTAATAAGCAATGTCCTAAAAGCATGAAGCACATTATTGCACTTTCTAAACAAATTACACTGTGTAAACACCCGCCACCTCACACCCCACATACTGCCCTACTGCATATATCCATGAAAATAAAACCCACAAAGCGAAAAATCACCAGGAAAACTCTGAGTAACACAATAAATAAGTATTTAATAGTAGTATACCGAGTATGGTTTGGAGCTTCACTATAATGAAGATTGTGGATGCAAATTTTTCATGTTCATATTAGCTCAGAGGTACAGGAGGCAACTCTAGACAGACATGGAAAAGCATGAGGGGAGTGGTCCAAGTGGGAGTGTTGTTGTAGCATCATCACAACTACACATGGGGGAAACCCACCACAACAGACAGTGGGTTATGGTACTGTAGATGACAAAGAATATCACTCTAACAAACACTAGCACAGAGAAGGCAACAGAAGAACCAAAAAAGAATATGCTGAAGGACTAGTCAATGATGTAAGAAAGAATATGAGGCACTAGCTTATAGTAAGCCTTCAAACAAACGGGTACTCTGAACTTAGAAAAGACAGTGGGAGAAGAGACCAAACATGCTAAGGAAAATTGGCAAATGTTCAAATTACTGTTGAAAATGCAGGACAGAACTGTTTCTCAGCAAAATTTCTATACTTAGTGTACGGGAATTCCTTCAACTATTGCAGGTGGACAATGAAAAAGGTCTATAGAAAATGTAAAAGTAAGGAAACATGCACAGTATCTACATTTAAGTCAAGAAAGCAGATTTAATGACAAGGATTATTGAAAACTGAAACCATGTGTGACTGTTACCACTACACCTATTTGGATGGTGAAAAATTCTGCAGTCTTCCTTCTTCTGACTTCGTAGCCCCACTTGGTGAACTATGCTCCAGACCAAGCAACACAGCAGCTGTTGTCCAGTTTCCTCAATAATTTTGAATTTGTAAATGCTCGTGATGGAATTTTTAAGACACAGTTTTGCTGCCCGTGAAATTAGTAAGAGATTTTCCAGTGATTTCTGTTAGGTTGGCCCAAGCCCTCCTTTCAGGGACCTCTATGAGTTATCACAATATTTGCATGAAAAGTTGCTTATAAACTACTGAAAAGTGTACTTAGAAAATCCTCCTCCAATCATTTCAAATTTCTTCTTTCCTGACCCTGTATGATCGGGAGGAAAATTCAGCATGTTGAGCCACGTGACTGAGCGAAAACTAAGTGCCTTTTGGTTGGCAGCTTACAGAGCTGTGTCTACCAACCAGACTGCAGACCATTTGCTGTACTGCAAACGTTAAATGTGTATAGATACAAATTCCCAAAGAGTGGTGGTGAATGGAGTTAAATCATGTTGGCAACCGGTCACAAATAATGTTCCCCAGGGCTCAGTACTGGGGTCAGTTCTGTTCAGTATCTTTATCCATGATCTGGACAAGGGGATGGAGTGCACCCTCAAGAAGTCTGCAGATGACACTAAGTTGTGTGGGAGTGTTGATCTGCTTGAGGGCAGGAAGGCTCTGCAGGGGGACCTGAACAGGCTGGACCGATGGGCTGAGGGCAATTCTATGACGTCCAACAAGGCTCAGTGCTGGCTCCTGCACCTGGGTCACACCAGCCCCACACAGCGCTACAGGCTGGGGCAGAGCGGCTGGAAAGGGCCTGGTGGGAAAGGGCCTGGGGGTGCTGGGTGACAGCCATGAGCATGAGCCAGCAGCGTGCCCAGGTGGCCAAGGGGGCCAACAGTGTCCTGGCTGGTGTCAGAAGCCGTGTGGCCAGCAGGACGAGGGCAGTGATCGCCGCCCTGTACCCGGCACCGGTGAGGCCGCACCTGGAACCCTGTGTTCAGGTTGGGGCCCCTCACTGCAAGGCAGACACTGAGGTGCTGGAGCGTGTCCAGAGACGGGCAACGGAGCTGGGGAAGGGTCTGGAGCACAAGTCTGATGGGGAGCAGCTGAGGGAACTGGGGGTGTTTAGCCTGGAGAAAAGGAGGCTCAGGGGGGACCTTGTCACTCTCTATGGCCGCTTGACAGGAGGCTGTAGTGAGGTGGGTGTTGGTCTCTTCTCCTGAGTAACAAGTGATGGGACAAGAGGAAACGGCCTCAAGTTGTGCCAGGGGAGGTTTAAAAGTGGGTATTAGGAAAAATGTCTCACCAAGAATGTTGTCAAGCATTGGAACAGGCTGCCCAGGGAGGTGGTTGAGTCACTATCCCTGGAGGCATTTAAAAGACCTGCAGATGTGTCACTTAGGGACATGGTTTAGTGGTGGACTTGGCAGTGCTAGGTTAATGGTTGGACTTGATCTTAAAGGTCCTTTCCAAACTAAAGGATTCTGTGATTCTATTCTATACCTGAAGGAAAGGTGCAAAGAAGGTACAGCCAGGATCTTTTTGTGGTGCCCCGTGACAGAACATGAGGTAACATGCACAACTGAAACACAGGAGGTTCCCTCTGAATATCAGGAAAGATTTTTTTACTGTGAGGGAATGACTGAGCACTGGGACAAGCTGCCCAGGAAATTTTTGCAGTCTTCATCCCTGGACATACTCAAAAGTCACCTGCATATAGTCCTGGAAAACCTGTTGTATGTGGCCCAACTTGAGGAAGGGGGTTGGAACCAGATGACCTCCAGACATCCCTTTCAACCTCAACCATTCTGCAATTCTGTTTAGGTACTAAACCAGACTACTTCTGAAGTAGCAGAGCTCAGAGTATAATTAGGATCCTGATTTGGAGCAGAATCTTTATTTCCCAATGCTATTTCAATACGTTATCTAATATCATATGTGAACAAAACCAAACAAGCTCTGGAAAAGCATTGAAGCCAGGTTACTCCCATCACACTGACCAAAAGTGTCAAAGAAGGTAATTCTTTCAAAGGCAATAATTGGGAAACTTGAAAAATTTAATGATGAAAGTGCTCATAATGTCAAAGAGCCAACAGGGAATAAGTAACAGCCTAGAACAGCACTCAGTACTGCAATTTCAGGATTTTTTCTCTGATCACAAGCCATCTTTCCAAGTTGCAGTGAAAAATTGCACCAGTGCAGGCAACTTCTCATTTTGTCTGCAGCTACTCTCCATCCCTTAGCTAGTCCTCTCTCAAGGCCAACAAAAAAGCTGTGCTTTTGAGACTTCTTAATCACGGTTTCCAGAATAAAGGACTTGCTATTACAGAGAGGGAAAAGCAATCCTTCCCCATCTTTTCAGCTACTTTCTGGAGCATAGAACATTGCAGGGTTTTTTGGCAGAGCTTTCACATGATGGTGGTGTGAATCCAGATGTTCTTAGAAGTAACAGATTTTGTTGCCCCTATAAAGGCCCTAACATCTAATGCACGTTTTTATGAAAATTAGCCAATGAACAGCACTCAATAGGATGTAAGGGCAAAGGGTGCGTTTAGATTCCAGAAGATATTTAACAAGGACTGTTGCACCCTAGATGGGTTTTCATAAGGGAAGGAAAAAGAATGATTAAGTAGGCTGTGTAGAAGAAGAAGATAGAAAGACATTGACAGCGACCCAGTGCTGAAGACTTGAATTACACAATTAGCTGTGGCCTTCAAGGCTTTGTGTCAACACTTCAGGTTTTCCAGTTCAACTGCTCTGCACTGTGTATCTGGAAAACAAGTTTTAAAAAATGTGCCAAATTTTAATCAACTGTATCTTGAGAAGTTTTAGCCCCAAAGGATTCTTCTTCAGTACTACAGCACAGATGAAGTGTCTGATTTTGCTATATATCAGAATAAACTGTTATTTTATATATATCATATATATATGAAATATATATCAGAATAAACTGAAGGACTATTATCTATTGCCAAAATATTATATACTATGAAATTCCTCAGTCTTCTTAAAATTAACATTTTTATATTTCCCACCATCACATTATTTTTAGAGGAGTTCCAGTATAAAACAAACAACCTGGGCAACTGTTAATTTACACTAGTGCTAGAACTCTCATGTTCTTGTATTTATAGTTATTTTAATCTATTTCAATACGTAGAGCCAGTATTTTCACTAATATGTCGTTGGCACTGGTTTTATATTATCATTACCTGTTAGTGATGTAAAAATAGTGCACAGATGTCTGAATTCAGACTAACTGCATTTCACTATTAAGAGATACTATGAAACCCTGATGAAAGACTGTATAAAGATTATTAGGGATTAATTTAAAAACAGTCTTAACACCCAACCTTTCCCTCCTCAACCCTTACTTCCTAAGAGCTTTTAGTTTTTTTCCTGGAGTTCCTGTTCACATGTTTTTCTGGTACTTTGCAGACGATTTTCCTGTGAGAATTTATTTCTCTGAACACTGGCTACTTTTTAAACCAAAATATTTCGAAATCAGTTTTGCTGAGTCTCATTGAATACAAAATATTTTCAACTTACATTTAAGCTTCTAATTCACTAATCTCTAGCATATATTTTTTTAACCAACCTTCTTTCCTGAAGTCTCCCTGGGCACTCATCGTGATCAGCACTGGTAGTTTCATAGCTTCTTTAGTTTTAGTCTCATCTGAGTATGAACCTAAGTATTTTGTAAGTAAACCACTGCATTTTGGAATGTTCTTCCGCCTACTGTTTAGTACATGCAGTTTGTTTCAACATTAACCACACTGAAGAAACCTTCATCTGTAATTTTTTTAGATTATTATAACACCATCAATTTTATGATATTTTAAAGATCAAATTTAAGATCTTCTGCTACATGAAAGACATCATTTTTTTGTTCAATTTTGTCCTAGTAAATCACAGGTTCTAAAACCTGCATTTTAGTGTCAGTTCATGGTACAACAGCACCTTCACTGGGGTTTCCTTATTATTAGTTACTGGAGTTGTTAGCTTGGTTTTACATTTTCAGAGAAATGTAATGAACTGACATTGGTCTTGTTTATTAGGAAGCAAGCTGCTCTTCATCCTTTTTCACCGATTAACACTGTCATGAGATTTTTGTGCTGAAATGTATAGCTGCTTTTCAACTATAAGTAAATTTTACTGGGAAAGTTCTGATTATCTGAAATGATGGAACACCAGAAAAATCCTTATAATGCATTATATAAAATTTTTATAGAGCTGTTGAAGATTTTTTCACCATTCTTACTATCTCACCTTAGTATTCTTTCTCACATCAGCTCATGAATATAAATCACTTATACTTAGCAACTTCTATAGCAACATATGCATCCTTGAAATCAGTGGAAGGAATCAACAGACATCTTGTTCAGACTTTCCTAATTTTACTCAGCAATGCAACGCAACACACTCTACCCTTGAAGTCTGCAGTGGTCGATTTTGGAAGCAGTCACAAATGCAAAACCAAGAAAACAACCACAAAACCCACAACATGATGAGCTCAGTGAGGTGGTGACTACTCCTAAGGCTCATTTCTAAACTTCTAAAACTTAACTTCTAAAGCTTTTATGTGTGCTTTCACATGCATGATGCTCAGCATGCTGGTTCACTGCTTGCTTTTTTAATGAATGCTGATGCACACTTCCTCCCATTAAAAGTGCAAGAGCCCTCAGTTTTGATTTAAAAATCTAACTTCAGTGATTTCACTGATCTACCTCACTAGCACTTAAAATGGACTGTCATGGAAAGTATGGAATGAACACCACATGGGGAAAAAAATACATGAAAGTTAATACTTGAAATGGTATTAAGTAGAAAGTATCAGATAGTGACTTCAACACTACAATGTACAGTAAGACAGACGTATATGGACATAATGCAATGTTTTATTAAGGGGGGCACAAAACTGCATATTTTCTCAGGATGCAAAATTCCATTGAGTACTACTGAGAAAATTAAGTTATAAATGGAAAATAGTAGTCACATGGAAGAGCTTTGTAATTGTCACTTAAAATTTATTTTTAAGAACAGTGAATAGCTGTAAAACCAGATTTATACATTTTTGAATCAGAAGTCAGTGTCTGTATCCATTTTGAACTACAACCCGAAGGTTCAGTTAGGTTAGAAGTTAAGCCTCAGTTCCTTGGAGCTATATGTAAATATTTTTCCAGAGGATTAAATAAACCATTTGTGGAATGGAATCATGCATGTCTGAGATAAAAGTAGAACGAATGCCAAGAGGGAGGTACCTGGTTAACAGAAGCATCTGTATTAGCCACAGGTGAGGGAGAGCGACAGGCAGGTGGAGAAGAAATCTCACTGTTGGTTCCCTCCTCCCCAGACTCCTCAGTGACAGGGGAGAGCAGCGTGTGACAGCGACCAGCAGTCATCTGCCACAGGAAAAGCAACCCCAGAGCACAGGAAGAAAATCAGTTACCTCAGCTTAGGTTTGACTTATACTGATATCAAAACAAGAAACACAAACATGGCCAGAACTACCATGACATTATTTAGTCCTTTTCATGCTTTTACATTTACCAGTTTAAAAATCTGATTGAATCAATAGTCTCATTTACTTGTCATACTTCAGTATGAACACACTCCCGTGTACCCTGATGAATTTAAAAGCAAATGTATAGCAAGGAACTTAATAATAACAAATAGAGTTTGCCTAAACGTCTTTTAATATAATCATTGTTTCATATGTAAGTACTATGGAGAGCCACAAAATAACGCTGCATTGGCCTCAGTATCCAGGCCTGGATAGAACAGCATGGAATAGACTTGAAATATAGAATACACAGAATACAGTAGCAACATACTTTTCTTGCTTCCCCAATGCTGTTATACAGTGATAAATCCTGAAATCTGCACTCTATTTTGACTCAGATCCCAACAGCACCAGCAGTATGTTTGTAATGAGACCCAGACAGAAACAAACAAAAGCAGAGTAATCCAAATGTGAGGCCTATGGCAGTACTTTGCCAGCTTTCATTTCCAACACTCCCATCTGAGAATATAGCAGCATAATGTCAATTATCACATCAACATCTTAAGAGATTTAAAAACATGGTGTGTAAACCCTACACACTGCAAGATAATATTTATTCTGGTTTTATCTTATTACTGCAATTCAGTAGTTTCTTAGTGTTTGCTCGTGCATGCTGACAGCCACAAAAAAGCACTTTATTTGCATCCTGTTACAGACAACTTCCGCTGTTCGTCTGTTAAATTACTTCATCCTTTATCAACAATCTTGAAAACCCATATAAAGCAAAATACAGTAAGGGGAAGCTGCAACTTGTTTGATTTGCCACACTTCAGCCATTTCAAAAGCAAAATATAGCTGTGAGCTGCAGCAATTTGCTACACAGGAGCATGGCAACGCTGCAGCAGCAAGCAGCTCGGATAAGCTGTATGGAGAGTAATGCATTCCTTACCATAACCACCGAGGGGTGAGTGGGGTGTGCTGGAAGCAGGTCTGAATCCAGCTCCTCCATTCCCTCTGAAAGCCCCTCCACTTCTGTCACTGTCAGCAGCATGGTGGCATGTTTTGCTTTCATTGTCAGCATCTTGCACTTCGAATTCAAGGAAGCAATTTGCTCCTGGTATCCTCTGATCTTCTGAGCCAGCTCCTGAGGAAACATATTTTTTCCCCTAATGCAGAGCCTGCCCATAAAGGCCACAGGCGCCGCAGCATTTCAGCTTTCGTGGCAAAGGCGCGCTCTCCCCGGCGGGCCCAGCCGGGCCCATCCCAGCGCTGCCCCCGGGCACCGCACCAGCCTGCCGCCCGCGGAGGGAAGGGGCGGGCTGCGCCGGGCCGCACCGCAGAGCGCTGCCTGCGGAGAGCGCGCGGCGCGCTGGGGCCGCGCCGGAAAGCGCTGCCTGCGGAGAGCGCTGTGCATTGCGGAGGGGAGGGCGGGACAAGGCGCGCCTGCACCCAGCCCGAGCCTGACACAGTCTGTGGGCTCCAGGCTGCTGCAAAGGGCGACGTCTCTCCCTCTTCCTGTCCTATTTTTCTTCCCTGTCCTATTTCCATTTCTCTGAGGAAAACGAAGCTCCTCTGCACGGAGCGTGCCATGGAAATGAGGTCATGCGGTAACCGCAGCTGTAAAAAAAAAAGCCCATTCAGCGCTCGCCAGAAAGAATGAATTGTTCAAACAATAACTCACAGGGTCTAACAAGATCAAATGTGATAGGAACAGTCACATAATAAGATTAAATGCAGGCTGGATTGTTTTTTGCAATGTTTGGATAAGCTGTATTTTAATCTTATTTTGGTTTTGTGTCAGTCTTCAGAGTTAAAGCTGAGCTGCACTCCGTACTAAACTTTCTTAAAAAAAGCTGGGGAATCTGACCTAAAGCACAGGTTTTTTTTAAAGTATTGGTTTTCTATGGCCATGAAACGGTCTATCTGCATGGCCAAACACCATCATAAGTTTAAGTTTAATCAGAGAAGAAAGATGGAAAACAATAGCCTTAGAAACTGACTTCTCTCCTACCCTGTACTGCTGCCCAGTTCACTGTCCAGTTTCAAAGCTTTAAATTAATACACTTAAAATAAAAAAATGGTGGAAGATTTTCACATTTCTGCCAAAGTTATTGTTCCTGTCTCCCTAGAGGCTCCATAACATGATAGAATTTTGATCTAGAAAGTTAAAACAGCATTTGTATAAGCTTGCCTGCTAAATCAGTGATTATGCATTTGAATATGTTTCTGCTTTGTTTTTATATCTGCTTTTATTTCTTCAACAATTACAAATTTTCAAGGAAAAACAGCAACAGAAGTTGCAAGACTGAGTAGCTATAATAATAAATAATTACAATATATTTTAAAAAGTAATTAAGATTACTGCTTCAGGCTGGTAACATGAAAACATTTTTTTTGGTTGTGTAACATTTTCAGGAAACCATTTCCTTAAAATCACAGTGCAGTAAAGTCAGAAAGAAACACAAAGTTAGAAATGGAAGCAGCACAAAGACTGAGGATGACATTTTACTGCCTGGGTTTCAGCGGTACCTGGTCACTGTCATACCAGCAACAAAAGGAGTTCTCTTGGAGCTCGAAGCCTTAAACAAAGTCTTGAGTATAAAACATCAACTAGATCAATTGAAAACCAAACCGCAATCAAATGAAGCCATAACTTCAATGTCTAGCAGCTGGAATAGTTATCTGCTCTGTTTGGCAAGTACCACTCATTCACTAATGCTCAATGAATGACATCTCTGAGGTCCAGTAGGAAATTATTGTCATTCAATATACTGATTTAACTCCATCAATGTTACCAAGATACAATAACATTTGTGACATTATTGTCCAATGCACTGAGTACCTAACATACCTTTCTCAACTGAAAACAAAGAAAAAGAAAAGGAGGCAAAAATATGATTGTGAAAAAAATAAAGTGACTTATAAAAGCAATATCCTATGAGGTACTGTATTATCCATTAAAATAATTCACAAGTATAGAGATACTTGCCCACGTTCTTAACTGAAAGACTAAAAAAACACAATTCAGTAAACACACATATGCACCGTAACACAAGCTTCCTACAAATCAGGGTATCCTTTTCTTCTACGTTCTTCCTCTTATTTTAGTTCTAAATATAGCTACTACAAATGTCCCTTTAAGTTCTTGTTTGGGCAGGCTTCAACAGGGAACCTGGTAATTGATGTTTTCTTAAATTAATAACACTCAAACATCTTTACAGACTTGCTTTTTGAAACAGCACAATAATATAGGGTTCAATATATCCCTTTTATGCTGTATTTTCCACGGGTATTTAGACGACAAAATATGAGACAAAAATATGCATCTCTCAGTCTTTCAAAACTCCTTACCCCTAAATGCGGAAAGCTTGCAAGTATGAAACCTGTCCACTCTGCTTGATTCTAACATTGCAAGAGTAAAGCTGCTGTCTTCCTGCAGACGTTGAGAAGCCTCCTAGCTACTGAACTTGTTCAAATGCAGATGCTACCCCATTTTTAATTCATTTCTCCCTGCAGCATCATTCCTTCCTGCAGCAATATTACCCTGTAACGGCTGAAGTCACTCTCCTGCATTTGCTGTTCCAGAACATTTGAATAGAAAATAGTAGCATTATTAATTCAGTACTAAAAAACCCAGAAGTGTTTAAGCAAACTGCTCTGCATTGATACTAACTTTTGTAACAGGCTAGAAAATGAGCAACACATATAACATTATGTTACATTACATAATAGCATAAATGCTGTAATTCAAAGGTAAAGAAATGGTGCCATCTGGTGCCAAGTGACACAGAGAGATCAGTGGTGCATTTTCTATCCCAAGAAATAAAAAGAAGACATGGGAAAGGGAAAGGGCAGGAGCTCCCATGAGGCTATTCCAACTCATTCAAGGGCTAATGGTCAATGAGTTTGAGGGCAGGACCTGTAACTACATAGGACAAAACTCTTCCCAACAATTACTTTAAAAGAAGCCTTTGAAGCAAATGTCACAGAGTTTTCCTCCAAATCTACGGTGGTTTTCCTATGATTCAAGTTCCTTGGTGTTCTTTCACAAAATGTTACTAGGATGGAAATGAGTAAGTGCTTTAGGATATATATACATAGATACATATATAGTTTTTTATATATATGTAAGTATCACTGAACTAGAAGTGATCACCTAACATTGACTTCTGGGACATTTCTCAGTCAAGTACCTATGTTAAGTCCCTTAACTGTGCAGTGCTTTTGTTTGTCATAATGTTGCCTGGAGATTAAGATGTATCTAACTGAATAAACAAATTAATACTCCACACTATACTAATAGCATGATTTTCCTATCTCGTATTAAGTCTTATCTGCTCAAGGCTAGTTGAGTAAGTCTCAAAAGCTACTCAGCTAATTTATGACCATTGCTTATGAAGAAAATTTTTGGGTGTCAATGAACTGCCATTGAGCCCATGTTCATTTTGGCTCTCCTACCTCATGGTGTGAAATCTGGACCTGGAGCTCCTGTATGTTGCTGGTTGCTATTGGCTTGCCTTGGATCTCACGATGGGCACTCTCTATCATTTGCTGTAAATGTTTCATTTCTTGCTCATATTGCTCATACTGAACCACTGCTTCCTAGAGAGGGGAAAAAAAAATAACTTGAGTGTGTACATGAAAATAAATAATTACTTAGTCCAAGGATGACTGATCCCCCTTCTAAAGTGGAGCAAACATACATCTAACTGGCACTTGCATCTGGATAAACAAAGCTCGAATACAGTCAGGAGAAAGTCCATTCAGAAATATTGTGAACTGCAATGAATTCAATGGTTTCATTTATTTAACTATCTCCAAAAAACAGTTCACATAACATGATGTTTTAGACACCCAATAGAAGGAGCTAGAACTACTTCTTCCACAAGTGTCTGCACAAAACATACCCACCAAAAGATAGCATTGCCTAGTCTCGTGGGTTTACTATAAAGCATTTTCATCTGCTTTTACACTTCAAGTCTCCATTTATGAAGTGGAAACACTATAGGAAAAAATCAGATTTTACAGAAAATAAAACTGGGAGATAACTATGAAGATTGATTCAGACCATTATCCTACCAGTGTAACATCAGTTCTATTATAAATTCACCTGCAGTTTGTCTAAGTTGTTTTTAAAACTTTTCAGTGTGACATTTATTTTATGTAACTTGAAGCTCTGTGGTTGCACCCGAGCTCACTATGCATTTTTGTATCGCTAAATAGCAGGAAAGAAAAGCTTATTCTGTTCTTTTTTGGAAATACCTTGTACATGTTTAATTATGAATTCAAACAATCAAACTAAACCTCGGTTTCTTGTATTTAGCAAAATTTGAAAATGCAAATTTTAAAGATGATGGACTCCAAAATGACAAAGAAAATACACATTTTAAATAAAGAGAAAAATATCATTATTTTTATCCTAGAAAGCTATTTCATTAACTCAGTAGTTTTTATGCAATCATTATACACAGTTGATGTAACAATATACTAGTGTCGTTAACTGATTATATATATTATAAAATTAATCTGCATACAATTATATATTAGCTATTTGTTTAGTTAACCCTAACAGCATTAAAAAAAACTTAGCAAGAGAAGGGAACCAAGATGAGTCTGATGAGTAAATAATCAATTAACATGATCGTGAATGTTAAAACCTCCAAAACCATGCAGGTTTAGTGGGGAACTCCCTAATGGGACAACATGGAAAAGAGGAATGCACAGCGGTATGAAATTCTCTGTTTTCATCACAAGTTGTATGGCACTGTTCAAGTTACTCTGAGTAATTTATGGGCTGGAGTTATACTTGCCTGCATGATGTTACACTGCTGAATGGCAGTGTGCTGCAGGCGGCTGGCCTCCTCCTGAAGCCGGAGGGCACTGTGGCACATTGGCAGGCCAGTGACCACCTCTTCGGGAATCCTCAGGGCACTCTGACATACTTGGACTGCGTGAACTTTTGGCTTCAGTGACTCCATTTCAGACAAAAGATGCTAGAAACAAAGTTAGTCAGTGCCACAGTAAGCCAGTTTTGCAGAACTCCCAGAGCATTTCATGCAGTGAAAGAAAAATAATGATCAATTCAAGCACTAAACCAAACAAATTTGACTATCTATTTTCTAAATTGAATACGATCTGGATATGCTTTCTCTGGAGTTGCTCATTCTGAAATAAGCATTCTTTTAAATATTTGTTAAGCAAAAAGCCCATAGAATAGGAATAAAAATAATTCATGAAAAAGCACAGTAGTACCTATTTCTTAGTGTATAAGTACAAAACATTTCTGTTAACATGTTTGGAAAAAATTTTTTACAAAAATCCACAAATCAAAGCAGAATAGATGTCATTTATGCATACACATATTTTAATGTTAAAATCCAAGCGGAACTCCTTGCTGAGACACAGAAGCACATTCTCAAACCAGTAAATGAATCCCGTTGCATTCACAGCCTTCCTTCGGAAATACAAACCATGGCTGAAAATGTTGCTTAAAATTCAAAAGGTAATCAAACAGAAAGAAACACAGCTACACAGAAATCTTTTCCTTTGAATAATCACGCACTGGATGCCTTTGTTAATAGTCTCTATTCCCTTCACAAAGTCCATTCAAGCTGTCTGTTCATATGCATGAGAAGGTTCTAAATGCAATGAGTGGAGAATAGATTTGGTCAGCATTCTTTTCATCTTCATCGGGGAGTTTAATGTATTCACAGATAGAAAAACAATTGAAACAAACAAAAGAAAAGTGACGTTGAGGAAAAGGACCTTAGCACATTAGAAAAAGATTTTAAGTTCAATAGATACAAATCAGCTAGACAAGTATGTGCCAAACAGGGAAAAAGAGACTAGTCACCTCCCTTCCCCTATGCCATATGCTGACAGATATCTAAGTGGGTCTGATGTGCATGCTGGTGAGAGGACTGTGGTTTGCTCTTTATTTCTGTGCCTTCATGACACATAGAGGATAATGTAACCAGAGATTTCGTATAATGACCTATTCCTCAGACATCACTGGTGAGGCCTGTCCTCTGGCAGGCCCCATACTGCTGGTAAAGGGTGACTTTATTGTGCAGTGGGCACCTAGAGGTACCCTGGGGACTGCACGCCAGCCAGGCACCCTCCAAGACCCCCTCTCTGGTTTGGTGAAAAAAGTGGGCAGGGGCTATTGCCCATTTCTCTACAAAAGAATGTCATACTGTGAGACCTGCTACAGCTAGAACAATGACCACACGTAAACAACCATGTAAACTCCATGTTCCTCTACTCTTACAGTGAGTGATGTGTTTCACTTACACTCTTCAGTGCCACATTCTGAAATTTGGCTGCAAGTGCTTAGAATAAAGACCACATATTTTAATCCAAAAGGGAAGCTCTGCAAATTTACCTTTCATCCATATGTTTTTTCCATATGATTTTAATCCTGAAGTGGACCTGTTGACACTTAGTTTTTACTGGCACACTAAGACAGTTAAATCTCTATTAGCTTGCAGCAAGAAATATTTCTTAAGCAACTCAGAAAGCTCTAATTTGGGTTATTTTTCTTGTCACAAGACCAAGACCAAAAAAAATCAAATTGACAAATTACTACAGTAGGCCAAGAGCAACACAGAAAGCAGCAACACCTTATGGAGGTAATTCAGCTAAACATACAAAAGTGTAACTGGGCTTAAGGAAGACTGAATTTTCCTTAGCTTTTCAATTGACTATTGCGGGAGCTAGCAACAGCCTCTCATTGCATCTCTATCTGTAAAATGGTGACAACAATCTATAGACTTCCTTTTGAAGTACTACTTTAAGAACTTGTTGATGAAAAACACTGGACAAGAACTGAGCTTTACTATTACTAAGGATTAAGCTTGGATTGGATGCAGATTTCTCTGAATTGCATCAACCTAAGGACAGACTCATAATGGATTATACTTCAACCACTCCCTTTGAGGGAATGATTTTTCCTGTTCCATCCCTTATTCCCTCGGCAGTAATTTTGGGCTAGACTCTGAAACAATGACCCACCTAAGAAAAACCACAATCAGTCTCACCAATATTCATTATTTTCTGTGTAAACTCACACAACTCAAGAGCTAACTCTGAGCTCCTGGCCTTTTACCTGTCTGTGAGAAAGTTGTTCTTTCAAGCTCAAATGCCCGAGCTCTGGAGAGGTCAGTGTGGCTTGGGCCTGCTCCAGAGCAGCCTGCAGGGCTCTCAGCTCAACTTCAAATTTCTTCATGTCCTATAACACACAACACAGTTGATTCAGGGATAAATAAGAAAAAAAAAAAAAGAGAAAAAAAGAAAAAAAATCACTATAAATACAGCCGTCTGGATTTTGTAGCTATGTCCCTTACATATAATGCCAAAACTAATTCAAACTTTTAACAATGAATTTTAGATGTTTACCATATTGGATAAAAATACCAGTCATATGGCAGTCTAGAAAAAGAGGTCTCACACCAATTATTATTTTAAATACTTCCTCAATGTCAAATATAGCATGTACTTTATAAAGCTAATTTCATAAAGTTCGAGGCCTAGAAAGGAACTCAAGATGTCCTCCAGTCATCTTCCTGTAATAAGACAGGACACAACTGGCTGATCTTTAGACTGTTCTTAAAGACCACTAGCAGTGGAGTCCCCCTTAAGTCTACAGAAAACATATTCCACTACTTCAGTACTCTATTTTTGTAGAAAGCTTTTTCTGATGGTCTGACATGAAGTCATCTTTTGTTGCCATTTCAATCTTTTACTTACTATCCCATTAACAACAGACATGAAGAAGAAATGAATTTTATTCTGAATTCATCATGTTAGGATAATACTTTTACAGGCATACTTTCTACATATCAAAACCATCACTACCCTCTGTTCTTTCCCCAGCTGGTCCACATCTTTCTTCAAGTGCAAAATCTGACAAAGCTGTAACCTTGTTGGTGACGAACAGGTAGAACAAAAGGACTGTTTCACATACCTTACAATTATATACTTTATTTTCTGTATGGTGTTTGGATTTTTTACAATGATGTGACAGTGTTTAGTCATATTTCCGTGATCCACATTGTTAAACTTAACACCTTTCAACAGGGCGTGCCAAGCCAGTAGTTCCTCATTCAGAGGAGCACATGTCTGGTTCTTCCTGCCTACACATAACAATTTGCACCTGTCTGTTGAATAGCAGCTTAATTTTTTTCAGGTAGACCCTGTACATTTGGTGTTGTCTAAGCATCCCAAAAGCCATGATCTCTAAACCATCATACAACTCATTAATAAAAATACTGAATAGTACCAGATCCAAGGGAGAACCCTGCAAAACCCTACTTGATGTATCCCTCCTTTCTGTCTGTGAACCACTGATAATTACACACCTGGTAATTTTTCTGTAGCCAGCTTTACACCTACTTATTGTATTTTCAACTAGAAAAGCTTAATAACTTTGTTAGCAATATCATGTGAAAATTATTAAAATCAAGTTAGATGACATACCGTACATTTATATACAAATCTATTACATTTACATTAAATTGGACACTTTTGATATGATTTTCTTCCTTCATAAATTTTTGTTGTCTTCTGTTCATCACCATGTTTTCTTATAGGAATTTACAAATAGTTTATTCAATTGTTCCAATATTTCTCTGAGAACTGAAGCTAGTAAATTTAACTTCCACTATGTTTACTTGTACACAAATCTCTGGTTTGTTCCATGAAAAATAATAAAAAATAATAATAAAAGCCTTCAGCTCCAAGTGTGGTTTACTGATTTGTGCTTTTGTAATAGAAAGAAGTCTTCTTCAAAACCTCTGTTACACTGTTAAGGCTGTTGCAGCTGGAGCATTTCTGCTGTCTTATAAATATTGTGAAATAAGAGTAAAAAATGGAGAAGGACCATTTTTAACCTCAGCTGCAATCATCCTAACAGTTGGTGATAGCCTATTCTTTCAAGTTTCATTTTGCTGGTTTTCTGTTTAGTAGTGTGTAACTGTAGCAGCTGACAGCAGAAGAACCCCTATAAATATACTAATTACATCACTCCTATATTCATATTTTTTCCTGAATTACTGTATGATTTTTTTTTTTTTTAAAGTTTACCATGCCCTCAGTCACTGCACAGGCATTACACACATTTACATTAATAATAAATACATATGGAATATCTGCACAGAAATATTAGGGACATGAATAAGCACAATCACTCTTTTCATTGCACTCTCTTGTAGAGGCAGGTCTTACAGTATGGAATCCTGGTCTGGTCCAGTACTGATCTGAATTAATTGATAGCAAGCTCTAAATATCTTTTAAAAGAAAAATAAAGGAAATGTCATGTACTTTCCAACACAGACATTTTTCAATTATCTAAACATAGGTGTTATTTGAGACACGCCACGATCCCCAATACATCCATCCAGAATGGGCAGATATGACACAACCTGCAGAAATCTTGCCCCCATCTAGCAGCATCAGAAGGCAGTATCTCAAATGGCACAAGACATGTAACTTTAGACAACACAATCATGCTCTTTATAGACCACAGATAATCTGCACTGCTAATAGTCTCAGAAACACGATGCATGCACCACCATAGCTGTCAGCTAGCATTACAAGAACTGCTTTTATATACCTTCGCAGCATCTTGGAGATTTGGTAGCTGCACTTTGATAACTTGCTGTAATTCCTCTGTCCGCCGCCCCAGTTCCAGCACTTGCTGTGACATTTCTTCAGTACAGTATACACTTGACAGATACTCAATCTTCTCACTCATGGCCTCAAGATCACCATGAATATCTCCAGACTCATCAAGCATAGCCTAGACAGAGATATGCACAAACTGAATGCCAGAATTAAGCTTCAGATTAAATACATTTTAATTATATTCCTGTCCTTTGAAGTCCTCAATTCTTATATGTCTGTAAGCATATAATTAGGTTCCAAAGATTTCCTGTAAGGCTTCAGCATACACTCAGAATTAAGCATATTGCTTAAGTGCTTTAGCTTACGGAGACTGAGAAACAAAAGCTTAAGTCATGAAGCTTCAGCAGCTGTAGTTACCAAGACATTCATTTTAGTGTTTTGCTATACACACTTGCCTGCAAAAATAAAATGGTCATAATCTATGGATTGGATTTGTTCTGGAAACCTGATGTACCTAATAGGATGCAGCAGAAAGCAATTGGATGTAGTCATTAATGCTTCCTAAAAAATGGCTACCAAAGGGTTCTGTGGGATGACATTGATTAAGCCCATATCCTCATAAAATTTTGATGCAGGGAAAAAGCCATAGCAAAAAAACAAAACAAGAAATGCAATCTGCCAGCTATCCTGAGGATAAATTGTCTGAAGGTTCTTATTCAGAATAATAAAGTGTGACATACTATACTGCTGCAGTGTAAGTGAAGGTAGCTGACAATTAACTGATGAATATATAAAAAACATAATTAATGCAGTCCGATTTTGGCACTAGTGAGACACGATCATCTTATGATACTTTGATTTGTTTCATGTGGTCACTTAACACTGGGCAAGCTTGAACCTTATCAAAGTGCTCCACTGATTTTTTGATGATGGATGAAATGAACATCCACATTTGCATGTTCCACACCCAGCACAAATCGCACTGTCACACGGACAGCAAATCACCCTGATGTGAGACATTCAGGAAGCAACTGGAAAAAACCCATCCATTGGGTGTCAGTCTGAGAACATCTGGTGTGAAACTCATCAGATGAGAAAAAAGGATTCTCCAATTTAGCATAAAGGAGAAAGAAAAAACAAACAACCCCCCAAAGTGAAAATTGTGTTTGGTCAACTAAAATTTTAGAATGTTAATTGCAATGAGGTACTCAGTGTAGTTGAATCAGTGTACAGACACAGTATTCAACCAAAAGCTACTATGAAGTCAATGTACTTGAGTAAACATTGAGATCAACTTTCAATCATGTCATTTTATTCAAAAGTATCTCCTAATTTCAGTCTTCAAAATAATTTCCCAAAACAAATTAATCATCTTGCAGACTTGGGGGAACAGTGATAGAAATCTAGCATGTTAAAAGATTCTTCCTCAAGGAAAGGAGGCAAAAAAAGTGTGGCAAATAAAACTTCACTGCTTAGAAAATAACTTCTTATATACACTGCCCTTTAAATTTCATAGCTCATATAATCACCTGATATGCTTTAAACTGATCACGAAGCTGAGACGAAGAATTCCATGTTATACTACCGTGCACTAGGATATTTGCTTTCTCAATCCATTTCAATATGAACTCCAGCATCTCATTGTATTCTTCCAAGTGTGAAGCAGCCTGGGTATAAAAGAAAAATCCACTTCAAGCCTAAAATGTAATTCTGTACAGTTCTTAGAGAATGATAAAATTAATTTCATTTCATTTACTGTTTTTAACTTTTGGATTGTTTTAACAACTTTTCTTATTGTTGAATATAATGTAATTATTTCTGTATTTATGGAGTTAAAATAGGTCTGCTTCCAGTAACAAGCATACCTATTTCAGGGGGAAAAAAGGCACTATAAGAATGTAGGTCACTGGGAGAGTGCATTGATGCTCAAATATATCCCTAGAAGGGACACTTTGTGCACATATTTCAGCCTCACACTAAGTTCCAAAATACCTTCTTGACTCACTGCAAGCCTCCTTTAAGTCATTCCTTATTTTTTTCTCTCCTTCCATGTCATCCTCCAAATCACCTTTTTTAAAAACCTATTTTGTCCACTCAGTTTATTTCCAAAAAAAGAAGTGTTGCAACTTATTTCAAAATACAGGACAAATTTTCTCCTTGCTGATTCATTCAATTTCTATTTAGCAAAGTACTCTTTAGTTCCAATTTTATTCTCACTTAGAAGGAATAATTTCACTGATTTTCATGCATTTGTCCTGTATGCAGGATGGGTCAAAACCTAGGTGACTGAACTGTATTTGCATACAGTTTGCCTTACAAATAATTTTTTCTGCTAGGAAGTGGATTTCTTGGTGCTGAACAAAAATATCCTAATGGTTAAATCACTTCACCAAGTACCTTTGACTGAACCCTTACTTTGATAGTAATTTTCTACTTCTTTTTAAAAACAATTTTTCAGAGGAAACTGAAAATATAATGTAACACGCTTTTCAAGCCTTACAGAAGCTTCTTTATGTATGCAGAAAAAAAGAACTCGTAATTTACCCAGGTATTGATTGCAGGAGCATAGATAATCCATTTCCTCGCTTTTAGCTAGTTTTTTTGGGGGATAACAAGAACTAGTAAAAAATACATAAGATAGAGTTTCAGGGGCTTTGAACTGCGGGGGAAGCATCTTTATGAATGCTGAAGCATTTCATAAACATGCATAATTGAGGCCATTGTACCTGGGCTTTTCTATTGAATCTACACATTATATTCACCCTCTATAGATTGTGACTAGAATAAAGCAACTTCTTTTTTTTTTCAGTGCTGCAAATACAGGTAACAGTGATAAGACAGAGGTCCTGAGAAGTACGAGATAGTGTTTCCTGGCATGCTGCTGTTTGTGAGAAACTCTACAATCTTTTCAGGGCACCAAAGACAACAACCAGCAGACAATTCATGAAAAAAATGTGTTAATGCAGCATCACAGAATAACTCCACCCTCCTGATGTGCCTTTCTGAGGTGTGATGCAAGCCCTGACTAATAATAGGCAGATGTGTCAAGGAATGCCCCTTCTTGCATAACTACAGGAAAATAAATGAGAAGCTTGCATGCTCCTACTGCTTCTGCAAAGGGAACAGCAGAAAGGATTTGAGATCATACCTGACTGAGCTTGGCTGCTCTGTACTCAGCCTGCCGTATGGTCTGTTGGTGCAATGCGGTGAGTTTCCCTATCTTGTTAGCCAGCTGCTTAGCCAGCGGTACATTCTGCTCTGCGAAGTCCTGTACTGATGCATCTAATTCCAACAACTTTATATTGCAGCTGTCCAGCTCTTCACCGAGGATCTAGATAGACAAGAAAATCAGTGATCCAGGAAGTGTGAGCTTTCTGGTTATTATTTCTAGTCCAACTTTCATACCCTGTCCAAAGTCTCCATGGTTTGTTCCATTTTTAATCTGGCTGGAAAGCAACAATGCTTGACTAAGCAGGAAGGCAGAACAGCAGGATGTTTGGTCATCTCTTAAATGTGTGCCATTACTCTTTCTTCTCTGGCTTCCTGGTTGAAAGGGATAACTGTTTTCCCTACCACAGCAAAAGACTGAGTCACTTCAGAGTGACATTAACTGTTGGTCATCTGTGCTTGGTTTTGAAATGAATAGTCAGCACACGTTGCCATGGCAAGGATTTTTATTTATTGGAAAGTGATTTTGTTTTGTTACTGTCTTAAAACGTACCCTTAGAAACTCAGAAATACGTAATTACTCATGAATCCATTATAAAAACTTTCATTTTCATTTGAAACTTGAATTTTCATAGCTTGATCTTGATACAGGAGCAGTCGGGATCATGCTACACTTTTTCAATAGAAACTGATTTTAAAATCAATTTTTCTTATCATAGTTACAAAATTCCTGAAAAGTTTAAAAAGGAAAGCGAAAAAGTTTATAACATACTTGTGAGCTACAGTTTCTTGGGGAGGGGGGTATTGGTGTTTTTTTGTGTTTGGTTTCTATACCTAAGGTGTTAACAATTCACTGTTTTTGTAATATACATAAGTCTCATCAAACACCCTAGCCCCTTTCCAATTATTTTTAGAAATTTAAATTGCAATCATTAGACAAAAATAAATTCAGAACACTGCTCTAGCTACAAGCTGTTCAGGTTAGGGCTGTCCTGGCAGACACACCTTAGAGTGTAAGTTGCAATCAGTTGTTATCATAAATAAATATTATTCCATTAACTTAGTGACATAACTGTCTACATGTAGACATAAAGACAAATCTTGAACTACTCATCTAAATACAAAGACACACATATTTCAGGCAGGCATAAATATATGTCTCTACTCCAGAAATGATGCAGAATTTATATGTTGTTTAAAAGTGAGGGAAGGATCCACTTGACTCAGGTCATGTGGATTTAAAACAGATTTTTATTATATTTTTCACAACCAGTTTCAATGTTAATATAGAAGTATTTACGGCTGTAAACAAAGCCAACCCAGTCTCAGAAGTACCAGCTGTGTGCTGACATAAATGCAGTTGAGGGAAAAGTACTAAATCTTCAGTGACAGAGTTTTTGTCTGTGTGACAGGGCAAAGCACATTTCACTGGCTTTCTGCTTAATTACTGGAATCAAGGAGATACACCAAATTTTAAAGGGACATATTTCAATGACACCTCCTGCAAAACAAATGGTACTTTGGAGCATAATGAGAGCAACTCATGAAAATAAACAGGTAATTTTTGATATGCCAGGCATGCCAAATCTCCTTCTTGGTATGCTTTGCTTACTTTCAGACCAAATGTGGTCAAATTGATTAGTTAAAAAGCCAAAGCAAACAAACAAAAATACACCCCAAAACCCACACACACACCCTACTCTCATATGATAATCCTAACTTGGCCATTATACCTCAGTACGGATGAGCTTCTCTGAGTGTGGTACACACCTAAAATTAAGAAAAACTACAAAAAGAACCAGGAGTTCTTTGCATTACCCTTAAATGCACCAGTAGTACTTTACCTCATTACTGCACGAAATGGCATGAATTGGAGTACTGGCTAAGTAAAATTCTATTTTTCACAAGTAATGGTATACTGTAAAGAATCATCTTTGTAGTACAGGCTGGGACACGGAGCAGTCTGGAAGCCTCTTAGGCTTTCCCAGACTGCAGTCATCTTCATTATCTAGAGGGAACAGCATAACTTTGTCCATCCAACTTGGTTTTACTCTCAGCTACTTCCTCCAAGTTCTTACTCACTCTAGCCCCTGTATGGGCTAGTTTGCAAAGAACATAAAAGATCTCCTAAGTCAACCCTTATTTCTGGCCATTCTTCTGTTGAACTACGCTAAAAAAATGTGTCATGCAAGTCTTCACAAATACAACTTTGGTATGAAGTGAGTGTCTCAATTTGGTGTAACTCATTATGAGGGAAGCCTTCTCTTACCTTTTGTTCAAGTTTAGCTTGTGCTATGTCATTTGTTTTCTTTTTCAGTTTGGAAAGAATGACGTTTAGTTCATTTGCTATCTCCTGGATTTTCTGACCAAACTCTTGATTCAATGCTTTGATCTGCTGAGTTTCTCTTTCTTTGGTTTGAATCTGTCAACAATAAGAATTAAATTCAGTAACCAGGAATCTCTCTTCCTGAAAGGAAATTAACTTTTATTGAACTTACTTTAATTCAAAGGAAGAAGGTAATGAAACTATTCTACATTGTCCCTGTTTGACCACACTTGGATATCGTATTTCAGTAAGGTATAAAGTCTAAAGAAGGGATATAGATCTGTAAAACATTTATCTATTATACTTTACCTGATCCTGTACAGTTACAAGGGCCAGCCCAACTTCTGCTAAATGAAGAGACAGTTCAGAAGGTAAAATGGTGTAAAGCCCCAAGTACTTATTCTGTTGTTGTTCAGCCATTTTTTCAACAGCCTGGCGATGAGTAGTTACTTCACCAAGGAGAGACTAATGACAGAAAAACAGTATTGTTAAAATGAATGGGGAAAACATGTCTGCTTAAACTTAGCAAATGCAGATATTACATGCAGCTTATAAAAAAGCTAATTGCTTTCAAATTTTTAATTAGTTCATTAAAAAGAGTTTTAGCTTGTGATTCTCTGGATTATTATTTATGACTGTATGTCCAGTTATCTTCTTCTGTATGACCACATGTATAAAGAAAACGTTAAGTTTTCAGCACCTCCAGTGAAATGAGTTTTATTTTGTTCCTTCCCTCCCTGCCCCAAACGGTCAAGATAGAAATGTCACGTTCTGTCCATTCACATGCTATAGTTCCCCCATATTTCAGATTAGAGGAGAAAACTTACTATAACAATATGCTAGTATGTAAGATTTCACAAATGCAAACATTTACTTATATATCTTAAGTACCTTTAAAGTATTACAGCCCATCGGATACTTCATGCTTTATGAATTTTTCTAGTGGCTTACTCAAAAACTAATGGATATTGTCTAATTTGAACTTCTGGTGGTTTTGAACTGATTAACACTCACAAGCAGATTACAACGAAGATAAATATTGTAATTCAAAAATTGATAAGTTTGATATACCTGCAACTCCTGAAGTTGCGTATCCACTTCTACATCAGGGCTTAACAAATATTCTTTTGTTTCCTGGATCCAGGACTTCACAACATTAATCTCTGCTTCAACCTCCTCACGCTCCTTCAGCTCCTGTTTCACCATCTTCACACCTTTTTTCACTTTCTGTTGCATACTTCAGAAACAAAGAAATGGTAACTATTTGTGAAGAATTAAGCAATGTCTTAAAATATTGCTTTGTGAAAAAATAATAATCATTGATAGCCCCACATCCAGAGTAATAACAAGTGGGGCAGTACTGCCACAGACTACTAAAGCAGCACACAAATTCCTCCTGTTCGTTCTTCAGTTCATTCCTTTTAATTAGCAGTTTACGTATTTTGACATCGAGTGCACAATTCTTTTGAAGAAACACAAATGTGTTTACAGCACAGACGCCTACATCTGAGCTCATCACCACAGAGTGCCATTATTGTCAGTGGAGGAAGCAGGCAATTCTAAGGCATTACTTAGGATGATTCCTCATCATTCTGAAAGAGACTTCTAAAATAGTTCAGAAAAACTGCATCTTAGACCTGTCTGTTTCTCTCCACTAATTATCAGTGAGACAATAAGAATTAACCAATTCAGATGCAGATATCTATAATCTAAAACAACATGAGATAAATTCCAGCCTTATTGATAGGATTTGCATTGGCAGAATGCCTAGGATAGGGTGTGGATCAAACCCCAGGACACCATTTTATCCAGAGACCTAACTCCACACTTCCACTAAGACAGAATTCCTGCACTTCCCTCAAGAACTTGGATCTCATATAAAAAATAGAATCTTTCTCAGATGGCAGCTCTGTGAAAGATCTACCAGACTACTTGTAGCTCTAATGTATGTGACATTAATATTACTTTGATATTCCCATATTTATGTTTGTTTGTATTAACCTTTCATAGTTGAATCATGCCTTATTTACATGAGCATGAGATCATCACAGACCCTATTTCTTAGAAATCTATTCTAAGGGAAGAAGGGAATTACCAAAGTGCTAACAACTACGCATTTTCTACAGGGATTCCTATTCTACTGTAATCGGTTATGCATGCACACAATGAATTGCACAGGCTAGGTGCAGGGTTTACAGTTTTTTTCATTCTCTGTCTCTTTCCCTCTTCCCACTGTGCAGATCCAGTTAATGGCATCTTGGTGCAGTTATGAGGTGGGTATGAGTCCTGAAACTCAGCCATAAAAATTCCTCTTTTATACATGACAGTGAAACTTTTTAGATTTAGATAAACATTAATATAATCACAAGGTGAAATGTTAAGATGTCTCATTTGGACATGCACTAAATTCTCCTGTAAATTTCATAGGATACCTACTTTTGGTACCTAAGTGCTTCCAACAGCAGAACAAAGTGATAAACTAATCTGAACTTAGGATACAAAAAGATAAAAGACCACTGTTAATGGTGAGATGCAATGGAAGTGTTTAAAATCAATTGTAGCTTTCATGTAGTTTATACAGCTTTTATATAAATTACTATTACTACGGAAGACAGGAAGTACATATTATAAAATGCATACTCCTGCTGATGGGAATAAAAAATAATAGTGAAAATATATTTGAAAATTAATTAAAGATAATTTTAACTGGTGCTTACTTTACATTAAATAACTAATTGTTTTAAGCATGGTAATTGTTAACGATAACAAAAATGATACATGAACTCTGAATAATGAATTGTCAGGTACCATTTTTCTAATGAATCTTTCAAAATATTGCCTTACTTGTGGCACCGATCTTGCATTGCTTTGATTTCTTGCATGAGAGGTAGCTCCTCCTGAGATGGAGGCTTTATTTCCACATCCTGAAGCATGCTGACAGCGTGCTGTTTGAGCAGGCCCAAAGATGACAGCTGGTGGTCCACCTCCAGAAGGAAACTGCTGTGGTAATCCAGGAGTTCCAGGAGCTCTGTCTTGGATGCCTTTTCCACTGAGCTTTCTGGTAAGCGACCCTGTAGCTGATCTATTACTATAGTGGCTTTCTGAATCTGTGGAAAGAGATGAAGTCTTGGCGTAATGAAATTAAAAAGAAGCTAGTACAACTGATACCAAAAGCTGCTAAATCCAGTGCTATTCATTTACATGCTGTAAAACAGTTGTGGTACAGGGCTTGTACAGCAGTGCCTACAGCAGATATTCATCTATGCTCTAACGTGCTAGATCTAGCCAGCTAGCCCTAGCTTTTCACAGCAGACCAGGACTTGCTAAGGGACATTTCTGTCAAGTGATGATTGGCCCCTCATATTTTTTAGCATTTATTATCTTTATTGCCGTAGGACCTAAAGGTCTATCGCAGGGCAGACCCATATTTGGCACAAGTTACACATTTAACAAAAAGCTTATCCCCATTCCCAGAGAACCTGCAATCTGAGCATAAAATAATGGACAATGACAGATAAAAAAAGTCAGGTAGGACATAAGGAAAACAAAGAGACACATCATCAGTGAGCAGTGACAGGCAATAGTATCACTGCATAAACTTAGAAATAGCAAACTCATACTCTTCAGGGGAAAATAAAAGGGGGTGAAAAACGTTTGACAATCTAGAACAGAGCATCTGGGGAAGGGAAACACAGAGGAGAAGATTCTGAAGAATCATCAGAAACCAAACCAACTCTGTATTTACTATACACATATGCATATAGAACAGCGCAAACCTTGGAGGCAGTGGTTCTAAACCTAGGTTTTCCATAGCTGTTTTTTATTATGACCTGACAAAAATCACCGTTATTCCTGCTGTCAGCTTCGTCTACCGCAAGATGATTAATAAGGCAGTATAATGAGTGAAAACCTAGGTACAGTTGACAAAGGAGGATTTACCAAGACCAGAAGTTACCTTATCATTAAAGCCCTTCCAGTCCTGCACTGCATCTTCCAAAATTTTCTCTTGTTCTTGGGCTACATTCCGGAGCCGTGTCCAGCGCTGCCAAACTGTTGTCATGGATCTACTTATAGTTGCCTTACTGGCATCATTGCTAACTTTTTCCAGCTGTGAAGCCTTTTCTTCTAGGGCTGTGATCTTCTCATGGAAAGAATTCACTACAGACACAAGAGTCTGAAGAAGCAAAAATAAGCACTGTTTTCCTCTTTTACAACACAGTTCAGAACTATTCAACACACTTGCAGGCAAATGAGCCACCTGTATCCACTGCAGACGAAGAGGAGGTACTCTATGCTGAGTGAGGTGCTTTGGTCTCACTTTATTTTTCATATGCAATATATTAACTACAGCTAGTTGAAGGACCTGGTCTAAAATGCAAGGCTCTGGAAGCCACAGAAATCTGGTGTAATCAGATTTTCTCTTCTTTTCTAGCCCCTCAAAAGGGGTGGAAATAAGTATACAGGACCCTTTCATAGCAAAGACTGACTTCTATTAGAGTCTAAAAATGAATTCAGTATTTAAGCATATATTTATGTCATTTTTATCTTTAATGCCATTTTAGATGTCTGAGAGTATCAGGATGTTCTCATGAAGCTGGCAGACAAGACGTTACCCTTAGGGGAGATTCCTGCATTCACAGAGACACAGCTGGAGATCAGGCAGGATGTCTGGAGTGTCACTAACTGCCTATATTAAGGCAATGGTTTAGCACCCTAAATACTAGAGAGGAAAGTAATTCAGTCACATTTCTTTCTTTTACACTAAGTAACATTTAATATTAAACTCCAACCCTTCCTGTCCTAGTAATATTCCATGTGATCCAGAGTAGATGAATGCTTCTATTGATCTGAATTGTAGGATACACAATGTTGGGGCTTATGTAGCCAAGGCTTTTCGGAATCCTACCAGCTCTCTATACTCACAGACACACAGACAGACATTAAGCTGAGAAGTGATTAAAAATACCTGTCTCAGTCACCCCACAAATAAAATGGGTGTTCTGCACAACACAAAACACCTCCTGCTGCGCTGTGACACAGGTAAGCATTACAGGAAAAGTTCTAAAAACTCAAATTAAGGTTTCCACAGGTAGGGACCTACATAATACACATTTATTTTCACTGAAGGAAAAGGATTTCACATGATTTTCAGTACCTTACCTTATGTGTTAGCAATTTCTCTTCTGCTTCATGAGAAGAAGCAGCTTTAGCTACTGAGAATTCAGATAATTTTTTCTCAGCCTCATTCATCACTTCAATAACCTTCTGCCTCGCTGTCTGGTACTCCTGCCACTCAGAAGCATACCTTAAACAAATACAGTTCCAGAAAGAACAATTTAATGCAATATAAAACCATTTGAAAATCAGGAATATTGCTGCACCTAGTTTTCAATGTAACTTCTTAGTTTTAGTTTTGTTGTTACACAGTATTTTCCAAAAAAAATAGACAGGTTATTGGGAAAGAGCATACATAGAAGCATATGCTCCTGATTTTCAGCTATGCCTTACAGATATAGCTGGGCATTTAATTGCTCGTTTGACTCTTCCTCAGTGATTTTGCCTAGGTTGTGTTTTAAACCCAACCAAACTTTTGGAATTCAGAGCATTCAGAAATAGTAATTAACACAGTTATGCTGGTTAAAAAGCTATTTCCTTTTACTTCAAAAAGTCTGCTTCAATTTCATTTGTTTCTGCATAGGTCTTGTGCCAGGTGAAATAAGGGACAGTCATTCCCTCGTCTACTTGGTGCTGTTCCAAGCTTTACATAATTTTATCATCTTCCTCAGTATCACACATCTAGTCACTCAGTGGTAGAGAACAGAATCCCAGTGCTCTGAATCACAATATCCACTTCTCTCATCAGTAGCACAAACTTTTTACAAAATAAAATCAACGCTGTGATCTCTTTCTTTCATTACCAACAAGAAGGTCTTAAAATGAAAAGAAAATAAGAAAAAAACCCACATTAATATACCTTTGCAACTGCTCTTGCTGGGTTTCGGCTTCTTGCTTTGTCCCTTTGGCCTTTTCCTCCAGTGCAGCTACATTCTGCATCAGCTGCTCTCTTGCTGTGTCTTGGATAAAGGGCTCTATCTCAGACACAAAGCCATGCAATTCTTTCAAATGATTACAGAACTGACTTTCTGTGCTGAAAAATTCAATGTGGTTCCTTAGGTTCTCCTCAGAGTTCTCAACATCAAGACCATTTCTTGCTAAATGTAGAAATTCCTGAGCATCTTCAAGCCAGTCATTTGCTATCTGCATCACTTGGTAGTATCTTTGGCAGAGGCTATATAATTTATTCAAGGTAGCCTGAAATAAAAGGGAAAATTATACAGAGGGCCACAGATATAAAATCCACAGCAGCAACAAAAATATCCTCTGCTAAGAGTCTGGATTTTCCCCATGCTTGTTTTCTTTTCCCTTTATTATTTAAAATACAGGTCTGAAGAGACTATATGGAAGCAGATTTTGAGTGAGTTTGCATTTCTGCACACAGGTGTAAACTCATATCAAGGAAGCCTTTTCCGTGCCCCACCCCCCCCCCCCCCCCCAAGTCAACCACAGCAACAGGCCACAACCTAAGTCATTAATAAAACCAAACAGGATTATTAAAATCAATCTTTTTATGATGATTACAAACATCAAGCCACAGAGCCATCTTCTTCAGCTTCATGAGCGAGAAACTAATGACACTTAGTGTGTGCTAACCTGTCTCATGTGTATAGCTTCTTGAACTTCACCATCTAGTTCTGTCAGCTCAGCAAGAGTGTTTTCCAGGTCAGCAGGTATCAGCTCTTTTGCTTGCATATATCTCTCTTTCTCTTTATTGCTCAGTGCATTCATTATTCGCAGGCTCGACTGCACTTCTTCCTGATGTATCTGAACCTTTCTGATTTCTTCTTGAATGCTTTGCAGTTTGAGGTCCAAACTTAATGTTCCACTAAGTTCTGTTTTCACCCATCTCAACCAGTCAAGTGAGCGGCAGATTTCTGACTGGAAGTCTATGCTTTGCACAAGTCTGTTCTCACACTCCATCACGGTGTCACCAATGGCAGCATGCAAAGTCTTTAGTTTCTTTTGCCAAGACTGCACTTGGTGATTTGTTGCCTCACATGCAGATGAGTCAAGCTGAGGAGAAAGGGCTTCTAGATGTTCAGTTATTCGCTTCAGAAGACTCCCAGAGTCTTGCAAGCTGCCCACCAGAGAATGGTATATCTTCAACTTTTCTTCTATTGGGAGTGTTTCTTCATTTACCTTAATCTGCTCCTTCTTCACAGTCTCTAGTTGTGACTCAAACTGCATACACATTTTCTCATGCTCCTGGCATGCTTCTACTGTGTCTTCCAACAGGTTAATTTTCTGTTCTATTTGCCTCTTCAACTTGTGATACAGCGTGACAAGTTTTAACATCTCATCTGGTTGCCATGGCTGGCCAGTGCTTCGAAAGGCCTCCTTCTTCTGGTTTAGTTCATCCACAGCTGCACCAAGGCTCACCACTTCACCTAAGAGATCTCTGTAGGTCTGCTGGAGTGACACAGCTTCTTTGACTAAAACAGCAGCAGGAGCTTTGTCGGTCTTAGTAAACTGATCTTCTAGCTCAATCAGAGCTTTACTTGTCAACTCAATCAGAGAGGCATACTCTTTTCTGGCATAAATTGCTTCCTGAACCTTATATATTTTTTCTTTTGCCAGTGCAGTGACAATATTGAATTGCTGAGGGAGAATGTTAAGTTTTTCATCGAGATAAGAATGATCCACTTCATTAAGTGATGGTAGGATTTCTTGGCCATCCCTTTGCAGTGTAAGTAACAGATTTTCATATTCTGGAGATTGCTCAAGAATCTGTTGATATTTTGCCAACTGGCTGTAGAGTTCAGAGTTAGAATTCATCACATTGACTTCTGGAAATGTGACAATATCAGCTTGTTTTAGCCAATGGCAAGCTTTATCCAAGTCTTCTTTGAAATATTTCCTGGAAACAATGTTCTTCTCCAGTTCTAACAATCTCTGGTTACACTTTTGTAAAACGGTGTCATACACATTCTGTAGTTCTTGCAGTTTACCTAACACTTCACTTTTTTCTTGTTTTGTTGCTTCTTTCATTAAATCCCTTCCTTGAGCCCACAACCCCATGACTTCATTTTGATAGGCTTTCAGGTTAGCCTGGGCATTCTTACAAGTCCTGATCTGTTTGCTCACATCTTCTGGCAGCAGACAAATGTGTTCCGGAAACATTACCTTCTTCTCATGCTGCTGAATTTGGTTTGTAGCCTGAAAGACTGCCATGAGAAACTGGGTCTTTTCAGACAGTGCTTTGTTCAGGTGCTTTCTCCTCTGGCCAACCAGGTCGCTGAGACAAGCTACATGATGCTGTGCATCAGAAAGTGCTTTCTGCAGCTCCTGCCTTTCATTGAGCCCTAGGCTGGTCATCACCCTGTCAGCATCCTTCACAAGCATCTTCAGAACAAGCTGTTTGGCTTCAAGCTCACTGCAAATGGTAAGATGATCCATGAGAAGACTCTGAGCCAAATCTGGAGGAGGGCTCTGTTTAAGAGCCTCTGAGATACTAGGTTGCTGCTCCTCTGCCCATTCCATTAGTTCCTGAAATCTGGAATGAACCAAACTGAGCTCTTCTAAGGTTGAAACAGAAACTTGAATTTTCCTTTTGACAAGGTCCTCCAGCTGAGTCCAGCGTTGTTCAAAATGACCAAATTGCTCTTTTACTAATTCTTTGTCATCAAGATTCAGATGTTCTATCATCTTCTGTTTCTGATCTTTCAAATCTTCCAGAGCAAATCTCCTTTCCTGCAGTGCCAGTGCCAGTTTTTGCAAAGCTTCAAGGTGCATGTTTGTACTTTCAGCATCAGATCTGTTATCAAAATGGACAGGACAGAAATTATTAGATCCTATCTCAGGAGAGACTTTTAAAAGAGGTCAGGATTAATTATAAGCCCACTATACACTGAAATCAATATGATATAAATACCTATGGTTTTCAGATTCTTTTGAAGGTACCAGTCTTGAATATTAATTTAAAAGTTTAATATTTTGTTCTTCTCCCATTTGTCTACAACGTGGTCATCAGGCTGACCACACAAATTAACATGAATACTTACAGAGCATACTGGTTATATTGCACATATGAACAAATAATGTTCCATGACAGTGACAGCAGCAGTAATAGACTCTCACGAGTTTACACACATCCAGTGTGTTTATGCTATACAAACAAAGCAGCTGCAATCATTTAGCAGCAGCAACTAAGCTTTAATATAATATTCTAACAGATAAAACGCAATATCACAGTGGAAAACACACATGAAACAATAAATACAAATGAAGGAGTCAAAATTCTTGAAATATCATAAAATATTATACCCTGAGATGAGATCAATCAGTACTTGCCTTAAAGACAAACACTGAAGATCTGGCTTCTCAAATTCTCTTTATTTCAATAAAAGTAATAGTCCTATAAGTAATAAGGGAGGCTTGCTTTTAATTAAGCATGGGAAAAGGGATTTTTCGTGGATCAAGCTTAGAGGTATTCTGTAAACAGGTCTTTCAGCATACACACACAAAGTCAGCTTTGTGCATGCTACTCCTTCTTTACCTAGCCAGGTTGTCCCACTCTTTTGTGAGCTTTTCCAAGAAAACTTCGACTACATTCATGCGATCATGGTAGTCCCCCGTCCTCTGCAGATCCTCCTCCCTCTGTAGGAGCAAACTGTGTGCCTGAAGGCAGAGGTCCAGCCACTGGCTGCTCAGTTCTCCTATTTCCTTGTGTTCAGGTGATTCCTGTCCTTGGGTTAGTTTGTTCACCTTCTCAGTCACAGATGTAAGAGCTGACTGCTTAGACTGCAACTTTTGACTGAATTCCTGAAAAAAATACAAGTCAAAACCAATATGGTGACATCTACTCAAAACTGTAAGATGGAATTTAAATTAAAAGTCTGAAATAAATAAATTGTTTAAGGACTGAATTCCTGAAAAAGATACAAGTCAAAACCAATATGGTGACATCTACTCAAAATTGTAAGATGGAATTTAAATTAAAAGTCTGAAATAAATAAATTGTTTAAGGACTAACTATCTGCCCAGGTAAATGCTGTGCAGATGTAAGTTGGAAGAAGTGCCTTCTCCCCTTGCTTAACCTTTTCCGCCATCTTCTCTGGTGAGGACAGGTTGGTTATAGACATGAAAGCAAACCAGAGGAGTTACCAAGTGCCAGTGATAAACAGAAATCACAATCAAGTCACACCTTGCTGTCCAGGGTTCTGGACTAGCTCCCACCATACACTGAAACATGCAAGATAGGCTGGGTCTCAAGAGAATTCATTTTACCAGTACTGTTTCTAGCTCACATTTTTCCTTTTCCTTTTTCATTAGAGACTAAAACTAGGAAGCAGAGTCCATGAGTCAGTAAGCCCCCACATCCATACTTTGTTTTGTTCCTACTTCTATCATAGTAACCATTATCACTGTCATTATTGAAAAAAAAGCCAACGATTATCTAGGTATGATTGCTATTTGAGTTACTTAATTCCAGTAAATAAAGAGTCCACCTGCATACACATTTCTTACCAAATAGGTAGTCACAGAGAACCCAAAAAAACATACAATATACTGACAACTAAGACCAGCCAAATATTTTTCAGCACTTACACACTTTCTAGGATAAGTATCTCTTCCTGAATTCTAGTTCCAGTAACTGTAACTAAACAACCATGCCCAGCTCCAGCACTTTGCTGGGATGACATGTTTTCACTGAGGGCTGGTAGGGGTGCTGGAGGAGAGATGCTGCTGCCCAGGTCTGCCTCATTCCTCTTTGTCACTGCTTCAAATGGAGCCAAGCATCCTACATTAACAGTGCAAATTCAAGGAAAAAATACACATCATGCCAAATCTGTCAGTACAGCAGGTTCCTGCCTCTCATAATAACACAAAGTTCCTGACTGAAATAGTGAAGAAATACAGGCTCCTGCTTCTTCCTGGACTCTAACAATAGGTAGTGTAACAGCTTTCAGTCCACACTGCGCTGAGCTATCTTCAAGGGCTGTAACCATTCAAACATTTGTGTAAAACAGAGATTGAAGAGGAAGTACTTTTCGCCTAACTTCTGTCATATCAGAAAAAGAATCCAAGCTAAGCATAGACAAAAAATGCAAACCCCAAGCACTTCATCTTTTATTAAAGAAATAATCTGTTTTCCTGTTTCTTCTTGTTACTTTACTGATGTTTGTGATGTGTGCAGAATGGCCATATAAAGTCTCTCTTCTGTAATGAATGACTGAAGATCTGAAGGCATTTGTCTCATTATTTAGGGCAAATTCAATCAGGTTTCTATCACAGCCATTCTCCAGTAGTTTTCAAAGTCCAACAACATTCAATAGTTTTCTAGACTAACTTTGAAATAGATTTTGAATAGATTGTGCAGCAAGCACAAGCTGCAGGTCTTTAGGTCCAATGTGATCAGCAACTTGCCTATTAAAAGCAAAGGCAAATCAGAACAGTAGGCTGAAAATTGTCTACTGTCAGAAAGACAAAGCCAGAAAAATATTAAAGTACATTGCATTGCTTTCTGTGTCACCCTGTAGCATCAATAAGGAAACACTCTTTCCTCTGTATTCTCTGCTCTTGCTCACAACATATTAGCAATTGTATGTAATGCTGCATATAACATGATTCATAATAGCATCAGCCACAGGATGAGAAACTTCTTTACCTTCTGTTCTTAACCAAAGTCTCCTTACCTTAACCTGAAGTACCATATTCTGGGCAATGTTTATCTCCAGCTCTGCCCGTCTCCTTTTCAAATTCTGTAGTTGTTGATCTGCATCCTGGAAATATATCCAGAGTTCAGCCTTCATTTGTTTGATCTCTTCCCAGCCTTGGGCCAAGTACTGTGAGTGCACTATCTGTTGCTCAATCTAGAAGAAAAGAAATTAAAAGGAGTAGGAATGCTTTAATGCATCCATTTTTGGAGAACGGAAGATGAGTACCATTCTTCCTCTGAGCATAATACTGTAGTAAAGCAGATCTCTGCACTAGATTCTGAAAGAGCTAATATCACCCACAAAAAGGAAGAGTCCTAAGCTTCAAAAGTCATAAAAATCAGACTTATCAAAGGAAAGCTGTGGGGAAAAAAATACCATCATTCACCCTTGAGAGAAGCAAGTTTGTTTATGAGTGTGTGTATTTCAAAGTGAGCTCAGTCTTCTGTTAAAGCTTAAATCAACTGTATGATTTCGTCTATTGCATGCCAAGAATATTGCTGGACTGCACCCTACATGCCTTCATAATGACCAAATAAAAGCTTAAACAAAACACTTTTCATTTGATTTTCTTATACCAGTTGTTCTGCCTATATGTCTTTTGTAAAACGCCAGTAAGAAGAATGCTTAAGAAGAAAGATCTGAGCCCATCAGTCACCTTAAACCACTAGTAACAGAGCTTCTTTTGCTCCAAATACAGCAGTAGGGCACCTTTAAGGTTTAGACACTCAACATATATATGTAACTCAAGGAGCTTAGTATATGTCAGCACTGTACCACCTGTGATTTCTCAAAAATGTTTCACTACTACTTATATATAAGGACAATCTTACTCTGATGTTTGGAATGCTTTATAGCTATTCAGCATTTGGCCTGCCATGTTTTTATGGATTACATGGATTTATACAATTTGCTCCTCTGGTATGGAATACTGTTACTGTATATATTAGATTTTTACCCTTTGTAGAAGTAGTTTCAAAAGTTTGGTTGTGTCTGTATATGAAACTGAGGTTTTTGTGTTTATAACAACTTATAAAAAAGGAATGCTTATAATGTTTCTTTTAAAATAACTTATGTTTATAGTTTTATTCTAAAATCAAGTATTAAGCTTCTTTAAAGCTTAAAATTGAAGGACACTTCTATAAATTCATATGCTGGAATAGATGCACTCTGATTTATGAATTGAACCATCATAATTTTTTATGATTATTATAATTAACGTATTAGTATACCCTAATAAGAACCTCAGTCTACTATTGAATAAATAACAGTAAAATATGTCTAAGCTTTAATAAGTACAGAGAAGAATATATTGAATTGTGTTTTATGAAAACAAATAATTTGGATCAGTTTTTTTTCCACAGAATGTTATTTGTGTGGCTTTAGACCAACATCTTGTAACACTGCCTAAGTACATTTAGCAAACTACATCATGTATTTTTGCATTACTACCAGGATAGCACTGAGTGGATTTAATAAAAAGAAATAATAAATAAAAGCAGAAAGAAAAAACTATTTCTAAAAGAAATACTTCAGATGAAAGTAAGATGACATTTTTTTAAGCTACTACCCAATATGACCTTTTTAATAGAGGACAGATCAAGGCAGTGAAAGCTCTAAAAAGGATTAAAAGTGGGTTGTTGTGGTTATCTTGTACCGTTTGTTTCGTTTGTTGAATATCTGTTGCTGTACTCTTCACTGTGGCATCTGACAGATCACACATGGAGCACAGAAGATCCAAGTATGTATTGGCCTGCTCCTGCAGAGCCCGGAAATGTTTTACCTGAGGGAAGACAGTCCTCAAATAAACTCTGAGACTGTGGAAGTAACCTCTTATTTTAATACAGTCATGCATTTTAATATTTGTACTTTAGTTTATTATTTCCAAAAGATACACTATTTTATTAGTTAAGGCTACTCTATGATAATTATGGAAGAGAGTAATTCTTAAAAACTTGATTATCATCCAATTATAAAAGTATTTAGTGACATATGCATTACCTAACTTCTTTCTTTCTTTATAAAGTGTTGGATAGATACATCCAGTTTCAACAAGGTGACTTTATTTCCCTAGGTGAATGGGAAGCAGGGCTTTATCTGATTAATACAGTGTCATGTTCCTATATCTATAAAATTCTCTAGTGTCTGATAGCTCATGAGGAATCCATTCTAGCAGCACAAAAAGCTTTCCCACGCCTTCTGAAACCCTCCCAATGTCCCCAATATCTACGATTGTCAAGATCAGACAACATGATGCTTTTGAGGATCCTTGCTCTCAACACTGCCTGTAGGAGCTCACCTCTTCCTATGAAGAGTTTCCACATCCCAATAGGAAATGGTGATATTAGTGTTGACAAGCAGGGCGATAACACACCTCCTTGAGTCCCAGGGAGGAGACATGAGTGCCTACCTAACGCAGAGGGCCAGTGGCGGGTCCTCGAGGGCAAAAAGCTGAACACAACAGCAGTGTGCCTTTGCAGCAACCCCAAATTACTGTGTTAGCAAGAATGCAGACAGCAAGCTGTTGGAAGCCATTACTCTCCTGTACTTGTACTTGT